>NC_142513.1:18445000-19070000 GCF_057876585.1 Rhinolophus sinicus
GAGGTGATAGGGGGAAGGCTTAGGGCAGAGCTCTGGCCCAAAGCAACAGCACCTCAGGAGCCCTGGCTGTGGACCCTGGGCCCATTGGCCTCTCTCTGAGCCTCCGCTGCCTCTCAGGACAAGCGGACAAAGATATAAAGTAGCCAATACTCAATCAGTGGCCACCTTCAGAGAGATGGATGCATTCAGTGAGGGGGCTTTGAGTGCCAGGGATGAGCGCATGGGGAGGCTTTGACAAGTCACCAGTAGACAAGGGCTGAGGTGAGAGCTGGGCTCTGGGAGGCTCGACAGAGCTGGCAGCCTCCAATCAATCGAGCGAATGAACTTGTCCGTCTCTAGTTAACCTTCGCCCAGCCCTGCCCCATAGGACAAGCCCATCAAGGACACAGGTGTCCAGGCTCAGCCCTTGGGATTCCTGGATCAATTGACCTGCAGAGGCCCAGCATTCCCACTTCATCAGAGAATCACCTTCATAACCACAGGCATTCAAAAACATTAAGAACATGGGCCGGCCCAATGGCTCAGGCGGTTGGAGCTCCATGCTCCTAACTTCGAAGGCTGCTGGTTCGATTCCCACATGGGCCAGTGGGCTCTCAACCACAAGGTTGCCAGTTCAACTCCTCGAGAACCGCAAGGGATATTGGGCTCCGCCCCCTGCAACTAAGATTGAACATGGCACCTTGAGCTGAGCTGCCAGTGAGCTCCCAGATGGCTCAGTTGGTTGGAGTGCATCCTCTCAACCACAAGGTTGCCAGTTCGACTCCCGCAAGGGATGGTGGGCTGCGCCCCCTGCAACTAGCAACAGCAACTGGACCTGGAGCTGAGCTGTGCCCTCCACAACTAAGACTGAAAGGACAACAACTTGAAGCTGAACAGCACCCTCCACAACTAAGACTGAAATCAGGACAACAACTTGACTTGGAAAAAAGTCCTGGAAGTACACACTGTACCCCAATATTCCCCAATAAAAAATCTTTAAAAAAAAAAATTAAGCGCTTAACTATGCACAGGCCCTCCACCAGAGCAGGCACACATTAGCTCATCTGTTCCTCACATTACCTTGTCAAAGCTCGTACTGGCACTGTCTCCCCATTTCATAAACAGGGAAACTAAGGTTCAGAGCAATCATTTTCCCACAATCATACACAGCAAACAAGTGGCAGGGCCAGGATTCAAACCAAGATCCGTCTGGCTCCAAAAACCTTGCTATTTCCACTCCCTTTAAGCCATGATTGGCACCCTGATATGCCAATCCTGGAAGCTAAGGGTTTCCTGCAAGACCACAGTGGAGATCCATCACCCAGATCCATCATCCATCACTCAGAGAGTCAGGATACCTGCTCCCCTCACCTACCCTCACCTAGACTTCAGCCAAGTCTAGGTGATTTCAGCCAAGTTGGTGCCCACTCAGTGGGAATTGGATGCCACAATTCAATGTTCAGTGACCATGGCCTAAGCCCTTGGCCTCTCTGAGCCTCAGTTTCCTCTTCCATGTAATAGGAACAAAAGTTCTGCCCACCCCATGATGAAGCAAGGGATAGAACGGGTCACCTTGCTAGAGCCTGGCTGGAGAATGCACCATGTGAAGACATTGACATCAAACAGAGTAAAAGTCAAGTCCGCAAATTTGGACAAAGTAGCCCAAGAGAAGATAATCAGCCCTTGACAGGGGAGGCCGAGCTTCCTGACACCACCCCAACCCCGACTTCCAACTCCCAGTACCTGGAACTTCATGGTTCAAAGGAATCATTCCTACAGTTTCTCAACAGCTCCAGGCCCCTTTCAGACATCCCCAGGCACACACGGGCATCAAAGAAGAGGACACTGCCGGGCCTGCCCCTGGAGAACTCCCCAGCTAGGATCCCCATCACAGAGCCTCAGTGAGGGAGGAACCCTCAGTGTACAGATGAGGAAACAGGGCCAGAGCAGGAAGGGACGTGGCCAAGATTATTTGGTTCTCCTCCCATCGGCCTTCTCATTTTATTCTGGAACTTCGGGGAAGTCACTGGCTCCCCACAGCCAGGCGTAGGCAAATGGGGATTCTGGCTTCTAGCTTTAGGATCCACCCCAATCACTGACTCCTTGACTCAGCCCCACCCAGGCTGTCCTGTGGGAAGGGGCAGTCTGGCTGAGTGGGGACAGCCCTTGGATCAAAAGACAAGAGATGTGCATTTTTCTCCCAGCTTGGATAATGATAGATCTTGGGTCTCTCAGGCCTCATTTTCCCCAACTGTGAAGAGAATGTCAGAATAAATCAGGAATAACAAATTCATGGCACATATAATGCTCTCTAATCCTCTGCCCATGGCAGACATTACTAATCTATCACAGCACTCTTTCCCACGAAGCCAAGACTGGGCCTCAGAATGCTTCTCAACAGAGCGATCCAGGTCTGGGGAATTTGAGCCCTGAGCCATCCCAAGACCAGATAATATCTCAGCCCTCATGAGGGAGGGGAAGAGAGAAGAAAAACATAACATTTATTGAGCATCCAGTAGAATCAAGCCACTGGGAGATGGTAGCTGATTTAATCTTCACAAGGGAGGGTGCAGAGGCTGAAGTTCAGAGACGCTAAGTGATCTGCCTTTGGACATGCAGCTAGGAACTGAGGCTTGAACACAGGGGAGGTATCTACTGGGCCACTGTTGCCCCAACAGTGGTGCAGAGCCAGCCACCAGGTAAGCCACTAGAGTACAGCCTAGTCCCATCCTTCCCTTGGCCCTACGAGGTGCAAGTCCCATGCCCATTTTAAAGGTTCAGAAACTGAATCACAGGAAGGAGTGCCAGCGGCCAGAGGATGAAGGACTTGAGTCCGTGTCTGGTTCTTCCCCACCCCTATTTATCGAGTTAATGTATGCTAAATGTTTTATTTCAGTCCTCTTGGGACATCCTGGGAGCCATGACTCATATTATCCCACTTTAGAGATGAGGAAACTGAGGCACCCCAGAGGAAGTGCCTCCCCCAGGGATTCAAGTGGAAACCAGAACAGTTTACCACGGAGATAACGGGGTGGGGGTAGTGGAAGGGAAGTATAGGGCTATGGAAACCTACAGGGAGATAGAGGTGGGGTGGGGGTTGCGCACCACAGAGGCAGGAAATGAGACTCTAGTCAAAAGGCCCAGAGCAGGGGGGTGGAGGGCCTTTGAAGTGGGGCTAAGGCCTGCAGGGACATGGGAAGCTCCTGGAGGAATCCAGCACTGGACAAGGAGTCCAGAGGCCCCCAGCTGAGGCATGGCCCTGTCACTTGACCACTGGGACACCCTAGTCAAGTGGCTTCTCCTCGCTGGGTCTTAGTATTAGGTTGGTACAAAAGTAATCGTGGTTTAAAAGATTAAAAAAATAATAATAATAATTGCAAACACCGCAATTACTCTTGCACCAAACTAATATTTACATCTGGAACATGGACCGATCTCACCTAAGGGAGGATTTCAAGAAGCTGAGATGAGCTCCACCCATCTCCCAGTTCAGCCTCCTCACACAGCAAGGGCAGGGAAGGACTCAAGTCACCCAGTACATGGGTGGCCTTGGCTGCCAACATCCTTTCCTAGGCCAGTCCTACCCAGAGCAGCACCTTCAGACTCAGTGAGATCAGCCACTCAAAGCCTTCACCACACAGCTGACGAGGCCACAGCCATTGGGCCAACCGACCTGCCCAATGTAACGCCATACAAGGCGGGTCCCATTTCCTAAATGCCTACTGGTGCCAGGTACTAGGCATATAGCCCTCCTCTAACCCTCACCTCATAGGGAGGTATTTATTGTCCCCATTTTCAAGGAAACTACCATGTTTCCCGGAAAATGAGACCGGATCTTATATTAAGTTTTGCTCCAAGAGACGCATGAGGGCTTCTGTTCAGGGGATGTCTTATTAAAAATCATGCTAGGGCTTATTTTCCAGTGATGTCTTATTTTTGGGGAAATACGATAAGTCTCAGGCAGATACAATGAATGACCCACTGTCATTCAACAAGTGGAGATAGTCAGGAGCTAAACCCAAACCTGTCTGCCTCCTGAGCCTTTGCCAGATCTATGGTCTCCAGCTGATCCCTCTTTGCTCCCAACCTGACTCCCAGACTCGCTGCATTGCACTTCCCCAACCCCTAGCTCTCACCCTCTCCTACCTTTCTGCTAGTGAACTCCTACTCCACTTTCAAAGCCCAGTCTCAAATGCCTACTCCTCTTGACACCTGATCTAGGCCCCCATGGAATACTTGGAGTCCAGCCCATAGATATAGTTCTACCAGCTGCCTTAGCCAGCTCATGGCCTCCAGCATGGGGCTGCTCACACAGGGGACACCAATCACCCCTCCTACACCCCCACTGTGTGAAGATGAAGACCAAACTCCTCCTCAAAGCCCACATGGCCCCACATGGTCAAGCCCTACTGCTCGTACCCCTCGTTTCACCTCTCACCCAATCCTCCTAATTCTCTGTGCTCCAAACTCACAGGCTTTCCCCTTGTTTCTCCACAAAGGCATACACTCCCCCACCTCAGGGCCTTTGCACATGCAGTTCCCTCTGCCTGGCAAACCCTTCCCCTAGCTCCATGCCTGGCCATCTCCTACTCTCTTCCTTTAAGATTTCTCTGTATCCCACACCTTTCTTTGAGCCCTTATCACATCTATGATGACATATTCATTTATTTGGCAATTTGTTTGCTATTTGGCTCACCCTCTAGACTCAAATTTCTGGGAGGCCAGGGACCTGTTCACAATTCCCCAGCAAGGGCCTACTCAGGCTGACCACTCCCCACAACCCTAGGCACCCTGGGAAGTGTCTGAGCAGAAGAGAAGAAAGAGCACCCTATCCCCTTCTTTGTTAAGTGAACTGCTGCTGCACTCGGCACCACCTCCTGGAAGCCTCCCGATGCCTCCCTCCAACTGCTAACCCCATCACCACACTGCTCAGCCTGAGTCCAAAGCTCCTAGCACATACATAGTAGGTGCCCAATACAGGGTCATGAATGCTTTATCAAGGCGGGTTTGGGAAAACGGGGTCAAGTGAGGACCACGGGGCGGAGTCTGTCAGCAGGCCTCTGAGCCATCTCCTCCCTGGCTCCTGGGGTTTGGGAAAGCCAGACAACCACCCCCAACCCCACCCCAGGTCACAATCAGGGAAGAAGCAAAAGCAGGAACTGGTTGTGAACTAGGAATAATTCATGCTCCAAGAACAGACTAGGGGAGAGGAGAGAGTTGGGGGGCCTTCCTGGGAGAGGTGGGCCTTAAGCTAAGCCTTCAAGGACAAGAGCAGATAAGCAGCTCCTAGAGGAAAAGGCACTCTGGGCAGGGACACCTTTAGGAGCAAAGACCCAGGGACCACGCAGGAGGGCCTGGGCAGGCGGTCAGCTGAGAGAGGTGACACACTATAAATCATTGCCCTGGGTGGAAAAATCATATCACTAAGGAACACCACATCACCAAAAAGGCCTCGTGGCTTCCACGCATTCACTCATCAGTGTAGTCTTTTCCGACACAGCCGTATGCCTGGTCCCATTCTGGGAAACCCCTGCCCCCACAACACTGGAGGGCTGCAAGGACAACCGGAGGGGAGTCTCTGAGGTCTAGGTGGTTTTCATTCCAGCTTCCAATTCTGTGGCCTTGGTCTAGTCACTTTCCCTCGCTACACCTCAGTGTCTCCATCAACCAAATGAGGATAAGCAAGAGTCCCTACCTCACAGGAGACGCTCCGTAGATGTTAGCAGCTATCATTCTCGTTGGCCCATTTTATACTTAAAACTGAGGCCAGAACGAGCAGTGAGTTGCCTAAGGTCACACAGCTGCCGGTGGCAGGATTGTGCTGGAGCTGTTTCTTTCTCAAGGGGTTATGAGGCAGCTTTTCTGACACCAATACATCCTCTTCTGGAGATAAGCCCCACTGGGGCCAGCAACCTCACCTCCCACCCAGTTTAGACAATTTATCCAGTGAAGTACTCAGTTATTAAGCACCTACAACAGGCCAAGCCCCTACATGCAGAAACACATAGATTCTTCCCCTGAGGATTCTCATTCCACATATGGGGACTCAGAGGGTAGTCCCTTGGCCCAGGTCACCCAGTGAGATGAGAAGCCTGTGTCTTGTCTCCCCAGTCAGGAGGCTGAGAAGAGGGTCAGCCACAGGACCAGCCTGGCCCATTCTTAAAACCAAGTCTGATCTCAGCTCACCGTGGCTGAGCCTGGACTCACCCCCAGATCACCCAGGGACGACTGCCCCAATTGTACAGAGTCCCTGAAGCTCAGGAAGCCTCACCCAGGCACACACACTCTCTGTCACGCTCAGGTTGGCCTGAAGGCCCCAGACACTGAACTGAGGCTCACTCCTTTTGTTCACCCCCATCCTGCCACCAGCCCAGCAATTCCAGCTAGGCCCACCTGCCACTGATAAAGACCCCCAGCTCAGAGAGGGCAGGCAGTTGTCTGAGGACACACAGCAGGGCAAGTGGTAGCCCTGTTGAGACTCAAACCCACCTCAAAACCAGCCCAGCAGGCAGATGGACCAAGCCTGATGGCGAAAACCCAAAACTTTTGCCAACTTCTGAGCAGGCAGGCTGCTGGGCCTGACCAGGGGGGAGCCTAGGGGCTGTGGGCAGGAGGAAGCAAGCATAGTCTGGCCCAGTCCGTTCTAGCCCGGTGGCACCAGGCCCTACCCAAAGCCACACGAGGACAGATAAGTCCTGGGGCCAGGCTGGGTGTTCTGGGCCCCGTGCTCCCGGGCCCACCCTGTCGGACCCCTTTCCACCTCCCCTCGCAGGCCGGGGGCTCCAGGCGGAGCTGCCTCGGGTAGAGGTGGCGCCGACTGGCTCAGATTTCAGATTTGGCCTAGACCCGGCCTGGGGGCTCCGGCCCGGCTCACTAATCTCAGGGGGCTCGTAGGAGGAGGATGAGCCGGAGGAGGTCCCCGCGCGGACAGGACCCCGCGTCCCCCACCCCGCCCAGCCCCCTCCCCCCTCAGCATCACAACAAAAGGCCGCGCTGGGCAAATCCCCGTGCGCCCGCCCACCGCTCCGGGATCGGGGCTCCGCCGGGGGGTGTGGGGGTTGGAGGGGTGGACAGGAGTCCCTGTGGCCAGGCGATCCGACGCCAGGGTGGTCCCCGGGCGGGGGATCCCCCACACCGGCCGGGACATGGGGCCCGCAGAGGGGCGTGGGGGGCGGGGGAGCTCACCTGGGCCGGCGGGCAGGCGGGCGCACCAACAGACAGACGCACCAGAGGGCAGACCGCAGGACGGCCAGGGGGTCGGGCAGACGGCGGCCAGGCCGCTCCGGCTCCCAGGCCGGAATGGATTCCGGGCCGGGAGAGACAGATCGAGAGAGAAAGGGAGGAGGAGGAGGAGGAGGCGGCGACCAGGGGAGGGGAAGAGGAGGGAGGGAGCGCGCGAGCAGGGAGGAGGGGCCCGGCAAGCCGCCGGGAGGAGGAGGAAGGAGGAAGCGCGCGGGGACAGATTCCCCGCCGGTGACTCTGGAGATACCCATGCGCGACCTCCACGGATCCAGATGAGGCAGAGGGTTGGGGAGTGGAGGCACCGGACACAGGAGCCCCGCCCCCACCCCGCCCCGTGAGGACGCCCCACCCTGGGAGACCCCATCCACCCTCATGCCAAAATGCCCTTCCTAACTACCCCCAACCTACCCACGCTATCTACCCTAAATCCACCTCTCCTACAAGTATGAGCTATAATAATAATAATAATAATAATAATAATAATAATATCAGCACTAATGGAGCGCTCTCTCCTTGCAAGGCGCCATGCTAAGTGGATCCGGTAGACTTTAGGCTCTACTAGCAACCAGCCAGGCTGGGGGAATGATTATTTCCATTTTACAGATGAGGAAACTGAGACACAGAGAAGGGGGTCACCTACAAGAACCTTAGCCTCGGACTCTGGTCCTGACCTGTTTCCCAAAGTGGGGCCTGGGGCCTGAGGGACAGTGTGGGAAGGAGAAACACGTATTTTAATAGATACGTGTTCATTTCAATGTGCTTTTTAAAAAGTAACTAAGGCAGCCCATCGAGTTCTGGATATTCTTACTGAGTAGGGGGCTAAAGCGGGTATTTACCGACAATTGCCCTTTTAAGTAAATAAAGAGGCAAAGTACATCCGGATGCTGGGGACAGGGAATATAGCAGAGAAAGTAGACATTGAGAAAATGCTGGTTTCGCCACAAAGCCTGCCCCCACCACTATCTGACCCCACCTTACTCCCACCACCTCCTGGCCCAGGCTCCAGAGCTGCCCTATTGGAGCACCCCAAACCTTGGCTCTTCACCTGTCGTCCTGGAATCACGGCCCCGGGGAAGATGGGCCCGAAGCCAGCCTTAAATACTACCACCTGCCTCCACTTACCTTCTCTGAAAGTTCTCCCATTTCACCCCTGGGAAACTAAGGGTCAGCCAGGTTAAATGGCACCAGGCCTAGACTTCTCCTGAGAGGAGCTGCATGGAGAAGCCCAGAATATGGGAGGCAAAGTCCTCAGAGTACAAAATAGCATCCAAGAGACCAGCAAGGCCTTGAGCCAGACTGATCTGGGTTCAAATCTAGGCTAGTCGCCCACCTATTGCACCTTGTACAAGTCACAGGAATGCACATGGTCACAGAGGACTCCTAGGGAGGTTACAACTGACAAGTGTGAGGATTGGCTAAAGTTGTGTCCACCAAATGGTAATATGGTAAAACCAAGACTTGAGGAGATGGGGCTGCAAGTCAGCAGTAGAGCCGGCCCCAGAAACCATCCCGGGCTGGTGAAATGGCTGCACGGGTTTGCAAGGCTGGTTTACAGATTAACCACAGCTTCCCAGGATTCTGTTCGGGCTCCTGGCTGGAGGAGCAGGTTTCTCAGCCCTCATTCACTCCTCAGACGTGTCTGAAGGTCTTTACTGGCCACACTGGGCTAGGAGTGGGATATTCAACTAGTGGTGTGATGGAGCTGGCTCTTGCCATTTGCAAGAGCAAATTGTGTTCACGTCTTTTCAACTCCAAGATCAATGACATCACCTGGGTAAGTTGATATCAGTCACCGTAGAAGCATGTACATCTTGGAAATCAGCAAACACTGCAAATCAAGGCTTTTTTTTCCCTTCCAGGGAGCTGGTTGTTAAATATTTACCAGCACATCACTAGAGTCATCTCCAGGAGTTCAACTGAAAGTCTTGGGCTCCTATAGCGGGGATGACAAAGGGCTTAAAAGCACACTTTGGACTTACAGATCTGGATTTAAATCCCAACTCTGCCACTTCTTGGATATGTGACCTTAAGCATGCCATTTCTCTAAGCCTCAGTATGCCAGCCTACAAAATGGGCTACAGATAGTGCTTCTCTCAGAAGACTCGTGTGAGGATGAAATGAGGTGCTGTAAGCTCGGTATGTGTGAGCCCATGTTATCATTCACTCCCCTCCATACTCTCTTGGAGCAGTGGGGGCCATTTGCACAAGTCTTGGTTCTATAAGCACAGAGGCAGCCTTCCACCTGGAGCCACCACTGGCTCCAAGGGCTTGGCTCAGTGGCTAAGATTCTCAGGAGACGCTTCAGGAGGATGTGGCCAACACAATGGTTTTATTATTGAGCCTTGGAAATATTCATTATTTTCAATCCTCCCTCTGGGCCTTTGCTCAAGCTGTAACCCCTGCCAGGAATGCTCGCCCCACATCTCTAGCTTCCCAACATCAAGCTCCTGAGTAAATATCACCTCCTTCAGGATATGCTTGTTGACAAACCCCATCAATTTGGGGTGTGTCTGCCCCCACCCTAAGGGCAGGGACTACGGCCTGTGCCCAGCATAGAGCATACACTGCCCAGTTGGCTGGGGAGAACATACTGACTAGGGAGTCACATACAAGAGTTCAAGTTCCAACTCTTTCATTCATTGACTGTGTGACCCTTCCCTCTGTGAGCCTCAGTTCACTCATCAGTGAAATGGGACAATGGCCCCACCAACTCCCAGGATCATGCAAATGCAAGAGTTGCTGGCCTGGCCTAGTGGAAAAGTGACTCTTTGTGCATTATTTTGCTTAAAACCTTGTTAGTAAAACAGCAACTCATTGCTTAATACCTACAAATCATTCGTCATCATTAATGGACAGCAAATATTTATTGACTACAATGGTATACACAGCCCTGGGCCAAGCCTGGAACACCAAAAAGGGCAATTTCCCAAACCAAAGCACCCAGCAGAAGACAGATATTCATGTCAACATTGCTTGCGATGGTGAGCACCTATTGTACACTGTCGTCAGTCTCTAGAAACCTCTTCCCTCCTTCCTACCACCTGGGTCAAAGCAGGATGGAAAGCGTGGAGTGAGGCCTGGGTTCACACAAGTGGCAGCAGACCCTTCAGCAAGAGCTTTCCCGTGACATGGGATCAGGGGCGCGGCCTGCATCTCACGCAGGGCCCTAGTGGCTCTGGCTCGATGGGGGCCGATTTGCCTCACTCACCCAAAGCCCAGCTCACCATCAGAGCAGTGACCAGGAAGTTGGACCCAACACTGGCACTCAGCAGGAAATTCCAGACCAGCCTTGTCATTCCCCAAATGGTTCGCTATGAGTTGTCTATTCAAAGCCACCAGGCCCAGGCCTAAAGGATGGGGTGAAAGAATGTGCAGGCTCTAGCTTGAGCAGTGAGCTTGCCACCTCCCATAGCACTGCACTTTACAGTTTATACAGAGATGTCCAGTTTATCAAGTGCACCAGCCGATCTGGCCCTTGCCAGCCAATTAGGCCTCCCTTGCAGGCCCTGGTCCCCTTCCGTCCTCTATCAAGCCTGCCTCCCTGCTTTCACTCCATCACAGCAGCTCATTATGCCCTGAGGCCTCTGTACCTGCTGGTCCCTCTGCCTGGAATTCTCCCCACCCTCTAGCCTCTGACTAAGGCTTACACTTCCTTCCTCTGGTCAGTCAATATTTACTGAGTATCTACTGTGTGCTAGCATCTGTGCTAGGTGCTAGGGAGACAGCAGTGAACAAGCCAGGTCTGGTCTCTGCCTGGACTTGCTCACAGCCTGGAGGAGCAGGGAAGCATAACCAGTGTGCTAGGCACAGTGGCGGGGCAAGCGTGGGGGGCTGAGGGACCCAGACAACGGGCCCCTAACCCAGCTTGTGTGTTGGAGTGCAGGGCTGGGGAAGGAAGGACACTGTCTGTGGAGAGGGGAGAAGCCTGAAAACATGGCTTCCGGCGACAATGGGACAAGAAGGTGTTCCAGGCAGAGGGAACTGCATGAGCAAATGCACGGTGGGAAGGGTGGCAGGGGTGTGCCCTGAAGATCCTTAAATGCTGGAGGCAGTGGGGAGTCATGGAGGGTTATGAGCAGAGAAGGGCCTGGGGAGCTGTGCTGTCACTGAGTTTCAGGAAGGAGATACAGGAGGAAGGAGGTGCAGTCTGGACGCCTCTACACTGATGGCAGCCACAGCTGAGGACCATACATTGGATGTGTATGTGGGCACATACCTGGGTTCCAGGGAATGAGGCCAAACTGGCCCAAAGGCCTAAATGCAAGACAGCAGAGATGTGGCCCTCGTCCCATGAGAGTCAGAAGGAGCCCAGGGCAGGTAAGCATGTTCTCCCTCAGAAATCAGCCACCAGAGGGGTGGCCAGCCACTAGCAGGTTCCTCCAGTGTCCGCCCACCCTCCCGGGAAGGGATGGAGACAGTGGGCACCTGCGCAGGTGGAGCCTCAGTGATAACACACAGGTGACAGCATTAACGACTGAGTGCAGCTGCGTGCAATCAAAACCCTCAGAGCCTTACCTTCTATGGCTGTAGGACCAATTCACAGATGGGAAGCCTGAGGCTCAAACACTTCTCTACCCACCCCAGATTCTGGAGACGAAACAGAGATGTCACAGGCAGAAAAGACCTGTCCATGTGAAAATAGGGGAGACCCCTGGCCTCACCAGGCTTGTGTGAAGGCCGAGGACCGGGAAACTCAGCCATTGGTCACATCACTTCCCTCAGGCCACAGTAGAGACCCAGAGCGGGACACTCCCCCGCCCCAGCCCGGGGCCTCCTTCCGCCATGTCTCAGAATGTCTGTGAGAAAAGATAAAAGGAGCCAGGGCCCTTGATCTGCCTGGCCTGGCAGGAGGGCAGAGGGCAGGGCGGAAATCTGCAGCCAGAGCTGTGACCCCACAGATCAGAGGGGAAACCTGCTGAGCAGAGAGGAGACAGCCTGCAACAGGAGGGCTTCAAAGAATAATTGTAAAAATAACCATCACAGCAACAGATCACAGGCACTGTGTGTGGAGTTTGATGGGCAATGCTGTTCTGGGGGCTCTGTGTGTAGCACCTCGTTTGTTCTTCACAGCACGACAAGGTCAGAGCTATTATTATCCCCATTGTACAGATGAGGAAACCGAGGTGAGACAAGGTGACATGCCACGGTGACGGAGGGTGGGACCTCCGATTCAAACGCAGGCAGAATTCCAGCCCTCCTGAATCTGAAACTCAAGCTCTGTGGTTCTGTCCTGCCCAGAGCTTCCATGAGCCTTGGCCCTCGCTTATGTCATATCCAAGAGGGAGAGGTGGGACCCACAGAACCCCACCCAATCACTGACCCCCGACTCCCACCCCGAGCTTTGGCTTCTACCTCATGGAATGTCTCCATCTCCCATGTTTCCCAGGACTGTTGGGAAGATGCAATGGAGCAGTGTTTTGTGGGAGTACTTTGAAAAGTAGATACTAATGAAGAGAAAATGCTAACGCTCTGCCCTCAAGGAGGGGGCTTAACACCCCACTAGTTGGGTATGGACTACTCATAGTGACTTCCTTCCTTCAAACAAGGACAGCATGGAAAAGGGGTGGAGAGTAACTTTACAAAGTGGAGAAACCTGACAAACACTGCCTCAGCCAGGTGATCAAGGTGGTCATCGACAGAGATAAGACACGATGATAATATGTCCCCTTGGTATGATGTGATGAGAATAGCTCTTCCCCTCTGTGGTCTTTCTCCCCGGAACCCATTCTCCCAGTGTAATCATGAGAAAACCCAACAGATTCCAATAGAGAGACATTCTACAAATAGCTGACCTGTTCTCAAAATGGTCAAGGTCATCAAAAACAAGGCAAGTCGGAGAAATTGTTACAGCCAAGGGGAGCCTAAGGAAACACGATTATAAATGTAATGTGGTGACTTGGATGGGATCCTGGACCAGGGAAAGGACATTAGGGAAAAACTAAGGAACTTTGACTGAAGAATGGACTTCAGTAAATAATACTATCTCGATATTGATTCATTAGCTATAACATATATACCATACTCATCATGTAAGATGATAAGGGAAAGTGGTTCTGGAGTGTATTCTATGTTATGTTCTAGAACAAAAGACAGAATTTGGGGACAGGCAGGAAGCCAAGCAAGCTGTCTCTGAACATTTCCTTCTCAAGCTGGGGAAACCGAGGATGGGAGAATGGAAGTGACTTGCCCAAGGTCACACTGCAAATTTGTGGCAGCCTGGACTGGGATCAAGTTTCCTCGATGTCACAAGAATTTATTAAATGCTTACTGTATACAAGCCGCCAGTCTGGGTCCTCATCGTGCTGAAGGAAGATGGAGAGATTCCAAGCTTTGTTGATGGGTCAGCACCGCCTCTGGGCCAGGGGTCCAGGGACACAGGCCCTGCCCATTGGGGGCTCTCAAGCCAGAAGGGGAAACAGATGCTGAAACGCCCTAAACAGGAGGGACAGAGGGCCAGAAGCTTCTCTGTCCAGGAGACACAGCCCCACTATCTGCCACCCGTGAGACTGTGCTCAACTTTACTACGCTGCTGCCGGGTGACATGGAGCTGGTGACGGTACCGCCGCTCAGAGATGCTGAGAGGATCCAGTAAGGTGTCAGCTGTGGGGCCTCTAGCACAGAGCCTGGTGCACTGTGACCGCCCAATAAACGGCGATTCTTTTTATTTATTTCTAAGTCCAGTCTGAGTGCTGCAGGAGCTCAGAGAGGGACCCGTGTGTTAGTTTGCCCTGGTGGGGGTTTCTTGGGGCGCTTCCCAGAGCAGGGACATTTAGGTTGGGTCTTGAAAGCTGAGAAGGAGTTCGCCCGGCAGGGAGGATGTGGAAACTGCAGCCCCAGCCTCCAGAGTTCAGATCTGGTCTGGCAGGAGCAGAGGAGACACTCTCCCTGGGCTTTCCCATGCAGTGGGACTTCCCCATTCCTGGCCTTGATGTCTCCTTCCTGGTCACCCTGGGCTTTGGGGTTCACCCCCACCTGAGGTCAAGGCAGCAGGGGATGGGCAAGGGTGGGGGCAGGCAGCAGAGCTGAACAACTCCAGGACTCATCTGGAAACGAAAGAACCCAAGCCCTGCCACCTACTCACTGGCTGAATGTCCCTTAAACAACTTCCTCCTTCTGTTCCTGTTCAGGAATGACCCAGAAAGAGCTCTGTGGTAGCTGGGGTATTGCCCCAAAGGCTGGACCTAGAGCCTCCATGGGTCTACTGTGGCCACTCCCAGACTCCCAGATGCCTTGTCTGGTCACTTTCCTCATGGTCCTGTTCCCACTCTCCGACACACCCTTCCTCCTTCCTGCCTCTACACATCTGCCTGTGTGGTATTACCCACCGTCTCCTTTCTCTTCTTGTCTAAGCCCACTTGCCCTCCTTGGCCCACCCCAGGGCTCTCTTGGGAGCCTTCCACAGACTCCTCTCCCTCTCCTGGCTTCTTTATTCCTTTTATCCGTTCACCCTACTGCATGGCAGGCCCTGTGCTGGGTTGGGGACACATGCAGCAGTGACCAACACTGGCACAGCCCCGTCCTGTGGAACTTGGGCCTCTAACCCCTATGTCCTGTGCATCCTGCATGCTTTGTCCACGGCTTGGGTGGGGAATCAGAAGCCAGGACCCCTCCAGTGCAGCCTGTGTGCTGTGTGGCCTTGGGCAAGTCCGTTCCCTTCTCTGGCCAGAGTTTTTTCCCTAGCTGCTGAGGGAAGAGATTCAACGTGTCCAGGCAATGGGCAGAATGGATGGTAAGGATTGTCCCCCAACCCACCCTGCCGACCCCAGTAGAAAGCTTCCCTCTAAGTGGAAAATGTATCCACAGGGCTCCAGAATTTCTGGGTGGAAACAAATATGGGGGCCTAGGAAGAGGAGCAGGTGGCCCAACATCATGGGTAACAGCAGCTATGAGACCTGGCTTTGAATCCTGCCAGGTCTCAAGGGAGAGAAGCCCTGGGGCCTTCCTTGGGCAAGTCATTTGACGCCTCTCCCCTCACTTCTCTCTCTGTAAACTGGGCGTGGCTGTACATATCTCATATGGCTGTTTAGTGATTAGCACACGCTAGATATTCCGTCCATGGACATTATTGCTGTTATTATTATTGTTTCTGGTGCAGCCGACCTAAGATTTCATTAATAAAGTGGACAACTATGGCACTCTTGACATGAACAATGTAGAGCTATACATTTTGCCTTGGAAAGAGTTCATCTGTATTAATTAAAGTGTTATAGTATTAACGATATTATCCCATTTCTAGTTTTTAAAAAGAAAGTGGGCATAGGAAAAAGGGATAAACACTTACCATGTTTCTAGCAGTTGTCCTGGTGGTGGGGAGAGAAGGGGGCATCACAAATGAGCTAATTCTTTTTCTTTTGTGCTTGTCTTTAATTTTTAAGTTTTCTGCAGTGAGCTTATGTTACTGGGGCAATAGAAAGTAATATAGATTATTTGTGACTCTGATACAGCGGGTCTTTGTTTCTCAGCTGCTTTGGATGCCCAGTACGAGGCCTGGTCACAGAGTCCCACAGCTCAGGGCTCGTAAGGGCAAAGTCCTCAAGGATGAGCTGGTCATGCACTTGACCTCCCCCACCAGCTCTGGGTTGACCCGTCCAGGTGCATCTGGGATCCTGTTGCTCATGTTGCCTCTGGCTCCACCTGATAAGGAAGAGACACTAGGGGAAGTACCCAGCTCTCTCCTGTGACATCCTGGGACCCTGCTCTTCCCCTTCCCCTTGACCTTGGCTCACCCGGTTTATATCCACAAACCCTCTCGAGGTAGGCAGAGGCAGGGAATGAGAAGGGGGAGCTCCTCCACCCTGGGCTGGGGTTTGGGGCCCCGAGGAAACAGCCAGTGTTCGCTCAGGAGGAGCCCAGAGTCTCATGACTTCAATTAGACTTTTCTAAATGGGATTCTCCTGAAGCAGAGCCCAAGACAAGGACTCATTTGGGAAGTGGCCCCAGACCTCAGCGAGTGCACAGGAAGGGCCAGGGGAGGAGAGAAGCCTGTGGAAGCAGTGTCACCGCTCTAGGAGCCAGCAGGACCTCCATTCCTCTGAGACTTCAAACAAGGCTCAGCTCCCAGAAACGTCCGGCTGGAGCCTGTGTCCTGCTCCCATCCTCCTTGGGCTTCAGGATGCCCCCAGCACCATTAAGTGAGGACCCTTCCTAACCAAGCCTGCCCCCTGACTCCAGAGATCCAGAGGGAAACGACCTGAGCAGGGACTCCCCCAGCTTCCCCACCCCCTCCCAGCCCTAGGCTCTCTCCAGAGCTGGACTCATCTGTCCCTAATCCTCCAGGCCTTTCCCTAGTTCCCCCAAACACCACCCCGCTCCCTAGAATGTTCCATTTATCCTAAGCAGAACATATACTCTGTTCCCTGAAACGAGCCTCCTCCCTGGCTCTCTGGTTTAGAAATAGCTGTTCCATCTTCTCAGGCACTTCGGCCAAACACCTGGCAACCCCCGCCTCCCCCCACCACACTCACACCCGAGACCTACTGCCTCTACCAGCCCAAGCACCCTTCCTGTTGTCCCCTCCCCCACACTCAGGTGAGGCCTGGCTCATCCAGACACCTCCTGGCCTCCTCCTCATCTCCCGGCCTCTGGTTTTCTGTCCCTAATTTATCCTATAACAGCCCTCGTGTTCCTCTTTCCAAAATACACCTCAGGTCCTTCAGTGGTTCCCCTGTGGTCTCAGGCCAAAGCCCATACTTAGGAGCCACAGGGCCCTGCCAGCCTCTCCAATCCTGTCTGCATCTTCCCCAGGCCTGAACTGCTGCTCACTCCCCACCCACCTGAGCCGCTGTCACCTCCAGGCCTTTGCTCCTGCTTCCCCTCCACTTGGGATGGCCTTGTCCCTGCCTCTCGTCCCCCTGGTTGATCCTGTTCATTCTTTAGCGCCTCCCTTGAACCTCCAGCCTGGGTCAAAGCTTCAAGGACGCCATCTGCGCTTCTCAGAAGGAATGCTCATTGTGACCACGCCATTCCCGCCACAGGCTAAGAGCTCCAGCAGATGGAGTTTGGGCCTGGGCCATCCTTGTGCCCTGGAACTGCCCAGACCAGGACCTGACACTGAATAGGCCCTCATGCTTGTTACGACAGGAATCTCAGTCCTGGATTCCCTAGGTCCCCAGGAGCAGTGCCAGCCCTGTCCCAGCCCCTGCCTGAGGCGAGCACATGAGCTTCCAGACCAAGGACTGAGCCAGCCACCCTGCCGAGGTCACACCCTGGCCTCACCTTCTCTCCGTACTCCTGCCATGCTCAGGGAGGGGCTCAAGGGGGCGTAGGAATCCCAGGAGGAGCAAGGAAGGAGCCCAGGGCCCCTGGGGTCACAGTCCCTAGCTGAGACCTTTCCCATCCAGATAGTTGGATCTGGGAGAGGCCCAGAGTTGGCAGGAAGGCTCCTCCCTACAACCCGAATTTGAACCAAGTCGCTTGCCACTTGCGATCTGTGCTCAACTTCCCACCACAGCTACCTCCCAATAATTAAACATATTTATTCATCCAATCGTTAAATTTGCTCCCTGAGCCTTGAGCTGGCTCCCCTGCAGTCTTCTCATTCCTGGAGGTTCTGGCATCTGTGTTTCCAGGACCTTGGGGCAGGGCTATTTGACTCCACTCAACTCCGCAAACACTTGCAGAGCACTCTCTGTGTCAGTAAGAGGAAACTTGCCAGGGGAGTATACAGCAGGGGAAGGGCCAGTCTGGGCAGCCTCCCTTCCCTGGCACATTGGGCCAGGGCAAGGAAGAGGAATCCATCACCACCCAGATCCCTCTACCTGCCAGATACTAGAAAGCCAAGGCCCAGAGAGGGTGAGAAACTTCCTCAAGGTCACAGAGCCCAGATCTGGAGATCCTGGTTGAGGCCTTGGGAGTTGATGAAACATTTACTGTCTGGTGGGTGCACACTGGTTGATAAAATACACACAACTTCTGCCTTGGAGAAGTTCACAGGCTGGTGTGAGAGGTGGTCGATAAGCCAGAGAACAAAGATAGTGATGCAGAAGTACAGAGTGTGCTATATGCTAGGCTAGGAGCAAGTGGGGGACAAGATGGGGAGAAGCAGGGAGCACTGACGACAGAGGGTAGGAAGTGCTTCTCAGAGAAGATGAATTTTAGTTGAAACTTGAAGGATGAAAGAGTGGCCACAGGAGGATTTGGGGGGAAGAGCATTTAGGAAAGGCCCTGCGGTGAGAACTGGCTTGCATTAGTCTGGGTGGAGCACTAGATGGGAGGAGAGCAGGGGGAGAAGCTGGAGCCCATAGCAGAGCCTGGAGCTTCCTGGGCAGCGAGGAGGGGAGTGAGCTTTACTGAAATGCACTGGGAGGCCTCAGTGGAGGTTAAGCGAGGAGGGGTGACACGATCCAATGTATGGTTTTGAAAGATCCCACTGGCAGATGCATGGAGGAGGAGTAAAGGGGCAGGTGGAGGCAGGGAGGCCAGCAAGGAGGCTGGGAAATCCTCCCAGGAAAGTGGCTCGGCCCAGGCAGGGAGGTGGTGAGAAGTGCGTGAGTCAAGTGCATTTGAAGGAAGCACCCACAGTCCTCGCTTGGATCAGGAGTGTGGGCGTGCAGAGAGGGGAATCAGGATTGATTCCGAGGCTTTGGGTTTGGGTGGATGGAGTTGTCATTTACTGAGATGGGGAAGCCTGGGTGAGAGCCCACTGAGGGGAAAAAGTCAAGAGTTCAGTTTTGGCCAACTTATGTTGGAGAAACCTATTGCGTATCCATGGAGATGTTAAAAAAAAACACCTAATAATAGCCAACAATGATTGAACACTCTGCATCAGGCACTATGGGCCTGATGTGTGTTAACTCATTTAATCCCTTCAACAACCCCTTGGCAAAGGTATTATTATGCCCATTTCACTGATGAGAAACTGAGGCTCAGAGTGGGACATTGTGTATAGGATGAGAAGAAAGCCATGCAGAGCCCCAAGCAGCCCTCACATCTAAGACTACAGGAAGAGGCCTCCAAGGGGGTTTTGAGCTTCCTGCAAGGGGGTTCTCCTGAGTCAGCCAGATGTTGCCAGAAGGTCACATAAGAGAAGACAGGGATAACAAAGTGTGCATGGCGTTGAGCCATTGAGCAGCGACAACTGCCCCCAGGCAGTGTGGTTGCCGGGGAGTGAAGGGCAGCAGCTGGATCCCAGGAGGCCCGAGGGAACTGAAGGAGAGGAGGTGGAGAGAGCAAGGAGGTCTCACACTTTCCAGGAGCTAAGCCTGGCTGCTAAGGGCAGAGAGAGGCAGGGGCAGCCAACAGGAACTCAGGATCCCTGACCGGTCCTGCCCTCCTGGGGTTAGGGACTCCAGCTATTTGCTGGGGCGCAATGGACACTTCAGAATAATTGCCTTTTTGATGTCATCCAGCCGGCAGTGTGCTTGAGTCCTTCGTTAGCACTGAGATCTCTCTCTCTCTCTCTCTCTCTCTCTCTCTCTCTCTCTCTCTCTCTCTCTCTCTCCTCCAGTGATTCTCCAGCGGACAGGGCACAGGGTCAGGGGAGGGAAAGGTGACTCACTCTCACCTCTCTATCGGGGTGTTCCCCCAGGAACTGAGACCCAGAGGCTCCCCGAGGACTGTGGTCCTGTTGGATGAGAAGGGCCGAGGTCTCAGATATCAGAACAAGGAGTCTTTCCTGGCCACCGGGCCAGCAGCCTCTGAGCTCAAACACTTACATCAATACTTTCCCTACCTCAGAGGTCCAGAGTGGGGACACCAGAGCCATCATGAATCAGCCATCACCCACCAGTGTATTCTGGGCCCAGAAGGGGGAAAGGAGTTGCCCAAGGTTACATTCCACGGAGCCACCCCCTCCTTTGAACGGGATGCCAACCCTCTGGCCCTGTCACTTCCCCCAGGAAGCCTTCCCTGACTCTTCTTCAGGCTGGGTTAGGGTCCTCCCTGCATTCCCAAAGCCCCTCAGGCATAGTATCACCAGGCTTGTCACAGTCTCTTGTCATTGTCTGTGTCCACCTGGCCCCACAGATTGAAGGAAGGGGCCACGTCTGACCCACTTTGCTGTCCGCAGTACCCAGCTCAGGGGCTGGACAGAGCAGGGGACTTAGATGTGTTTGCTGAACCAACCTCAACTGGAAACCGCTGGGTGCCTTGTAAAGGGCCACAGGCCTTGATCTTCCCCGGCTTGGGAGGCAGAGAGCCACATTCCAGTCAGCCTTTCTACCAGGTCACTGTATACATGCATGGAGCCCCTAAATGTTTGCAAACCAACGGGAACCTCAGGCTTCCCACCCTTTTTCCAGAGGAGGAAGCTAAAGCTTAGAGCCATGAAGGCACAATCCACGCCCCGATCAGTGGGGATGAATCACACTCACATGGCCTTGACCCTGCCCCACGGTTCCCCTTCCTTAAATGCTGAAGCCTGGGTTTCCTCATCTGCAAAACCGGGTTGAACCCAGCAGTCTCAGAAAGCTCAGCCACAGTCCAATTCTATGAACTCACAGGCCCCCAGGCCGCGGTAGTGGGAGGAGAGATCACTCAAGAGGCTGTTTATCATCTTGTTGTACCCCCCTTGGGCTCTTGGAGCAAAACATTCCCAGAAGCGGGGTGATTCATTCACAGCACCGTTTGCCAGTTCCAGAGAAAAGGCAGATCGTGAAATACATTCTGTGACTTTTAAAGAGGAGACAGATTTCAAGACGAAGTTTCCCTTTAGTGGACAGAGGCCGAGGGAGCTGGGACATACCCAGTACATACCGTGTTTCCCCGAAAATAAGACCTAGCCGGACCATCAGCTCTAATGCGTCTTTTGGAGCAAAAATTAATATAATAGCTGGTCTTATAGTAAAATAAGACCGGGTCTATAATACAATATAATATAATAAATATAATACCAGGTCTTATATAAGATCGGGTCTTATATTAATTTTTGCTCCAAAAGATTCATTAGAGCAGATGGTCCGGCTAGGTCTTATTTTCGGGGAAACATGGTATTTTTCCTACCAGAGAGCCAAGCTTTTTAGGTTCAACATGCCCTGCATCAGGCAGTAAGCAAACGATCATGGTTTGAGTCAAATTCTCCCAGAACGTAAGGAGGTTCCAGGAACAGCAAAGACAGCATTGCTTTTTAAACAACTTGATGGGCTGAACCTGACAACCACCACTCAGGCTGATTGGATGGGAGTTAGAGGCCAATTAGATGGGCTGTTTTTGTCGTTTTTGATGCTCATCCATATCAGCACTCGGACTGTCAGGGAGAGGATGTGAAACTCATGCGTGTGCCTCTTAAATTAAGCAAAGGGAAGCTTTCGACATCTTGCAACCCAAGAAGGCATGGAAAGTGGTAACAGGTGAGTCTGATGGGGTCATGCAGGAAGCATGGTTTTAATTACAGGGAGAGTGAATGGTAAGCTTCCATGATTCACAGAAAACCAACCTGGAACGATGCTAATTAGCTGTGCGAAGACAGTGGGAACGCTCAGTCTCTCATTTGGAAGTCACAGGATATCTATGCCCCAAGTTTGGGTCTCCTATAACATGAATGTTATACTCAACTCTTTAAACGTTGTACCTGTGGCTCCCCACCCCCAGCCAGTCAGAAGTAGGAGTGAGCTGGACCTCTTTGCCCAAGTGAGGACATGTGATATAAGAAAGCTCCAGAGAGCTTTAGTTCAATTCTGATTCCAAAGAGCTAAGTGGCATTGAACATGTCTGCAGCCCTCGCTAGGACTCAGTTTCCCCATCTTTAAAATCTTAGAGATGAGAATGGGTTGAGGAAGAGGGACCCTTGAGGTATGCATGGCCTTTGGAGTCATACGCCTGGGTTCTAGTCTCATTTTTCTAGCTGTATGTCCCGAGGCAAATTGCTTAAGCGTTCTGAGTTTTCTCATCTGTAAAGCAGAGACCATAATACCTACCTCAAGGGATCTGCTGACAAGTTAAACGACCTAATGTGTACAAAACACATAGCTTAGTGCCTGGACCATAGGAATTTTTTTTGTCAAGGTGTAATTTACACACGAAACGCTCAGATCTTAAACATTCAATTTTGATGACTGCATCTCAAGATACACATTTCAATTAGCCCAGAAAGTTTTCTCCTGCCCCTTCCTCGTCAATCCTCCCAGGCACAAGCCCTGATCTGATTTCTATCACCCCAGGTTAGTTTTGTCTATTTTAGAATCCCATATGAATAGAACCAGACAGCATTCATTGCATTTGGTGTGTTTATGGGTATGTTTGGCTTTTTTTCCTCAATATAATAGTCTTGAGATTCATTCATATCATTGGGTGTATGAGTACATCGCTTTATAGTTATGTAGTATTTTATTGTGTAAATACACTACAGTTTATCCATTCTGTTGACCAGCATCTGAGCTATTTTGAGTTTTTGCCTATTATGATGAAAGCTGCTATGAACATTTCAGCTAGAATTTAGCACAAGACTTTCACGGATAAATACTTTCACTTCTCTCGGGTAAATACCTAGTAGAATGGTGGGTCATAGGGTAGATATATGCTGAACTTAGTAAAGAAACTCCCAAATGGTCTTGTAAAGTGGTCGCACCATAATACACCTCCACCAGCAATCTCTGAGTTTCAGTCACTCTCTACACTCCCCAACGTTTGCTGTGGTCAGTCTTTTTGATTTTCGTTGTTCTGGTTTCACAGTGTGGTTTTCATTTGCATGTCCCTGATGACTAGTGAACTCCTTCGTGGGCTTATTTAGAATTTTTTAAAAGACAGTTCCTCTCCCTTTTGCTGCCATGTAGCTTTCAACCTCCATGATTTAAAGGACTGTTGAATAAAATGAGGACGGGAAAAACTGATGGCAAAATCTACTAGAAATCTAAAGAGCTCTGCAAATACAAAAGCAGGCATGAGCTCAGCCTTGGAACCCTTCCCTTAACTTTGGTTTCCCAGGACTGGGGGGCTGAGGATACGTGTGTCTTCCAAGGAAGCCAAGATCATGGCTGACTTGCTCTGAATGTTTAATGATAAATCTGTCCTAGACTGAATAATCCTTTTCACTGCTACCATTTATAAACTACCTACTATGCTCCAGGTGCCTTACATATACACAGCATGTCTAATTTTTACGACAGTCCTGCAAGGTTGTTGTATTATCTCCATTTGGTGGACTCTGAAAACCAGAGATATGAATTCCTTTGCCTAACTCCACAGCTATATCTCCATGGGATCCAGATTCAAAATGACTGGCTCCAAAATCTTATTCACTAAGTTGCCTTCAAACACACACACACACACACACACACACACACACACACACACACACACACATTCAGCTATAAAAAGGAATGAAGTACTGATGAGATACATGCTACAACATGGATGAACCTCAGAAATATCATGCTAAGTGAAGAAGCCAGTTATAAAAGGTCACTATCATGCAGGGTGTCATGCGGAGTCTCTGGTCCTGCTTCCCACATAAGAACGCAGGATATGGTGAGGCCAAAAAGGAACACCCACGGAGCCATAGATAGGGGAAGTCATACTACTATAGTCTCGCTGGTGGTTGGGTTGGACACACAGGAAGCAGGAGCCACACAATCCGCAATCTGCCGTCCGCTTCTCTGCCAACCGACCTCACTTGCTAACTGCAATCTGCCTCTGCAATCTGCAATCCACACTCCGTCCTTGCTAGCCCCCATTTTTCTGCTAGCGTAGCCACAGCAGTTATATTAGTGGCCAATGGCTCACTGGTTACAGCTGACGGCCAACTCGCCATAGCTGATGGCCATCCAATCACAGTTGATGGCCATTTACTACACGAGTGAGCACCTTTCCACGTGAGGGCGAGAGCCTGGAAACTGCACTCCTGGGCTCTGTCCCCACAGTCACATATTCTATTTATACAAAATATCCAGAATGGATAAATCTATACCTACAGACAGCATACCAGGGGCTGGGGGAAGAGAGGGATAGGGAGAAACTGCTTAATGGGTACAGGGTTTTCTTTTGGGATGACAAAAATGATTTGGAACTAGATGGGGGTGGTGGTTACATAACATTGTGAATGTATTAAATGCCACTGTACACTTTAAAAGAGTTAATTTTGTTATCTGACTTTCATCTCAGTAAGATTAAAAAAAACCCGAAACTCCACCCTACAGTCTCTTTCTCATTGATGAGCATAATTTTACCATTAGTGATTTAGTCCTTTGGGTAGGGAAGCCTACAGCACCTGGGCCCAATCTTTATACCCCAGAGAACTCCACCCCCACCCACCCCTGCCCTTGAGAATTCCAGGGCAGAAAGGAAGGAAACAGCGGCATGACTCAGAGTGGGTACTGGAGACAGGCTGCCTGAGTTCAATTCCAGGTACCTCCATGTCCTCGTCTATTAAATGGGATGATAATGGTACCAACCTCATAGGGTTGCTGTGAGGACGGAATGGAATCATGCATGTAGTGTCTCGGCACATGTAATGTTTATTCACTAAGTTGTATTGTTAGGGCAAGCCACCGTCTCCTAATGTCATCCATGTCACAAATATTTATTGAGCATCTACTATATGCCAGGCACTCTTCTAGGGCCTTGGGGATTTATCTATAAGCAAGAACAATACAATTCCTTTCTTCTTGGAGCTCACATTGCAACTGAGGTATAAGACAACAAAGTAAGGAAAATATATAGTATGTTAGATGGTGGTATATGCACAGGAGAAAAAAACAAGAGATGAGAGATGGGACGTTTTGGGGAAAGGTTACAATTTTAAATTGGGTTTGAGAAGGCTTCCCTGAGTAATGATCTTAGGGAAGGGAGGTGTATTCATTCCCTACTATTGCTGTAACAAGTTAACACAAACTTAGTGGCTTAAAACAACACAAATGTAAAACAACATTAGTTCTTGAGGTCAGGACTCCAAACTGGATCTCACGGCTAAAATCAAGATACTTGGCAGAGCTGTTCCTTCGGGAGGCTCCAGGGGAGACACCATCCCCTTGCCTTTTCCGGGCTCAAGAGGCTGCCCGCGTTCCTTGGCTCATAGCCCTACATCACTCCAACTTCTGCTCCCATCATCACATCTCCTTCTCTGACTTTCCTGCCTCCCTTTTCCTTAGAAGGACCCTTCTGGTTATACTGGGCCCATCTGAATAATCTCCCCATCTCAAGATCCTTCATTTCATCACACCTGCAAAATCCTTTTTGCCACGCAAGGTGACAGAGACACAGGTCCTGGGGGTTAGGACAGGAACACTTTTGGGGCCATCATTCTGTCTACCACTTGAGGAAATGGGAACAGCAAGTGCAAAGCCCTGAGGCAGGGGTTGCCAGGAATGTTTGAGGAAGACGAGGCCCCAGAGGATGCAGCAGAGTGGGTAAAGGAGGAGTGAGCTCTCACAAGGTCAGAGAGGTGATGGAGGCGGAGTGGCTCTTGCAAGCCCTGAAGGGTCCCTGGGAGGACTTTGGCCTTTACCTGAGTGAGATGGGAGCAGGTAAGGGACTTGATCTTATGGGTTTTAACAGGATCCCTCTGGCTGCTACGTACAGAACAGACTGAGGAGGTGGCTGCAATATGTAGGTGAGATGGTGGTGGCTGGACCACAGTAGTAGAGGGAAGTGGTGAGATGGGTCTCATTCTGGATTTGGAAGGTCAAGCTGTAAGGAACCACTTAAAAAACGGAGTGGCACAGAAAGAGGGGAGTCAAGGGTTCTGACTCCAAGGCTTCTGGCCCAACCAATTCAAAGAATTAAGATGCTCTTTAAGATGGGAAAGACCATGGAAAGATCAAGATCAGACTTGGGACTGCTGGTGAGAGATCAGGGATTTGCTTAGAGATGTATGTTGAGCATCCAAATGGAGATACAGAGTCAGAAGTCAGATATGAGAGGGGTCTGGAAGGACTTGGGGGGGGGAGGGGGGCTGCATATAGGCGGTATCTAAAACCATGAGCCTGGATAAGATCTCCTAGGGAGTACGAGCAGAGATAAGAGGACCAAGGAATAAAACCTGGGACCCTCTAAATACAAGGAACTAGGGGTGTTGGAAAAAAAACCAGGGGAGGTGGGGTCCTGGAAGCCGAGAGAGCCAACTGCTACAAACTCTGTCCATAATAAGTATGGAATGAGGACGGGTGGGTGGAGCGGAGGATGACCACCCTTGCTTTCCTAGGCCTGTTCTCTGGCAAACAGCCTCCATGGGAGATAAGTGAAGGCAGTCGGACCCACTGAGATCTTGCCAGGACCCCAGCAGCAGGTCAGGGACCCTCATAGCACCAAGCCTGGTGACATGCACTGAATATTTGTTAAACACAAGGAAAGGGCCGTGGACTTGAGTCCAAGTCCAAGTTCTGGCACTACTCTCCAGTAGTTGGGACTTCAGTCTCCCCTAAGATGGAGATGATTACATGCTCATTCCTTAAGTTCCTCCTCATCAGTCATGACATCTGGGAGAGTGTCTGGCAAAGTGTAAACAAGCTGGGCAAATCAGAGTTGCCATAGGTCAAGACTTTTCCTTGGCACCTGACTCCGGGCATGTGGCTGGACCTGTGTGACCCACCCCATGCCAGGGGAGGCCTTTGAGTTGGTTCTTCTCAAACCAAGTCTGAGGACAGGCAGCGTCTTACTCAGATGACAGGAACTGGGGGATGAGTGGGGCCTGGTCCCAGTGGAAACTCTCACACACGCATGGACGTTCACAAGTGTTTCCAGTGACTAAAGGCTACACGAAGCAGCTGGCCAGCCCTTTCTGACTTGTCCCAGAAAGGCTGCACAGCCGCTCTGACCAGAGCTGCCCCTCACTGCTGGCCATCTTGGGCCACAGTGTCCCACTTCTGTGTGGTGAGCCCTTCCTTCACCCTCAGGGCAGCGACCAGGCTCCCCCTTTCCCTCAGCAGCAGGCAACACACAGGGGGTTCAGCAAGTGGGGCAGTTTATTGACACTTACTTGCCAAAACAACTTTATCTCACTGGTCAAGGGATGAAAGAATGGTGGGGGAAGGATGAGGGATGTGGGAGATTGCAGAGGTGGAAGCCAAAAGGCTCATCTTGAATGTGCTATGTTGGGCTGAGCAGAGGTTGGTCTGAGAGTGACAAGACCCCCATTTCAGAGGCTCAGAAAGTTCAGCCTAAGAAACATGCACTCATTCAACCAAATCCCTTCCATCTAGGGTTCCCCGGGCGGGAATTCCCACCCATTCTCAGGAATTTTTCTCTTTCCCGTTCCCAAATCCTGAGATACAAACTGTTTTCTGTTCTTCACAATGAATTGTTTCCACAAAGTGATGGCCGATGATACCAACTACCTGGGTTCAATGAGCCAATTTTCCCGATTTCCCGACCAATTTTTCTCGGGATTCGGGAACGGGAAAGCAGGGGAAGGGTGGGGGGGGAATCCTGAGAATGGGCGGGAATTCCTGCCCGGAAACCCTACTTCCATCTGCTGGAGGAGAACCAGGCATTACCCCGGCCCAGGTCTTCTCTGGCTCTCACACAAAGCACCTTTCAGACCTGGCTGCTGCACTTGTGGGACCATGAACGTCACAGTGGCCACGCGTCCCGAGCCAAACAAACGGGTGAGGTGTAGCCTAGCTTTATCTGCACGAGCAGAGAAAAGGGACTGATTAGCAGGACATCTATGGTGCACAAATCGTGGGAGAGGGTGGCGCCTGTCAGCATTAGACCATGACTCTAAAATGTAGTGTGAATCCATGGTGGGACTAAAGGCTGGACTCCATGATTTAGTAAAACGTAACTCTGAGGGGACCTGACGTCTGAACAGACCTCTAAGACGGTCTCCGCTCACAGGGTGTTTCCGTCCCCTTGGCCCTAAACCATCACAGAAGCAGAAGAAGAGGAAGTGGTGGTCTGCCCAGCTGGGCTTGTCTCTGTGGTCAGAGGGTATCCCAGAGTGAGCCGGGGACGGAGGGAGAGAACAGGACACCGAGGCCCAGGAGGGCACCCCTACGGCCCGTGCCCCTCCCGCCGCTCGCCAGGCCTGTCTTCTAGCGCTTCTTCTTGGCCTCTTTCTTGGGTCTCTTGTTCGTGGAAGGAGCAGCAGCCTTGGGTTTCCTTGTCACCTCCCCACTTCTGGGCTCCGATGGTTCTGCCTCCTGTGTGGTGATAAACAAAGAGTTCTGCTTAGAGGAATCAAGCCTGACCCCAGTAAAAATGAGATCATGTCTGAAGGGACTATGCAGACTAAAGCCTGCCACAGAGAGCAAGGGATCGAAACCATCATGCTGGGACCCACGATGGCCATGCCTGCGGGACAGCCCCCAGGAGCAGGGCAGTTCTCAGGGAAGAATAAGGGAGCCCCCAAGGGGAGGAGGCAGCTTTTAGGGTCTCACAGGCCTGGTGGAACCTAGGCTCCTCCACGTTCTAGCCAAGTGACCCTTCTGTGCCTTGGTTTACCCCGCTGTGAAATGGAAATAGCAATGCACACCCTGGAGGGCTGATGTGAGGAGACAAAAATGCACACAGAGCACCAGTGAGTGTGGTTGGACCCAGCGGCTGGCTGGCCACCCTGGGCAGGGTCCGGTCAGAATTGGGTGAGGAGTCCGCCGTGGGGCAGCCTCACTGTGGCTTACTCTCCTTCTGACCCTGCTGTTCTCCTCCCATTCGATCCACTGAATGTCAGGGCCAGGAGGAGTGGAGAGCGCCAGCTAGCAGGTGGGCAGTCGCTGCACTGTTCTGTGGGGCCTGGCAGAGGTGCTTCACGGGGGAGGGCAGCCAGGGCAGAACTCAGACTCTCCCTAGGACTGGAGGAGTTCTAGTTTTTTTGTGTCACGTATGTCGTGATTTGTTCCCTGTGAGGTTTGATTTAAACAAAGGTTCTGCTGCTTCAAAAAGGTTCAAACCCGCAGATCCAGCCCTGGCCTTCATTGTACTGATAAAGAAAGTGGACCCTGGGGAAGGGCCTTGGCCTGCACTAGCCACTCAGGCTCATGTCGGAAGAATCTGGAGAGGGCTCAGCCTGCTGAGCATTCCCTCCTCCCCTGGGTGATAAATCACAGTGTGACACAGCCAGGCGACACATGAGCCAGGGCCATCTCGCTCTGAGAACAGTAACCACGGCTCCCGGGCCCGACCGGCCCACAGGCAGCCTTCACTTGGCCTGCAGTTTATTTTTAAGAATTTGAGCCAGTTGGGAGAGTTCCCATTCAAATCTGGATTCTTAGCTTTCTTGAAAACTTTAAACATCCTGAGACACTAGCCCCAAGAAACAGGGTGAGTAGTAGCTGCCCCCTTTATTCAAGTGTCCACGCCCCCCCCTCCAAGGCCCTGGTGCCCCCGACACTATGGTAAGAAAACATTTCTCAGAACCTGTGTTCTTTTATTAAAAATGGGACAACAAAAAGCAGATAAGAACAGTAGGAGGGAACACGTTTTCTGGAAGAGAAAAATATTTCGGCCTGTTTAACTGGCCAACTCCTAGCTTCCAACTTGCTTTAGGCTCTGTCCTTCCCAGCTCACCCACCAGCCTCTGCCCTACAGAAGAGGCAGGACCTTGTCTGGGGAGGGGCCAATCCTACCCAGAGGCCTAGTCCAGGGGTCTGTCAGCTCCCTCTCGGGGGCCAGCATTGTCTCCTCTCCACCCTGCCAGCGCAGACACCAGAAGTAAAGGCCCAGCCCAGGCCCACCAGGCACCCATGGGTGATCTTCCCAAGATAATGAGGGGGCCAAGGCCTGCCCCGGGCCAGGTCTCTGACTGCAACTCTGGACTACCCCAGCCTGTCCCTCTGTGCTGACTATCTATGGAACTTGGCAAAAAATAAAGAAAAAAGCCCATTAGAAAAACACAAACAAAATGAAGCAGAACCTCAGAGGAGCCAGTGTCAAGTACATGGGCTGCGGAGCTCCGTGGGAAGGCTACTGTGTAAGGCAAACAGGGTCCCATGTCAGGAGACCTTGGGAACTGGAAACCATCCCCAGTGCAGTACCTGTCAGTCCCTGAAAACCAGTGGGACCCTAGCAGCCTGGGCAAACAGGCCCGGATTAGGTGAACGGTTTATACACGGGAACTTGCCAAGGCCGGACAGGACCTCCGGGGACAGAGCCCACTCTGACTTTAGAGCTGGGCGCCTCCCAGGCTTCAGTGGGGCCAGTTCAGAAGCCCTAGAGGGTGACACCCAGCTGCTCACCCTTTGCTTCCCTCACTCCACAGACCCTCTCTCAGGTGCCTCATCTTTTCTGGCACCTCCCAGACCTCTCCCCTGACCCAGCTGTCTGTCAGATGACTGAGGCTGGAGTCTGCCGGGCACCTCCAGCTCAGATGGCCCAGACCAAGCATGGCCCCTTCTCCAGCAGGCCGGGCCCTCCTCCCACCTATGGGCAGAACCACCAGAGGCCCAGTGACCAAACCTCTCCCTCCTTCCCACCAGCCAATCGGTCACCAAGTTCTGATCTGACCTCTGCTACCTCTCCACTCAGCCTCTCTCTTTAGCATCACAACCCCTACCTCAGTTCCCCCACTGCTAACCCACTGTCCTGCTTTCTTTATGCCATTCCTTGTGCACCCGCCAAAGGAACGTTTCTAAAGTGCAGACCCCCTACCTGAAGCCTTCCAATGGCTTTCCGTCACCAGAAGCCTCATGTCCCACACTTGGGACGGCGTCTAAGGAGGCCACCTCTCCAGCCTATCTGTGCTCCTTCCCACCCCACTGGGTCCGGCCCCAGGGCTTCCACGGGCCTCCCCTAATGAGAGGAGCACCTTTCTTTCCTCGGCCTTCCAGTAAACTCCCCCGCTCCCCCCGCCCCCCACGGTTTGGCCACAGCCAGGAACACACTCTCCTCACTATCTAGCCTTCCCTCTCTGCTCCTCTACCTCCAGCAGGGTACGTCAATCCTCCACCCCTCCCCTGCTCCCCAGGAACCTTAGAACGCCACGATTAATTTACCACAGTTACGTATTCTCGTGTTGGTCTCCCCTATTAGCCTGTGAACTCCTTGGGACAGCTTTCACCATTGCTGAATGAATAAATCAATGAAAGGATGAATGAATGAAATGAAAGAACAGACAAGAGCTCCCATAATCCTGGGAACTTCACTCTTGTTTATCTCCATGGAAACACAACTGAAGACGAGGCCTCACTTCCTCCATGGCCACAGAGGACATGGCAGGTTTTAAACCCAGTATACATACCCTAATTATGGCTAGACGTCGCTACCAATAATACTAACAGGAACAACAACAGCCATAGCAGCTGCTAATATTATTTACAATATGCCAGGCCCAGTGTTATATGGTTTGGACATATCTTAGCCTCGCAAAGTACCCTAATGAGCCCCCATTTTATAGATGAAAGAAGAGACACTCAGATGGAGAATCTGAGTTAACTGTGCAATCGACTTTCTCTCTGTGGAGCAGCCCTTGGAACCACAGGTGACCATGGAAGGAAAAGAACAGCTTGTTTTCTAGATTCTATCTGTCGATAGATAGGTAATCGGAAGCCCCTAGTTTGTGACTCAAGTTCCCACAGGAGTCAGGAAAGTGGGTTAGTGCTCCTCGAGTCATGCTTTGTTTTTTTACAGTTGAAATCAGCTCTCTGTGGGTGTGTGTACATATTCCAGTCATTGAGTCATCTGAATGGATTATGTCTCCTCCTCACCCAGACCTCCTCCTCTCTTCCCCAGCTCAGCTTCTGGCCTTGTCACCCATCAGTCACCCAAGCTAGAAAGCTCCAGTCACTTCTGAGTTCTCGCCATTCCCTCGTGCCCCACATCCAACCTGCGACGTCCACTCTACTTTCCCGCAGGCTCTTGGCCGAGCCTCGTCCTCTCCGGGCACACACTCCTGCGCCGGTTCAGACCTCACGGTCTCCTGCCTGCCTCTTTCTCTGCATCAGCCTCCCACAGCTTTTCCTCACCACCCGCCACACTGCTCTAAGAGTCTGTTCTCCTAAGACAACAGCTTTAGGAGACCATGTCTGTCAAAGTGTTGCTGGTTCCCTTTTCATATCAGACAAGTTCCAAGAGCCTCCGAGTAGCCGCCAGGGCCATTCTGCTCCAGCCTTGACCCGTCTCTCTGCACGCCCCCTCACGCAGCCCACTGTCTGTCACTCAGGGCTACTGGTCAAGCCAGCATCTCCCTGGTACTCTGTTCCCGTTCATGCTCTGCAGAGGTGCTCAGCATTCATCACTTACCTATTGAGTCCAGGGTATGAGGGTCTGTACCAGGCGCCACGGGGTAATGACAAAGAGAAGGCACTTAGTGATGTGCACCAAGTAGGCGCTTTACAAACACCAGCTCACTGAGCCTCCCATCACCCTGGCATGCCAGCCACTGTGAGCGCCATTTTACAGGCGAGGAAACTGAGGCCCACTGAGACTCAGTGACTGGCCCAATGGAGCACGGTCGTCTTCCCCCACCCTGCAGGGAAGCAAAGGCAACTGTCATACACGGCCCGGATGCTGGAGTCCTAGTCACACAGAACTGGAGCTCCAAATGCTTGGCTGGCGGGAATGACTGAACGAATGGCTGGCTTCTAATTTCTCTTCAAACACACACTGCTGTACAAGCCAGGTGGATGGCAGGCTCCCAGCGCTACAGTCCCACCTTTAAATCTGGAAACACCGTGCCTCCTCTGAAGGAAGTTTCAGATTTCCTCGGCAATGACACTGTCGGGGGTAGAAGAAAACCTGGCCGGCCAGGAGGTGCCCGAGTCTGCAGAGAGCTCCTCTGTGGGCACAGGCCTCAAGAAGGAAGCAGCCCACAACCACTTACGAGGCCAGAAAATTGCTGCTATTCATCAGATTCAAATAATCGAATCTGTGCCACAAGGTATCAAATTGCTCCAGCACGGACAGCACAGAATTTTACGATTTCCACTATACAGTTCAGTGTGGAGTTAGTCCTATAAATCAGGACAGAATGTCACTCTCCAACAGACTGAAACTATTCTTTCCTCTCAAATGATCCAGGGAAAGCAAAGCACTGAGCTCGGCTCAGGTAGCCCCACGCACCCAATCTCACTGGATCCTTAAGAACTCAGTGGGTCGGGCAGGAATGCCCACCTGTTACAGCTCAGGACACAGGCTCAGGGACCTGCAGGGGGGCCAGCACCCAGACCAGGTGTGCCGAGGGCGAAAGCTCCTGCTGTCCTGCTCTGCACTCCTGCCTGAGGCCTGAGGCAGGTGGCTGCTAAGATGGAACTAGTAGCACTGGCCTTGACAGGAGGATAGGATGCACTGAAACAGGGGGCGGGGGAGGCCGTCTATGTGGGCTCCACAAGGCAAACAGAGACACAGAGTCCAGGACGCACTTGGCAGGCGAGGAGAACTGTGATTAGAGAGAACAGCCTTGGGAGCTCATTCCAGACACGATTCAGCATGACGCAGGCCCTTCCCACTGGCTGGTCTGTGGCTCCTTGTGTATCCAGCTGGCTCCCCACGAGCCGGTTCACATCTCGAGACCATGTTTATACCTTCACCTTACCCACCACACAGCAGTATCTCAGAGACAGCTCGTTAAGTAAAACACATCCTGCCACCCAATTCAACTGCAAACTCCTCCCAAGCTTAAAAAAAATACAGGGCAGAATTGCAAAGTTGGTTCTGTGGGCCTGTCTCCTGAGGTGTTGAGAATGGGTAGATACTTGTCCAAGTTAATTACTCCCTAGGGCAGGCTTCACTGGCAAGCAGGGGCCTAGTTTAAAATCAAGACCCTTGTGCAGAATTTTCCAGCGGGGTCTGAACTTCTAGGCCACTGCCCCTCCGCCCCCAGGACGGCTCCATGCTTGTCAGGGCTCCAAGCACCACAGGGCTTTCTCACTGATAGTGAAGTCTTTGTGTGTATCGCACTGAAAGCCATCACTCTTGCCGTCAATTCTGGTGCCTTCTCCCCTGGATCACCATGGTGGGCATCATTTGTCTTTGTCTGGCCAGCACCCCCTTTCCATGGGGACCCTGGCCTTTCCCTAGGATGGGCCAGTTAAACAAGGCCTGGCAGAAATGGGGCCCATCACCCCTTCCCACCTATGGGGCAAGGTTTGAACATGTGGCCAAGCAGAGGCCTTCCATGAGTCTGCAAAGTGGGCACAGGTAGAGAAATGGCTTCTCTTGCTTGTAAATCACGAGCAATTAGGATGCAGAATGCGGCTGCGGCAGCCATCGTCTTGACGTGTGGCAAGAGCCTCAGAATGAAGTCAACCCTCGTAGGAAAATCTCCAGGAGATGGAGAGACAAACAGGATCCTGAAGACCGTTTGAGCCTCTGAACCCACCTATGCCTTGAAATTCCCAGTTCTAAGAGCAATACAGTTTCTTTCTGGGGAAACTGGAGCTGGAGCTGAGGTTCTGAACTTTCAACAGAAAGGGTCCTCATTAATACAAGAAGAGACTGTGGCAATCCACAAAGACAGCAGAGCGGAAGTGAAGGTACCTGCCTCAGGACTGGCAGCCGGCCGGGGAGATGTGACCTAAACATATGAAGAGGTTAGAAGAGGCAGCATTTAAACTACTAGGAGAGTTTGTGATTAATTGCCAGATGAACTATTAGTATCTGCTGCGTGAGTTGCTGAACTAGCTAAAAGTCAACGCCCACTCGCTTAGTGTTGAGCGGATCAACATTCTGTGCAGAAACTGGTCCAACAGAGGCTTGGGAGTCGCTCAGGCAGGCTGTCGGCAAGGCAGGGGAGACGGGCTCCCTACCTTTACTGCCTTATTACCCACTCCTGAAAGTCCCAGGACTGGGCGCTCACCTCACTAACCTACTGCACTCCACCTTCCAGGACGTGCCTGAAATGAAAACATCACATTTTTGTAAACGATTTCAGGGAGCTTATAGACTTCTGAAGCCCATGTAGGAAACCTTCCCGAGGGACTCAGAACTCTCTGTTAAGAACTCTGTTCTATTGAAACCAAACTCTGAAAGGCAGCAGCGTGAACATGGAATCGTCGTCATGTTGAACAGCTTTTCCTCAATCACTTGATTGTTCTCACTGCCTAGTCTCTGTGGGGACTGGGTTTTCCATGTGCTCTTCTTGAACCACTCGGTGGTTTTCAGGGAGACCGCAGTCCCCTGGGCCTCTGCCCCCTGCTCTGCTCCGTATCCTGAGAGAGCGAGAGGAATAGAGACTCCGGCTTTGTCTGCACAGCACTGCTGTCCCTTTGGGAACTGACCTTCCCCTCTGCCCCTAGAGGTCACTCCATAGGACCCTCGCCTCCCCCCACACTGGCCTAGCTGTCCCAAACTGGGTCAGCTACAGTTCCTTCCCTGGGGACTTTGGAACTTGGGCCAAGCAGGAAGGCAGCCGCCAGATGCTGCAGCTGAAAGACATCAACTTGGGGAGCTGTTCATGGCCATGGTTCATCTTACCGCAGGGACAGCAAGCAGAGGAAGCAGGGCCCCAGTAGGAGAGGTGAAAAGACAGGAGACAGACAGGGAACAGAGGAAGAAGGGATGCAGATGGGGAGTGATGGGGTCCTTGGTTACCGCCCCCTCCGAGACCCAGCTGCATCCCCACTCTGGACAACTCCCCCCTCTTTTCAGTGGATCTGCGCTGCACAGAAGCTACTTCAAGTAGTTCGAGCAATACCTCAAGTTCAGGCCTCTCCTGAATTTCAATTTCCTTGAAAAGCTCAGTAACTGTCATGCGGGGTGACAGGCGGGGTCTCAGCTCCTGCTCCCCACACAAGAACGCAGGATATGGTGAGGCCCAAAAGGAACACCCATGGAGCCATAGGTAGGGGAGTCATATCACTATAGTCTCACTGGAGGCTGGGTTCACACGACATGCGACCTGCTGTCTGCTTTTCTGCCAACCGACCAACGACTCTCCTCCACTCTCCTTGACTCTGCTCTTCTTCCCTCTGTAGCCGCAGCAGTTATATTAGTGGCCAATGGCTCAATGGTTACAGCTGATGGCCAACTAGCCACAGCTGACAGCCATCTACCACTCGAGCCAGCACCCCTCCATATGAGGCCGAGAGCCTGGAAACTGCTCTCTGGAGCTCTGTCCCCACAGTAACTCATTCTTAGGGTTTCAAGAAATAATGCTGTTGACCAAATAATTCCCAGGTCTCTACTCCCAACTTCTCACTGGCTCTCCCTTTGGATGTCTTGCTATTATTTCACACTTAACACATGTAGAACTGAACACCTCCCGTCCTCCCAAAATTGGTCTGCGCTTCAGGGAAATGGTCTAAGGATTAGACCATTGGCTGCAGAACGGAATCACCTGGGCACTTTAAGAAACTACTAACCCAAGGCTTCAGAGAATAACTGACTCAGAATCTCTACAGACGCAGCCTAGGCCTTTGAAAATTCCCCAGATGGGTGCAAACGGATGGAGAATCATGGACCAGCCCAAGGATGAGCAATTCAAACTACCAACGCCCCAGCCCCTTGCTCATGGCAGACATCACTGATTGATTTAATTAGTCTGGAGCCTACAAGCAGCCCCAGAATCCTTTTCACCAAGGCCACCATATAATCAATGGCATGAGAGATGAAACGTATCTGCATCCTGGATTAGACAGAAACGGGGTAAGAATCTACCCTCTTATAGTTTACGATCCAGCCTACAAGAAAATGTTTGGATTAAGTACAGCCCAGGCTTTAATCGGGCTCACACAAATGTTTGTTTTCTGGGGTCTTAGTTTAATGAGGTGTCAATGAGAAAATATTCTCATTTGGCTTAGGTTCTAGGGACTTTAGTTTTGATTTTACCAATTGGTTCTTGCTTCTACTATAAAAAGAAAGGGGGTGGGGTGGGAAGCATTTGTATGTGTTCCTTTTTCCTTCCCTGATTACCCCCAAAAGAGCTTTCAAATAATCTTCTAAGTATTGAAGTACTGAAGTCATAAACTAGTTGCAAAAATCGGCTTACTGTAACAACAGGAAAGACATTCTTTTGCTTTTCAAAGTCTTTCCCATCATCTGGAGCCAAAAATATTATCTTCTGACCCAAAAAGCCACTAATAAACCTTGTTTCTATAGGCCAAGCAAGAGGGATGATTCTGCCCTAAGCAACACCGCAAAGAGAGCAAGATTGTTTTCTGGGTCCTGCCACCCCCACTTTTGCCCTCTCCCACCTCCTGCCACCCCCATTTCCAGGTACCTCCCTCCTGCCCTAGGGCTGCCTGGAGTCCCAAAAGCTGTCCCCATTCCCACAGGCTCCCTTTTTCCTAAGAGGTCCCTAGCCCCAAGTTAAAACCCCCTTTTTTTCCCCTCCAATCCAACTTCCAACCCCAGCTAGCTGCTAGGCATGGCCTCTACACACAGTTTAGCATTCACCCTCTCTTTGTAAGATTGTTTTTGCACAGAATACAGCGTTTCCTCTCTATTTCTTGAGGAGTTTAGGGAGTGAGCAAAGGCTGCCTTATGGGGACACACAGGAAATCTGGCACCAGAATCTCTGTATAATTGGCGGTCATTTGCTGGTTTGATGCACTCATAAAAAATTAAATTAATGCTACTGTATTTTTTGCTACTACTGATCCAATGAAAAATTTAAAAAAAAGAAAAACACCTCAAACAGTAAGCTTCAGTTATGAAGACAATTCACTTGTATAAGCCTTATTCCCCTAAACTGCAAGATAAATTATGAGAACTTATGTACTGTATTTATGTTTTAACAGATGAGGGTTTTGTCACAAATTAACTTCTACATGGCAGAATGAGTGAAGGGAGGAGGAGAGGAGGCATACTGGGGCCCCTCTGTCAATTCCCTGCCGCAAAAGACCTCAACCCACTGCACCACTGAAAACCTCAGAGATCAGTAAAGGGCACCCGTTTTTCTCCAAGTTGCTAGACTGGCCCAGGCCTCTGTGGCCAGCCTCGAAGGGTTAAGAACACAACAGGAGGTGAGCGGTGGCCCTCCAAAAGGCCTGACACACCTGACTCCACATCTCTGCCTATAACACAAGAACGCTCATCACCTCCCTCCCTCGGGACTCTTAGCAGGCTTCATCAGCGGCCAATGACAATAAAAATGTTTGTCATTTATAATACCCAATAGTGTGTCAGTGTCTGTGAGTACAGAGCCCCAGAGCGCAGGGATTTCGTTTTCAGAGTGTGATACAACTGGGGGGGGGGGGGGGGGAACTCCAATCACGACCTCCTTCTCAAGCTACCAGAATAAGAACCGGAGATGGACAGAACAGCCCCGAGGCCCCGGACCTGTCTATGCTCACCCAGGTTTCCCGCCCGCTGTGGCTGCCCCTCCTCAAGGCTCAGACCTAGGCCCTCTTCTCATCTCGGGCCGCTTTCCTTAGGAGACCTCATCCTCTCCCACGGCTTCCATTACATCAACTCCCACATGCTGACCAACACTCAGCCCAGACCCTTCTCCTGATATAGACCTGGAGACCCACCAGCTTACTTGACACAACCCCCGGACATCTTCAAGACACTTAAAATGGAACCCGGCATGCTCCTTCCCCATTTCCACCCAAGTCTGCTCCTTCAGGAGGGTCCCCCGCTGCATCAGTAAATCTCCATCATCCTCCCAACACAAGCAGGATCTCTGGGCCCCGTCATCTCCAAGATAAATGGATCTCCAGAATATGCTGTATATTGTTAAGCGGAAAAAGAGAGATGCGCAACTGTATTTAATAGAATGCCATCTTTTGTGTATCAAAGGGGGACGATAATTAAACAAATAAATAAGTGCATATATCTCACATATGCATTTGTGTATGTTTTCAAAAAGAAACAAGGAAGGGTAAATCAAAATGATAAAAATGGTTACCTACGTGGAGGGAAGAAGGGGAAAGGGTGAACAATACTGAGAATAAAGGAAATTTCTGTGATTGCATCTTGTTACATAGTTTTGACTTAGGGAAATGTTATTGTATATAAATGTTTTATATAATGGTTTAGTTAAGTCAAAAGGAAAATAATCCCTAAACATTAAAAGCCAATGAACCTAACAGTATGTCACGGTGGGAAGACACCCATATGAAGAAAAGAATTTCTAAACACAGTAGGTCTGACCAGACATCCCTACTGGGACCTACCTATCTGTGGGCCAGAAAAGAACCACAAAGAAATCTTAAATTCATTCTGAGTCTTGGTGGTAAAAAACAATACAGCTATTTTAGAACTACTTGAAAGTGATATAATAAGTATATTATAGGTGTGCAGAATAGAGTTAACATTAAAAAAAACACAACTGCTGTCCTTAGAAAAGTCAGCTTGCAATGCTGGCCCTTGGCTGGCATCTGGGAAACTGGGTTCTGGGTGTTCCCACCATTCCCAGAACTGATAAGTACTTAAACTGTTTGTGCAAACAATAAGGTTTACGCTGAATACCTGCTTTCCTTCTGGAAGTCTGAAATTTTAGTCTGTGCTAGGCAGAGGGTGCTTATGTGACCTGTACCCAGCAAAAACCCTACTCAATGAGTCTCTAATGGGCTTCCCTGGTTGACAATATTTCATACAACTTAATGAAGATCCCACAGAGACCATTTAAGCGTAAAAAACCTAAAATTAATTAAGACATAGCAAATATACAAAAACACGTGTTTAAAATGATAAGAAAATCAAAGCTTCATTGGTTAAGTTTACAGATAGCTAGAGCCCAAACTCACTACTCTGAAATTAATAAATAAAGGGAAAGAACCAAGCGTTTATCATGCCTTTTAGTGTGAACAGCATTTCAGAGTAACCATACAGGTGATGAGGAAAAGGTCTTCTTTATTGAAGAATTCCAGCTAATAAATACAGAAGGAAACAATGGACCTAAACAATGATCATCAGTGGATGTTAAAATCATTTAGGTAAAAAAGACTGATGGGGATTTTACAACAGAGGGATCAGCTGACATCACCTAAACCCACGGATCAATCCTAAAATCTCTAAATGTGTGACAAACAGACACCACGTGCCTGTTGATGACATACAACAGGAAATACACAGCACCAAATCACCTGATCTGAGTTGACTCGAGCCTCTAGATCGAATTTCCTGTTGATGGGAAATATGGGGAACAGAGAAATATGGTAAACGACACTACAGAGAAGCCATCAGCCAAATCCTGGATGTGGATGTCGTGATGACAATGACCTGCCTTCTACAACAAATCAATGTCGTCAGAAAATGGGGGTGGTGATGGCGGGAGAAGGGTGCATAGCGATAGAATAAGAGTCAAAACAACAAAAAAGCCCCTCTGATCAGGTCACTCTCCTACTTAAAACCCTCTGGGCCCTGCCCACTGCTCTGGCTGCCCCTCTCATCACTTCCCCTCTGTGCTCTGGCCACAGTCACCATCTTTCAGTTCCTTGAACTAGCCCCTTCCTTTATTCCTCAGGTCCTTGCAACCATTTCCTCTCCCTGGGGGAGGGGTAATAGCCAGGCCCCTGTCCCAGGGTAAGGTCAGGTCCTCCCCCTGTCATACACCCTCACAGTACCCTGTACTTCTTAGGAAGCCTGTGTGAGAATTTGATTTGTCTCTGTCCTTCCCCCAAGGACTAGAAGCTCCTGGGGGCAGACAGCACATCTTCCAGCAGGGTCTGACATGTAGAAGGCACCTAAAACACCCTGCTTAATGCATGTGAGGACAAACAGAGTATTAACCGCACCGGGTGGGTATCTGGGGGCACATTACATCAGTAAAGCCCAGCAGGCCCTGATCTCCATTTCTGTGGTCCATTTCTGGTACCCAGCACCCAGCCTGAGGAGCTGAGGCTTACAGGGAAGGACTCACCGCCTCGTGGGACTTGGGAATGGGCACGATGATGGCTAGCACACAGATGAGCTGGAAGATGGCCCCCAGGAAGAGTCCGTACCGTAGCAGGTTCTCCAGGAAGGTGGGCTCGGGCACCTCGGGAGGTGAGAAGTCCAGGTCGGAGGCCATGGCCTCAGCTGCCTGCTGTCTGAGGTCTCCTCTGACTCACCACTCTCCAGAGCCAACTTCTAAATGCAAAGGTAAGTGTCATGTTTCTACAACTGACTTTTAAATGGTCACACACACACACACACACACACACACACACACACACACGAATACATAAGGCGATTGTGGTGAAATGTTAGCAATTCCTGGATCTAAGGGGAGGATATACTCATATGGATAGTCATAGACGATTCTTTTCAACTTTTTTGTATGTTTTTCCAAATATAAAGTTAGGGAAAATAAATATATAAATGCAAATACTTCAACAAAAATCTCAAATCAACATACATTTACTGAAGGCCTGCTGTTTCAGGTTTTGCTTATTCGTTGATTTATTCCTCCAGCCATTCATTCAACAAATACTTACTGAACACCAAGCAATGAAGAGAGAGCAAAACAGACATATCCCTGTTCTCTTGCGGCCTATATCTCAGGGCAGAGGCAGGCAAAGAACACGTCCAGATGTGATATGCCAACTAATTACAACTGTTTTAAAAACAAACTTCTGGAGGCATCATTTTATTTTGTATAGGGTGACAGGAAGTGCTCTCTGAAGAAGAAACAGGCATCAAGTGGCAGAGAAATGAAGTGTGAGATTGAGCCATTCAACGCTTCAGGGAAGCATATTCCAGGCAGAGAAAAAAGCAAGTGTAGAGGCTCTGGGGTAGGGATATGAGTCCAAAATGGCCAGAGACGGGGGCTCAGGAGGGAAAGTGGAAGGAGGTAAGATCAGAGAGGAGTGGGGGCTGCCCTTGTCGGATGCTGACACTTCCAATGTAACTGAGTAAAATGTAAGGCCACAGAAGGGTTCTGAGCAGGGAAGTGACATGACCTGACTTACATTAAACGAGGGAGGTGGGGTGCAGGGTGGACACAGGGAGGTGGGTGCGGAGGCTTCTGCCAGACCTGAAACAGGAGATGCTGGGGACATGGACGACAGGGGCAGGGGCGGCCAGCGGCGGAAGGTCCAGCCCACCTCTGCAGCCTCTGCTTTCCCCAGGGCCCCCCCATTCCTAATACCCTAGTTGAGCTGAAAGAACTGCCTGTAATTCTCCAAGAGCACTGGGCTCTTTCACAATCCTGGCCTCTACCCAAGCTGTACGCTCTGCCAAGGATGCCCTTTCCGACGTGGACTGCTCGGCGAAGCCCCCACTCTACTCCAAGGCTGCGCTCGTGTCGCCTCCCCAGCCTTTCTTATTGCTTCCTCTTACCCTGGGATGACTGAACTGCTCCCCTTTATTTACCACAGCCCCCACAAGTGGCCTTCTGTGCACCTCAGCAACAAAGGGGCAGGCTGATGTGGAACCAGGCCCCCTGATTCCAAAGAGCTTTGTGTTTTCAGAGATCCGTGCCCCAGGGCAATTTTCTGCTAAATCTGAGCTGTCCAATATGGTGGCCATGAGCCCCAGGTGGCTACTGAGAGTTGAAACACAGCTAGTCCTAGTCCAAACCGAGAATGGCTGCCAAGTTCAATACACAATTCAGAAGATAGTATGAGCATAAGAATGTAAAATATCTCATTAATAATGTTTTATATTAATCACGTGCTGAAATAATGTATTGGGTTAAATAAATCACATTATTAATTTCACCTGATCTTTAAAAAGAAAAAGAACAAAGCCGGAGCATTCGCCTTCTGATGTTAAAACTTAACTACAAAGCTACAATAATCAAAATAGTGTGATACTGGCATAGGATCTAGGCCAATGGAACACAATAGACAGCCCAGAAATAAATCCTCACATATATAGTCAATTGATTTCCAAACAAGGGTTACAAGACCATTCAATGGTGAAGGACAGTTTTTTTCAACAAATAGTGCTGGGAAAACCGGACACCCACATACAAGAGAATGAAACTAGATCCTTTCCTTACACCATATACAAACTTTAACTCAAGATGGATCAAAGATCAAAACTTAAGAGCTAAAATTATAAAACTTATAGAACATAAGAGAAACTCTTCATGACATTAGACTTCACAATGATTTCTTGGATGTGACACCAAAAGTACAGGTAACTAAAGAAAAAATAAAATGGACTGAAGAAGAAATAAAACTTTTGTGCTTTGAAGGACACTATCAAGAATGAAAAGACGAACTGGAAGAGTTTGGCGGTGTCACAAAAAGCTAAACACAGAATTACTGTATGATCCAGCAATTGCACTCCTCAGTGTCCCGAAGAATAGAAAGCAGGGACTCAAACAGATACTTGTACACCCATGGTCACAGCTGCATTATTCACAATATCCAAAAGATGGAAACAACCCAGAGTCTACGAACATACGAATGGATAAACAAAACGGGGTCTATACATACAAATGAATATTATTCAGCTATTAAAAGGAATGAAATTCTGAAACATGCTACAACCTGGATGAACCTTGAAAACATGTTACATGCGGTAAGCCAGTCACAAAAGGACAAATATTACCTGATTCCACTTATGTGAGGTACACAGAACAGTCAAATTCAAAGAGACAGAAACTAGAATATAGCCTTCCAAGGGCCTGGAGGAGGGAGAAATCAGGAGTTATTGTTAGAAGGGTACAGTTTCAGTTTAGCATGATGAAAAAGTTCTGGAAATAGATGATGGTGATGGTTATATATCAGGGTGGTTCAAAAGTAATTGCGGTTTCGGCCGGCCCGGTGGCTCAGGCGGTTAGAGCTCCGTGCTCCTAACTCCGAAGGCTGCCGGTTCGATTCCCACATGGGCCAGTGGGCTCTCAACCACAAGGTTGCCTGTTCAATTCCTCGAGTCCCGCAAGGGATGGTGGGCTCTGCCCCCTGCAACTAAGATTGAACACGGCACCTTGAGCTGAGCTGCCTCCCGGATGGCTCAGTTGGTTGGAGCGCGGGCTCTCAACCACAAGGTTGCCAGTTCAATTCCTCGAGTCCTGCAAGGGATGGTGGGCAGCGCCCCCTGCAACTAAAATTGAACACGGCACCTTGAGCTGAGCTGCCGCTGAGCTCCCGGATGGCTCAGTTGGTTGGAGCCTGTCCTCTCAACCACATGGTTGCCGGTTCGACTCCCGCAAGGGATGGTGGGCAGCGCCCCCTGCAACTAGCAACGGCAACTGGACCTGGAGCTGAGCTGCGCCCTCCACAACTAAGACTGAAAGAACAACAACTTGAAGCTGAACAGAACCCCCCACAACTAAGATTGAAAGGACAACAATTTGACCATTGTTCCCCAATAAAGTCCTGTTCCCCTTCCCCAATAAAATCTTTAAAAAAAAAAAAGTAATTGCGGTTTCAAAGGTTAAAAATAATTTGGGAAAAAACCGCAATTACTTTTGCACCAACCTAATAACATTGTGAATGCCACTGAACTACACACTTAAAAATGGTTAAAATGGTAAATTTACATGATGTATATTTTACCACAATAAAAAATTTTACCTGCTTGTTACTTTTTAAATGTGGCTACTAGAAAATTTAAAATTATACCTGTGTATTGTAACAGCTGTATATATCAGAGGGGTAGTAGACTTGGGGGAGGGGTTACACTTTGTGAGGGGTGTAAATGTCTCATCATTGCTGTTTTTTACACTTGAAACTAATATAATTAAAATAAATTATATTAAATTTTTTAAAAAAAGAAAAAAGAAAATTACACCTGTGGCCTGCGACATATTCCTATGGCATAGCCCTGAGCTAAAGAGACTGTCCTAAGACCTTCCTTAACTTTGGTTCTGCCGTTTCACTGCTTAGCAGCATTTCCCCAACATGGAGGAGTGATTAAAGGATAAGAAAGATGACCTTCTAGGTTAGGGGTGTCCAAACTGCGACCGCGGGCCAACTGCGGCCCGCAATCCATTTTTAATTGGCCCACAGCAAATTCCAAAAATATATTTAGTTTACTTAAATAAACCAGGTGGGGCAATACATACTTCACCTCGAGTGAGTGGCCTGGCTGTTTGTGTATTTTACCGCATATGGCCCTTGGTAAACAACGTTGAAAAAAGTTTGGACACCCCTGTTCTCGGTAAATAGACTGGGATTTATGCCAATGTGTATTGTCTCTCTTTCAATCTGGTCACTTAGGTGGGTCATGTGCCTGTGCCAACAAGCTGGCCACTTTTTTGCACCATTTCTGTCTTTTTGGGTATGGCCTTCAAAGCCACAGGCCCATTTTTCCCCCCCCCAAATCCTCTGAGCTGGCAGATCTTCATCCTCCCAGGAAAGATTTAACTTCTGGAAAGCACCCAACATCATCTGGTTCCCAGTGTGGTGAATCAGGTGGGGCTGCAAGTTCAGGAATACCATTTTTGGTCAAATACAAGGTATGCCGCTCCGACACCAGGCAGATTTGTTTGGGGTGGCTCATAAACTGGCTCTGAAGTGAATTCCAGGGCGGCTCTGAGAACAGCTTCGCTGGAGAACAGCCCCGACAGGGCTCTATATCCTATGACATGTGAATACCAAGGTGCGAGAAAGCTCTCATTTCTTCAGTTGCCCCTCACAAATACACATTAAAAAAAATGCCTTTGGCCCCAAGTTGTATGATTAAGGCTGTAACAAGCCTACTGGTTTTACCAATACTTGGATTTACTAGCGTTACAAACAGCAACACTGTTACGAATATTTGTAGTGCAATAAAAACATGGGGCCAGGAGTCAGGAATCATGCAATTCACTACACTTTGGGCCAATCTCTTGACCTCCTGGAGACTGGATGTTCTGGAGGTAAACAATAATATCTATTCAAAGCTACAACGTATTTAGGCTTTTTTTTTAATGGCAATTAAGCAATATATAATAAGAGCCATAAAAGTGATTATATCCTTTGACTGAATAACTCACTTCCTAGAATTTATAGTGAGGAAACAATTCAAAAGATGAAAAAAGCTTCAGGTATAAAAAAGTTCATGGCCGTGCTACTCATAATACTGAAAAACAGGAAGCAACTAAAGTGTCCAATAACAAAGAAGCAGTTAACCCAATTACCCTACATCATGGCATATTCCCTTCACTAAAATGGCAAATATAAACGTTGTATATCAGGTCAGCTGGGAAAGCCTTTGCAAGACACTAACAGAAAAAAAGAAAACAATTACATAATCACTATGATTGCAACCATGTATAAAACTGCTTTCATTGGCTAAAGATCAAAAGAGGCCATAGGAAAATGTTAAAATAGTTGCTATTCAAGTGAAGGGGTCATCAGTTTTAAAATTTTGGAATAGTATTGAAACAATGAATCCAATTTAAAAGAAAAACCCATGCTCTGTCTACTTCCTTCACAAGACTTTTGTAGGGTTTGATGAAGCGATGGCCAATAGAACTTTCTGCAACCATGAAGAGGTTTTGTATTTGCGCTCTCCAATATAATATGGTCACCATCAGCAGCAACACGTGGCTTTGGAGCACTTAAATTTGGCTACTGAGGAACTGAATTTTAATTTTAATTTAAATATAGTCACATGTGGCTAGAAGATGCCCATATTGGCCAGCGCAGGTATAATAGGAGGGTGGTTGTAAAAAGTTCTGGAAAACATAAAAGGCTCTACACACACTGTGTATGCTTTACAACTCCTAATTTTCTGTGCACGTTTGTGCTTTACTTCTCAGCCGGCCTGCTGAAGTCACAACTTCAGCTCTCAACTAACTAGGAGGTACCTACCCCTCGGGCGTCCTGCGAAGGCTTTGTCTCCCCACTACCCTCTCTCCCCGCCTCCCTGCCATTGTCACAGTAGAAGCAATGAACAAATCATTTGCCAGAAATGCACACACTGTACTGTCAGCATCGCATTCACTCACAACCACCCCGGGAGGCAGGTGTTACTAACGAGGATGAAGAGTCCCAGGCTTGGCGACGGCTCACCCAGGGATGGCTCGGCTGGGAAACGGCAAAGTCAAGATTCAAACTGGCTGGCTCCCCAGAGCCAGAGCTCTACCTACTTGGTCAATGAGTTTCAGTAGCAAGCTGTGGCCCATTAGTGAGCCATGGAAACCGTTTCTGAGGCTGTAACCAGCACTTGTTCTTTTTATTAGCCAGCACTTTAATTACATAAATGTCAATAGAAAACTTCATATTTGCAAGGCTGAGTATTGTATCCTAAAGCTTTATTTCACTTATATTCATCTATATCCAAATACGGATGTTCTGGGTCAAAATTCAAAATGTATTCCTATTGTTTGAGAAATACTACACTGAGTCTGTTTTTCACTTGTTTCACTATAAGCTCCTGGATAATAGGGACTCTGGATCCATCTTGCGTTTGTTCCAGGGCCTGACAAATATTTGGTAAATGATGGAGCCCACTCCTGTTTCCCACCTTTAAAGCAAGAGCAGCTGCCTCAACCAACTGCCTCATTTCACAAGGAGAAGCAGCTGAGAGGCACGGGGCTTGCTTAGGCTCTCAGGGCAGAGCTGAATGCCCTGCAATGTCTCTAGCGCAGACATGCTTAAAAGCAAAGGTTATTATACATTGGGGAAATCTCATATCCCTACCAGAATTTAATAAAAAGTATACACCCGTTTATTACCAAACATGGCAAATAATTTCATCAGGTTACCAGACCCCTTGAGATCATCCTTGAATGGCAGACAACAGTGGTCAGAGATATTCATTCATTTGACACATATTTATTTTGTACCTACTACGTGCTGGGCATTATTCTAGTTCCTACCATAGAGTTTTCATCCAATTAGTGGCTCCCAAACTTACATACACACATATAATACAATGTCAGGGGTATTATGAGAAAATAAAAAGAGGAAGGAAAGGGGTGCTATTATACGTATATGGGGCAGTCAGGGAAGGGACTCTCTGAGAAGGTGACACTTCAGCAGAGGCAAGAAGAAAGCGAAGGAACGCGTCATTAAAATATGTTAGAGCACCCCAGGATGAAGGAACAGCAAGGAATAAGGTCCTGAGGCAGGAATGAACTTTATGATCAAGAACAGAGTGAGCAAACTGTGTAGGGCCAACGGGCCATTATAAGGACTTTGGCTTTTCTTCTGAATGAAAGGGGAGCCACTGGAAGGTTCTTAGCAAAAAAAAAAAAGAAGACTTGGTCTGACTCATTTTACAATTGTCACTCTGGCTGTTGTGTTGCGAATAGGAGGCTGTAGGGGTGTAGGGGACAGGGAGACCAGTTAGGAGGCTCCTTTAATGGTCCAAAAGTCACGGTAGCAGTGGAGGTGGTAAATTCTCAGGTTGTAAATATACAGTGGGTGCCAAAAAAATGTATACACACTTTAAGAAAGGCAAAAACGGTATTAAAATTGTAATAATATATACCGGTAACAAAAGATGAATATAAGTCATGTGTATACATGTTTTGGGCACCCCTGGTATTTTGAAGAGAGAGTCAATAAGATTGCGGAGGTGAAATCTGAAAGACAGAAGTTAAAAATAATCCCTGAAGGTGAAACTATTCTGTGTGACACTGTAATGGTGAATATAAGACATTAAGCATTTGCCAAAACCCAGAACTTTACAGCACAAAGGGTAAACTTTAACATACGCAAATGTGTTTTAAAAATCATTTAGGGGCCGGCCGGTGGCTCAGGCGGTTAGAGCTCCATGCTCCTAACTCCGAAGGCTGCTGGTTCGATTCCCACATGGGCCAGTGGGCTCTCAACCACAAGGTTGCCAGTTCAGTTTCTCGAGTCCCGCAAGGGATGGTGGGCTCCGCCCCCTGCAACTAAGATTGAACACGGCACCTTGAGCTGAGCTGCCGCTGAGCTCCTGGGTGGCTCAGTTGGTTGGAGTGAGTCCTCTCAACCACAAGATTGCCGGTTCAATTCCTCGAGTCCTGCAAGGGATGGTGGGCAGCGCCCTCCACAACTAAGACTGAAAGGACAACAACTTGAAGCTGAACGGCACCATCCACAGCTAAGATTGAAAGGACAACAACTTGACTTGGAAAAAAAAAATCATTTAGGAAGTCAGGGTATCCCGGATGAGATGCAGAATGTGACACGGGAGAATCAGGTGCTGACCTCAGTAACTTAGAAAATGAGTAGAGTCTGTAAGACTAAAGGCAAAGGAACTATGTGTGTGCACTGTACTCTAGGTGATAAAGTTATTCCCCCAGGGGATATAGGTTAATAATTCTGAAACCACTATATATGTATACTGGAATTGAATTCAGTAAATGAATGGACAATGGTTAGGAGCTAGGTCTGTCACAGTTGGAATGGGAGGTTACAGATAAGACGGAAAAGGAGGCTAGAATAATCCACGTGAAATGGATGAGAGTACGTGAAATGGATGAGAGTTGCAGACATCAGTCTGGGTTCATATTTAGCTTAATATAGATATAGGTTACTACATATAAAAACATTAGGTAAGTGTATATATACAGGTTAGTAGACACACACATATCTCTTGCTCTCTCCAATAAAAGGAACCAGGACTCTTCCGAGAAATAGTTAATTCTAGGAATGCGGCAGGAAATATACAAGATGAGCCTGGAGCAGAAAGAAAGTATTTACAAAAACAAAAAAATACATTCATTGTGTTGGAGATCCAGGAGCAAACCGAAAGGGAGTAACTAACTTGACAGTGGAAAAACCTGACTACCTAAAGCTAGTAATCCAGGTTAACATCGACAGCGATAACTTATACTGGTAGTATGTGCCCTCGATGTGATATGGTGAGAACGGCACTTTTCCTCTGTGGTCTTCCTCCCCAGAACTCATAACTGCAATCTAATCACGAAAAAATAACCAGACAAATCCTAACTGGGGGTCATTTTACAAAATATCTAACCAGCAATACTCAAAACTGTCAAGTTTATCTAAAACAAGGAAAGTCTGGGAAACTATTAGTTAAGAGGAATCTAAGGCAGGGGTGTCCAAACTTTTTTCAACGTTTTTCACCAAGGGCCACATGCGGTAAAATACACAAACAGCCGGGCCACTCACTTGAGGTGAAATACGTATTGCCTCACCTGGTTTATTTAAGTAAACTAAATATATTTTTGGAATTTGCTGCGGGCCAATTAACAATGGATTGCGGGCCACAGTTGGCCCGCGGGCCACAGTTTGGACACCCGTGATCTAAGGAGACATTTCTACTAAATGTAATGTATCCTGGAAAAAGGACATTAGAGGAAAACTGAGCAAACCTTAATAAAGCACAGACTTTAGCAATAACTTAACAATATTGGTTCATTAATTGTGACAAATGTACTATATCAAGACGTTAATAGCGGAAATTGGGGGTGAGGCGTATAGGAAGGAATTCACTGGAGTATCTTGGCAATAATTCCGTAAATCTAAAATTGTTCTAAAATTAAAATTTTATTTATTAAAAAGTCAACATTTCGAAATAAATTAATAACCCGTGAGACATGTATAGCTAGCTCTCCAGACTTAGCAAACAGAAACAAAATCTTCTCTAAAACCAAAAAACTCAGATCCCAAGTATGTTGGTAGAGGATTCTTGGTTTCTAATGAAGCGATTTTAAAATTCTGTTGAGAATTCAACTGAAACAGATTAGGGGATAGAAAATCAGTGTTAGGGGTTTCTCACTGTCTCATAGGAAAGGGCTATGTTTGCCCAAACCCGTCCCATTACAACACATTCCCAACAACCGCTCAAAACTGGGTTAAAATTTTGTGCCATGAACGCTAAGCAATCTCCCCGAGCAGAGTCACAACTGGCAGCCAGCGGGCTGACACTGCTGCGCACATGCCTTGCAAAACGTTAACTCTTAAATCCGAATTTGTTGCCACCACTTAAAAAGCGTGAGGTTTCACATAGTCATTTCCCACTTCTCTTGAAAAGAATTAATTTACCCAATACACGTGCACTTTGCACCTAAGTGCTTTGCGTTCGCCATCTCATTGAATCCTCAGGTCAAGCCGAGGTGCTCATTCTACAGGAGGAAACTGAGAACCAGGAAGGCAACCAGAGACGAGGCACGGAGCGCCGACACCTGGGAGCACACCGGGCGTCGAACCCCGGCCACACGGACTGCGGAGCTCTGACTCCTCCGAAAGCTCCACCTGTTGGAGTCGAGTCAAGGCTACGACATGGCCGGGGGGAGCGCTGGGTTCGGGCCGGGTCTCTGAACTAAAGCGCTGGGAAAACGCTGGGCGGGACGAGGCCCTCGGCTCCCGGGGACTCAAACGCCCCTCTTCAAATAACTTCCAAACGAGCCGCTGGGAAGTTATTCATGCCGCGCGCAGAGAGAGACGGGGTCAGCGGAACAACGCCGCCGGGGACCGCAGGGCCGCGGCGCCCGAGCCCGACCCCCTCTGCGTTCCCGCCGCCACTGCGGCTCCGCCCCGCCTGGGAATCCCGGACCGGCCGCCAGAGCCGCCGCACTCACCTCCCGCACCGCCACGGGCCGCTGCCCCGGAAGTGGTTCTGCGTGAACCCGGATCCCGGAAGTGACGTACCTGAGCAACCAGCGGGCTCAGCTCCGCCTGCGTTGCTAGGGTTGGTGGTTGATTCGACTTTTGTCCCTACTTGGTGGGTTTGAGCCTGAGGGAGAGGCCTGGGGAAGCGAGATCCTGGCCCCCTCGCTTGTCCGAGTCTAGCACTCAGCCCCTTTCAGCAAACGTTTATAGACGTTTATAGAAGAAGCCTTAATGCTATGCCGGGCCCTGAGCTAGGAACCTGCAATGCAGAAGGGAGATAAGCACATTCTTACAATCCAGACAAAGGCCAATTATTAGAATTCATTAAAAATCGTTCACCGAGCACCTACTTTATGCCTTGTGTTGGTTACTGGGACGACAGGGCTGAACCAGACAGATGCAGTCTCTGCCCTCATGGAGCTGACAGTCTGGTGGAGGGAGACAGACTAAAATAATTAAGCGAACATGCAAACATATAATGTGATAAGTATTTGGAAGGCAAAGAACAGGGTCCCATGACTGAGTATGGGCGGGTAAGTAGAGGGAAAGGAAATCTGCTTTAGAAGGAGTGTGGTAACCAGCTTCCACCATGGACTGGGATGATTCATGGCTCCCATTCATGATTCTTTCCTTGTGCATTCCCTTCCACACTGAATAGAGCTGACCAGTATAACCAACAGGATATTGTGGAAATAGTGGAGCATGAGTTCTGAGATTAAACATAAAAGACATTGCACTTCCTTTTTGCTGATCACTCCTGGGGAATCCACGGGAGCACAGTCAAGCAGCCCTAGGGAGAGGCTTGTGTGGGTAATAACTGAAGCCTCCTGCCAACAACCCACTTGTCATGCGGGAGACCCTGCTCGCTGCGCCATTTGTCGTGCAGGCAGGCCTGTGGTGTCTCTACTCCCGCTCCCCACATAAGAACGCAGGATATGGTGAGGCCAAAAAGGAACACCCACGGAGCCATAGGTAGGGGAGTCATACCACTATATTCTCTCTGGCGGCACTATACTCTCACTGGAGGCTGAATCCACACTGTCCGCAAACCGCCATCCACGCTTGCCAGCCCAGCCGCCATCTTCTTGCTAGCCCCCATTCTTTCTCTCTTTCCTCCGTAGCCGCAGCAGTTATATTAGTGGCTAATTGGCTAACTGGCTACAGCTGACGGCCAATCAGCCACAGCTGATGGCCATCTACTACCCGAGCCAGCACTCCTCCACGCGAAGCCGAGAGCCTGGAAACTACTTTCTGGGGCTCTGCCCCCACACCACTGCAACGTGCCAGCTGTGTGGGTCCTCGGAGGGGGTCCTCCAGCCGCAGTCCAGCCCTCAGATGACTGCAGCCCTGGCCAAAATCATGACTATATATGCTCATGAGAAACCTTGAGCCAGAAGCACTCAGCAAAGTCACTCTTGAATTCCTGACCCACAGAAATTGTGAAATCATTAATGCTACTATTTTAGGCTCCTAAATTTCAAGGTAATTTGTTGTTAAGCATAGATAACTAATAATACATAGAAGATCAAGGAGGAGGGGTTGGATGCTGGATATTCAAAAAAGAATGAGACCTAATCTTACCCTCAAAGAGCTCACTCTCTCTTGGAGGACAGAGACAAAAATAATTCTAATTCACTTAGCATCCACTAATCCCAAATTATGTGAGGTTGTTTGGAGGATCCAAAGATGTATCATTCATTCAACAAATATTTATGGAGTTTCTACTCTGTATCATCTGCTATGGAACTGGAAAGACAGTGGTGAGTAAGTGGGTCCCTCCCTACACTGTACTTACAGACTAGGGGTTAATGTCTGACAGCTCCATTAATCAATCACATAGTGAAAGTGTGTCCTAAGGAACCATGAGATGTGTTGGGAAGAAAAGAGAAACCATGAGAGAATAAATAACACGGGAGATACAATCAAGAGAGGGCAGTCAGGGAAGGGCTGTCTGTGGAGGTAACATTTAAGCTAAGAAATGAAGAAAGAGTAGGAATTTGCCAGGCAAAGAGAACAAGAAAGAGCATGGCGAGAGGTGGAAAGGCTGTGGGAAAGGCTTGGAGAACAAGAAGAAGGGAGAAGCTGAGGCCTAAAGGGTACAGGTTTTTAGGACAAGATTTGGTACTTGCCCTGAAGGGGCTCACTGTGGGGTGTAGATAAAGAGGGTCATAGGAGACAGAGATATTTTATTGTTAAATTGTGTCCCCCACAAAGGATATGTTGGAGTCCCAAGCCCCAGTACCAGAGAATGGGATTGTATATGGAGATAGGGTCTTGACAGAAGTCATCAAGTTAAAATGAGGTCAGTAATCCTCATGACTAATCCAATATGACTAATGTCTTTATTAAAGAAGGATATTTGGACACAGATGGGCACTTAGGGAAAATGTCATATGAAGATGAAGATAGAGATCAGGTGATATTTCTACAAACCAAGGAACACCAAAGATTGCCAGTGAGCTGCCAGAAGCTCAGGGAGAACCCTGGCATAGATTCTTCCTCACAGCTTCAGAAGGTGCTGACAGACACCTTGATTTCAGACTCCCTAGCTTCCACAACTGTGAGAAAAGAAATATCTGTTGTGTAAGCCACCTAGTTTGTGATACTTTGTTACCACAGCCCTAGCAAACTAATACAGATGTGCTTTGAAATCTGTTACTCTCTGTATCCAAACGTAATAAAAGATCCTCAGTGTGGCTGCTGCAGGCACAACTACTTTTTCATTCTCTGGAAGCTTCTGACGGCCACCCGCTGAGTCTTGCTCATCTCTGTGCCCTGCATGGCTCCATTAGCACCGCAGCACAGTGGAGAGCTCTGTGGCTTGCTTGTTCCTATCCAGCATATCTATGCGAGGCACACTGCTTGCGCTATGATAGAGAAAAAGTTGAAAAGGCATAGTCTCTGCTCTGGAAAAGAAAATTCTAAACTAGATTAACATATGACAGGGTGAACTGGTTTGTCATTATTAATGATAGCTGCCATTTAGTGAATATGCACTGGCTGTCAAGCACTTTACCTGTATCAGTAGTCTCCGCCAGCCATCCTATATGGTAGGTACTACTCCCACCTACAGGTGAAGAAACCTAGGGCTGGAAAAGTTAAGCAACTTGCCCAAGGCCTCCCGAAGTCTGCATGCGTAACCACTGCACTACCCAGCCAACCTGTGCTAGCCAGATAAGCATTCCAGGTAGGAGGGCTCTCCAGGTAGAGGGAAAGATCAGCAAGGACTGAAGTATCTAGGAAGGCTTCATGAGGGCAGTGGCTCATTGTGAGTCCCAGATGACGGATTAGGTTTGGATGTGGGAAAAGTAAAGTAGAGGATTAAGACTTGCTTTTCCACCTCTGAGCCTTTTCCTGCGTTGGTTTCTTTGCCTGGAATGCTCTTCTCTCCTGGATCTTCACAAGACAGGCTCGTCCTCATCCCTCAGGACTCAGCCCAGATACTACCTCTTCAGAAAGGGTTTCCCTGATCACCATGTCTAGCTGATTATTTTTCCTAAAGATGGCCCCATGCCAGCTTTGACCAATAGCATACTGTGGAAGAGACACTGTGTCACCTTCAGGCATGGCACTTAACTGGCCTAGAAGTCAGCCACCACGTAAGAAGTGCGACTAGCCTGGGACCACAATGCTGGGAGAAGCCCAATCATGTGGGAGGAAGAGAATTGAAGAAGCATCAGACACCATAACCAGGACTGAAGAAGCCACCTTGGAGAGGTAGAGAGATGCACAGATGTGTGATAAGCAAAGATGGTAGAATGTTAAGTGTAGAATCTAGGCGGTAGGTTTAGTGTTTGCTGTACAAATCTATCTACTTTTTTTTTTTTGTATATTTGAAATTTTTCCCTATAAAACTTTGGGCAAAAAGAAACCATCTTGAAAGTGGAGTCTCCAGCCCCTGACATCTCAGCTGACACCACATGGAGCAGCCCAGCCCAGCCTTTCCCAAATCCTCGACCCACAAAATCATGAGCTCAATAAATGAGTATTGTAAGCCACTATGTTTCAGATACAGAAACTCTCTAAGTAGACCTCCTTTCCTTTCTATCACAACTCCCTGCCCATTTCTTTTACAGCATTTCCATATTCATAATTACCTTGTTTGCTTACTTAGTAGCAGTCTCTTCCCCACTAGAACATAATCTCCATTTACTTTGTTCACACCTGTCTCCCAGCACCTAGCCCACTGCCTGGTACATGTCGGTACAAGTGACTGATTATTGAGAGACTGACTGGGACCAGGAGATGGAGCCCTTCTGAAGAGTAAAGGAAGAGAATATGGAGTTAGTTCATAGAGCGGGGGGAAAGCTGGTTTTTTGTCACTAGGGCTGCCCAACATCTGAGCCCCCATTTGTGGGACTCCTAAGGAGCAGGAAGAAGCGGCCCCCTCTCCCACAATGGCAGATGGATGGGGTGGACACACCCTCCCCTCGATCCCTGCTACAGCGTGGATGCTGAGCCTAACTATGAGGTACATGAGGAGAAGGGGCCTTGTTCAGAGCAGGTGGTTCTTGGGACAGGATCTTGGCCACACCTGCCCTTGGGAGGTTCCTGCCTGAGCCCAGTTCTGCAGTGTTCCATCACCTCCTTCTCTGCCTTAGGTTCAGCTCCAGTGTAAAACCAAGAATGCTGGCTGTGGCATATCCTGATGAATCGGGATACAGGACGGAAGTAAGGGGCTGTTTTCCTCCAGGCAATAGGGACATCTTCTATGTGCCAGAAAGGCTAGGGACATCTTTCTTCTGGAGGTGGCAGGGCTCAAACAGCAGTGAGTACCATCACATTCTGGACCCTTTGGGCCTCCAGGGGCCTCATAGCAAATAACCAACTTTGTTCAAGGCCTGTTCTTCTCTTGCTTTCTACACGATGTGGACTCGGGGCTGGATTCCATGCTCAGGTGTCTATAAGCACACGGTGCCCAGGTCTATTCCTTTGCTCCAGGATCTTGATCTTTCAGGAGCAGGTCTGCTACGAAGAGGGAGAGGTTCACATTTCAATGCTGGACTCATTAGAGATGTCATCAAACAGAATTTCCATCAGAAAATAGGGCGGCCAGATGGCTCAGTTGGTTAGAGCGCGAGCTCTGAACAACAGGGTTGCCGGTTTGATTCCCACATGGGCCAATGAGCTGTGCCCACCACAACTAGACTGAAGACAATGAGCTGCCACTGAGCTTCCGGAGGGGTGGCCGGATGGCTCAGTTGGTTAGAACCTGAGCTCTCAACAACAAGGTTGCAGGTTCAATTCCCGCATGGGATGGTGGGCTGTGCCCCTTGCAACTAAAGGTTGAAAATGGTGCCTGAACTTGGAGCTGAGCTGCACCCTCCACAACTAAATTGAAGGACAATGACTTGGAGCTGATGGGCCCTGTTCCCCAATATTCCCCAATAAAATTTAAAAACAAAAGAGAAAGATTACATGTCAACACCACAGAAAGTCAGAAGGTCTGCCCTTCCCGGGAGAATTCAAGTATCTTAATAACTTGTTCTTGAGACCCAACATTTCCCACAGTTCTGAAACCTGAAAAGCTTTATTCAGCAGACATTCACTGAGTGTCAGCTGTATGTCATGTAAACACTGGGGACCGGAGCTTGGCCTCTGGAGGGAGAGGGAGACAAAAACAAACTAAAATAACAGGATATTCTGAGTTCTACTGAAGAAATGTGTGAAGAATGACATAAGAACCCAGGAGAAGCATCAGACTCTGTCTTTGGCAATCATGGAAGGCTTTCCCGAGTAGGTGACATTAAACCTTCAGGAAGAGATTACAGCAGAAGCAAAGGCCCAGGCCCAGGGCTCGCACTTCTAGTTCCTTCTGAGGAGAGAGTCCAGAACATCACATCTCTGAACTGCCTCAGTCATGGAAGCAACACAAACTTTACACACATCTAGCATCTGGATGGTGTTAATTACCTCCAATTTTATTAAGTGCCCCATTAAACTTGACTGTAAGCGACAGCACAGTTGGCCCCCTGGGTTAGATCCACACTAAATATTCAATTACACACAGTAATCATATTTGGCATGGATTCGTTCACCTGTCCTGAGAAGGCACTTTTCCAGCTGATAATAATGGTGTCTTTTAATCGTGTAGTATCTTCCTATCTTCCTGTTGAGGGACTTTAAGCTAGACCATCTCCCCAGAGGGAGACAGAAGCTGGGTGTCATCATCTCCGTTTTGTAGTTGGACGAACTCAGTAAAGAAATGTGGCTCTAACCACATAAACCAGAATTTTACTCCTGCTTCAGGGCCCAGATCAAATTACCTCCTCTTTGAAGATTTTTCAGTTTCCTCAGCAGAATTTCCCGGCACTACATGACAATGAAAGAAGCTCAGAGACGTGACTGAGCCCTCACTATGCACAGGGCCCTGTGATGGATACTTGACCTGCAATCACTCACTTCATCCTCCCAGCCACCTCGAGGGAGTGTTTCCATTTCACAGCTGAGGATGGGGGTGGCCAGTTAGCTCACTTGGTTGGAGTGTGTGCTGGTAGCACCAAGGTTGCCAGTTCGATCCCCGCATGGGCCACTGTAAGCTGTGTCCTCCTTAAAAAAATAAAAAATAAAAGAATAAAACCATTTCACAGCTGAGGAAACTGAGGCATAGAGAAGTTGAATGATGGGTCTTACATTACACAACTAATAAGTATTAGAGTCCAGGCCTCCAAGCCCATTGCCTTAACCACACACAATCCTGGCTCATTCATTCAACAAGTATTTATTGAGCACCTACTGTATACCCAGTACTTGCTAGAAGTATAATACTAGCTAGGGATGAAAACGTGACCCCTGACCTAACAAAGGTTATCATCTAGCAGGGAAGACAGATTTAAAATACTTCCCACAAACAATTATTTAATTACATTATCAGGCACCAGGCATGTTAGCAGGCTTTAACTGAACTAATTAAGGCAGTAGTAGGGCAAGAAATGAAATGAGGTCTCCAGTTGGCCCTTTCTTTTCTGTAATTTAGGGGCCAGTCAACTCTTCCTTTTTTCTTCGATTCTGTAGCTAAGCAATGCCAATAGATGCCAACATTGCTTTGGGAATTCCTACACATCATTTTCCTTTCTTAATCATAGTTTTTTGGTTTGTTTGTTTTTTTAAAATGCTTTTTATTTTTTAACTTTTTATTTATCTTAAGTGTGTTTTTCCACAACCCATCAACTCCAAGTCAAAAACTTGTCTCAATGAAGTTGTGGAGGGCGCAGCTCACAGTGGCCCCTGTGGAGATCGAACCAGCAACCTTGTTAAGAGCACCGAGCTCTAACCAACTGAGCTAACTGGCGGACCCTCAATCATAGTTTTTCCAGCTGTGAAATGGGAACGAAAACAGCAAAAGACTGGAAGCAATCCAAATATCCATCAACAGGGAACCCTTAAATAAATAATGGCACATCAACACCATGGAATATGCAGCTATAAAAAAACATCAGGCAACTTTAAATGCTGTAGAAGAGTTGCTAAGACATATTGAGTGAAAGAACGAGGTATAGAGCGGTAGGTGTGGAATGCTACCAACTGTGTAAATAAAATAGCAGAAAGCAGATAAAGGGAATGTGCTTATATATGCATGGGCTGTCTCAGCAAAGATGCACAAGAAACAGGTAATGAGACCCCCCCACCAGGGAGGGGGCCTGAACACCAAGGGTCATAGGGAGACTTACACTTAATGCGGGCCATTTTTCACCTTTTGAGTTTTGTACTCTGTGCATGTACCTTCTTGAAAGATAAAGTAATCAATTCAAGAAAATTTTTATACGACATTATGATGGGGATAAAAATGGAGTCAAATAACCCTGCTCACATCCTCTCACCTTGTGGTGTTATTGTTAGTTTCAAAGGAGAGGTCAGATTTGGCAGCCCTTGGAAAATCTAAAACCATTAGAACATGCGTTGCTCCTAATGAGACGAGGGAGGAATGAGGGCCAAACAGAGAAGAAAAGAGGAGAAAGGAGGAGGAAAAGAGGAGAGAAACAAAGAGGCTGCGCATAAATAAAATGATCGGCAGAAAGAAAATCCACAGTTCCTTTAGTGCCTCTGAGACCCCAAGGCAGTTGTGCTACCTGCTTCTTTCTAGCCAGCTGCCAGGTTGCCATGGTAATGAAATTGTCCGTGATAAGCTTATTTATGATCCTGAAAACATTAATAAAAAATCAATTTAAAAAACCAAGCTGCTGATAGGCACTGATGAGCAAAGGAGGTGCTGGTGTGAGAGCGGGCATCACGGTGACCTTCCCGGGGCTTGAGAGGCGCCCCCTTGAAAACTGGTGGGATCAGCCTGGAGCAGAGGGTCAAAAACCCAAGCATGTATCTGAATCTCCTGGAGGGCTAGTTAAAACATAGGTGACTGTGCCCATCCCCAGAGGTGCTGATTCAGTAGGTCTGGGGTGGGGCATGTCGTAACAGTTCCCAGGATGTGCGGACACTGTGGCTTGGGGACCGTGTAGGGAAACCATCATCATAAATGATTTCTAAAGGCTTCTCCAAGTCAGGATTCTGTGAGCTGTGGGCTCTGGCTCCGACTTGCCTTGAGCACATCCATCCCCTCCATCAACCCCTCTGTTAACTACAGTGTCCTGTAGTTACAGTGTCACTGTAACAGCTGCAGTGTCCTGACAGAAGGCCCACCACAAGTAGCCCAAAGCACCTGGTGGGCCAAGAGCTTAGAGGGAGTTTCCAGGGCAAAGACCAGAGCCTCATATAAGCAATTGCATGGGAAGATTCCAGCATTCCAGCTGTCTTTGCCAAAACTCTCTCATGGGACCGATTAACTGGGTGTGATGGCCAACAGGTGCCACCGGGCCAGAGGAAAGGCAGCTGCCAATCAAAACTGGCAGAGCTGGCTAAAGAGGACTTGAGAATAACAGAAGCCAAATCTTCGGATGCTGTGATTTCCTGCAATGGGATCCTGATTCCCCACTGAAATGGAAACAGGCAGGCACATCCGAACACCCAACCCCATGCAACACACACTGCAGGCTGAGTGAGAAAGCTCATTGCTGGGGTAGAAGGCAACATTAGTGATAAGTCCCTCTGAATTCAGGATTTCGGGTGCATTCAACAAATATTATAGAGACCCTAAGATGTGCCAGACACTATACTAGGTGATTCACACGTGGGTGGTAAGCAAGAGTGGCCCCTGCCTGACCTCATGAAGCCTATGTTTAAGTAAAAGGAGACAGATGTTACTCAAAGCATCATATAATTTAATTGTGCTGCAGTTATGTAAGTGAATGATGTTGTTCTTAGGAAATAATGCTTAAGTATTTAGGGGTGAAAGGGCAAGATGTCTGCAACTTATTTTCAAGTAGTTAAAAAATAATCATATATATTACCTGTATATGTAGGATTATATATAACATTATATATACATATATATAGAAAGAGAATGTGACAACATGTTAACAACTGTTGAATCTGGGCAAAGAGTATATGGGAGTTCTTTATATTATTCTTGCAATTTTTCTGAAAGCTTAAAAGTTATTTCAAAATACAAATTAGAAAAGAATCACATAAATGCATTAAAAATTATAACAGTGAGGGTTGCTATTTCAAAAATATATATGAGGTCTGACAATTAAGTTCGTGAATTTGTTGCAACAATGTTGCTAAACTTTTTTGATATCAGAGGGATTAGTCATTATGAATTTGTATCAATTGGACAAATAGTTCACCAAGTTTACTATTTGGAAGTGCTGCAAAGGCTGTGGGGAAAAGTTAGAAGATCTGAACTTTACGCCAACAATTCATGGCTCTTGCATCATGACAATGCACCATCTCACACTGCACTGTCTGTGAGAGAGTTTTTAGCCAGTAAACAAATAACTGTATTGGAACACCTTCTCTACTCACCTGCTCTGGCCTCCAATGACTTCTTTCTTTGTCTGAAGATAAAGGAAATATTGAAAGGATGACATTCAGAACATCAAGGGTAATAAAACGACAGCTCCGATGGCTATTCCAGAAAAAGAGTTCCAAAATTGCTTTGAAGGGTGGACTAGGCACTGGCATCGGTACATAGCTTCCCACGGGGAGGACTTCGAAGGTGACCATAGTGATATTCAGCAATGAGGTATGGAGCACTTTGTCTAGGATGAGTTCACGAACTTAATTGTCAGATCTCATATGTAATGACCTAAAAATGGAGTGGTTTGTCTTAGAGAGGGAGGCCAAAGAGGTCTTCTAGATGTGGCAAGTTTGAGCGAAGGACTGAGCAGAAGTTGACCAGAAGAAGAAAAGGACAAAGTTCCAGCAAAAGCTGTTGTGGGAAAGAGTAGATCACGTAGGAGGAACTGAAAAAAAGAAATCAGGGCAGCTAGAGCTGAGAGCCACCATCTCCTTTCCTTCCAGGCATGACAGAGAGGAGCCGGGGCAGGGGACAGGGTTCCTGGGAAGGGCTGCTCTTCTGGCCCAGGCTGGGGTCTGTTTTGTTTCTCCCTTACCCTTCCTGGTTCATGTTCTTGTATGTCTTCCTCTGGCTCCCCTCCAACCTCCATTCTTAAGTCTCTACTTGAATGCAGCTTCCCAGGCCAAGGCCCAGAATCCCAGCAACATAAGGCAACGTGATCCGACAGCTTTTCACAGCCCCCTTCCCTTTAGCTCCGTTTCAGCCCCAAAGCCTTGGTTGCCATCCATCAACCCCTTTACCTGCCATTAAAAAAAAAAAAAAAAAAAAGGGCCGGCCTGGTGGCTCAGGCGGTTAGAGCTCCGTGCTCCTAACTCCAAAGGCTGCCGGTTCCATTCCCACATGGGCCAGTGGGCTCTCAACCACAAGGTTGCCGGTTCAACGCCTCTAGTCCCACAAGGGATGGTGGGCTGCGCCCCCTGCAACTAGCAACAGCAACTGGATCTGGAGCTGAGCTGCGCCCTCCACAACTAAGACTGAAAGGACAACAACTTTACTTGGAAAAAAGCCCTGGAAGTACACACTGTTCCCCAATAAAGTCCTGTTCCCCTTCCCCAAAAAAATCTTTAAAAAAAAGGGGGGGGGGCTGTCATTTAAACTTATTTCTACAATTTGCTTCCTGGGCCTCGGGCAACCGGCTCCGTCTGTGGATGGTTCTGTGCAGTTTCCATCTGCTCTCCATCCAACACTGATTTCCCATGAGCTCACATGAAGCCGCCTTTGGATTTCCTCCTGGGGTTCAGCCAAGGGCAACCTTGGGTGATTTAGAAGCAAGAACCTGCATAATAGATTTGTGGCTTCTCCATGACATCCTTCATCTATGTTATCCAAGCACTGTATAGATACGGGGTAACATCGAACCAAATCCTGGTAACACTTTCAAAACCCCAGAGGGTGAGTACCATTTCATTAGGTGCTCATTGAATCAGAGAATTCAGAACTTAAAGGGAACTTTGAGATCTTGTGGTCTAATATCCTCACGTGGCAGATTAGCTCAGTGTGGGGAAGTAACTTGTCCAAGGTCACAGAACAAGTGCATAGAGGAACCGAACCTAGGAACCAGGTTTCCTGATGCCCAGAGGAAGGGCAGAGTCCAGTTAATACCGCGTTTCCCTGAAAATAAGACCTAGCCAGACCATCAGCTCTAATGCATCTTTTGGAGCAAAAATTAACATAAGACCCGGTCTTATTTTACTATAATATAAGACCCATTTATATAATATAATATAATACCGGGTCTTATGTTGATTTTTGCTCCAAAAGACGCATTAGAGCTAGGTCTTATTTTTGGGGAAACACGGCACACAATATGCAGGACCCCCCAGGAAACTAATATTCTGAACAGCAGCCTACCAGTCCTTATCTGCGAAGCAAGTGCTCTAGAGAGCCTTGGTGGGAGACCAGTCCCGTGAATCTGTCTTGTCGCATTAGCAGCTACTCATTGTGTTATTTTTATACCTTTAGTTTCTCTTTAGGCCTGGTTCCTATTTCACATTTATGACTAAAGGCCCTTGGGTGAGGAAAAGGGAAGTCGGGAAGATTCTTTTCTTTTGTACTCTGTAAACCCTTCCACACTTTTTTTTTCTTCATCACATTTCCTTTCCAGGGCCCCTGACAAGTTTCTCAAATCTCCTGCATTTTCAATCCCCTGTTCACCTTCACTGTAATTATCTTGGGGAAATTTAAATTCCTTATCATGGCCTTGTGACAGTACCAGCTCAAGATAAGTAAGCCAGGCTTCCATTCTGAAGTCTTGTCAAATTGCCCTCAATAGGTTGACTCAATAGGAATGATTGTTGGACTTTAAAAAAGTGTTATAATGGTATTGTGACTATGTTAAAGAGTCCTTATCTTTTTGAGATACAAACTGAAATATTTGTGGATGAAATGATACGAGTCTCGGATTTGCTTCAAAATATTCCACTGGGGAGAGGTAAAGAAAACGTGCTCCCTTAACACACGTTCTCCACTGCCTTTCTCCCGCAAGTTATTTTTGCTGCATCCTCCCCGGCCCCACCCTCCCACCTCCAATCTAGGAATCTGTTGATTTTGTATCTGGGGCTGGGATTTGCCTCCTGAGGTCTCCGCAGAAATGACAGTATGGTGCTAGAGCCAAAGGGGCTTAGGTTCAAAATTCCAGTTCCACCCTGATGAGCACAGTGACCCAGGACAAGCCATTTACGTGGCTTAGTCCTAGTTTTCCCATCTGCAAAGTAGGGATCACAAATGGACAACAGTAAATTGCATTCCTAATTTGTTCTTCTTGCCCACTTTTTTCCTCAACCTGCCTCCACCTGCCCTGAAAATGTGTACACTCTCCAAGCTCCCACCTGTGCCCCTTTGCTCTTCAAAGTCTCCTCCCACAGCTTCAACCACGTTCTCTGCACAGGCCCAGACTGGACCCAACTGCCTGCTACCCACCTCCTCCTGGAGGTGCCATGAGTCCTAAAAACCCACCGCATGTAAATCAGAACTTATTGTTCCTCTTCCCAACCTGTCCCCCACCAAAACATTGATCACCCCTCAAGGCCCCCAGCGGGGAACCGTCCGCTCGAACTCCACCCACCTTATCCCGTCTATCCCAGGCCCGTGCACCCATCTTCCAGAGCTCTCTCAAAGCACCACCAGGTTGACTGCCACTTCCTTGGTTGACCTTGGCTCAGGCCCTCAGGACCAAAAGCCTGGACAGCTGTAAAAGCCTCCTAACAGGCCACTCCACTTTCCAGTTCCCCTCCAGGCTGCTGGCAAAACTCTCCTCTCAAACCTGTCACTCTGGGGCGTGACGACCTCCCATGGGTTCTCTCCACGGAGAAGAGAAAAAGCCCAAATTCCTCAGCACAGCATTTGACACCCTGCCTGGCTCAGCCTTCACGCATTGTTCCAGAATTATTTTCTGCATTTTCTGCCAATGAAGCCTCAGGCCTGGGTTTCTCAGACTGTGGTCTCTCACCTGTATCAGAACTCGCTGGGGTCTTGGTTAAACAGGCAGAACCCTGGGCTCTACTCCCAGACAACTGAATCTGGGGGGTCCAGGCCCAACGGACACAAAGGCCCAAGACCCTCAGTCTAGCCACACCAAACACTTTTCCATTCGCTGACTACGCCTCCAGGCCTCCGCTCACGTTGTATTAATGTTTCCCTTTCTTCAATGCCTAGCTTAAATGTCATCTCATCTGCAAAGCCTTTCCTGTTCCCCAGCGGAGCGAATCCCCCACCCACTCTGCTCCTGCAACACCTGGCACACACCTCCGTTATAGACTGTGTGTATCACACTGTATGTAATTCTGTTTGCCTGCCTGCCTGCCTTCCTAGCTAAAGTGACATCGCCACCAAAGCAAGTCCACAGAATGCCTGGAGCCCCCAGCACAGTGAATGGCACACAGCAGGCACTTGATAAATAGCAATTAATTTGAACAGTAGCTTACGATTTCTTGGCTCCTGGATACTAAACATATTGCTTAATACCCCACGGGTGTTATTACACTGATGTCTGATGGACGAATTTCACCCATCAGCCTGAATGAAGGATGAAATATGCAGATAAAGTGATGATGCATTTTTATCATTGATTAATATTCTGGAATGCTTGTGTGTGCCTGGGACCATCTCTAACCAGAAGGATGTGTGAATTGGATCAAAGGTAAGCCTGGGACTTTTGGTTCCAGATTCCCTGGTGAAATCACCAAAGTTCTGATGGTAATTAGAAATGTCACTATTACCATAATGAGGGCATGTGTCCAGTCTTCCATCACAACTTCCCTGTCATCAGCCATAGGACCCCTCACTCATTATATCTAAGATTCCACCTCACAGGATCCACAAAGACCCTCCTGATAATGCTCAAAGAAAAATCTGGTATTTGTTGCGAGGAGCTGGCAGAAATTAGCCGTAGACGCTGAGGCAGGGGCAGGGCCAGCTCCAGAGCAGGAGGGCTTGTCGGGAGGCAGACATGTGCCCGTTCTAGCCCTGGCTTTGCTATTTACTGTCCGTGTGAGATTAGACAAGTTAACCCAATGGCTCCAAGACTCAGCTTCTTCCCCCAGAGAATGCGATCACTTTGTGCCCCTCACCCTGTGGTTATTGAATGAGATCATGTATGTTATGTGACCAGCACATACCGTAGTAATCATCCAGAGATGTTACTGCTTTACTGCTGTGATCCGGACAACTGGAATCCTGGAAGCGATTGGGTGGTGCTGAGTGAGGCTGACCCAGGGGCTGGAGGCAGGAGTTAGGCAGGAAGCCATGGATTAGGGATGGATTCTGGGGTTTAGGGGAGAGTTCCAGCTCCCAGGGTGGGGCTGAGCATGGAAGCTGCTCTTTATTCTGTTCTGTGGCCTGGGTGTTCCAGGACCAAATGATGCAGGGTCAGGGGCAGCCAGGAGGACGTGGCTAGACCAGGAGCCTGAGCTTTGTAGCGACTGCTTCTAGTCTGGAGTGAGCGCTCTTTGGGCCTAACTCTGGAGCCCAGGTTTACTGCATCCATGCGTAATGGAGCAGCCTTAACTGCATAGTAATCACAGAGGGGAAGTGAAGCCATAACCCAGCCCTTGAAAATGGGCTCCCATTTCTGATGGGAAGTTGGAAACTGGAGTCTGAGGTGGGCCTTGGGTTTTTCCTGTAAGACATTCAAATAATGGCGACTTCCTCTCCCTGTGTCTGCAGGTTCTGTTGTCACTGAGATCCTCCGAGCGGGGATTCCCCCTCCTCACCAGGCCATGTTCTTGCCTGATGAGCCAGGCGTGGGAGAGGCTCCATACCCTGGGTTTTCTCCTAGGCATCCTGGGCAGGGGCTGAGTTTGGGATCACAGCCTCCCCTAACTGGAAACATAGCTGAGAACCCAGGGAAGGAACTGGGCAGAGAAAGATGGGGGGGCTGGGGCTGAGGAGGGGGTGGCCTGACACACCTAACTACCTGGACCCCTCAGTGCTCCTGGGATTTCACAAGGAACAAAGCCTCTGGAATTTGTAGCAAAGCCTGATTTCGCCAATGTCTGGGGAACAGCGACATCTCCTGGCTGCTTGCCGCCACGGCCGTCCTCCCTGGTCAGAGAACCACAGGGCAATCAAGAGACTGTCTTCTTAGGTGCCTGACGCCTTTAGAAGCCTGGAACAAAGAGGGTTTAGCCTCTGATTCAGTGGGTCTGGGTGGAGCCCAAGATTCTGCATTTTTAATAGGCTTCCAGGTGATACTGATATTGCTAGTCTAGGGACCACACCTTGATTAGAAAGCTTTATGCATGTCAATTATGTCTCAATAAAGCGGGAGGGAAAAAAGAGAGAAAGCTTTAGAGGGCTCCGAGATAAGTCAGATCTGGCCCCAGATATCCCACGGGTCCAGGAAAGGAGACACGTTTCCACATATAAAACCAGTCAACCACAGGCAAAGCCAGGAGGTAGGAGCAGGGTGTAGGGATGCTTCTCGGAGAGGTGGGACCCCAAAGGGAGAGCTTGCTTGAACGATCAGCTGGGGACAGCCTTCCTGTGCCCGCGTGCCTGGCACCTACACCGCAGCCACCAACCCAGAAAAACAACTTGGTTAACATTCATAATGACTGACTTGGGGCAGCCCCAATGATTCCAAGCAAGGTGACTTTAAAATACAAGAGTAGCATTTCTGAGTAACCCAGAGTCACTTAATTGATTTGCTGAGTACAATCAACTTCACCCCTTAAAAAGAGTTTCTCTAACGACCTTCCCCAATGCAGACTTTTCCAGAAAGAGACAAACTTCTGAATCACCATCCAATCACAGTGCTTGGGTAGGACATGACGTAGGGGAAAGGACCCCATCAGATCCATTTTATAGAAGAGGAAAGTGAAGTTCAGGGAAGTTAAGTGACTTTGCCTAAGGCTCCCCAACAAGGCCAACCACTCAAACCCTGGTCCCTCACTGTGACATAGTACTCATGAGCATTCATGTGACATCTGCTGCTGCTGACGCCATAAAAAACAGGCCTAGAAGGCAGGAGTTGGGGGTAGGGGTCCAGGGAATCTGGGAGTCTGGGGTCCAGGCCTCCCCTTCCCTGCACAGTAGCTTTGGGCTGGGAATGCTGCCATCACCCAGGGAGGGCAAAGAAAGCTGCTTTTATAAAGCAGGATCTGAGGCCCTCAGACAGACCCCCTTTGTCGACTTTTTCTGCCCCACCCCCACTCCCATGCCCCCAGCCTTTAGCATCACCATTTTTGAATGGCTGGCTCCAACACGCTGGAAATTTGCAACACAAATGCTTGGCTTGTCTGTCTCTTGGTGGAGCCCCACGGCCCCAGCCTTTTGGGGCTTTTTAAAGCCTGCCTTTCTCTGAGGCACTTTCTTTCCACAGCTCGAAGCCCCAGCCCCTAGATGGAGGCACTATCACTAATTAACGCTGGGTTAAAAGCCATCTTGGGAAGAGAGCTGTGTGGCAAGCTAGCGCAGGTGCTACCACCACCTCTCAGAGGATAAGGACGAGGTGGCAGGAATTGGAGGGGGCTGGGCTCCACTCTCAAGGCTCATTCTGGCTTCCAACCTCTATCCTCTTCCTCGATGGGTTTGAGAATTTACTGCAAATAAAGCTTGTCACCCAAGAGGGCTCCCAGCTGACCTCGTCACCACCCCACTTGGCTTTCAGAGCTCAGCTCTGATCATTAAGAACTAGAGTAACAGTTACCACTTGCCAAGTGTTATCAGATACTTCACAAGCGTATTTCTGATCGTCACAACAACCTGGGGAGACAGGTATTGTCATACCCATTGTACAGATATGGTAACCGAGTCTCAGAGATATTAAACACCTTGCCCAGAATTACACACCTTGCAAGTGGCAGAGCTGGTGGCAAATCCAAATCTACTTGCCACCCAAACTCATGCTCTTATTTTAGGCTTCTCTCTGCTCCCATCTGATGCTCCTCAGCTTTACTGTGACTTTTCCCTCCTCTCCATTCTTATGTCCCTCTTTGGGTCTGTCTGCCCGAGGTAATTACTCAGCTCCTCATGTGCCCACCTCCTGCAGTTCTCTGAACACAAGTACATGCCACCTTCCTCTTAACACCCACGAAAACATGGTGCTGGGGGAAAGGCCCACCCCACTCACCTAAGGGCAGAAATAGGACCAAGCCTTTCAGAGATGGACAGCTAATTCAGCTAGCTCTGTGTGGACCTAATTAGGTGCTTAACAGGTGTTTATGGGAGGAGGAAATTAGTGCTTATTTAAGAACTGGTAGGGGACCCCTCCATTACTGCTGGTAGGAAGGGAAATGCTACAGCCACTTTGGAAAGTAGTTTGGCAGTTTCTTAAAAAGTTAAACCTTCACTTACCATATGACCCAGCAATTCTACTCCTACATACCCACCTGCGAGCAAAGAAAGCATATGCTCACACAAAGTACACACATGTTCATAGCAGCATTATTCATAATAGCCCCAAACTGGATCAACCTAAATGTCCAGCAAGGTGAATGGGCCAAAAATCTGTGGTACATCCATACAATGGAATACTACGCGGCAATGAAAAGGAACTGACTACTGACACACAGGTCAACACGGATGAATCTCAAAAACAGGAGGCTGAGTGACAGAAGCCTAACACTAAAGATGACAATTTATATGATTGCATTTCTATGAATCCTCTAGCAAAGGAAAAACTATAGAGACAAAAAGCAGATCAGCTGTTGCCTGGGGCTGGGGGCCGGAGTGGGAATTGACGACAAATGGGCTGAAGGAAACTTTTGGAGGTGATAAAAGGTGTTCTTGTGGTGATGGTGGCATAACTGTGTAAAGTTACAAAAAAATCACTGAACAATAGACTTCAAACAGGAGACTTTTATGGTATGTGAATTTTACTTTAATAAAACTGTTAAAAGTTCTTTTTTAAAAAATGCAGGAGAAGAAGAACTGGTAGGCCAAGGATGAGCCTTAGGAGATTATCAGCTTGGTGTGGGGTTGAATTTAGCAGTGAGAAACTTTTGTTTGAGTCCTAGCTCTACCACTGCCTAGCTGTGTGACTGTGGATAAGTGGGTAACCTCTCTGTGCCTGTTTCCTCGGTTACAGGCACTAGCAATGGTAAGAGCTAGTGTACGAGACTGACTCTATGCTAGGCCTGTATCGTATGCACTGTCACATTTAATCCTCACCCAACAGCCCATTTTACAGGTGAGGAAACTAAGGTAAGGCCTTCAGCTGGGGTTGAATTCTGACCCCCATGGATTCTCTAGTCCACTCTGTGTGTCCCACATCTGCACTCTGGCCTGGTGTCTATCCTGGCTACCCAGCTCTATGTGGTCCCCACCTTACATTTGCTGAGATAACACCACACCTCCCAAGTGTATGAGAGCCCATTGGCCTGGGAGCTCCCAACTGTTCCATCTGTCTCCTGCTGCTGTGACCCATAAGCCCACTCTTAGTTCCTGGGGGTTTGGCCTTGACCGCTTCATGCCCAGGCCAGCAGGACCACTCACCCATGCTACTGCTTCTATAGGGAACATCCCATGTTTGTTCTGTGCTAAGAACATGGCTCTGTGCAGACTAAGAAGCAAGATTATAAAATATCATTGTTAGGAGGTTCCTTCCAAAGACACTGGTTCTAACTGTGACCCAGAGAAGTGTCTCAAGGGTAGGCAAAGGAAGTCTCCACTCCCCCCTCTTCAACCAGAGCAGCCCCATATTTTAAATCTGTTTTAGATACTGTGCTTCCATAGAAGATTTCTGAAGAAAGGGCTGTGACACTTTTTAAAAAAAGTTTGAAAGTTGCTGTTCTCTGCCAACTCTCAACTTTCCAGGTATAGAAACTGAGGGCTTGAGGGGAGACATAACTTGCTGAGGGTCACAGAGGTCACAGGAGGGGCAGGCCTCGGGACTCCAAGCTTTGAGCTGTTTCCACCATCTCCGTAACAGCCAAAAGGGAAAGCAAGTGCTTCTGCCTCACACACTTTTATGTCCTTCTTGAGGATTCTTTAGCTATAGGCTAGAGAAATCTGGAAGCACGACAACTCTCCCGGGGTTTTCCATCTCTTTCCTCTCACTTCACACATCTCTGAGGCAACTACCAATTTGGCTGTCTTGACACATGACGGCGGATGTTCCCTGGGCTCGCTGTCTGCACCAGCCTGTGATTGCAGCAGGTGTAAATCAAATAGAGGAAATTCTTGATAATTGGACAACAAGGGAGATGGGGAACAACTTTCCTCGCTAAGGAGAGAAAAACACTTATCTGTAATGTTGACGCCCCTCGAGTGAAATGAAGTTGTACATAGACAAAATGAAATCATATGAACTTTTTAAAAGGCACATTTATCTCAGAGAGTAAATGAACCTTTGGTGTTTCACTGTTATGAATGCTCCAATTACTAGAGTAGCAGTATTATATACTCTCTGTTCCTCTCAGAATCATATTATAACTTTGTACTCTGTCTGCTCCTTCAAAGATAAAGGGAGAGTCCAATATAAGTCTTAATTTATATGAGGAAAACCTCTTTCCCCTATTAGGGCTTGTCAGTGTGATGCTAAAAATGGTCCTTTGGTTGACTTGTGAGTAATTGATTCTCTGACGCTGACAACGCTTAGGAAAATGAAGGTATAAATGATGGGAGCGCCACACAGCCACCGGAACAAACGCGGAGCCTAAGGTCGGTGGAACTGGAGCAGCGCCGCATAGCAGAGGGAGATCTTTCTGCCACATCTCAGGTGAGAGGGGGGTGGCCCTGGGGGCTGGGCTGCATGGGACCAAGAAAGTTGACCTTCTCACCAACTCAGAGACACCAACTCAAAGAGGCCCACCACCATTCTCTTTGCCCATGGACTGGTGAGTACATTTAGGTCCCTTGTTAGGGGCCCTGAAACATGCTTTTGATGGTTGGCGCCATTTTGAGATTGTCTGGAATATGTGGCACCTCACCCCATGGAGAAGTGGCAGGCAGACAGACATGTCCCAGGTGTCTGTCGGAGGTGGGTGAGGTTCTCAAGTATGTGTGGATAGGCTTCTGGGGCAAGACGTGAGCTGGCTAGATTCCCCTGTCAACAATGGAATTTGGCGATGGATCAGAAGGGAGCCAAGTGGCTGTGCAAATCAATACCGTGCATTGATCGCTCAGAACCGATGCAACGTAATTGCCTGGAAATTGATACCAATTTGCTTTCTTGCTCAATTGCAGCCGCACTCCTTCCTCTGGGTTTTAGACACAATTACCTGCCCTTGGAGCACTCCATTACCCCCACACTTGTTCCCTAATCCTTGCTTTAATGCTCCTGAAGTATTTGTGTCCTTCATCATAAGCCGCCTCCATACCCTTTCTGAAAGGAGGTGGGGACATCGCTCTCCTGAGTGACAATTCAAAGTACTTCCTTGTTAAAAACTTAGATCTCCTTCGACTTGCAATACGATTGGTTTGTAAAATGGATCAGGGTTCTTAAATTACAAAGCAGAATAGTTAAGAAAGGTAAGAGATTTTTGTTCCCTGAGGGCATTTGAGACCTGATCTCTGTGGTTAGCCGAAGGCAGGCACATCTGCAGAATTCTTGTGGCGTTCTTGCCATGAAGGCTGGCGAAAGGTGCCAACTGAAGTAGGTCAAGTGCCCATTCACCCTGAATCCAGGCTTGTAACCACTGCGGAGAGCTAACGGATGTGCGTAATGACAGAGAATAAACCTAAAATGCTTTGGGAACCATCACGGAGTAGTGGATGATGCTGGACTTGTGAATTCTCGCTCCTTTGAATGGTCATGTGGAATGTGTCGGGCAACAGCTATTTCATCTATTCTTATCATAGCATGAGCTGGAAACTTCTTGTTGTTTCCCATCTTTGTGTGATGGGATTTCTCAGCCCCATGGATTGGGTTCTCACAGCCCAGAGGTGGCAGTGGTGACCTGACCCACTCCTGGGACACATGGCTTATGGCAAATGCTGTGCCTCTTGGTTGATCAGACTATACAGTTGCTCAGCCTCATTCTGAATGAGCAATAGGTTCCTGGAATTACTGTGATTTCCCCCCCAAAGTCTGCCCTCTTGCCAGGTTATTTTTCAACTCCTTAAAACCATTGCGTGTGCACAGGGGTGCACCCACCAAGCTGGTGTTGCTGTTTGTCCCCCTTTTTCCTTCTTCAGAGACCCAATGACAAAACACAAAAGCTTTCAGTTTTATCGGGCTCATTTCCCACGTGCAGGTGATGAATTCTGAAGGGCCCCATGAACGAGGAGCGCTATGAATAGGGTATTGTGTCAGGAAGGCTGCTGCGGGGAACAGGAGGTCTGCTGGCCTGGGGATTTTGAGGCCCATTCTGAAGGGCCCGCACTGAAACTAATTGGATGGAGGACTATGGAAAAAGACCCTTTTCCTCTCTGGGATTGTTTCCTCGGCTATAAAATGAAGGTGGTGATACCTGCTCTGGAATGTGAGTGTGAGGGTGGGCTGTGTGGGCCAGGAGGGCACAGGGGCTGGGAATCGATTCTGCCAGCCCTGGGACAGGGGGATTCTGAGGGAGGTCTTAGGTGAAGAGCAGGGGTTTGGGCTTCGCTCTGGAGAAAGTGAGGGGGTGGGGCAAGGGCTTCTGAGCAGAAGAGTGGGGTGGGTAGGGGCCTGGATATGCCCAGGTCTCTAAAAGTTCAGCCTCCCAGAAGGCGAGAAAGCCCAGGCTGCAGCTGGAAGACTGAAAAAGCAGTGGTTGTGTCAAGGGGCCCTACTTGCCTCCAAAGATGTCCCTGCTTAGGAAACTCTGGCAGTGGACCAGGTCAGGAAAGGGGGAGCCACACGTGTTATGGTATGATGAGGACCGAAGGCTACAGATCCTTGGTCTGGGGACCAAAGGCCTAAGTCTGAGGCAAAACACATCTAAAGGGCGTGTCATGTGGATGAAAGTGCAGAAGCGCTGGATGGATGTCATAGGGGCAGCTCTCGGGGGCAGATGCCATGTTCTCATCTTTTGTCTAGCCCCAGTCTTTACCAGAAGAGTGAAAACTTAACAAGTATTTGCAGGATAAGGGGACATGGACTTGACACGATGAGAAAAACCTCCTAACAAGAAGAGATGCCTGGAAATAGGACAGACTGTCTCGGACATAGTGAATTCCCTCTCACTCACTGGCAGCAAATACTTGAGCAGGAACTGGAGGATTAGTTTGGGGTGGGGGTGGGGAGTGGGGCTCATCAAGAAAAGGCTGATGACAGAGGCCTGAACAGCTGCTCCCTCCAGCTCTGGAGGTGCCGTGGTCTCAGGCCACATCGAGCCATCCCCGTGGATGCTCCCTTGAGTCTTAAGATATCCCTGGCTTAGTCAGGACCCAGTGTCTGGGCGAAGGGGAATGATGCTGTGAGACAGCAGGTTAGCCCAGGAAAGGAAATCAGGTTTCTTCCAGTTCGGGCCCTGCCTGCCAGAAACCACTGCTCAGCAGGACCAGGGAGGAAATGGAGCCATGGGGGGTTATCAGGGGAAAGGGGCTGCCTGGGCCTCTGGATGGGTCTTTATCCCCGTGGCGTGGATATCCTGCTGAGAGAGGGCGTACCATGGGAGATGGGAAGACCCAATTCCTAGGTAGCTGAGTCACACTAGGGCAAGTCTGGGTTGACAGTGAAGGCACCACTCCAGCTGAGGTGGGTTCTTTCCCCTCCCTGTTGACTGTTCTTCCCCTAATTGCAGAGCACGGTGTCAGCAGGCCCCAATTAAGGGTAATTACGTGATCTATGAGATAATTCTGCGAGGCTCCCCAGGCTCCTGGGTCTCTTCCAGGGCTCAGATTGTTTGGTGAAATCTAAGCGTCTGGAGCAAGATTTATAGCTTTCACTTCCCTCCAACTCCACACAAAACCAAAACAGCACATGCCTGATATTACTATCTGAGCAGGTTTAATATTAAATCATCACAGCAAAAGTTTATGGAGAAATTCCCATGGGCCAGGCTACTCACTTCAGGTGCCTCATTTCATCGCATGCTTACAAGGACTCTATGCAGTGGGTATAGTTATCAACTCCATTTTGTGAATAGGGAAACTGAGACCCAGAAAGGCAAAGCCACTTGTCCTGGGATACACAGCTAATGATGGCAGAGCTCGGATATGAACTCAGATTAGTCTGACTCGGAGCCTGAGCTATCAATGTCACACTGCGGGGTGCGGGGGTGACGTAGGGGACTAAAGGAAGGTGCTTACATCTCCTTTATCTCTTGCTGAGGCCTGAATTCCATATTTAATGCCTTAAAGGAAGGGGCAGTTTCACCATCATCTTTAATTTTCTGTTTAACCCTATCAGGTCAGCAAGGTAGCTTTATCATGCCCATTTTACAGATGGAGAAAATGAGGTCAGAGCTCATGATTGGCAGAGGCTAAACTTGAACTCAGGTCTGTCTGACTTCCAGAGTCTGGGTTCTTTTTCCTAACCTACAGCTTCCAAAAGACAAGGACCAAGGCTTGCCTGGAGCCAAGCCCAGGGCTGGGCACAGCCAGCAAAGGGCATCGCCGTGGCTATGGCTACATCTGACCTTCCCTCCTGTCATTTTCCAGGTGCCACCACAGGGGTGAAAAATGCTGCTCTGGGTGTTCTTGCTCATGATCCTCACCGTCAGCAGCGGCTCCCACTGCTCCCCGCCCTCCCTGCCCCTCAGGTAAGCAGTCCTGCCAACAAGACCTGGATTCCCGCCACCCAAAGCCATCCCTGCTGGTGGGCGGGTGCAGAACTGACCCATCAGCTGGCCCCAGCCATCCCCTCAGGCAGCCTGTACTGCCCGTCTCTGGGAGGGGGGCACTCTGAGCTCCAGAGAGGTCACCCTGGGGTCCCACCCCCTCTGGGGAGGAACAGGACAAAGGGCAACAGGTGGACCTTACAGAGACCTGGTGACTGCAGCCTGTCTGTTCCCTTGCCCGAGCGCGCCACACTGCCCGTTGACTTCTGACTCCTCCCACGTAGGATGCCCCGGTATGCCGATGCCATCTTCACCAATGGCTACCGGAAGGTGCTGGGCCAGCTGTCTGCCCGCAAGCTGCTCCAGGACCTCATGAGCAGGCAGCAGCGGTAAGCAGGAGTTCCTGTGATTCCTTCCATATCCCACGTGCACCATGTTTTATCTCTTCCCTTGCACAGCTCCTGTCATTTCTGGACTTGCCATAGCAGAAGGGCCCCAATGTCAAACTTTAGCTTACCTCTCACTATTCAATGGTCATTGAACACCTACTATGTGCTTCTCCCTATGCTGGGCTCCAGGAGGAACCATGCCAATGGTAGTTAGTACTGGGTCGCAACTCAGAAACAAAGGCTCTGCACTGGGCCATTTACATACACTTGGCACAGCGTTGGGCACACAGTAAGCCCTTGTTAGTGTTGGCCCTTGTTCTTCATTTCTTGTTTGCTCTTTCTAACCACCCTACAAAGTAGGAACTCTTACCCACATCGTCCAGAGCCATTAATAGCTTCTAAAGGACACGCACCAAAGAGTGGCAGCGCTGGGATCCAAACAGCCTGACTCCACATTTTTCAGGTTTTATTTTGAAAAAATTCCAAATTTATAGAGAAATTGCACCAATGGTACAAAGGACTTCTACGTACCCTTCCCTATATTCAGTAATTCCCAACACTTTTATCATATTTGCTTGCTCTATAACTTAGATGTATATGTACACATACACAAACACATGTACATCTGTATTACTACTGTTATTATTAACATTAGTATTATTTTGCTGAACCACTTGAGAGTAAATTGCAGTCCTCGTGACCCCTTACCCTTAGGTACTTCTGTGGGTGTCTCCTAATAACCAATGAAAGGACATTCTCTTACTTAATCATAGTACAATTATCCTTTAGAGTCCACACTCAAAGTTTACCAGTTGTCCTAAAATCTCCTCTATAACAATTATTTCTTTTCCTGACCCAGGACCCAATCCAGGATCATGAGTGGCATTTCGCTGTCATGTCTCTTTAGTTTCCTTTCATCTGGAACAGTGCCTTCATCTTTCAGGCCACTGACATTTTTGTTTAGTAAAAGCCAATTGTTTATGGAATGCCCCTCATGTTGGATTTGCCTGATGCTTCCTCATGGCTAGATTCAGGTTACGCCACAGAAGTGACGTTGTGTCCTTCTCAGGGTATCGTATCAACAGGCACACGATGTCAATTTGTCCCCATTATTGGTGATGGTGGCTTTGATCATTTGGTTGACACAGTGTCTGCTAGTTTTCTCCTCTATAAAGTTAATATTTTTCCCTTTGTAATGAATAAGTAAATGTGTGTTTCATAGCCCATGTTCTTCACTGCTATATAGACTGCCTTCCTAAATTGCTGCCAATTCTAATTCAGTTGGCTGGCAGCGTTCACACCAGATTTTGGAATCGGCATAGGGACACACCCTGCTCTGCTCACTTTGTCTTGGTCTTTCCCAGGCCTCTCCACCTGCTACCCAAATACGAGCCTCAGCTGTTTCTCTTTTTCTAATCAAATAGAGAAAGAAACCAGGAGCAAAGAGCAAAGGTAAGGCCTGGCCGTCAGGCGGAGAGCATGTGGGCAGGCCAAAAGCAGATGGCATTGGAGAGAATCCTGGTGGCCCTGCCACAGAAGCAGAGGTAGGAATGCGTGCATGTGTATGTATACATATGTGTATGTGTGTACACGTGTGCATGGGTGTGCACCTAGGGATCTCAGAGGTTTCCTTCCATGAGGGTCAGCAGGAAAAGGAAAGAATCTCCCCTCCAAAGGCGTGGGGCTCTGCCAAGCAAACTGGAAATGAAGTTCCTCCTTACACACATCGAGAACTGGAGGAAGAGGAGAAAATGTGTGATAACAATTGTATCTTATCCATTACTGTATCTCCAGTGTGTAGCAAGAGGCCAGGCATAGCGTCTGTGTCCAAAAATATGACTGACTCAATAGTTCTGGGAGAGGACCCAGGAACCTGAATTTTAACACATATCCCAGGGGATGAATGATCTGAGAAGCGTGCCCTGGATCCCTTGCCAAGTTCACAAAACGATAAAGCCAAATACCAGCCCCACCCAACACCCTCAGAAAGACTTGTGTGTGGAGCACTCATGAGAGGGAGAGACGAGAATGACAGTCATTCCCCATCTTTCTGCCCCTCACTTTCCCACTGGAAGTCAGGGAAGATCAGGAATGAGTTTTCCCATCTTACAGAGGAGGAAAACTGAAGCAAAGAAGGGGCAGCCGCTGCCCCCAAGTCAGGGAATGGCAGGCCCAAGATCTGCTCTGCTTCCTTGGAGCGCCTGCCCAGAAAGCCCTGCTTCACGGACAAAGTTTCCTCAAAATGACACAACTGTTTGGTGAAACTCTGCTATATTTTTGAGGCCAATTTTCAACTGTGAGCACAAACATGTCCCAGCATGACTCTGCCAGGCATTTCTGGACCTATTAAGCAAATCCACTTCCCAACAGAGCTCTCTCCGTGTGCTCCCTCACCCTCTTCCCAACCTAATTAGACACCAAGAGCTCAGAGATCTCTCCCCAACTATAGTCCTGTGGAGACACAAGCAGTGGCAGGAGACAGGCAGGCTGCAGGAGGGGTGAGAACCAGGCTGCAAGGGAGGCAGAATGCACACCTGGGCTCCAGGTCTGGTTCTGCAGCCAAATTGCTGTACACCGCAAGCTGCTTCCTAGTTTCCTCTTCTGCGAAAGGAGGGGGTTAGCTCCGACCACCTCTAAGGTCCCTAAGGCTAGAATTCTAAAAATGATGCCTCTAAGAATAATCCCTACCCTGCGCCTCTCATCCTGGGCTTAAATCATCATTTACCTGCTTTATGGCTCCCACCAGGCCTCAGCGGGGTGGAGGGGTCCCAAGGAGGGCCACGTCCTACGAATGCAGGCTTTGTTCCTGCAGACTAAAAGCCAGAGGCTTCACAGAGCTCCAAGTCACAGAGCTGCAGGAAGGGGCCTGGAGGCTGCTACAACCATTGTTCTCCCTCCTGCTCGACTGCTGCAAATACCAGGAAATCACTGGTGGGCCTGAGAAAACAAAATAAGAGAGAGTCCTTTTCTACCTTGGTAGGACGGAGTAGAATGATTTGGCAGGTGGCACACTTCTGCACTCGCCATTCTTCGTGTTCGCCTAACAGCCCTGTGAGGTAACTGAGGTTCAGACTTATCCATCCTCCCATCCCTTGAAAACCATCCAATGACTTTGCCGGGCCATGCTCTGGGCTGGGGGGACAGCAGTGATAGGACAGCAGTGGTCCCTGCTCTCATGGCACCCATAATGCACTGAGGCAGACAGAAACTAAACAAGTACTGGTATAGTGGATTGTTTAATTTGTGATAAATGCTAAGCGATGTAAGGAGTGTGGGGAATGTGTGTGCCAGAAGGAAGAACTTCATCTAACCCTGACTGGGGATTAGAGACAGGTGACTTCTTCAAGGGGAAGTGACTGGCCTGGGAGGGATCTCAGTGGGAGTGGGTTAGCAGACTGGGGCTAAGAATGAGGTTCTTTTAAAAATGTATTTTATTAATTTTTTTCAACTACAGTTGACATACAATATTATATTCATTTCAGGTGTACAATGTAGCGATTAGATGTTTGTGTAATTTACAAAGTGACCATGCCGATAAGTCTAGTACCCATCTGACACCATACGTTTATTACAATATTATTGACTATCTTCCCTATGTTGTACTTTACATTCCTGTGACTATTTTTATAACTGGCAATTTGTACTTCTTAATCCCTTCACCTTTTCACCCCACCTCCTAACCCTCCTCACATCCTGTGGCCATCAGTTTGCTCTCTATATCTATGAGTTTGTTTCTGCTTTATTTGTTTATTTTGGTTTTTAGATTCCATATAGAAACGAAATCATAGGGTATTTGTCTTTTTCTACCTGACTTATTTCATTTAGCATAATACCCTCTAGGACCATCCATGTTGTTGCAAATGGTAAGATTTCATTTTTTTTATGGCGAGTAATATTTCATTATATATATATATATATATATATTTATTTATTTATATATATATATATATATATATATATATATATATTTATTTATATATATATGTACATCTTTATCCATTCATGTATCAATGGGCACTTAGGTTACTTCCATATCTTGGCTTCCATTATCTATCTTATTGTAAATAATGTTGCAATGAACTAGGGGCGCATATATCTTTTTGAATTTGTATTTTGGATTTATTTGGGTAAATACCCAGAAGTGGAATTGCAGAGTCATACGGTAGTTCTATTTTTAATTCTTTGAGGAACCTCCACACTGTTTTCCATAGTGGCTGCACCAACTTGCAATCTCAGCCACAGTGCGCAGGGGTTCCCTTTTCAAGAAGGAGGTTCTTTGGAACCCAGACAGTCTTGCCACTGGAGCATCCATCCATCACCTTCGTTTCAGGTGTCCTGCCCTTTCTTCAGTCCTTCCAATTGAGTTTTTCTTTCTTTCTGCAACAGGAATTCCCAAGGATGAAGACTCTGCCTGTGTCCTATGCTGCCTGCAGCCAAAGTACAACTGCATCCAGTTAATCCTATTTAATTTTTGACCTACTTTTTCCTTTATAAATACAATAAAATTCCCCCATCATGGTCTGCATTTCAATTTTCTTTTATCTTCAGCCTAATTTTTTATGCATTTTACATAGTTACATTTCCCAAAGTGGTATCACACGGTATAATAAAAACAAAACAGCTAACATTTACCTCTCACTCAGAGTACCAGCTGGGGGCAGCTCCATGCCTAGAACCTCGTGTGTTCCTCACACATTGGCACCCTTCTCATCTCACAGACAAGGAACTGAGGTGCAGGAAGCTTAACTGAATTGCCACGGTCACAGCCAACAGGGAGAGAGCTGGGATTCAAACCCAGGCAGTCCAACCCAGAACCAGGCTCTTAGCCGTATTTGTCTATTCTGGGCCAAAGTCTTCCTTCATCCACTGGTGACTTGTTCATCTATGAGCAATACCATTTATTCATTCAGCAAATATTCTAAGAGGACCCACTATGTGCCAGGCACTGTTCTAGGCACTGGGGACACAGTCATGAGTAAATAGACAAAGCCTCTGACCTCATAGAGCTTCTATTTTAATTAGGGGAAGAATAATGAAAACAGATAAATATAGAACATGTCAGATGGTGGCAATTGCAAAGGATAAAAATGTAAGCGGGTAGGGAGTACTGGAGGGCACTGTTTTATCTACAATGCATAGATGTGCTGTGTAGTGTTCAGGGAAGACTTGGCGGATGAGGTAACATTTGAGTAAAGGCCTGAAGGAAGAGAAGGCATTGGCCTGCTGAATATTTGGGTAAAGAACATCCATGCAGAGTGAAAACCCTACACAAAGGCCCTGAGGCAAGAGAGGGGAAGGAGGGGAGAGCAAGGAGGTCAGTGTGGCTAGAAGAGAGCAAGGGCATGGGAAGAAGGGAAGGAAGCTGAGACGGAGCAGGAGGCCAGCTCAGGAGGACCCTTGAGGCCATGGTAAGGGCTTTGGATCTCAGCCTTGGTGAGACTGAAGCCATCACAGAGTTTAAGCCCAACGACATGATCTGACTTGCATTTAAAGTCACTTTGGGACAGGGTCAAATTCTGGATACATTCTTAGGGTAGCTAGAACTCATTGGCTGATGGATAGAGTGTGGGGATTAGAGACAAGTCAAGAATGAACCAAAGTTTTTGGCCTGAGCCACTGGAAGGATGGAGTTGCCATTTAGGAGTTTTCGGGGTGGGGGAAGAATCAGGAGATGGGTTTAGACATGGGGAGTTCTGAGCTGTTATTAAAGGCCCAAAAGTGGATGTCCAGGGGGCACCTGTATTTACAAGTCTGGAGTCAAGAGAGGTCTGGGCAGCCAGTTTCGTTTGGCAACTGTCATCATTTAGATGGTTTTTTTAAATCAGGAAAGTGGGTTAGATCACCAAGGAAGAAGTACAGAAAGAGTAGAGACGAGGTCTAAGGACTGACCCGGAAGCACTCCTGCATTTAAAGTCTGGAGGAAAGGTGAAGAGCCAGCAAAGGAGACTGAGAAGGACCAGGCAGTGAGCTAGTAGGAAAACCAGAAGAGAGAAATTCCAGAAGCCGACTAGAAAAGGTCTTTCAAGAAGAACGGAGTGATCTACTGTACCAAATGCTGCTGATGGGCCCAGTCGGTTGACAGCTGACCATGGAAGTGCCCGTAAAAGCCACTGATGACCTTGGCAAGAACAAATGGGGTGGAGTGATGGAAGCAAAAGCCTGACTCGAGTGGGTTCAAGAGCAAATGGTAGGAGACGAATCAGAGCTGGTGATTACAGACCTAGCTGTCTAATATGGTGGCCACCTGCCACAAGTGGCTACTGAACACTTGAAATGTGGCTAATACAAACTGAGATGTGCCGTAAGTGTAAAATAGACACTGAATTTCAATGACAATATGAAAAAACCATACAAAATAGCTCAAAAATTTTAATATTGATTATATGTGAAAGTAATAATTTGGACATATTGGGTTAAATAACATATTAACATTAATTTCACCTGTTTCTTTTTCACCTTTTTTATTGAAGTTACTAGAAAATTTAAAATCATCTACTGTGTTTCCCTGAAAATAAGACTGAGCCGGACAATCAGCTCTAATGCATGTTTTGAAGCAAAAATTAATATAAGACCCGGTCTTATTTTACTATAAGACCGGGTATAATATAATTAATATAATATAATATACCAGGTCTTATATTAATTTTTGCTCCAAAAGACACATTAGAGCTGATTGTCCGGCTAGATCTTATTTTTGGGGAAACAGGGTACGTGGCTTGCATTATATTTCTATTGGCCAGCGCTGGTAGAGATCATTCTTTTGAGAAGTTTTGCTGTAAAGGCCAAGAACTGAAGCCACTGACCAGAAGTCTCTATGTCAGTGATTACTCAATGTTTTCTATTCATGAACCATTTCACCTCGGCCAGATATTTCCCCAGATCACCAACCCTACGCATGACTCTTATTAGAATCTGGGGACTTTCTGGGTGGATCCAAATGTTCTATATTTTGATTTAGGAAATGGTTACGCTAGTGTAGTTAGATGTAAAAACTCATTGATCTCATAAGATCTGTACATTTTACTGTAAGTAAAGTAAGTAAATTAAGTCTAAAAAAAAGTGAAAAGTCTGGATGATGGCGAAGTCTGTTCTGATTAAAAATACAAGAAGAATCGTAGCCCTTTAGGGATGATGGGGACTCAAGACATAAGCAATGCCACCCCCATCATTTTCCAGCTGGGGACACGCAGTGCCTCCTCCCGGCACCAGAACAGAACCGCACAGCCAACTCGGTTCTTCACGGGTTTAGACCACCTGCTCTCCCTGGGAGCCCCCAGTTTATCCTCCAAGAAAGAATGTAAAGCGTGGGAAAGTCTCAGCAGGGGGCCGCTGGCGGCTCTGCTGAGGAGACAATACCAACAATGGGGAAACAAAAGCCCCCTCCAGAGGAGAAGGCTGGCTATTGAGGGCCGGCAGTCCACTTCAACCAAGAAAGGCGGGCAGCCGAGGACCTGCCAAGGAAGGAGAACAAAGGAGGAGACGGCTGAATGGGGCCAGCCCGGAGCCCCTCTTGCCCCCAGACCCACCTGCTCATCTCTTTCCTCCGCCTGTCCTGACAAAAGCAAACACTGAGGGCTCTCTCAACTTCCAATTAGTTTTTCAAATGAACTAATGGCCACCGGGACCCGTAGCTACTTGTGGTTCTCGAGGTGAATGCAATTATAAAGGCAGAAACCATGATGGCAACTATTCCGGTGCTTTATCTCCATTAACGATGACGCTAATGGCGTCTTAAAAGACTTAACCCCTCTCAGCAGAGGTTCTGGGAGCTTCCCATTCCCGTGGGGTTCCTACTTAAGACCAACTGCTATTTTTTTCCCCCTAAAGAAATGCTCTAATCAATGGGGCACTCATCGCTTTTAATAACAGCTGATGTTTGTATTAACTTAAAGTTCACAAAGAGGTTTCCCACGCATTACTTCCTTTGCTCCCTACCGCAGCCCTCTGGAGAAAGGGAGAGCAGGGCGCCGGCCTCACAGACAGGTGAGAGGTCAGGTGACTCAGCCAGGAGGGGGCAAAGCTGGGGACTGATTCCTGATTCCAGGGCATCCTCTTGTGTGGTTTCAAGACTCCAGGCCCCTCAGGAAATGCGAGCTGGGGAAATCAAGTGAATTTAAGAGGACAAATAGGGGCAGCAGGTTAGCTCAGTTGGTCAGAGCACGGTGCTCTCAACAAGGTTGCCAAATTCGATCCCTGCATGGGCCACTGTGAGCTATGCCCTCCACAACTAGATTGAAACAACTACTTGACTTGGAGCTGATGGGTCCTGGAAAAACACACTTAAAATACATAAAAGTTAAAAAAAAAAAAGAGAGAGAGAGAACAAACAGACACATGTGGACCTGGTACAAACTGTTTACTGGGCTCCTGCTAACAACACACAGAAAATAAGGACGATAATATCTACACTAATCAGAGAAACCCGTCAACGATAAGTGCCAGGCACTGTGGTTTGGGTGTGACCTCATTTAATCCTTATAATGGATTCAGGATACCTCAGAGGTATCATCCCTATTTTTACTGACGGGAAACTGAGGCCCAGAGAGGTAAAGAAAGGTACCTAAGGACACACAGTGAAGCAGGGTATTCAGAGCAGTTCAATTGGACTTTAAACTGCTGTGCTTACCACTCCTTCAAGAAGGTCCTGCACTACTGTGGTGTCAAAGAAAAACCAGAGATACGCAACAGTTAAAGTGGTTAAAACCAATTTTATTCTGGACTATGGCAACAGAGGAAAAGAGACCTCAGTATAGAACTGGGCTTGATTCCAAAATACAGCATAGGCAAGCGGGAACTTATAGCCAAGAAGCAGGGTGGAAATCAGTGAATGGAAAATTACTATAATAAGGAACATCAGGAGTAAGGGGGATTCTGGCTAAACCGACCTAACAGGATTCTTGCTGAAAACAGGCCAGGGTGATCAGACATCACCTGAGGAATGGTAGAGGGTGAGGAACCGTATCAGATATCATGGTGATCAGATACCAAGGGTGGGGGTTCTGGTTAAACTGACTTTGCAGGGTTCTTGCTTTACAAGGAAGTGCACAGATGGGCCTAGAGGCTTCGTGCAGGAGCCTGACTCAAGTTTGATCAAGCAAAGAATCTTTGTCAGTAGCGAATAATTTGAGCAACGAATCCAGGGGATTTCGTAAGTTATGAGTCAGGCTTGCTGTTGGTTCCAGCCTTCCCAGACCCACTATTAGGCTCCACGCAAGCAAATTCTCCCCTGCAGACTTGCTCCGGAGCTAAGAGCTGAGAGCCCTTCAAGAAGCTCTACCCGGTGGGAGGGCCAGAGAGCACGTGAGGTGTTTCTACCTCTGCTATGTCCCAGCATAAAATTCAAGTTCCCTAAAATTTGTCATTGGTCCTAAAATAAAATCTATTCCCTTTGCCACAGCCCTATTTGTTCAGGTTTCCGAGGATACTCTCCTCCTTGCTAACTATAGCCTATTGCACTGGCCTACTTCCAGCTCAAATATGCCAAGACCTTGCCTCAGAGCCTTTGCCTATGTTGATACTCTGCGTGGAATGCTCTTCCCCAGCTCTGCGAAGGCTCGTTTTTGTCCTTCACGTGTCAGCTTAGCCTTCCCAACACCTGAGATAAAAATTGCTTCCTCTGAAGCCCTTCTCACATTTGTAATCTCTCTGGTCCCTTTCCCCTGTCCCCTCCAGGTTGTAAGTGGACCCAGGGCAGGAAATGTATCTGTCTTGGTCACTGTTGTAGCTCTAGACACAGCACAGAGCCTGGCACGTAGCAAATGTCTTGCCGTTGCTTTATTCTCCAGTTCCCTCTGGGTCTGCAGGCCAGCCCTGAACCAGCCTTGGTGGTCCCTAGCCTTGCCAGCCCTTTCTCCAGGAAGCTATTTCCTGGCCTCCTTTCCTCCAGGCACTGTACTTGTATCCTGAGGCACTAGTTCCCTGGCTCTACACCACTGCTCATCAGGCCTCATCCGGTCTGCCTTCCACAAGTGTACAGGTCTGGTTACAGGTGTGAAAGTCCCAGCAGGGTGGGCTCCCCATGCTCTCATCCCTTCCCCCCCCCCCCCCCCCTGAGCTGCTGAGGTCCCAGCATACCTAAGGGGAGACAAGAAGCCACCCAACAGCAATGGGGGACCAATATCACCCTTTCCTCTCAGGGTGGGATAAGCTAACAGTTGAAAAAACGCAAGGCTCCCGTCCTAGCTGTCCACAGGAGCCAGGCAGGTATCAACCGAGCGAAGTCGGCAGGTGAACAGCACGTGTGATACGTAGAACTGACACCTGTGAGGGGTGGGGCTGTGGCACACGCGTGCAGGCCCCATCCAAAGGGAGCACCTGTAGTTCAGCTCCAGCTGATTGTTCCCATGCAGGAAGCAGGCCCCACGCTGCCAACTCTGATTTTTTCAAGAGAATCCAAAACCCCAAACCTAGAGTTTTGTATGAGCTTTCTCAAGTTGTAAATGTTAGCAACCAATTCAACTTAAAAAAACAACGACACTATAAATCAAATAAAATGTATCCATGGGCCACCAGTTTGCAACCTCTGGGAAAGGTGAGGCCCCTTTCCCATTTTAGAGGCACCTCTGCACCTGCCCACGTCGCCCTCTTGCCTGCAGAATCCCACTCAGAAGTAGTAGAGTTCCAGAATCTCCTTTCCCTTTTCCTCCAAATCCCAATTTTCACTGCAGTGAAATCCAGCTAAATGGGAAAGGCATCTGAACCAAATTTCTATTACCCCAAATTCAATACTGTTAAGATTACCCGCATTTTAGGTTATCTAAATGTATGTTAGGTTTCGATTAATAGAATGACGGGCAACGAGCCAAAGAACATGAGTCTGGGCCAGTTAGGAAAGACGCCAAGCACTGAGAGAAGCCTTTGGATGCGTGAAACTCCTTCAGTCAGATGAGGTGGGTACTGTTATTATCTCTCTTTTACAGAAGAAAAAAAGGAGGCTCACAGGAGTGAAGCCACTCGCCCACAATCCCTCACCCTAGTAAGTGAGAACCACAGGTTGGCCTGCCACTGACGTCTATGCACGGACCCACACTACTCGATATTACTCCTCTGAGGGATTAGATAACCTCCCTGTGACGGTGGTCCTGGGCACAACTACAAAAGGCGCATTCTTGAGATGTGTGTGATCCTGAGAGCCTGAGACGACCCACGTGGTCAGCCTTCTTTTAAGACAATCCCTTCCCTTACCTACCGCATACAGAGACCAAACTTTCCAGGCAAAAGCACAGGCTTCAGATACTAACTGGGCTCCTATGCAGACAGCTGGGGAAGAAGAAAGGACACTGGCTTTTCTAGCCAATGCTCACGTCTGGTAAGAATGAGGTGGGAGGGACCATGAGAAACACCTGGGCCATTGTGTCAATAGTACTTCCCAGCTAAGTCCTCGTGTGTGCAGGGGTCCCATCAGTCCAAAAGTACTAGAATAAACTCTCAGTCAAGCCTTTGATCGCGTTATCCTCTTTATTCCCAAACAGATTCATTACAAACTTCAACTTGTCAAAGGCAACGTCTGGGTAAGTTACGAATATTCCCAGCATCCTGCTAGGGCACCATGCCAAAGAAACAGAGTATCTGGGTTCGCAGGTGTCGGCTCTGCGTTGGGGCGACAGAAAAACAAGCGAAAGTATAACCACAATTTCAACTTTCTTTTTAAATAAAGGGTTTTTTTTCATTCCTCTCTTCAAACTGTGAATTGTTCTTGACATTCATTTCAGGTTTCAGAATTTCCTTCCTTTCTCTGGAACTAATGTGCTGTTCTGAAAGAAAATGGGGACAAATACAAAATTACTGACGGTTTCAAATTCACTGTTACAGTTCCTAACTGGTGACAACAGAGAGACCAAGGTCCCATTAGTAAGGGAATAATTGTTTTTCTATTCTATTTATTTATGCCCCGTCTCATTTCAGAAAAGAAGGTGAGACAGCTAGTTCAAACTAAAGCTGACGACAACTTAAAGAAAAACAATGAAACAAACCTGACGATAACTAAGAAAGTAGTGTGTGAAAATCTGAGATCAGGTAATTCCAGGCACACCTCTCACAGTGCAAGGCCAAAAAGACAGTGTAAATTTCGACTAGATGAACAGAGGATGATCATCTTCAATTTCCCAGACTCCAGGTCCGCCCACCTTACATAACTTGGAAGGTAACATTGTGAGCGCTCAGTACAGAAACCTGCGCCATATTCCTGCCATGAGGTTGTGTTCTCGCCAAAGGTCAGAATCAGTGTCTAAACCTAAGAAAGAATGATTCTCAAAAATGGGACCCAGCTCACAGAGAAATTTGAAGAGGGGATAAAAACACTTACTCTGTTTATTCCTTCTTTCCCCAAGGTTGCCTTTCCCTAGACTCCAAGAAGTAACGGGGAAACACGACAACGGAAATGACAGTCTAGACAGACACTGTGCCACCAGGAGGGGGCCAGCAGCAGGTATATGATTCGGGCGGCTCTGGCAAGCAGAGGCAGGGTGGTGACACACACGCTGTCCTTCGTAGGCAGCTATATCCAGTGATGAGGGCTGATGTCATGACGCCATCTTCCAGAATGGCAGGCTCTAAACCAATTAATCAACAGTTCCAAGAGGCACGCACAGGCACAGAACTCATCCTGGGGGCCACAGTGAGTACCCCTAATTCCCTGCAAACATTCCCAGGTTCCCAGGTACTTTAACGTGTGTGGGTTCCAAAATGTTCATCACACGGACAGGGCAGCATGAGTATGAAAGAAGAACAGCTGGAAGGACAGTGGCCCACAAGCCTCTATCTTGGCTAAGTCATGCCGGATCAAATGAACGCCTGTCCTCAGATCCAAAGCACTTAGCGACCAGGGACTTCCCTTTAAAATACGAGGTCCCAATCTCAGAAGTCCCAAGCATCCAAATGATCAGGTGACCTTCCTCTCTTTCAAGTGGTATGATTTGGGGGTAGCAGGGTGGGGGCGGATTATCCAAAAATCAAGAAAACAAAATCAATCCAGAGTTACTTTCAAGAATTAAAGAGCTCAACATTTAGCAGAAAGGACTAGTTCCAAAAGCAAATCTCAGACAGGGCAAGCATAACTTAGGACAAAACTAAATGGAACCACCATGGTGGGGAGAAAGGGCACACGGGGGCACTTTGTGGACTATGGAAACAGTCTGTATCTTGACTCAGATGCTGCTCTCACGACTGTGTAAATCTGTCAAAATTCACAGAACTGTACTAAAAAAGGGGGAATTTTACTGTATACAGGTTGAACCTGAAGAAAAACAGAACCAAAACAAACGTAGTTTCTTTCTGTGTTGAGGACTAGATGTTCCAGCCTCTGCTCACACATTAGTGAAAAGGCTCTACATTCTGTGCTGTTGTTGATTTCTCCTGTTTTCAGAGGATTTAAAATTAGACGGTACTGTTGTTCTGGCAGGGAAAGCCATCTCCACAGCAGGGGACGAGAGGGGACATGACTAGGAAATTCAAATGCCTCCCTCCTCTTTGTTGGTTTAGCACAGGGGTCAGCACCAAATCCAGCCCACCACCTGTGTTTGTAAATAAAGTTTTATTGGAACACAGCCATGCTCATGTGTTCCCATAGTCACATTAGCGTGGCAGAGTTGAGTAGTTGGAACAGAGACCGTACGGCCGGCGAAGCCTAAAATACTATCTGGCTTTTTCCAGAGAATGTTTGCTGATCCCTGTTTAGAGGGGCCGTTCACTGACGCTGACTGGACACTCTCTCCTTCCCTCCCTTCACCTTGCTTCCGTCTCCGTCCTGGCACTAGGATTAATACCTGAATGGAGAATGGGTGACATTTCATATGACATTTAAGTCACATAGGGAGCAGCCCTGAACCCATACCCTGAGCTCCAGGACCTGGGTTCTGATGCTGGCTTTGATCTGTGGCCAGAAGTCTCACCAAACCACACTGTTTGGCCCAACCAGAGGTTAGTGTTACAAATGTCCCAGAAACAGTGACAAGGTGTGCCAGGATTTGCCATGGGACTGTAATATAATGAATGTGGATGCCCTTTTAAGTCCAAGGTTGGGTCTGACTTGTCCTCAACTCTGTTCTCCCATAAACAGAAAGGAGCTGCTGTCTAGAAAGTACCCATGGGACAGTGGGAGGATGGAGTCACCCATTCAAAGCCAGGCCAAGGTTGCTCTGCTGCAGTTACCCATCAGCTGGGCTAACTCAGGGAGCTTTGGCTTTTGCCCTGGTACAGTCACATCTGGTCCAGGAAGTGGGGAAATGGCCTCACAATACATCTTTGGCTTAGGGAGGGGTGGGGAGGAACTAGATAAAAACTGACATGCAGGAGGCGGGCAAGATGGAAAAGGCGCCCTGCTTCCGGGACCAGTCCGCCCTTCATCTTTACCGTAATGTCCTATATTTTGCCAATCTACTGCTCTGCTCTGCAGCGATCCTGCCAAAGGAAAGAGGGGTTGAGAATCAAGAAAAGACAGTGAGAAGAGAAATAAGCTGAGGAAAGAAATGGCAAACCAACAACCAGAGCTTCCGTTAGGGTCACTGATTTTTCCCAGTGGCAGAGTTCGTTCTAGGACTCACGTTAGACATTCTAGGCGGCAATACTGCGCGGGCTTTAACTTTCTGTATGGGATGTGTGGGGGCGGGAAGAGGAGGTGGGAATCATAGTCTTTCCCCAGAAAATGTACGTAATTTTCAGATTCCAGATTAGGAAGTCCTGCGAAGCAGATCTACTGTGTTTCCCCAAAAATAAGACCTAGTTGGACCATCAGCTCTAATGCATCTTTTGGAACAAAGATTCATAGAAGACCCGGTCTTATTTTAACATAAGACCGGGTCTAATATAATGTAATGTAATGTAATATAATATAATACCAGGTTTTATATTAATTTTTGCTCCAAAAGACGCATTAGAGCTGATGGTCCATCCGGCTAGGTCTTATTTTAGGGGAAACACGATAAATCAGGTGGTTTCCACACCCGTTTCCCCTTGATTTTGTTTGTCTTGTGTGGGCAACTTCCAGAAAAAGAAGAACTCAGTAGAGCACAGCCTTTTGGCTCCCTGGGGCCTAGACTGGCTGCTCTGAGGGAACAGGGTTCTGCTTAGAAAAAGCAGCTGAGTCCCTGGTGCTTTCTCAGATGCAATGCAGTTGCCAAGTTAAGGCTGCTGGAGGGGCAGGAAAAGGAACCAACTGCCACTGCCAGTGCTAAGAGAAGCTCTGGTGGCATCTGGATTACTACAGGGACATCCAGGAGCACGGTGGGGCCAGGTCTCCATGGTGAGGAAGACAGAAAGCTCACGATGGACACTTGAGCAGGGCTGAGACGTGTGGCTCTCCCACCCGCTAATGAATGGTCTCTGAGAAAGCCTCTCTCTGATCTGACCCACTTAATTGGCAGCCACGTTGGAGGCTACACTACTGAGTTACATTCTTCCAGCAAAAGTCCTGGAGCGGAGACAGCAGGGCACGTCTGAAAATGCTAACTTCCAAAGGTGAAAGCAGTTCTGACCTTTTCTTATTCACCTTTCTGTGACTGAAATCACCCAAGTTCTAATAAAGTCAAATCAATGAGAAACACCTATGTGACATTATATTTGCCTTTAATCCAGGCTCAAAAGTCAAGTCGCCATCACATTGAGATGTGACCAATGTGTAAACCTGAGATTGTCTGGTTCTTGGTGACGTGGTGTGGGCTACTAAGCAGTACTCCCTGCTGGGGACCCCTATAAAACCTGTGGCAGTTTCTGGGGGGAAGAGCAGGGACCTCACACTCAGGAGGATAACTCTGGGTGCCAGTGGGGGTTACAGAGGAGTCACTGTCTGCGGAAGGGGAGGAGGGCAGAGGAGGATTCTCTGTGGCAGCGGAGCACATTTTTATACAGGCAGCACATTCACAACTATCATCTGCCACGTATTCTGGTTAATCCATTTTAATCTCCACAAAGCAATTATTTCCTCCTCTTGTTCTAATGCATCGGGGCATAAAGGGCTGTGATTTTAATACATTTAAATTGGACCACCAAGGCCCTTTTCTGATTTAAAAGGCTTCTGTATTGGGCTGGATTACTGTGTCACATTTGCCCATGGGGGTATGAAACCATCTTGCCACATACCATTGTTCAGAGAGTTGGGGGAGCAGAGCTGACAAAGTATTTCTATTCCCACTCTGGGACCATGGCCCACCCCCAGCCTTACCTTTTGATTGCCTGCTGGGCCAGCATCCGATTGCCAGCCAGAAACGTCACACTGCCCAAGATGGCCAGGTACTTTAGGGTCTGGAACATGTTGAGTTGAGTCCAGTAGATATACATGAGCCCCAGCATAGCTGCAAAAACAGGCATTATGACAGCCAATTAAATGAAACAGTGACAACGCACGGAGGCAGAGCACAGCTTGGAGTGGGAACTGCTAGATCCTGAAAAGGTCTGTGTGTCTAGACTAGCTTGTTTTTTTTTTTTATATATTGGGGAACAGTGTGTTTCTCCAGGGCCCACCAGCCCCAAGTCGTTGTCCTTCAGTCTAGTTGTGGAGGGCGCAGCTCAGCTCTAAGTCTAGTCGCTGTTTTCAATCTTAGTTGTCGGGGCGCAGCCCACCATCCTATGCAGGAATTGAACCAGCAACCTTGTGGAGAGCTCACGCTCTAACCAACTGAGCCATACAGACGCCCTTCCTGAAGCTCAGCGGCAGCTCAGTGTCTTCAATCTAGTTGTGGAGGGCGCAGCTCACTGGCCCATGAGGGAATCAAACTGGTAACCCTGTTGTTCAGAGCTCACGCTCTAACCAACTGAGCCATCTGGACACCCTAGACTAACTTGTTTTATTCCTTTTGTCGGATACTAGAAAAGAGATAACTCAATATACTTGCCTCTTAGCCTTGGCTACCAAGAAATCCAGAGGTGAAAATCAGACCTCAGCTATTCCATTTTCCACGTTCTGGGCCCACAACTGTTTTCTTTAATGTAGTCGGGCTTTTTTTTTTTTTTTTTTTAAGGAGGGCACAGCTCAGTGGCCCAGGCGGGAATTGAACCAGCCACGTTAGCGCTACCAGCACCACGCTCTAACCTATTGACCTAACCGGCCATCCCAGTAGTTTTGTTTTTAAACATTACTGTCATATATTTGGGACTCATTTTATTTTTCAAATTCTGAATGAAAGCACCTAGGATTAAATAAATAATTTCTTTTTTATTAAAAAAATGTTAAGAATAATTTGCCACTGTGACTCGGAAGGAAGCGCTTAATGAAAAGGGCTCAGGCGTGGGTACTGAGAGCCTGGCGTTCTGGTCTTCAGTCAGGGAGAGGCTTTCTGGAAAGGCTCTGCCCTTCCAGCCACTTACTTTCTCTGAGCCTAAATTCTCTCACCTGTCAAACATGGATCATAATTCCTGCCCTGATCACCACCCCCATCAGGGTTGCGATGAGAATCAAATGAGAGAATGTGCACGAAAAGCACTCTGCCAAGAAAAGTCATGGCTCTAAACAAATTTATATTCAGGTTTTGTTCTCAGCCTGACCCAGGAGAGCTATCACTCAAATCCAGGAACTGGGCTGGAGAGAAAGGTCATCCCGTCAATTTTGCCCAGAAGGATGACGGATGAACTATAGCGGGGGTTCTTAACCATTTTTGAGGTCATGGACCACTGTGGGAATCGGATCCAAGTTACGGACTCTCTCTTTGCCCAGGAAAATACAGATACACACTTGCCTAGAATTTCAACGGATTCATCTGTGGGCCCCTCCAGGAGCCACACACTCTAGACACAAGAGGGTGACTTCTGAAAGAGTCAAAGAAATTAGAAAAGAATTTTGAAGTCTTAGTGAAATGTAAGGCACCACACGGACTGATCCAATAGTGTCGGAAGTCTCTGGAATGCTGACTTGTGAATGTACTGTCTTGTTACGTTTAGGTCCTAAACATAACAGGACAGCATGTCTGACTGTGGAATGGACGGTTCTCTATTACCGTCCAGACACAGCCGCCAGCGTATGTGAAGATCGATACAGTGGGGAAAGATAACCTTTGGAAGCTGCATTAATGCTCTTCATCCAGGAAGATGGTGCAATGTAAAGATACGATAAGTGAGTAATCTCTGGAAATGAACAGAGCTATTAAATGAGGGTAAATGGCCTGCCAACAGCAGCCTAGTACAATGAAACACAATATAATGACAGCTGTTCTAAGCTGATGGCCCAAACAGGTTTATCATCATATTAACTGTCCTACAAGGCCAGGAGGAAGAGGGAAATGTTATACTATTAAGTCATTACAGTTAATAGGTTGTGGGTCTACTTAACAGGGCTTTGGCGTGGGCAGGCTAAATGTCAGAGGAGGTTAAGTGGAATTAGCAGCCTGGGGCGCTTACCCGCATGTCCCAGGTGAAAGATAATCGTGCTAGGAGCAAAAGTGAAGTTGGAGACATTGGCACCAATCCGAATCCACTAAACGATGGGGAGAAATAAATTAAAAAGACATTAGAACTTGAAAGGGAGGCAACACATGGCATGTCAATGCTAATCCAACGAAGAGCCCTAAGGGCTTAGAAGTTCACACATACTTGAAGGACAGGGAATTTTTCCAAGTGACAACTACCCTATTTAAAGTCCTCGGGAAAAACTGTTCTCTTTTTTTCTTTAGAAAGGCATTCCTTCCAACATCGGCTCTCCAATGTGCTTGGGTAACTCAAACTTGAACATCATTTTTAATGACAACACACTTTTCTATTTTGAAACAGGTGAACCCATGAAGCTGAAAGGTCAGAAACTGCATTTATGATGAAGTAACGGGCACCCTTGCAAGTTTCTCTAAGTATTGGTAAAATAAACCTCCCGGCAGCTGGTTGGATAAATGCTCTTGCTGTGGGTTCCACGCCTTTGGAAATTCTGGTCACTCAGATATGATAACAGATGCCCATACCCTAGGGTCTGGTTTCTGAAAGCTCGTGGCATGCTTTTCAGATTTAGATTCACCCATAATTCCTTTATTAAAATGAATGAATGAATTAGGAACACAGGCAACTTTCCAAAAGTAAGATCTAATGAATTTCCATCCAGTTCTCAAAATCCTCTCGAGTTTGAGGATATGCATCTGTTTATAATTTTTGAAAAGAGACAAAGAAAAAAATGAGTTGGTAAAAAAGTATTTCAAATTGTACTTCAAAGTATAAAAGGTAAAAATTTCCTTCCTCTGTACTCCATAAAAAGTCCTCCTCCAAGGTGACCGACACTAGAGGAGGACGCCTTTTTAAGGTTTTTACACAAAGGTGATCATACTAAACATACTATCCTTCCCCTGACCTTCTTCACTCAATAAGACACCGTGGTAATCTTGTCATTTCAGCACATAAATCTATCCATTCCTTTAATAAGCTGCATATTATTCCATAGCGTGGATGTACCATAACTTATGTACCACTTGCTTTAGAGGACTTGACGTGGTTCACGGTTTTGTGCTCCGAACAGGGCTGAAGTGCAGGGCCTCCGTACCCATGTCGCTGGCAGCAGCAGGTCTTGTGTTTTTCACACTTGACCTCCTCTGAACACCCCCGCAGAGCGTCCCAGTACATACACTTGCATCATTTTTAATGGCTATTAGGTACTTTCTCATGCCCCTTGTTAACGGAGCGGTGATTCAGCTGCTCCCTCTTAGTGGGGAATTCTAGTTGTCCCACAAGTTTGTGACCACTGGTTCAGGTCACAGCTGCTGGACCCCTTTGGAGCTGTGCTGAGGCCAGAGCACAAAGCCTCCTTTGGAATGGCTACATCTGCTGAGTCTGGCGCCAGCCACACGCTGCCCATGCTAATTACAGCTACTCACCAGAGCAAAGAGCAGGAGCAGGGGCGAGAGGATCAGGGCGGTGAATGTATTGGACACCACGGTGGGGGGCCTCTTCTCAGGCTCCCGGAACAGGTGCTGCCAAAAGAAGTCACCAAGAATATTTAAGAACGTGCCCTTCCCAGCGGGGACTGCCATGTATACCCGGGACCAAAATGCCAATGACAGTCAAGACGAAATGACTCCCAGAGGCTAAAACCCCCTGGCAATGAATGGCCCTGTGGCCTTTTGCCTCTTCTCATGCTGGTTTCTGATCCCCAAGGTCTCCTTCCAAAGACACTACACCAGTCCCAGCTCACCACCTGGCCAGCCCTCTTTGTCCTGGAGAATGCAACCCATCAAGTGGCATTTGCCTAGTATCAAAGAGGGTGCCCAGGTATACGGATGGCTTGGGTGACACATCCAAGGTAGGTCTCTGGATTTCATAATGCCTCTGGGTTTCCAGGGTGGCACTATTGCAGGTTGCTACCCGCACTTAAGTTAGCTAACTGGTGCTAACCTCACCCTCTTTTAAAATTTAACAGTCTCACAGTATGGACAGTTCTACCCATAACTCACTGCACCCCACCTCCCACCGCCTCCAGGACAGAAGGAAGCCCTAAGTAAACTTTCTCCCTTACTTGCTCTGCCTGATTTCCAGAACTGAACCAGAAAGCTGGGCAAGCATTTTGTTGCTATTTCTTTGTGTGTTTTTTTCTGCTGAACAATTCTACATGATGATATTTGGGAAGCTCATCTAGATGGTGTCACCTAGCAGAGCAGTGATGGACTGAGAGTCCAGAGACCTCTATTTGGGCCCAAACTGATATATATTGGCTGTGCGTCCAGGGGCAAGTTGCTTTAGCAACTCTGCCTCAGTTTCTTGCTGGAAAACTGGGGGTGGGACGGAGATGACAGCCCTAATAGGCTTGTGAGGATATTTTAAGGACCAAATGAAACACGGTACTTGACTACACTTTGTAAGCTGTAACACATGCAAATTTAACATTTTTCACTTTCCTCCAATGTATAAACTTGTGGCTGTCTCTCCTGCTCGCAATGTCCAGCCAACCCAGCTCCATGACGAGGCAGCCCCACGTGTGACTTCTTTTCCTCAAATTTTCACCTCAGCTCCTCTTTGCTGTCACTGCCATTAAATGATTTCTAACATCGTGGCAACTGCTGCCACTGATACCACCCTACGAATCAGCCAACACCCTTCAGCATCATGGTTTATCGCCTCTCCTATATAACCATTTTACATTCTTAATGTTCTATCAACGTTAGGAGGAGTTACAAGACACAATCCTACTGCTCCACCCTCTGGGCCCTCGTCCTTTTTTCAGTGGTGAAATTGGAGTAAGGAGTCTGCTTGGAACACTTCACCACATTAATGCATCCGTAGGGGTCCACGTGATGACAGTGTGATCATCTCTCTCGATCGCACAATAGTCCACTGAGTGGATCCTCCTGTTTGCTTAACCAGGGCTCAAACTGTTTGACAATGATTGTGCTTATTTTGTAAAGTGCTTTAGAAACTTTTCAAAGCCTTTCTTTCCTTATCCATGATCTATTTTAAGCCTCACCACAGTCCTGTGGGCTTGGATAGACAGGGATGGCTAATATTTGTGTGCAGGGAAGGTGAATCCTAGGAGAGAGAAAGGACTTGCCTCGGGGAGGAAAGCCCAGGTCTCCCACTTGAGTTTTCCACCTGTCGGCCCCATCAGCCCTGACTTATGCAGGAGCAGAGAGGAAGAATGCCCAACCCAGCTTTGCTGTAGCTGTCAAGCAGTGATCTCAGCGCTGAATCCCCTGGATGTTTAGGAAAAACAGACTCAGGCTCTGATACTATCTCCAATTATCTGCTTTCTGGGAGCTGGCCACTGGGTTCTTTGGGGCTGTTTTTTCAGCTGTAGGTAGGATAGGACTGATATTTGCTTTGCCTAATTCACAGGGTGGTAAGGACCAAACTCTACAACATCATTTAAACAAGTTACAGCAGGAACCAGAGCCACCGGCCAGGGGTCTGCTGCCCTCTCTCACTGCTGCCCCATTTCACAGTTCTCCTCTGGGTTTAGTGGAGAAACCCTTTGAAATATACCTGAATTTCCTGTTTGGGGGTGAAAAGGTTCTTGGACAGGACAGTTGATGGAACATCTTCTTCAGGAAACTTGATGACCACATCAGCCTGAAAAAATAAGGACAGTTTTTTTGTTTTTGTTTTTTTAAGGAGGGTGCAGCTCACAGTGGCCCATGTGGGGATCGAACCTGCAACGATGGTGTTATTAGCATCACACTCTAACCAACTACCCACACAGGGACAGTTTTTAAAGGCACAGGGGCAGAGAAGGGGTGAGACTCATCAGCAGGATAGCACCCCCTAACTCACATCCAGGACTATCACTGAAAAAAGCTCCAAGCAGTCCAATCACTTCTGATCCATTAGTTGACAAATTCAGGCAGTAAAAATTTCAAGAACAAAATAAGTATTTGTTGAAAATGATTTTTAGAGCAAGAGTTCCAATTCTCTACTGGTCTGGTAAGCCCCACAGAGCTGCTTAATACAAAAACCTCAGCGGGAACTCAGGCTGTTACAGCTGCAATCAGAAAATGCTCGGTGTCCCTGGGAAGTGTGATTTAGTCAACAGAAAAAAGGAAATGAAAATGTGCTCTCATACAAAAAGCAGCCCTAAGTCCAGGAGAAGAAAAGGAGCTTTGAATACAACACAAGAAATGCAGCTGCTCCTTTGTCTCGCAAAGGGGGCCAACCACCATTCAAGGCCTGCAATTTGGCCTCTGCTACCTTTCCAACCTCATCGCCTACTGCTCCTGACCAGCTTCAGGTGCTCCAGCAAAATGGATCCACTCACATCGCACGGAACGCACCTCGAGCTTTTCTGTAGGCTGTTCCCCAAGTGATCATCCCACAGCTCTACACACTATTCTGAAAAACCCTTGCAATTCTTCAGCCCCTAGCTCAAATGCCATGTCTTTTACGAAGTTTTCTCTCATCACACCAATCAAAAATGAGCTACATACTGTGTTTCCCTGATAATAAGACCTAGCTGGACAATCAGCTCTAATGCATCTTTTGGAGCAGAAATTAATGTAAAACCCAGTCGTATAGTATAGCGTAGTATATAAGACCTGGTATTATATCAATTATATTATATTAATTATATTATATTATTATTATATAAGACCCGGTCTTATATTAGATTATAAGACCGGGTCTTATATTAATTTTTGCTCCAAAAGACGCAATAGAGCTGATTGTATGGCTCTTATTTTTGGGGAAACATGGTAGGAGAAAACTACTATGGAAACTAACATGCTATGAAATTACTGGTTATTAGTTTATTAACATTTTGCATATTCTACAACTCACTGTCCCACACCATCCAGAAATGTTACTGGAATTCAAATCTTACCCTCACCCCAGTCCCACACCATATCTCAAAGACCAGGGCTTTTATCTCTTACACCTACGTACCGCCCCCCCCCCCCCCCATAGTGCTTTGGTGTAACATCATAACCTCCTTCCACTGTACCGTTACACAAATTTGCTAGAACACACGAGGGCAAATGTATACTTCATTCATTTACTCGATCACTATTTATTCAGCACCTACTACGTGCCAAGCCATGTGCATGCCCCTGAGACCACTAATGCGACAGCACACAGGCCCTCGCCTCCGTGCGTACTTACTGCCCTGTGGGTGGCACAGGCAAGGCTAGGCTAAAGAGCCCCAGCCCCTGCAAAGGAGCTGACTGTGTCTGACTGTGGCACAGCCACTCTGGCCTGGGTCAAGGAACATTTAGGCACATACCACATTCCAAAGAATCGGATTCTTCAAAGTGGCATCTCCAATGATCAAGTAAAGAGTGTAGGTGCCGGACGCAGAGTCAAATTCAATCTTTCTCTCGGAAGTATCCAGTTCAAACTTGTATACATTCTTGCTGTCTGGCTCAGCAACAAACACCACTTCTTGGCCAGTCTTCTGGTTATGGAGTCGGACAAATGTCTGGAGGGACCAATAACACAACCTTTTAGCTGATAATTTCAAAACTCCCTCTGGGCCCAATATTGAATCAATGAGGCAGCAGACTATTGGCTCTTCTGGCACAGTGGGAGATCTGGGATGTGCCCGACCTGCCCGAGAGAGCAGGAGTGGCCATTCCACTCTGGTTGCTAGCTCAGAAAACAGACAGAATCTTTTGCTACCATAAGAAATTTAACATAGGGATCCAGCCAATTCTCGACTACTTGGAGGCTGAATGCCCAGTTTGTGGATGATTTAAGCCCTTGCTGTTGCTGCAATTTCTTCTTCCTGCCAGCCTTTTGGCCACTTCGCTGCCCAATTAACTTCTTCACTAGAGGGTGAAAAGAAGGGAAATGAGGTGGAACTGTAAAAGGTCCATTTTCAATTTCCTAGTGCCTCCAGCTAAAGATTTAGTAGAGGAGGCTTGGGATTGATAGCAGAGCAGCGTTCTAATCGAGCAGAGAAGCCTGGTGTCACCGAGAGAGCCCAGGCTCTGGAGACAGTTTTGGTTTCACTACTTATTAGCTGAGCAGAGCAGGTTATTTAACCTCCTTGTGCCTTGATTTCTTGATCTTTAAGATAAAAAGATTAACGTCTACATATGGTGCCTCTGTGTGAAGATTCCCGATAATGTATGCAAAGCATTTAGTGCAGGACCTGGTATATATTAGCTAGTCAACAAACAGTAGCTGATATTATTATTAATATGAAACCAATCTAATTATCTTACCCGCTCAATGGTATAAGCAACTAAGGTTTCTGAAATTGGTAGTTACTAAACAGTCATAGGGATGTAAAGTACAGCATGCGGAATATAGTCAATAATATTGTAATAACTATGTATGGTGTCAGATGGGTCTAGATTTATCAGGGCGATCATTTCGTAAGTTATATAAATGTCTAATCACTATGTTATACACGTGAAGCTAATATAATATTGTATGCCAACTGTAATTGAAAAATAAAAAATAATTTTAAAAAACCCTAAGGTTTCTGTGCACATTAGAACTGCAGCAAAACATAATATCCACTCAGAGCTTCTCTTTCAAAATAAAGAATTCACCAAGGCAGGTAGATTGGTTCCATTTTACAGATCAGAAGGCATATGGATTAAATGAGTCACATGGTCACACAGCTAGTACTGAATCTACAGAAAAAATACAAATCTCACTTGTTACTCTACACCTGGGCAACCAAGAACCACGATCCAAGTATTTAGGGACAAGGGCCCGGAGATGAGAAGCATCCCGACCACAGCAGGCAAGGCCACGAATGAGATTTGGAGCCTGGGTGCGTGATCTTCCTTTGGTCACAGCCAAGCATAGGCAGCAGCCTGTCTCATCTGCAAAATGCCATCTCTACCTGGGAGGTCTCTAAGCCATGGTTTCCAAAATAGAATCCTGGAGGACACAAGTAGCCAGTGAAAGTGACATTTCCTCTCTAACTCTCCCTGCCCTAACCCTAATCTCACCAGTTTAGTCTCATAATTTTTTTCTTTGTAGTCTTTCTTCCTTTGGGCTGTTTGGTTGGCGAATGGCCGTCTAAGTATGAGCTGGGACACGCTAAGAGGCTGAGGGGCTTTAGGGTGGTTAGCCTTGGCCCTGACCAAGTGCACTGACCCAGCTCCCTGGAACTTGGGGGTGGAGGAGAAACAGCAATGGAGAAGTGGTGGGAAGCTGGCCCTGGGGCAGCTGCTCTGGGGCCTGGGCACAAGTGCAGCACCTGAAGCAACAAGTAGCAGGAAGCAAAAGGTTTCCAAGCAAATTCACTCACCTTAGTGGTCTGCTCTGAAGCTGCCCCTTGCCATGGTCACAAGTCTGTTAGTTCTTGCTAAAGCATCACTACAAAACACTTAAACCGAGGCCAAGAGGGCCTACATTCTTTCCTGTCTTTAAGCATTCAAAGTATTCATCTGAATTTCCCTTTACAGTATAACCGGGCTGGGGCAGGGCGGAGAGCAGTTTTTCTCCATCAAGGGGGATGACAGAGGTGGAGGAGGTGCCTGAGATGACAAGAGACCACACCAGGTTCCGGTGTGAAAATCTTTTAAATAATAATTATCAATACTTTATATATGGGAGGGGGGAATGAAGCCTACTGATACCATAATACGAAGTAGGCACAAGGTAAAAAGGGTTATTTTTCAGATTCCCACATACAGAAAATCTGCTTTGGCCAGAAGGAAAACATGCTTTGGGGCCCGCTGCCTAGGTTTTCCTTTTTTCGAAATTATTGTAATATACATATATATCATTTTTCACAAGGAAAAAAGGCCTCAATTAAGTGCTAATCTCCCTTAAATATATCTTCTCAATACCAGCTAATCTTTAAAAAAAACAAAACCATGTATTCCAGATTTAGGGTTATAACCACTGTGAGAGAGAGCAGAGTGTCCTGTGTGAGGGGGAAAATCAGGGTTCAGAGTGAAGATCTGAAAGCAGGAATTCACAATGTTCTGTAGTCAGTGTTAGACACACATAACAACTCTCGTGTACATTAATGTTTCATGCCAAGAGAACTGTCTGGGCTTTGTGCTGACCTGGTGAGGGGTGAGTTCGGCACCAGTGTTCACATCTACCAGCTGGAAGAACAAAGCAAAGTTCTGGTGGCTGTCTGCGATGAATGTGCCCTTGGCCTTGGCTGGGTAGGTCACCCTGAAAGAGACATTTATACAGTGAATCTGCAGAGAGGATCTGCAAATATCTAAGCATGGAGTGAAGAATACAAACTTCATCTCACTGCCTAATCCTCCCTCTCCCGTAGTAACACTTTCTGTTCTGGACAGACGTGGAGAATTAATTGTCTGTGGCCTGAGAGCAAACTGGACTGATGAAGCCAGGACTGAGAAAAGCACAGAATACATTTTTATCAGGGTCTGGGGAAAATCTTAGTACAGATACTCCAGGCTCTCACTTCAAGGACTTAAGGATATCAACTCGACCAAGCCAGGCACCAGTGGGGTTCATGTGTCCCACTGCAGACACAGGGGGATGGGAGAGCTGGGCTGGCAAAACCACAAGGAGAAATAACCAGAGGATTGATGTCCGCAGCATATGTGAGCGAGGTTGGGAGACAAGGGGGTAGGAGATGCAAAGGAAACAAGGGGACTTACAGGTTTTTTTTTTCTTTTTTAATACTGTATTTTTTTCCTGGACTCTTTCAATGTATTTTTCTGCCTGAAATTGGGTTTTAAAAAGTCATTTTCTCAAAAGGCAGACTTGATGAGAGAACTGTTCTTTTCACAGCTATTTCCTGGGATTTTAGGTTAAGATGGCCCAGGGGTAAACAAACTAAATGGTTCTAGAGCTCATACTTGGATATATTTTATACTTAGGCTTTATATTTACTTATGAGTAACACCAACACTTCATCTATACAGAACAGTAAACTTCGCAAAGCACTCTCACAGACATTATTTCAGTGGATTCCCAACAGTGCGCTCATCTCCAGTCACTATGAAAATATCCAAGCCAGAGGCAGAAGGGCCAGCCTTTTCACAGGACTTAAAAGGAGTGAATGTTTCACTTCTAGGCTCTGGATAACATCCCCTGTCTTCAAATAGACCAAAGAGGGTTCATTTACTTTCTCTGGTATCTACAGCAACCCCAGTTGAGTAAAGTTGGGGTATGACGATATCCAGAAGTATAGGTAGGCCCCCCAAAATAAGAATTTGGGAGCCGACTGACAAGTGGGCTTCATATAGTGTTCTGGCACAACTCTTATCAGTTGCTAATGGCTACTTAGAAGGTCGTGTTAAAAAAAAAAATCTGAGTTCAGCAGGAAAACTGCTATGACTGATCAGGGATGCCTTCCACGGACTTGAGAAAGGGACACGTGGCCTAATGCTAGGCCTGCCATCTCCGTTCTAAGGACCTATGAGGCGTCCAACTCTTTTCAGACCCACTGTGGGCCAAAGAGAATTGCCATGAGGCCGCTCAAAGCAAATTCCGGGCTGTGAAGACAGAGAGATTACACCAGAATATAAATTACTACACTGCTTCCTCATTGAGAAAGTTTTGATAAGGTGCTTGGTGACACAGCTGACTGACCTGCAGGCAGTATTTATCTCACCTGGTAACACAGTTTGCTCAAGGACTGACCACTGGTATAGACAACCCCCGAATCTGCCTGGATGCCAAGCAGCACCCCCGCTGCCATGCCAGGGGAACTACAGCCTCTTTAATTCCGAGTGCAAGCTGGATCACTGCTGACACAGAAATGACATCGGTAGGGGCTCAGCTCAAGGCTGGCGCCCCCGGCGCAGGAAGCATCCCACCTACCGGGTGGTTTTGGGCGCAATGCTCTGATCCTTGTCCACAGTGGAGAGATCGACATTTGTGATGCCAACTTCAGTGGAGATCTTAACTCTGAGCTACAAACACACAAGAAAACTGTCAAGTCAAGCGGTGGGTATGCCGGGAATACACACATCCAAATTTTTCTCTTAAAGGTTGATGAAAACATCCTAGGCCAGGAAGGAGTCTTCAATGATTTTAGTAAAACTGACCCAGCCCGGTCAGTTTTGTCATCTCTCCCCTCCTGAAAACTAAAAGCAACACTGTATTTCTTATTCCTTCTTCAGCTTTGGTTGGATAGTACATACTTAAAAAGAAAAAAGAAAAAAAAAAGTGGATCTTTTCATGTGTCCTTTAAAATAAATAAGGGGAAAAACATCCATACGCAGTAACCTTCAAATAATTTAAATCCACAAGTACGAAATTCTAATGACAGCTAATGTTTTTTTTATTGAGTGTTTACTATGTGAAAGACAGACTTTATAAAGACTATCTCATTTAATTCCCACAAGAACTCTGTAAGGCAGTGCTATTTAGGATGAGGAAATGAAAGATTACAGAGAGGAAGCCAGTGGCTCAAGTTTAGATCGTTAGTAAGTGCCGGAGCCAGGACTCAAGCTCAGACATTCTGACTCAGAGTCCACGTCTTTAGGCAGCTTGCTCTCCAGCTGCCCAGCAGCACCTACTCTGTGCCAAGCTGACTAAGTCTGCTCACGAAGACCTAAGAAGCTATGGCAGTCATCTGTACTGTTCACCAAGTACTTCTGGTTCTCCGTCTGAGTATGTGCTAGAACTGTACTTCCCTGCCCACCTGGAGTCAGGTGTGGCCAATGAAATGAGAGCAGACATGAAGGGTATCACTTCCAAGTGGAAGGAAGCTTTTAAGAGTCAGAGTGTGATTCTTTTTCCTTGGACACGGACACAGTCAATGGGCAGAGTGAGAGGCATGGATCCTGAGTAAGGACAGACAACCTGAAACACAGCTTCCAGGTGACACACTTAAGATACCCAGTGAGGGCAGAAAAGAAACTCGTTTTAAGCCACTGAGATTTGGAGTTTTTATAAGTATAAACCAGTCCAAACTTGACTTACAGTGTTTGAATTCCATACATTCCTTATAAACATTTTCACAAAGAGAAGCTAGTCACTGCCAGTAAGTACATTTTAAAAAAATTAGACTAAAATAAGTGTAAAATTCCAAAAGAGCAGAAAACATGCTAAAAGTCTATTAAATGGGAAATTTTTTTACTTAAAATCTAAATTTGAATGTGCAGATTATGCAAACCCAAGGCACTTTTAATGTGCAAACATCTGTGAGACTTCCAAATATTTGATAAGCTTGAAGGTAATACTTAAGGAAATCCTTGCTAAATCCACTGGTTTATAGTCTAAGTCAGGATCGAGGAATAGAGATAGAGGGCTGGGCAAATAACTGAAGGACAGCTTTGGCATTTTTCTAAAATGTACTATCAAGGTATGACAGCCTCAAATCAAGGGCAAAGAAGAAAAATTAAAAAGGGGTAAAGATAGCTATCAAGTAATTTCTTTTCACAGCCTTCTCCTCTGTCTCCAAAATAATTATTTTGTGACAACAGCCTCAATTATCAGGTTGAATAGGGGTGTTCTGCTTTGCTTAAAAACAAAACAACTTGAATGTACAAGATTTATAATCAGAAGCTGTAAGGATACGATTCTCTCTTATTTTTGAATACACAGCCACCTATTGGCAAAATTATATTTAGTATCATTGCTTGTCATTGAGTTTAGGCAACTGGCTGAATTATGGTGGTGGGGGAGGGGGAAAGTCAGCCTTCAAGTTGAATAAACTCCCAAGGACAGAGCTGAGAGCCTCTCCATTGGCTCTTTGGGCTCCCTGCTGAGCAAACAGCTTCACAGCTCATACAGGGCTTAGAACCAGAGCAAGCTTTGCTACATATAAAGCTCAACCCAGAGAGGCACTGACACCACTTCAATTTGAAGAAAAACTCGAATAGCAGGTTCAAGCAAAGAAATAGCTAAAGAGCTTTGGTCAGGCTACTGACTTTTGGCAAGACACCCCACTGAGACCACTTTCCCTACACCCACTGGGGCACCTACGTACAGGGAATATACAGAGATGGCAAGATGTACTTCCTGTCCTAAAGGGAAGCACATAAGCAAAGTTAAATGATAAGAAACCAGGCTGCTGCTTTAAAGGAGGGATGTACAATGTGCTACACAGAAGCACAGGAGGGCTGTGACCCAACTTGACCTGCAGGGATCCCTTGGTTGGGGAGTGGGACATGTGTAGCCGGAAGGCGTAGGCAGTCCTCCCGTTTGGGGAGGGGTAGCAGGTTAGCAATATTCCATGCTATAAAAAACATTTGTCTTCACAGTTCATTCATTCTTCTGCAATCTTCGTCAACATTAACCAGATAATTTTAATTTCCCTCTTTACTTCTGTAACTCATTCTCTTAAGGATTCATTTAATTTGTAAATGTGATCTGGAAATCATGGCCCCATCTAAATATCCATAAACAGGAGGCTAGTTAAATAAATAATGGTACATGTGCACCATGAATTACTATGGAGCAATTAAAAAGAACAAAGTAGGTGTCTGCAGACAGATATGGAGATATTCCCTCCTACTTTTGAATACACAGCCATGAATATTTAACATCACTGCCTGTCAAGTGTGTGTGTGTGTGTGTGTGTGTGTCGTTAAGAAGTCCACCAAGTTGAATAGACCCCCAAGGGGAAATCTAGAAGCCTCTTCTTTGTGACAAAAGCAAAGGAAGCGAAGAAGACAATTGCTTACAATTGCTTATAGACAGATCCCCTTTGTCTAAATAAGGCTATGCATACATTCATTGATATTATGCATCCTTCTTTTTTCTTAAAGTACACACAGTTCATTGTTAATGATGGATTCCCTGAGGAAAGGAACTGAATTGAAGGATGCAGAGAGAAGGCTCTTATATTTCATTACATATCTTTTTGTATCTTGCATTTCTTTTTTAACTATAATTTTACTTTTTTTTTTCAAAATAGGGATTATCTGAGCAATGAGATTGTGTGCCATATACTTCCTTCTTTATAAATATTTTTGTATTAAAAAGTACCACTCAATAAATGATTTAAAAAATAATTGCTTTCCCTTTCAGCAGATGGATATATACAAACAGACGTTTAAAGACTTGTGTAAGGCTCCTCATTGTATCCTGATTATAGCGATAAGGAAGCCATCAACTTTCAGGTTTTTACTTAGAATCTTGACTATAAACTTGCAACAATAACGTGGTCACAATAATAAGGCCTGCTAATCAAGATTCAATTGTGCATTTGTTCTAAAAACACCATAAGCATTCCCAGACAATACAGAAACATGGAAGGACAAAAGAGCAAACTACAGTGAACTCACGTCCTTTTGGGTTTGCTTTCAGCCCTAATTTTAAAGGGCCCCCTAAGCTGGGAAACACTATAGGGCTGTTCTTAAATAGGGAACAGTTTAAAACAAGTCCTTCTGCTCCTAAAATTTTACTACAAATGAGCCTCTCTAAACATTTAAAAGAAAAGCATTTTTATGCTACTCTTTTAAAGCAAATTGAGAAATATAAAAATCATTGTAATTTTTTTCAAAACCCTGCTGTAAAGAGTTCCAAATAGGATCCCATTGGTTAGCGGCGTCTTCCTTTAAAAAAACACTGCAAGATTAGTTTTTATAGTAGAGAAGGGACTTGTTTAGCCACTTTAAATGCAGCTAAGCCTGTTTTACAGTGAAGCGTGCTATTCCTTTTTTGGCCTGTGCTGCATGCCACGTACACCTCAAAAAATGTTTTAACACCAGGAAATGCAGTCTTTTGGCTGAGTAATAACCCCCCTGTTTAGCTCATTACTGCCAAAAATGATGGTACATTAAGGGCAATTAATGCTAAAGACAGCTTCTAAAACCCATGCTTCCCCTGACAGTAAGTCCAATGTCAATGAGGGCTATTACAGGCCTTTCACATCAGACCACTGTGAATGCACGCTGACCAAGGTCAAACATCTCTCAGGAGAGTAAACAGGGCCTGCTGACCCGCTCTGAAGTGCTAAGTGTGACTAGTACTGAAATTACAAAGTGAAGTTGCATATGTGACAGAGGTCAGGGGACGCATGCACTGTGTAAGGCTCCTCAATGTATCCCGATTCTACCATTTGTGTAAACACGCACACATAAAGCTCTAACGTAATGGAGAGAGGAGATTTTATAATGTTTACTCCATCACTGGGAAGAAAAAGGACGGCAATGGCCTCGATGGGGGCTTATTATCATTGCACGAATAACAACTATTAAGTACAAAATAGCAGAAACGGCTGATTTTTCCAACAACCACAGAAACACTTGGACAAACACCAGGTTTGATGTTTGCACAGAAAGCCAAGTTGTTACAGTAATCAAGACAGCACAGTACAGGTATAAGGATAAAAATACAGACAAATGAAACAGAATTGCAAGTCTAGAAATTAACCCTTACATTTATGGTCAACTGATTTTTGGCAAGGATGCCAAGACAATTCAATAGGGAAAGAACAGTCTTTTCAACAACTGGTGCTGGGACAACCAGCTATCCACATGCAAAAGAAGGATGTTAGACCCCTACCTCACACTATATACAAAACTAACTCAAAATGGGTCAGAAACCTAAATCTAAGAGCTAAAACTATAAATTCCTTATAAGAAAACAAAGGAGGAAATCTTCATAACCTTGGATTATGTAGTGGTTACTTAGATATAACAAAGCATAAGCAATGAAAGAAAAATAAAGAAATTGAACTTCATCAAAATTAAAACCCTTCGTGCTTCAAAAGAAAACAAGAAAGGGACAAAAAGAACCTACAGACTGTGAGAAAATATTTGCAAATCATGTATCTCATATGGAACTTGTACCCAGATTATATAAAGAATTCTTATAACTCAAGAACATAAAAAAACAAAAAATGTAATTAGAAAAATTGGGAAAAAATAAAAAGACCAAAAAAAATTTAATGGGAAAAAGATCTAAATAGACATTCCCTCAAAGAAGATATACAAATGACCAGTTAGCACATGAAAAGATGCTCAGTATCATTAGCCATCAGGGGAATGCAAACAAAAATCACAGTGAGGTACCACTTCATACTCAGGATGGCCAGAATGAAAAAATGAGTGCTGGTAAGGATGTAGAGAAATTGGAACCTTCACACATTGCTAGAGGGCATATAAAATGATGCAGCTTCTTTGAAAAACAGTTTGTCAGTTCTTCAAAAAGTTAAACATAGAGTTATCATATGACCCAGCAATTCCATACCTGAAAAAATTGAAAACAGATGTTTAAACAAAAACGTGTACATGAATGTTCACAGCAGTATTATTTATAATAGCCAAATAGTGGAAATGCCCCAATGCCCATCAACTGATGAATGAATAAAATGTGATGTATCCATACAATGGAATATTATTCAGCCATAAAAAGGAACAAAGTACTGACACATGCTATAACATAAACCTTAAAAATAAATAAAAAAGGCCAGACACAAAAGGCTACATGTTGTATGATTCCATTTACATGAAATGTTCCAAACATTTCATATGGGCAAATGAAATGATCCCAGGCAAATCATGGAGACAAAAAGTAGATTAGCAGTTGCCAGAAATGGGAGAGGGATATATCCATATAGAATTAGGAGTATCTATTAGTAGACCCGAGGTTGCTTTCTGCAGTGATAAACGTGTTCTGGAATAAAATAATAGTGATGGCTGCACAACTCTATAAATATACTAAAACTGTTTATTTTTAATGGGTAAATATTATGGTATGTGAATTATATACTCAATAAAGCTATTTTTAAAAAGTCAACCTACTTTGTGTAAGGTAAAAGGCTCAACTGTGGATGATGAATTACCACAGTTATAAGGGAATGTGAGAAAACATCTTTAGCCCATTCCATCCTTTTTTTCTTCTTAGTGGTCTGAGATGGAAACTAGGCACTGAAAAATAAATTTGGTCTCCACCTACAGAGAGTTCCCAACCTAATGAAAGAGCAATATATAAGCAAACAATGGTAATATAACCCAATAAAAACAATTATAGACAGGTGTAAAATACTATGGCAAAAAAAAAATAAACTTTAAGTAGACTGAAGCCCGAAATATAAGGCAAAAAAAACCCTTAAAAACTGTTAGAAGAAGATATTGGAGACTATCTCTTTGACCCTGGAGCAGCATAGGATGTTTAAAAGAAGACACAAATAATCTAGGAAAAAAGACTTGGAAATTAGGCTTCATTGAAATTAACTTTTATGCATCAAAAGATGCCATAAAGCAACACTGGGGGAAGATACTTGATGCTTATAACTAAGGATTAGTATCCAGAATATGTATAGCTCCTAAAATATCAATAATAAAAAGACCAATAAAAGAAATACAGGGGCCGGCCCGGTGGCTCAGGCGGTTAGAGTTCCATGCTCCTAACTCCGAAGGCTGCCAGTTTGATTCCCACATGGGCCAGTGGGCTCTCAACCACAAGGTTGCCAGTTCAATTCCTCGAGACCCGCAAGGGATGGTGGGCTGCGCCCCCTGCAACTAGCAATGGCAACTGGACCTGGAGTTGAGCTGCACCCTCCACAGCTAAGACTGAAAGGACAACTTGAAGCTGAACGGCACCCTCCACAACTAAGATTGAAGGGACGACAACTTGACTTGGAAAAAAGGCCTGGAAGTGCACACTGTTCCCCAATAAAGTCCTGTGTTAAAAAAAAAAAAAAAAAGAAATACAGACAAAAGATATATGACAATTCACAGAAGAGGAAATTTAAATGGCCAATAAACACAAGAAAAGATGCTCAATCTCACTAGTAACCACGGGAAAACATTAAAACAAGATACCATTTCATATCCATCAGATTATTAAAAACTAATAATACCAAATATTGGTGAAATTATGAAGAAAAGAGCAACTTGGCAATACCTAATAGAGCTGGAAGATGAGCACACCCTAGGATCCCACACCTTCACTCTAGATAAACAAAACATGCATAAGGAAATGTACTAAAATGTTCACAGCAGCATTGTTTAGAATTGTGAAAATCAACAATAGGAAAATAAATTAATAAAAATTGATTTATTCGTAGAAGATAATTGCCTTTATAATTATCCGTATGTATGCATATAACTCTAGTGCTACATGTATAAATATGGCTAATTGCCAAAAAATTAATTTGAGTGAAAACAAGCAAATTGCAAAAGGATACATACAGTATGATGTAATATATACATAAAAATCCATACTATATGTGTAGCAGAAATATAAAAACTGGCATTGGAACAATAAACCCCAAATCTGGAGAAAGAAAGAAAAAATGTTCAAGAAATACAGAAAGCTTAAATTCAATCCATATTTCTTACCCCTCAAAAAGCAAATACAGCAAAACATTAGGGTTTGAAGGAGATGAGTGACCAGTAGGTTTATGAGGCTTCATTATATTATTCTCTGTTCTTTTCTGTATATTTGAAATAGTCCATACTAAAAAAATACAGATCTATGGAAGCACAGATGTAGGGCCAACACTTGAACTGACCTTATGGATGAGTACTTTGACATATGAGCAATGGAGAGGAAGAGCATTTGGTGGAGGAAACAAGAGGAGAAGTCTAAAGGCATGCACATATAAAGAATATTTGGGGGCCGGGGACTGGCCTGGTGGCTCAGGTGGTTGGAACACTGCTCTTTAACACCGAAGTCGCCAGTTCAATTCCTACATGGGCCAGTGAGCTACATGTAGCGCCCCCTACAGCTAAGATTGTGAACAACAGCTTTCCCAGGACCTGGGCTACCGTGTGCTGCCATGAGTGGCCAGCAGTCATTATGACCAGCAGCCATCATGAGCAGCTAGCAGCCAGCTGCCGTGAGCTGCTGTGAGGAGCCAACTGGCGACCGACTGCCTCAGCCGGTGGGAGCGCAAGGCTCATACCAGCATGGGCCAGGGAGCTGTGTCCTACACACTAGACTGAGAAACAATGGCTTGAACCTGAGTGGGGAGCGGGGGTGGAGGCGGAAGAAAGGGGGGGGGGATAAAAAAAGCGTATTTAAGGACCAGCATTCAGTCAAGAGCAGTTAGAGCTGAGGAGATGGGGACACACCCACAATGAAGCATGTGTTTGTGCCTTGGGGAGGACCTTAGGGAACCAAAGAAATGTTTAAGCAGAGGAATAATGTGATTTTACCCTTCTAGTGGCACTTATAGAAAATGAAAATGAAAGGGGCAGAGATTGAAGACAGTGAAACTAGTTAGAAGCTACCTTATTAATCTAAAGAACATAGGGCCCTACCTGAGCAGGGACACTGAGACTGAAGAACGAAGGGCTCATGCGAAAGACATTCAAAGGACTGGAGACTGACCAGAAGCCAGACGTGGAAAGGAAGAGGTTAAGAATGACTGTGACACATGGTTACGGCACTTAAACTGGGGATGTTGTTACCAAGATTGTAAACGTAGAAGGAAGAAGAGGTTTCTGGCGGGGAAAAAAAGTTTGCCTTTTAAATGCGTTCAGTTGCAAATAAGGACCCCTCAGGAAGGAAACTAAAATCAAAAGAATCTAGATTTTAAAGGTACACACAATAGTTCCTACCCACATTTTGTGTTAGGGAATGTACTAGGATCAGATGTCTCAGTCCCAAAAAGGTCAGCCATAAGGTAGAGAAAAGGCAGAAACTAGAGTGGCAGAATATTACCTTCCTTTCTGCCCAACTTTAAATATACGTGTGTAATCTACCTATGTTAAGTAATGTCCCACTTTTGAAAAGGTCAAACTTTCCAGCTGCCTTGTCCTTTCATTAAAAACAGTGAGTGTCCCAGAAGCCAACTTGAGGAGCTCTCCAAAGGCTAAATCTGGGATAAGATGAGCAACAAAGTAAATGATAGTAATGCATCATAACCTACAGAATAAAATGAATACCTGTGAGTCTAAAGTGTTATAAATAATTGAATAAATGGAGGGGGGAGAAAGGGACAGCTTTTTCTTACAGTAGAATTCCAATTAATGAATGTAGAAGGAATGAAAGAAAGAGAAAATCATCTTTTGACAGATACCATATTAATAACTGTTGCAAGCAAGAGCATCAGGATACTTGCAGAGTCTCAAAAGTATTCCTCCACCAGACACTTAATTACAAAGCAGAGAAACAGCAACTTGCCAGTGGAGAAACCCAGCAGACACCGCCTTAACCAAGTGATCAAGGTTAACATCACCAGCACTGAGACATATCAACACCATATACTTCCCAACAGGATGCACTGACAAGGGCCGAGCGTCACTTTTGGAGCATTTTTGCAAAAAATGCATGACATGAGGAAACTTCAGACAAACCCAAAGTTGAGGGGGAACATGCTACAAAGGACTGGCCAATATCCTTCAAAAGTGTTGAGGTCACGAAAGAGAAACTATCCTCAACTGGAGGAGGCTAAAGGGACATGCCAGCTAAAGGACTATGGGATCCTAGGTTGAATCCTGGACCAGAAAACGGACATTAGTAGGATAACTAGTGGAATTTGAATTAAAGTCTAGTATGGGCTAGTTAGTAATACTGTATCAGTGTTAATTTCCTGGTATTGATAAATAGATTTATTATAGAAGATGTTAACAATAGGGGAAGCTAGGTAAAATGTATATGGGATTTCTTCAGACTACTGTTGCAACTTAATATAGAAATTATTTCAAAATGAAAACATTTGATTAAAAAAAAAGAAGTGAGTAGAAAATGACATTTGATAGTGAAGAAAAGAGTTCTCAAAAACAGCACATATTTAATTATTCAGGAAAGGTACAGCACTACTCCAAGTTCTCCTGACCCAACAGAGTGCATGACGACGTTGTCAAGTAGACAGATGGAGCAAAGACACAGGGGCAGAAACACTGAGAAACGACAGCTGAAAGGAGAAAGTAATGCTGTAAAAAGCCCGGCTACTGGAGCTGCACATGGCTCTGCAGCCTTTAGGCTACTAGCTCTCTGTTCACCAGGGAACACTAAACGTATAGTGCAGGGATCCACCCAAGCACAGGCTGGATGACCTTGGACAAGTGACTCTACCCATCTGAGCCTCATCTATGCGATGAAGTGACTCCACCCATCTCTTGGGGTTGCTGTAAGAACAAAATAATGTACGCAGAAGCACACAGACCTGTGCTTCCATGTCATAGGCATTCGCGAAAAGGTTCACACTCATCATCCTAATTCAGAATAAGAAAAGGCTGAACTATACCCCATAGTTTAAGAAAGTAGGAAAAGGTGTAATTCACCTTAAACGTCTATCCAAAAAGGTTAAAATGAAAGCCACAGTGCCTGAAAGGGTAAACTTCAATTAGCTGAGAAAACCACGCATGTGAAATACCTCATTCCCACAAAGTATCAGATAAAGGAGGCATAGCTTTCCATGCTTAAAACCACTTGCATCTTCAACACCACTAGAGTCAGTTAAACATCTGAAACACAGTTCATGACGAAAGATTACCAATTTTCTTTTGTTCTTTACCCAGAGAGCCTAACTACAGCGCTGTCATTTGATGCTTTTCCTTGCCTACTTAGCATCAAGCACCTTTCTAAATCTATCAAGGCCCACCAGAGAAAACATTTTAAGAATATGTATGCCTCAGTGGAATTGTGGGTGATTTTTATCTTTTCTACTTCTTAAATTTTATGTAGAATAGTAATGCTAACTTACAATGGAAAATGAGTAATTTATAAAATAAAACTCGCTATGATCAAGTTCTTGGCTAAGTCTGTCAAACAGCATTTTGAACCTATCCCTCTTCCAACATATTCACATTAACTCGGTTATAAAGTGAAGTCAAAACACCAGACAATTAATGCCATGTGCCTATGTGGTCATTGCCTTGGCTAGAGTAACATGGCAACAGGAATGACAAGAAAAGCACTTACCTCTACGTTATTTGCAATGTAACGGTTGTCACCCTCAACTTTGACAGAGAAGTCGTAATAACCACTGGAAAACTTTGCATTCATGAAGTTTAGTTCAAAAATATCCCTGTGAATAATGAGCAGGGTTAGCAAGCACTCATATGGGAAAGTCATGACTATAACAAACAGGCTGCAACGGGAGACACTCCTTAAAACAGGCCAGGCCGACACCTCTTCACTTTTGATTATAATGTGGGGAAAACTTCAAAATCATCTAAAATGACTTCTTTCAAGACTACAAAGTCTTCTTTTCCCTTTGTTTCCCCTCTCAGCCCCTAAAATCCCACCTCCCTGGGGTAGCCGCCCACAATTAAATGTGAATCAGGTGAGCCTACAGTATGATCTCGATTACGTTAAGAAAAAAAAGAAGTGAATTCTTAACTCGAACTACATCGTAAAATCCCCAATGTCTTTTACCATTCCGCTGATCATTCCTAAAAATGATTTTGCTTTCTAATTTCACATATTGCCTATATATCTTTGACTGTCTAAGAAATACATTTTCTATTTGGGGAACGTAATCGATAATGTAAAGATGTTATAGGGTATCCGATGGACATGTGTCCCATTAGGGAGACCACCTCAGGGATGATGTAGATGCCTGATCTCTGCACAGTACACCTGAAGCTGAACAATACTGAATGCCAACTATAATTTTATATAAATATATATATATGTATGTATATTTATATATTTGTATGTATATTGTTACAGGAAGCGGAGTACAGCATTAGGAATAGAGACAGTGGAAATGTAATGGCTGTGTGCGATGTCAGAGGGGTAGTGGATGGGGGCGGTTCACACAGTGTGAGGGATAGAAATGATAAACGTCTAAGTTTTGCTTTGTCTTGTGCACCTGAAACTAATTAAAAAAAAGAAATACATTTTCTAAAACTCGAAGTTCCTTATCTTGTTAACTTACTAATTTAACATTTAACAATGTTTCACATAAAATTGACCTCTAATTTTTAAAGAATTTACAAAACAATAATTTGCAGCCATTAAAAATAAGACTGTAGAAGAATACTTAATCCTATGGGAAAATGTTCACGACACATTGTTATAGCTAAAGCATAATTTTAATTCAACTTAAAAAATATAGCAAAACGTTAACAGCAATTATCTCTTTGAGTGGTAGAATTATAGGTGCTTTGTATTTTCTTTTTTGTGCTTTTCGGTATTTTTCCTACAATAAACCGTATTATTCATACATCAGAAAAAACCCCCGATAAATATTAAATTTAAAACTGGCTACTTATATAACAATGACAAGACAGCAACAGCAATAAGATTTTGATACCAGTAAGTCAAGTTTACCTAACCACAGTGTAGGTATATTTGGTTTTGTGATCTTGGTTGTAGGGAGCCGGAGCATTAAGGGTTAAGAAAATGTAACTTCAAGCAGAGGTTGGGAGGATCGCTAAGGGGAACTCTGATAAGCATAAAGAACAAACAGACACCTGCTACCCTGGGAATGGGAAAATATCTAAAGGTCTAAGAACAGTCAGGGCCAAACTTTGAGAAAACATAACTAATCTGTACTTGCTGCCTCAGCCGCTTCATGTAACCTTCTTGTTTCTGTGTGTATAAAAGAAAGCTGAAAAATAAAGTAGGCGCAGCAGTCTAATTAGAACTGCTCGCCCTCCCGATCCCATCTTTGTCTCTTGTCTATTTTTTTCTCAATCCTCACTCCCCACTTCAGGAACCGTTCGTCTCGTCGGCAGGCTCCGACACTTGGTAATACCCACATTAAGCTGGGTTATACTGGCTGCAAGCTAACTTTCCAAAAGAAGTATAATACATTGGCGCCTGATCAGAATTAGGACTTACCCTACAAGGGTGAAAGGGGTCTTCTGGAGAACCGTGGCTCTGGAAGCAACAGATTTCGCATGTTCTAGTTTGACAGTGGCCTGAGTCAGAGGCTGGGACAGAACATTGGTGACCTGCAACTGGAAATAGATTTAAAAATTATCTGTAGCCACAAAGGCTGCGGGAGTACAGAATTTTGTTCTGGGGTGCTTTATCCATAGGGAGTGAGCTCTGCAGGAGAAGCAACACCTCATTTTAGGACATCTTCACTAACCTTTGGCTTATTGCCTATCAGAGATCAAAAATAGGAAAACAGTTAGACTGGGAATGGGATCGATGATAGAATGTTCCAGGTGGAGAGGATCTTCCAGATGATCTTGTCCAATGACCTTACTTTTCAGACAAGGAAACAAGAGCCCAGGGGAAGAGAATGACTGGCCCCAGACCACAGTTATGTTCCCTTCTTTCTAATCCCTGTGCTATCCATTCTACTGAAGTATCTTAAAAAAAGAAAAATGTTAGCAAGAGAAATACTTCAAGAAGATATGGGTAATGGGAAAGCTGAAGAAATGTGGATAACATTAATAACTGTCATTTGTTGAAAGTCAACTATTTACCAGATACCAGGCTAGGCCCTTTACATATATCTTCCCATCACTCGCCTGAGATAGATACTCCAGCCCACCTAGCTTCAAAGCCAACAATTTTTTCTACTTTGCTCTCTCAGCACCCCGACTCAAGGTGAATTATGTTAATTAGGTTTTTGCTCACCCCAGTCTTGGCTGAGGAGATGTAGGTTGTAAACAGGGGGAAGAGAGGCAATTTTGAAGTACAGGGCACCTCCTCAGGAGAATATCTGCAAGGGCCACCAAAGTAGAAGAACTGATGGGACAGATGGAACTGTTCTAAGTGGAACCCCCAAGGTTTAGACATAAAATGTTTAATTTCTTATGAAGGTCTTAATTTACCAGTGGTTTCCAAATAACAGCATCAAAAGCCTCATTTGAGATGAAATCTCTCAAATTGTGCCTTTGCTCTGTTCAAAAAGTTAACACAAAAGACAAGTCTATGCTTACTGCTGAGTGAGAGGGAGAGCTATGCTATGAAGAGGCAAAAAGATACACTGTTAACACCAGGGAGGAAGAGACCTGGTATTTATTTTAACAACCATAAGCACCAAAATCACTTGGGAATTTGAAAAGCTGTCTTAATACGTATTTAGAACGTTTTGGTACTGAAACATGCATTTTAGAAGCAAGATTTCTCTATACATCTGGAGTTACGAACCCAGAAATGCAATTTTCTTGCACTTCATTTGTTGAAAGCCTATTTAAAATTCTCTGGGGGGAAAAAAAAAGCAGTTTTTGAGATTGTGAAGGGTTCTGTGACTAGTTCACCCAGTGGTCATGTCCCCATTTGTAGGCTACAGGAAATGAGCCTTGTTCTATACTCATGGGCATGTCCTCATGGGTGACAAATGGCTGTAGAGCAGTCTGTGATTTCTGAAAGCCCTACACTGAAAACGACAACCAGGGCGGCACACTGGGGCACAGAGGTCATACCCGCAGGATGGCCTGTTCATGAGTGTCGGAAGGTGAGCCCTCGGACACAACCACAACTGGTACGTGGTAGCGATTCTGGGAGAGCGCAGCGGCAGCAGAGGCCACGCTGAAGGCTTCTGAGAGCGAGTCCAAGTTCTTCTTGCTGAAGATCGCATTCGTGAGCTGGATGACCTGGTCCTGAAAGACAGGCAAACACAGCTGGAGATCGTCCCCGCCTACCTGGCTCAAGTCATTCCTTCTGTTTCTAGGTGCTCAAACGGAAGGTCTCGTAGCCATTAACCCAAGTTAATAGAGGAGGAAAAAAGGAAACATTCTGCATTTAAGCTTAAAACTCGGATTTGGTTGTTTTTTCTTCCATCTTCCAGTACACACTGAAATTCATGCATTTATTTGTCAACCATTTATTTATTGAACGCTAACTATACAAACACAAGGTACTTCTAGATAACTGAGATATGAAAGTATATTATAAAATACATATACCAGGAACCATTTGTTCAATATACATGCCAGGCACTGATACGTAGGCGCTTTACGTGTATTAATACAAATCTTGATAAAAACCCTGAGAAGACTGATATTATCCATGTTTTTCAAATGAAGAAACTGAGGCTAAAGAACATGAAGTAACTTCTACTAGTTATAATGGGGGGGGGGGGGGACAAGACCAAAATTCACACATAAGTCTGTCTCCAAAGTCCTTCCACAATAAAATGGGCTCTTTCCAGATTCCCTTCCCCCTCCCAGTTAAGCTACCTTCCCTCCCAGCCCACGTCTAAGCAAGTCTGTATTTACAGGACAAAACCTTAGAGTCAAAATGTACATTAGAAAGAAACTAGAGTAACTCTACATTAAGAACTAATGGGCTGCTTAAAGGAAAAAACAGAAAGCAATTTTTAAAAAAAAGTAGAACCGAAAAGGCACTATTAAAATTCTGGAGGTTGTTTGCTTAGGAGGAAACATTTTCCACTCCAATCAGTTTTGTTTTTTAAAATCTACCATCTAACAAAAACGCTCCCTTGTTCCCGACAGTGTTATTCACAGTCGACATGAAATAATTTTCTTTAATTGTACCAATTACATTTTTCCATCACTAGGCTGTTGACACCAGAATGGTTATGTCAAAAGCAGTGACAGCAAAATTACTCCTGCCAAATACCTGTTTAGTACAAGTTTGGGAATAAAGTAAGAAAAAGTTTAAGTTGTATATGAAGAATATGGCCAATTTATCCACTGTACTGTGTATGAAAGAGTCCCTAAATGACTTGTATCCTGAGACCCACATTCCTGCACTTTAATCCAAAACGGAAGTTAAAAGAGTGTCTCTGTAGACCTCCTACACTTAGGCTGAAGGAAAAGACTAAATTAGCATGCCAATACGTGAAAAAATTATTAGATCATATCCTCTGTAGAAAATATGAAATTCATTCAAATTATCCAAGACAGATAATTATTTACTGTTTACTTGAAGAAACTCGGCACAGAACTCAATGCAGAAAAGAAATTAAAGTTCTAATTGGAACCCAAGTCTCTCCTCTTAAAATCAAAACAACAGGGGTTTGTACTTTAAGTCCTTTAGATTAAGGGTTGGTAACCTTCTCACAAACAAGGGGTATAAAGAGGGTCCTACTCAAGACTTCCCACACACATTCCAACTAAAGGTTCTTTCAGGTTAACAAGCTCCTCTTGAAAAAGAAAAAGAAAAACAAATTAACTCTTGGTGGATGTCTGGTAGACACACACGCCTCTCGGTGAACTATGTCAATCAGTAAAGATGAGCTAAGATTTAGCTATTGCTGAGTTTGAGTGGGGAGGGAAGAGGACAGGCAAGTTTGTAGGAGAGGGCACTTCTCGAGAGAGAGACGATATGCATGGGCCACCAACGTGGGACGCATTCATGAGACGAGCAGTGAGGAGTATCAGAAAAGGGAGGAGACATAAGGGTAACGCACTTGGCCTTCTTGCCACTACCTCGTGACATGTTTGTACCCCATTTAAAGCAAGTGTAACAATTTGTTTACATGTCTATCCCCCTGGCAACCAGTCCTTTGAGGACAAGCATTCCATTTTTCTATCTCTCATTCTCAACGCCTAACCCGAAGCACTGAGTGACTATACCCAAGACTAACTGAGTAGCCTTCTCTGATAAAAGCTGTCCTCAGCAGATAAAGCCAAACAACCCCTTTGGGATTCACGCCTGAGAATTATAAGACAGGCACCTCCTTAATGGATGGCTCAGTCCCCACGTGGTCCATGAGCTTGTAGGTGGCAGCCACAAATAACGCTGTTGTTTCCAGTCCTTCTTCAAACTGGAGGTACACACCTCCCAGTTCATCCAGGCGAGCAACAAGGTCCTGTTACAAACAAAATGGAAGCATGTTGGAGGTCAGGTGAGAACAGAAAGGAGATGCACAAACCACTGTCACCCAAGTGCAGATGGTTTTGAGAAATCTCACTCTCAATCTGGAGAGCACCTCACTTAGCATTTCTCAAAAAAAGGTTCTTAGGCAGAGAGTAGAGTGTATCGTACAGGCATTTGAAGAGAACAGTACCTTCTGCAGCGCTGCAAGCACTCCTTCCCTGACCCCCTGTACTCAAGCCCAAGCCCAGGAGTCATGGCACTGAAGGCAGCAGCTGCTCTGGGCAGAAGGCCAGTGGGCCAGGCTGCAGAGCACCCAGGAAGTGGCGTGGCACAGATGGATTCCACAGCCATCCATATGGATACAACCTAGAGCAGAGCATTTCTCTTTCTTACCCAATGACCTAAGGATGGAGAGAGTCATCCTGCTCTCCTGGGCAACAGGGTGAGGCAGCTAATGTGTCCGTGGGGCACCCAGTGATGGCACTGTTAGGACTTCCTGTCATCACTGGCTATGCCGTTCATGAGAGGAGACTCTGATGGGCAGGAGGTCCAGGGCAAAGGAGAGAATGGAGTAATAATAAACCCCAGTGACCACCTGCTGAGCACCTATTATGTACTAGGCAGTTAGAACCTCACTTGTTCCTACAATCACCATGAAAGGAAATTTGAGTCTTAGAAGTTAAATCATTTGCCTGAGATTATTAAGTAGTAAGTGGCAGAAAAAAATGTTTAAATTTCAAGTTTTTTGGGCTCTGAAATCTGTAGACTATGAGACTGTACCTACCAAAGCCTGGAAAAATAGTTTGCTGCCTGACTGATGGTGTAACTACACTGGCCTAAGACGTACTCCTAACAGGACATACTGCTGTGATACAAACAACCTAAGTGTGCCATGGATATGAAAAGAAATGGAACTGGCTTTAACAAATGATGCCTGTCTGGGGGCAAGGCTCTTCTAAAGGGTTTCAAAGACAGGAGCTGGGAAATTCCTTTGGCAAAATAAATTCCCACCTCAATCTCCTCCACAATGCTCCTCAGGTCAGCATGCTGGGACAGGTGGGATGCTGTCTGCAGAGCCTGGATCGTGCTGGAAGGTAAAAAGTAGACCCTAATGAATGACAAGCCTCCTTTCATCTACTCGCCCCCGCCTGTATTGGGACACCTTCACAAATATCCCACTCTTTTTCCAAGTATAAAACAGTCTCAACCTTTAAGGAGCTTATTTACAACCTCGTCGGGAAAGATGCGACAAAGACCATTACATTACGCAGGTCATCACGGTTAGAGAGATGGCAACCTGGGCAACAGGACTCTTAGGAAGTTCTGTGGGCACAGAATAGGGAGGGAGCACAGGTTCACCCACCTCAGAAAATGGGTTTTGTTCCTAAAGGCATCACATATAGAATACTGAGACTAAATTAGGTTTGAAAGAGATAAAACTCATAGGGAGAACAGGATTTCATTTGACTAACGTCTATTTGAAGTTGACTTGACTGCCTATTCATTTTCTTACTCCAAGACCAAAGAAATATTGTAGAATCTACATAAGTAGATTGCTGGGTAGACTTTGAAGCAACTTTCTGAAATCAGATTAATGCAATAGGTCAGTAATCACGAGTTAAATGGCCAAGGCTGGTGCTACCATCACCCTGCTGGGAGAACTGAGTCATCTTCCTTCAGACATTAAATAAGATGAAAGGAATAAAAGATTTGGTTCCCAAACCAGAGCCTAGTCTTTTTCTTTTCCTACTATTTATTTCTGATTATAAAAGTACATATTTGGGGCCGGACTGGTGCTCCATGCTCCTAACTCCGAAGGCTGCCCGTTCGATTCCCACATGGGCCAGTAGGCTCTCAACCACAAGGTTGCCAGTTCAATTCCTCGAGTCCCCGCAAGGGATGGTGGGCAGCGCCCCCTGCAACTAAAATTGAACACAGCACCTTGAGCTGAGCTGCCGCTGAGCTCCCGAATGGCTCAGTTGGTTGGAGCACGTCCTCTCAACCACAACGTTGCAGGTTCGACTCCCACAAGGGATGGTGGGCAGCGCCCCCTGCAACTAGCAATGGCAACTGGACCTGGAGCTGAGCTGCGCCCTCCACAACTAAGACTGAAAGGACAACAACTTGAAGCTGAACGGCACCCTCCACTACTAAGATCGAAAGGACAACAACTTGACTTGGAAAAAAGGCCTGGAAGTATACACTGTTCCCCAATAAAGAACTGTTCCCCTTCCCCAATAAAACCTTAAAAAAAAAAAAAAAAAAGTACATATTTGTCAAAAATTCAAACATTCTAAACAAGCAAGTTAAAATTCCTATAACACCTATCCCTAAAAGACAACTATTCTCCAATTTATTTTTAACTTAATCATATATTGTATACATCTTTCCATTCTTATTAACAATGACATAGTACCGCACTGCTTAGATGTACCAGAATTTACTCAGTCTTCAACTGATAGACATTAAATGTTTACTAGGTCCTACAACGCTGTAACTGATTATATATATATATATATATATATATATATATATATATATATATATATATATATATATATGCTTTTTACAGATATGTATTTTTTAATTTATTGAAATTAAATCCCCAGAACAAATTAGCTATTTGAAAGTGAACAATTCAGTGGCCTTTAGTATATTTCACAATGTGCAATTATTTCTATCTAATTCCAAAATATTCCCATCAGTCCAAAATAAAACCCTATACCCATTAAAGCAGTTTCTTCCCAATTCTCCCTTCCCCCAGTCCCTGGCAAGCACCAAGCTACATTCTGTGTCTACAGATTTACCTGTTCTGGGTATTTCATATAAATGGACTCATACAATATGTGACTGTTTGTGTCTAGCTTCTTTCACTTAGCATGGTTTCAAGGCTCATCCAGATTGAAGCAGTTATTAGTACTTCATTATTTTTCATGGCTAATTCATATATTTTTACCCACTTATAAGTGTATTTCTGTAAGATAAACTATTTAAGGTAGAATGTGGTAGGTATGTGCACGTAAGATTTTTTATTAGATTCTACTCTCTTAATGCAAGTAACTTGGAAAATGTAAACAATGCTTTTCTGGGTGGAATGGAGAAAGCTGAGGACCCCTGGTGGTAGAACCAGCGGCTGCTCAACCCCAGAACAGTTTCCTAATTCCCAAGAGAATTAGTGCCTTTATGTCAAACCACCATTTAGTAAGTCAGTGTTGGGGAATGTAGAGTGAGGATCTGTCTGCTTTTATTGAGATCATAACAATTTGGATTCCCTCCATGGAAAACTAATTCCATTAAGATGACAAGTTGGAAAACAGAGGCGTCACAATCCACGGACAGAGAAGCCCCAGAGTATTCAATGACTCCTATGGGATGCTTGTTGTTATAATGCACTTGAGAAAATGAAACCTGCATTTCCAAACAAGATAAAATCCTACATCTGCCCATGATAAATGCTGAGCCCAGATAAGGCTGCTAGGATACCCTAGAAAGAACTTTTCAATTAAGATATCGTTTTTCTCTTTTTTTAGAACAAGTGTGTGTCATGTTGGTAACAACCTCAGAAGTTTATAGAATGAAATTAATCCCCTTAGCGTTTGAAAAGTTTTGCCACCGGCTTTAATTCCTTATTCCCCAGCCAGCAATTTATTTCCTTCTGGAGTACTATATTCAAACACTGAGAAAGCAGATCCTTTCTTGCTAAAATACAGCAGATGATTCAAAGAAATTGGATTATGAAGAGACTACAATGGCACTTTTTCAGATGCTTCATTCAAACCTACAAATAATTTTTTCCCGTTCTAGACAAGTTTATGAACATTCATTTCCTAGAATCTGCCCACTTAAATGTACAAGGTCCACTTAGAAGAGTCCTAATTTGTATCACATTTCCTTACAGTAGTCCTGTGAGACAGATATCATTCTCTGTTTTACATATGAAAACACTGAAGGTGAGGGAGGTTAAACAGCCTGCTCATGGTCAAAGGTATTAAGTAGAAGAGTCTGGATTCGAACACAGTGCTATCTGATCCCAAGGGTGTTCTCTTTCTGCCTGTAAACTTTCTATAAGAGAGCAGAAACACAAAAGTATAGTTTCAGCCTTTATTAACTCTTTGTTGGACACCTACCACGTGCCACGTTCTATGAGCTCTGCAAATAAAGACGTTTACAATCTAACATAGAAATAACTACAATACAACCAAGGAGGCAACCAGCTCTCTAAGAAATGGACCTAAGAAGGAAGTATGCTAGAAGAGAAGGAACTCCATTTGTGGCATGCCCACTAAAAGTCAGGCTCTGCACTGGGCTCTTCACATGTATTATCTCACTTAATCCTGACATCTGTCCTAGGATGCAAGGATTATTGGTCTCATTTTAAATGAGGCTCAGAGAGGTTGGTAACTTGCCCAAAGTCACAAAGCAAGGAAGGAACTGAACTGGTGTTCAAACCCAAGCCTAACTGACTCCAACATGGAGGTACTTTCTTTGTACTTTTTCCTGTTCTGGAGTTTTGAGGAGGGAGATTTCCCTTTTTGCTCGGAGGGAAATGGAAAGATTTTTCTATAGAAGGTGGCATCAGAGTGAGGCATTGACAATGATATCACGACATGAGATGGTGATAATTGAGGTGGCATTCCACAAAGGATTCTGAGAAGAGATCAAAATAACGTAACCTGAAACCAAAGGACCACGAGGGCCAAACCCTGGGGAAAGTGTGTACAAAACCTTAGCCCTGGGAAAAGAATCAGCCTCCAAGTCACTGATTACTGGCCTTGTGAACGAGCAGGTGTGAGAGTGACAAAGAGAACGTCACCACTGACTGTGAACGCTGGCCTTAACAAAGCTTCAAATTTAGCAACATTTTGGTTCTTGCAAAAAAACCCCAAAAAACCATGGGAAACAACTGAACTATTCTGCAATAGGGAATTTGTGTCACCGACCGCTTGCTAAACAATTAACAGGAGTCCAGGTGCTCTACTCTCTTTCAAGGGTTGCAATTAGGGGGACACATAGAAAATAAAAAGTACATATACGGTTTTAAATGAGGAGTTTTTAAAAAAACTACGCCTATTGTACTATCGCTTTTAAGTTTAGTAAATGTCCTTAGGTCTGTTACAACATTGAAACTTGTAAGAAACAGGGAAGTTGCTCTGAGTTCCTTTCCTGTCTGGTGCTTGTGCTTCAGCTAAGCCTTTTGCAGAGCAGTAGAATCTCGGTCTGAGAATACTCTCCCCTCTGAGCACCCACCCACCTCTCCCCGCAGGTGCCATCTCTCACAACTTGAAGGAATCCATAAGCCCTGCTTCAGTGCAGAGCGTCCAGCCTCCCCCAGACATCTCCTACCCTTGCTTCTGCCTCTGACCTCACATGGTAATTATGTCTCCACGTGACAGTGTGTTTATGCTCCGACTCAGTATTTTCCTTCTGCCTGGGCAGCTCGGGGAAGACTGTGTGAGCGGCCGGAGGACAGGGACCCTCCCTGCCTGAGTGCACTATTACGTAGAGCAGCGCCTAGCAGAGCACTGGCACATAGTAGGTGCCCTGAAAATACTTGCTGACCCATGGATGAACCCTCTCAGGATAGTACCAGACACAAATGAAGCCTGAGAAGTACTGATGACTTACGCTAGCACAGTTTCTTCCTTGCTGAGGCGAGAGGTAAGGGCGCTGAGTGCTTCTTGGGAAGCCAAGGGAAGGCCAAGGCCGCTCAGGGCTGCCACGGCGTGGTAGATCTGCGTAACAGACGAGTCTTCACTGACAGCTGCCAGAAGCAGATCTTTGGTCTCATTTGAAATAGAGATCTAAGAAAGGATCGGCAGACACAGAGTTTTAGAACAGGTGCTGGCAATTTGTGGCAGGCATCCCAAGGATGGCATGCAAAGCAAGTGCCAGAGTCACACTACCTGCCTGGCATCTGATCGCTCCCCCTCGACTTCTCAGACACCAGAATTAAATGTTTTCAAAACCATAACACAACACTTGAAAAGATTCTGGCAAGTCACTTGTCTACTTACATGGTTCTCCGACGTTCAATAAAATGAATTTCCAGAAATCTGGTATGGGGTATTCTTTCTTTACTTTGAACATTTTTAAATGTTAGAGAGAGATAGAAATTAAAATCAAGAATTCCCAGAAGAGAGGCAACTATAGGAAAAAGTTATTTAAATTCATGGAAAGTGAAAACTCAGGGAAAAAAATAAACTATACTTCCTTAAAAGAAAATCACAAAAATGGAATTCCCACCATCACTAATGGATTTTTACTGTTAAAAAAAAAATCTGACATGACCCTCCCTTTTTAAAACTACACAGTTTAATGTAAATATATACGTAGGAAGCTGGACTCACCTCACACCCTGAGAGGGCCTGGCTGGACTGGGCAGCGTAGAAAAGGGAATCCACGTTGCTGGGATCAAGGTTTGATTTAATGAAGGTGCATGCTTTCTAAATGAGGGGAAAAAGTCAATGATAAGTGGTGACATGTACAGTGATACGGAAAAGTATCCATGTGTTTTGGACGACAAGTAAAATTCTAAGCAATCTATGATCTATGATGGCTTAAAGTATGAGCTGCACAAGATTTCATTTTTCAAGCAATTCTTTTCCATAGGACACAAAATTGCTGATTTCAAAGAAGGAGCAACAAACCTGAGGACTCTAGTCCCTCTGAATCCTAGAAAGGAAGGAAAGCAACCACTGCCACTGATCACCTGCTCTGGTTATGGCCTGTGCAGGGTGCTTATGAAGCTCTTCCATTTAATGGACATAAGGACCCTGTGGTAGACAGTATCATCCCCATTTAACAGAAAAAGAAACTCAGGCTTGGAGTTGGTAAATAACCCGATGAAGGTGACAAAGCTAATTAAGTTGCAGAGTGGTTCCTGTGATTCCAACTGTACTGGAATCGCCGCTTTGATGTCTGCAAAGCTAAGCCAGGTTGAACACATCTAAAATAAGCTTGAAACCTTCTACTTTTTCACCTGGACTTTCTAGCTCATGTATGGGCATCACCAAGCACTCAATTACCTAAAGCAGAAACCTGGGACTCCTTCTTGACCCTCCAAGCCTATCGAGTCTATTTCCCTTTCATTTCTCAAACCCAATCCCCACCTTCTGGTTCTCTCATTGCCTTATTTCAGGTCTTTGCCATTTCTCACCTAGACTGTCAAAATGATCTCCTAACTGGTCCCGAGCCATGCTGCTTCAAGAGTGGTCTTTACAAAATACAAATGTGACCATCTTACTTTGCTTTTAAAACCCTTGGGTGGTTCCTTATTATCTTCAACACGATCCGAAGTTTCGGATCCAGCATAACATGCCCTCATGCCTGATCCTCACGCTGTGCCAGCTTCGTCACAGCCCCACCTCCAAACTCTTACCCTGCAGCCCACTGCAGCTCCCCAGATATACTATGCTCTCGCCCTTTCTGATTTTTGACCCTGCTACTCCCCCTGCCAGGAGCACTTATCTCTCGTCTGCCAAACCCAGACTTATCTCCATCTCTGCTCAGACCTCACTTCTTTCAGTGATTCCAGAAAGCCTTCGGTGACATTCATCCCAGGACAGGCCAGTAGCCCTCCCTCCCGAGTGCTCCCCCAAAACACTTACCAGACTGTACTAACTACCTCCCACAGTGACTAGTTACCTGAGAGCAGAAACTTGATGAACCCCCATCACAGTGCCTGGCACAGAGTAGGCACAGAATAAAACCCACGCTACTTCTACTACGACAAACTCTAAGCAATATTATTTAATAGTTAGTTCTGTTGCTAAATATTTTCATTGAGGCAACATAAAATTCCGCTATTCAAAATGAAATGGTAATAAAAATAGGTAAAAGTAGAGGCTCCTGGGGAGCAGGCCAGGCAGTAAGGCAAGGTGGGCCATGCAATGGACTGCTGCTTTTCACTAGTAGCTGTTCTGTATTACCTGATGTTTTATATGTGCATGCGCTACTTCAACCAAAAAACTTAGAATGCACAAATTAGGGCTGGGAAGAAAATCTATTCAACAAGTCCTCGCCGTAGAATGTGGGTAAGCTATGCTTTGTCGCCATCTGGTGTTTAACAGTGGAACGACAGCACATGAGGCCCCAAACAATGATTACGGTCACGACGTACCACTTTTCAAGCACTGAAAATGTGTCAAGCGCTGTTCCAAGTTCTTTATGTGCATTTTTCACTCAGTAAGGGGACCTATGCATTAGGTCCTCTAATTATCTTAAGTTTAAAGAAAATAAAACAGGCCTTAGAGAAGCAAAGTAACTTGTCCATGGTCACTCAGCTCTTCACGGAGGAGCTGAAATTAAACCCAGGCAGCCTGGCTCCAGAGTCTTAAGCTAGACAACCTCCACCTTTCAAGGACCCACTAAAACTGATCTGCTCTGCAGTAAAACCAGCATCATGCCTACTCTAATTCTACACACAGAAAAAGCAACGTAAACAGCACCAGCGGTCAGTGGCTTCAAAGCTCAGAATGTCGACAGGAAGGTTTTAAAGCAGCAGAAGTGGGAGACCTTCCTGGACTCAGGAAGCCCACCCACTGCTGAGGTTTCAGTTGGCTACTTTCAGGGCATTTGTAATTCCAACTCCAGTTGCCCTCCCATGTTCCAGACTCATTTTCCCAATTAAAGGCTGAAAATCACCCCCTAAATGCCCATTCCTTACCTGCACCCCTCCAACTTTCTGTGCCGTGTTAATACTATTATCTAAACATCCTCCTGAGCAAAAAATAGTGCTTTCCTCTACCCACCCTTCCCTGCAACTCCCTGAACTGAATTGGAAACCAAATCCTATAGAAAAGACAGTAAACTCACTCTCAGCTGCCTTTCCTCTCCCTATTTCCTCCATTAACAGCTCCCCACTACTCGTTTCCTCTCAGACCATGCTTTGTCATCTTGCCAGACCTGTTATTGTGTCATGTTACCGAGGATCCTGGCGGGAGCCCCCCCCCACCACCACATCCTTGGTAACTGGGCTCCCTATAACTGTAACTGGGCAGTATTTTTCTTTGAGGCTCCTAGATCCCTAGATAAGAGTCACTTTTATTGAGAACTATAGTTTTAGGATCCCGGGTGCACTTCTTACCACACCCCTCTGCTCTAGCTGTCCTGGACAATCAACTCATTGCCCCCAAAATACAACAAGCACTTTTGCGGCCCAGGGTTAGTACAGGTTGTTCTCTCCATCTGGAGGCCCATTCATATAATTAATTCCACTTCTCCCTCCTACTTGGCAACCTCCTTCAGTGCAGGAGGTAACTCAAGACTTATTTTAAAAATAAAACTTCCCCTGACGCATCTCTCCCTCCAGCTGCTACCTTTTCTCTTCTCATACAGCTCAACTTCTCTAGGGAGCTGCCTAACGCCTAGGTCTTCATTTCCTCACATCCACTCGCTCCAACATGGTTCTGCCCCATCACGCCACCAGTGACCTCCAAACTGTAAAAGCCAAAGGACATTTCCCAATGCTCATTCCCTCAACACCTGACAGATGATTACTGCCTCATTCCCTTCACTTCCGAGAATCCCCCACACTCTCCCGGCTCTCTGCCTACTTCTCTGGTAGCTCCTCAGTTTCACCCTCTTCTGCCCGGCCATTCAACACCAGAGTTTTTTAATCCTTAGGCCCACTTCTCATGCATCCTCTCTCTCCATAGGCAATCTCATTCAGGCCCATCCATACTGTGTATCCCCGAAAATAAGACCTAGCCGGTCTTATATTATAGTAAAATAAGACCAGGTCTTGTACTAATTTTTGCTCCAAAAGACGCATTACAGCTGATTGTCCGGCTAGGTCTTATTTTCGGGGCAACACGGCAGCTTCGTCCAGAAACTCTATCCAGGTAATTCTCAGATTTGTACCCCCAGCCCAGACTTCTCTCAATCGCCACTTACATAACTCAAAGGCATTTCAAGCTCAACATGTTGAAGACCAAATTCATGATCTTTCCCACACAATCCTAATTCTCTTCCTCTGTTCCTTCACATCTTATGCCCAACCATCCATCCATGCAACAAGTCAGAATTCAGGGTGCTATCCTCTGTACCCCTTCTGCATTCAATCTTGCTCTGTACCCCCCGCCATAGTCTGTCCTCCACAAAGCAGGAGAGAAATCTTTTCAAAATAAAAATCGGATCCTGATCCTTGCTGCTTAAAATCGACTGCTTTTTAAGAGAAAGAGCAAAATCTTTCCGATGGACCGAGGCTTGGCCCCAGCCTTCCTGTGTAGCTTTCTCCTCTCTCCCCGCCTCTGTTCGACACACAGAACTCCTTGCAGTCTCTCAAATGTCACCTACCCGCTGCCTGCACAGGTCCTTTGCACATGCTACTCCTTCTGCCTCATGTCCCTTCCTCCTCTGTCTCTCGGGTAACTCCTACTTTCCCTTTAGAATTCATATCAACCATACCTTCCCTCATTCAACAAACAGCTACTGAGTGCCTACCACATGCCAGCCGCTATTCTAGGCACTGGAGATACACAATCGATGCAGTGAACAAAGTTCCTGCCGTCAAGGAGCTGTAATTTAGGGGGACGTAGAGTAAAATTGAAGCTCAGAACTTCCTCGGGAAAGCATTCCCTGACCAGGTCGAAGTCCCCCATTTTCCACTATAGAACTCCTCTATTTGTAACACCGGTTATCTCACCTCCATAAAACTTACCATGGTTACAGATATTCATGTATATATTTGATTACATGACTAATGCCTGTCCCCACTACTAGAGTACACATTCCAAGAGGACAGAGGCTCTCTCTTCTGTTCAACAATGAATCCAGCGCCTAGCACCATGCCTAGTACACAGCAGAAATTTACTAAGCAAATTGTGCAGCAGCCAGGACAGATGGCAACTCCCCTGGACAAGGTTGGGGCTTACCTAAGTTTTCTCGGCAGGCAGGATGAGGGAGCCGCTCCCACTGCTGGACTCCCATGGTACTTTCCATATATCATGTGTATCTCTTTGTACTCAGCACCTGGTTTCACTATATTGGTACTTGTCTCTCACTAGATAATGAGCTCTGTTGTCTTCTCTACACTTAGCACAATGCCAGCACATAACAGATGCTCCATAAATGATTACAGCCTGAGAATGTCTGATTCTCTGCTATCCCAGCAGCCAGCTGAAGGACAGGCCCTTAACAAGCACAGAGTACTTGTTGAATTGGAAACAAATATACTCACCTTTATATGCAGTCACCATGTGACAGACACTGAGCTAAGAACTTTATCTTATTATCTCATTTAATCTTCACAACCCTCTAAGGGATCACCAGTTTACAGATAGGGAAAGTGCTTGATTGACAAACAACCCGTGAACACTGTCTACTGCTTCCTGATTTCAGTCAGGAACAAGTAAGACCATCACAACTTTTACCATAGTATGTATCCCATTTACCTATTTTCATTCAAATGAATACAAAACCCCCATTATTCTTGTCTTATAAAAAGCTAAGTGATATCTATAAAATCACCATTCTCATGTGCTTATGTTTTCTAAATATACATATATAGCAACTGACTAAGAAAATGAAAAATGTTCACTTTTCATAACTCTTCACTCTTTAGGCTTCTAGCTGGATTTGACCCTTAAGGCCAGTTTGTCAAACCCTCTAAAATCAACTTAAAATCAACTGTCTTTCCTCACTCTGCTACTCCCAGAGCTGCTTTCTATTCTCATTTGCTTATTAAACCCCATTCCTCCCAGTTTTGCTGCTAAAATCTCTGTGACAAAAATAACCAAAATCTCATCTAAGGACCTATCTGTGAGAGCAGCCAACTCAGGGCATCTAACAGGGCTGAGGAAGTTCTTTCTGCTCGGCTGAAAGTAACAGTTAAGCTGGACACACACCACTCCATGGCAGTGGCAGTAAGGGAGACTTTCCCTCAATGGACGGACTTCGTGTGCTCATCCAGGAGGGAAATGCAACAGCTCTGAAACCTCCATGCAACTCCCTTCCTTCTATTACTTACAATGCACACACTGCAGAATCCCCATGGCACATTTCACAGGTGATTAGAAGAATGAAGTGTGTGATTCACCCATTTAGTTTCTGATTAAGAGGCACATTTAGAGAGCTTTCATTTCTATTAAGCTCAAGTTTACGATTCATTCATTCAATAAATATTTGTTGCGATCAAATATATGGTGATGGAAGGAGAACTGACTCTGGGTGGTGAATACACAATGGGATTTATAGATGATGTATTACAGAATTGTACACCTGAAATCTATGTAATTTTACTAACAATTGTCACCCCAATAAATTAAAAAAAACATATGTGTTGAACATCCTCTGTTCGTCAGGCATTAAACAATGGGGATGACAGTTTGTTAAAAAAAAAAAATAAAACAGTGATGTACATTAACTGCTACTCTATATAACAGTATTACTAGTAAGAGCTAATGATTATATACTGACCACATGCCATCACCATGCTAACTACCCGACATACACCACCTACATATACCAGCTGAGTACTGTTATTATCTCCCTCTTACAGATGAGAAAACAAAGGTTCAGAAAGCGGCACAGGTCACAGTCGCGCAGCTGTGAAGTCAGTATCTTGAAGCCAAGCCACTTGATTTTAGAGTCTGGATTATAAACATGAAGCCACAGCTGGCCTAATCATGTAATTATCCCAAATCACACTGGACTGCAGCTGTCTGGATGGCTCCAATCTTCTATCTTCAGCCCTGACTAATGTACCTTCAAACTCATCACGTCAGCAGAGAACACCTTTAGGGGTATGTGTTCAACCTAAATCCACATGAAACTCCAAGTCCTGAGACAGATACAAAGGTATGACTCTGGTTAAAGTGAGGATACCTCATTCCTCCATCATCTCCTTCAACTGAATCCTACGGTTCCACAGAAGTTTGAAAAGCACCAGTAGAATTCTCATCCAGCATTCAAACCCACCAAAATTTAACAGTAACCTAATATTCCAATTTCATCTCCTATACCTTCCAATGCAAAACCTCTACTAGTCAAGACTACTCTGCTACTCTCCCAATCTGTTCTCTCTCTGCCCCGGGCAGTCTACAGAAACTGTAGGCCTTCTATACAGTATAGTGTAGTATCTACACCAGACAGTGTCTGAATTCACCTGAATAAGTTATAAATAGAAGCAAACAAGTTTCAATATTAATAATGATGAGATAGCTACCATTTGAAGGGCCTTTTGTGGGCCAATCACCTAGTAGGCATGATACAATTTCACTTTATCTTTATAATAATCCAGTGAGGAAGTCATCATAACTCCTCTTTTATAGAGAGATGACACCAGAATTAAATACTTGGGCTAACTAACTCTGATGCCTGTGGTCTTTCTTTTGAGCTGAACTAATTTTATTCGGAGGTACATTCACCTAGAGGGTTTACAACAATATGATTATGAGTAAAAGTCTGTTTCCTTAATACAGTCAGGCACAGGAAGGAAACGGGCAGGAGTAAGAGATCGCTGTCAGGAAGAAATATGAGTAAGTGTGGATCCCATAGATCAGGGATTAGCAAACTTTCTGTAAAGGGCCAGAGAGTAAGTATTTTAGGCTTGCTGGGCACACGGTGTCTTTAGTAACTATTCAACTCTACTGTTAAAAATGTAAAAGCAGCCATAGACGATATGTAAATGAATGGGCATGACTATGTTCCAGTAAAACATTATTCACAAAAACAGGCTTCAAGTTGGATTTGACCCTGGGGGCCAGTCTGTTAACCTCTCTGCCACACGCTATTCTGATGATGGTTGGCAGACATTGGGCTATTTACCTAACCTCTCTGAGCTTCCATCTCATCCTCTATTACAACATAATATCTCTGACCACATAGAATTAAGACAATGAACTCAAGATAACATATCCAGTGAGCCGGCACATATGAGGCATTCAATAAATAATAGCACTGGTTGAGTCTAGTCTGGGACAGGAAATATAAAAGATAAACCTAGGATAGAAGAAACTGTCAAAGACTACTGGATCACATAAAAACAAATAAAACACACACAGACATTTTGGCCCACTGGCAAAAATTAGACATTTTAAGCATCAAAAATAATAACAGCTGCAATGGATTGAAAGACATCAATTGGGACTGCCAGCTCTGGCCATGACAAAATTAAAGGTATTGAACTTACCCTCCTGCCATAAATAACTATAAAACTGAACAAAATATATAAAGTTGAGACACTGGATAACAAGGCTATGAACCGTGAAAGAAAGTAAAAAGTATGACAATGACAGCACAAATAAGGGGAGTTTAAGTATAAAAATACATTGTTATAAGGTTCTTTCATTACAAATAACAATGCAAAATAATAATTCAAAGTATACTGATAAGTTAAAATGTATATTACAATACAGCAACCACTAAAAAAAAATAAGAAGAGCTAAAAAGCCAGTATGAAGAGACAAAATGAAATATTAAAAAAATAATCTAAGGAGAAAGAAAATAATATAAATAGAAGACAAATAACAAGACGGCAGGCTTAACCCCAACAATACAATTAAATTAAATATAAATAGATTAAACTCCCCAATTAAAAAAATAGAGACTGTCAGACTGGATTGAAAAACAAATCCCTACTATATACTGTTTACAAGAAATAGATTAGTCTGACACCTGAATTCACTGGCCCAACTTTATCATAACTTAAAAGTGAAACTGGATATTATGTATCCACTGATAGGAAGTATACAGTACCACCTATGAAATATTTCTGTCAAGAAAACTGACCCTGAATATAATTAAGCTTCAAAAGCTAACTATCAGTTTACAGGAATACAAGAGATAGGGAAATATGTCAAAAACAGCATGAGGATACAATCAATCAAAGGCAGATGGTGGAAAATTCTCTGGGACAAGTGACCTGTTTTTTTCCACAATAAAAGGTATTGATGGGGGGAGGGTGTTCATAGATGAAGAGTCTTGAGAAAGCAATAAATGCAATGTATGAGCCTTGTTTAGACCCTGATTCAAATGAACTAACAAACAAACTTTTTTGAGGTAACTCTAGATAGCTGAATGCAGACCAGGAATTAAACTACATTAAAGATTATTGTTGGGGTGGCCAGATGGCTCAGTTGGTTAGAGCACAAGCTTTCAACAACAAGGTTGCTGGTTCAATTCCCACATGGGATGGTGGGCTGCACCCCCTGCAACTAAAGGTTGAAAATGGCAACTGAACTTGGAGCTGAGCTGCGCCCTTCACAATTAGACTGAAGGACAATGACTTGGAGCTGATGGGCCCTGGAGAAACACACTGTTCCCCAATATTCCCCAATACAAATTAAAAACAAAATATTATTGTTACTATTACTAGGTGAAACAAAAGAATTGTCATTATGTTAAAGAAGTTCCCATTAGAGATACAAGTAAAATGGTATGCTTGGTATTTGCTTTAAAACACTCCTGCATAAAAACATAAGCAGAGGTAAACGCAATAAAAACAGCAAAATGTGATGTTCAAGCTGGCACATGGTACAAGGAGGGTCATGATAAGTTCTCGCCACTTTTGTGAATGTTTGAAAACTTCCATAATGAAAAGTTGAAATAAAAGAGTTGCTGTTCTTTTAACTTCCACTAGACTGTAAGCTTTCTGAAGGCAGTGATTATGACTGGTTCACCACTGTATGCCCAGGGCCTAGCGCGGGTGTTCTGTAAACAACTGCTCCATGAACAAGGAGTTCATACTAAAGTGGGATTACTTGTCAATCCAGTGGCTCAGGACACTCACTACTCTGCTCAGAAAAGGAACCTTGAAGGAAGTAAACCAGAGCCAGAGAGGATCACAGGGCAACCCTGAGCCAAAGGGCTCAGGAGTTACCAGCCACTAAAATACATTCCTTCTCTGAAGGATTCTACTTCTCTGACCTGTCAACCCAGGTACGGCCAGGTGACTTGCTTTAAGCAATGAAATGAGAAGGTAGAAAGAACTGCAACGCATCTCTTCTGAGCAGAAGTTTTAAGAGCCATGCTTTCATTGGCCCACTGCACAAGCTCCAGACAGAGACTATTTCATCAGGCTCAATCCCAGACTGAAGAAACATGAACAAAGCCCCAGCTGACCCATGGTGGCCACACAGTATGAGCAGAAAATAAACTTATGTCATCAGCCCCTGAGATTTGGGGTCATTCCTATGTCAATACAAGAAAGGGAAGGCAGAATTCTAAAAATGCCATCACTGATTATTCATTTAAACTCCAATCTAGGAACTGCTATGAAAGGATTCTGCAGATGTAATTAAAGCCCCAAGTCAGCTAACCTTAAAATTCAGAGATTATCCAGGCAGTCCTGACCTAACCAGGTAAGTTGTCCAATAGCAAAATGTTTCTACAGCTGGTAGCAGAAGAGTTTGAGAAATGTGAAGAGTAAGAAGGACTCATCATACCATTACTGATTTAAATGGGGAGGCGGTCACATAAGAAGAAACGTGGGTGGCACTGAGAAGCAGGGAGCAGCCCTTAGCTGAGAGCCAGCAAGAGAAGAGGGACCTCAGACCTACAACCATAATGCAGTGGATTCTGCCAATACCCTAAAGGAACTTGAAGCAGATTCTTCCCCAGAGGCTACAGATAAAAGCCCAGCCTGTCCAACACCTTCAATTTGACCTTGAGACACTAAACAGAGAGGCCGGCCAAGCATGCATGGACTTCTGACCTACAGAACTATCAGTTAATGAGGACTGTTTTAAATTGTTAAGTGTATGGTAATTTGTTGGGCAGCCATAGAAAATCAATACACAAGGCTGATACATGAGAAACCCGGCCCTAATTTCTTACCCTAGCTATCCATGCTACTGTAATGAATAAAATGTAAATTTACTTAAGACGGTTCCTAAATCAGGAAAGCTCTTCATCATGATGCATTTTCTTCATCAAAGGTCCAAGAAGCATATCAAAACTGCCTGATACAGGGATAGTGACTGTTGAATAAATCTGAATGCCCCCCCATCTTGAATCCCTTTTTTAGTAGCCAGACACACTCGGCACTTAGCAAGTATGTGTGGTAGTGTACAGTCTCACTCAGAGCTGCAGTACACGTTTCTGGAGGATCTATGTCTTGCTCTTCTTTATAGTCTGCTAAAACCCCTGGCATGGGCCTCAACATACATTAGACATTAAATAAATAAAAATTGTCAGATTGATAGAAGTTATTTCTTATATCGTATTAACCTTGGTTATCCTCAAATGAGCAAGAGCTAGTTATGACGTACACAAAAGGAACACAGTGAAGGGAGGAGGCCAGCAAGACAAAAGCGGCCTTACCTTTACATCTGACACCTGGGCACCAAGGCTGCTGAGTCCCACGATGGAGTAGAAAGCAGATTCCAAACTGGTGAAAGGGCGGTCCAGCGAGGCTTTCAGTCTCTCCACGTCATGCTTGGTGAGGTAGTGAGTGGGCGTCAGAGCCTGGGCGCTGGCTATGATTGTCAGAGCCAACAGGAAGACAGTGCTTGAACCTTGGGGGGAAATAACTATTAAACACACGCCACACTATTCGGGCGTGTCTATGTAGATAGTTGCACGGTCTCAGAACCAAATCACGTAAGGCAGGGGAGGGAACCATAAATGCTAACCTAGAGAAGGCTTAGGGATGTGGTGGGCGCTGCCTTCTCCTATCTGAAGGGTCGTCCTCCCAGCAGCCTCTAAAGCACAGGACTCGTCACACCGTTCCTGTTCCGAGCACATTACTAACTCCTGTGCCTCTCAGAGCAGATCCAAGCCAGAATCTTCATCATGGCCTTGCCCGCCTCTGAACCAGATCTCTTCTGTTTCTCTTCCCTCATCAGCGGCTCTCTGGCCTCCCGTCTATTGCTCTAAGGAGCCATGTCCTTTCTACCCAGCACTTTCATGCTTCCCCCTACTTAAACTTTGCTTAATTTTTATTTTCAGATTCCAGTTCAAGTATCTCTTCCTTAAGAAGCCCCCAACAGCCCTTCCTTAAGCGAGGTCCTCAGTACTATAAAGCAGTGAAGAATGTGGCCTCTGGGGCCAAGTTAAAATCCTAGCTCTGCCATTTATTAGCAATGTGATTGTGGCAGTTACAATGTGGCCAGCCTGTGCCTCAGTTTCCTCAAGTGTAAAACAGGATAATAGTACCTACCTCAGGGTTATTAAGAACATTATACGAGTTAATATACAAAGATCTTAAAATATGACTGGCATTCAACAAGGGCTATCTAATCTTAGCTGCTACTTCTATTATCATTGTTATTTTTGTTGTTGCTATGTCCATTCATAGCAAACACTATACTTCTAGACAGTATTTTTCACAACTATAATAGTGGAATGTCTGACGCCTCTGCTAAACTACAAGCTCCATGAGAATAGAGACCGTTTCTCTGGTTCATCCTAGTATTTCCAAGTTTTGCACACTGCCTGGCACGAAGTAGTACTAAATTATAAATTAGTATTTGCTGAATAAATGGAAGTAAAATTAATCCTCATCTATTATGCTCAGGGGACAGAAAGAAGTTACAGGAGTGGTAGGTTCCACTTCTCATTAAACATACACACACGCGCGCACACACACACACACACACACACTCACTTTAGAATGGGTTGTATGACGAATTGTCTGCTATTTAACAGTAATCACTGGGCTAACGTTAATGGTCCTAAATCCTATGCATATAGTGTAAAACTTAGTTTGAACTACAACACTTTTAAGAAAGGCATTATTATATCCATTTTACAAATAAAACTGAGAACCAGAGTAGTTCGCGCAGAGCCAGTCTTGGACTCAAACCAGGTCTAACAATAGTGTTCAGATTCCACTATTTTTCAGAGAATGTTGTAGAAGGGATGCCTACCATGGGGCATGAACATTAGTTGTATTTAAGTCCTTGTGTGTGTTAAATAATCTAAAAAATGTGAAAGCTCTTGTAAAAAAAAAAGAAAAAAACTAGAAAGAGACCTATAATATGGAACATTTCACTCATCAAATATTTACTGAATGCCTACTATGCACCAAACATTGACTGTTAAAGATACAGCAGGAAACAGAACAAACAAACTCCCCCCAACCCCATGGAGCTTACCTTCTAGTGGGAAAAGAAAAATATCACACAAAATAATGAAGAGGCATTATTTATCATGTTAGAAGGTGAAACGTGCTAGAGAGAAAAATAAAATATAGACGGAATATCTGAGAGGAGCTGCAATTTTAAATACAGTAAGCCTAACTAAGAAACAAAGATACTGTGGTAGCCCTGAAGGAAAAGGAACAAATCATGAAGATATTTGGAGGGAAACAAACCCAAGAAGAAAAGCAAGTGCCAAAACCCTGAATCAGGATTGTTTCTTTACATTAGCAAGGAAAACAATATGGCTAGAGAGGAGTAAGCAAAAGGTGAGATGCAGGAACAAGGTGACAGAGGTAGCAGAGGCCAAATGCAAGGACCTTGCAAGTCATTGTAGGAATTTTGGCTTTTACTGAGCAAGATGGGAGCCACTAGAAAGTTTTGAGCAGATGAGTGATTTGATTTACATTTTAACGGGATCACTGTGTTGGCTACACAGGAGCAAGGACCAAAAGAGGGACACCAGTTAGGAGACTATTGCCATAATCCAAGTAAAAAGATGATGGTCCGAGCCAGGGGGCAGGAGTAAAGGTGGTCAGAATCTGACTAGAATTCATAGTTAAGAGCCAGAATTCCTAATGGATAGAAAGATGTGAGAATGAGAAGTCAAGATACTAATGCTGAATCCCCAGTGCCTTGTGTACAGGCATGTAACTCAATATATTAAGATCTAGTGAAAGACTGGCATTTTCCCAGCTAGACTGCAAATTTCCCTAACACAGCATCTGTGTCAGAATCTTAATCTTCCCACCGCACATTAATGATAACAATAACTTTTTTGGCTAAAATTAGCACACTTCACATGTGTCAGGTATGCCCAGACTATGCTAAGTATTTTGCATGCATTGAGTCATTAAATCCTCAACATGCAAGTGAGTGCGGTTCATAGACCAAGAAATTGAGACTCAGAAGTAGTTGCCTGTCCTAAAAGACACATAACTGGCCGAGAATCAAACTACGGGCAGTTTGAATCCAAAGTTTGTTTTCAACAGCTCTTATTACCCTCAACTTAACTAATGGAGCAGTGAGCCACTAACTTATTGTTACCGCGGGCAAGTTACTTCCTTTCTTGGGATTCCTTCTGCCCTCCAGTCTGTGAAGCGGAAATAACATAGTACACGTTTTCCAATTGCATCTCGCACAGCGTCGACACGTTAACTAGCAATGCAGTTAACTTTCTGGGGGCTTACTTAGTGTCATGCACTGTTCTAAGTCATGCACGGAGATGATTTCATTTACTACTCACAGCAATTTACGAGGCAGACAATGTGACTAACCCCTTTTACAGGAGAGAAATTGAGGTGCAGGGTGGTTAAGTAACTTGCGCTGGGGTCACATAACGGATACGTGGCAGACTGCAAATTTGTAACTTCAGAACTGATGCTCTAAGCTCCCAGAGAGGTGACTTTTTTTTTTTTTTTTTTTTTTTTTGTCCGTTCACTAAAAAGAAAACTATGGTCCAAAGAAGGACGCCTTGGACAAAAGCTCACTCTTAGCCCGCCTGGTCCGGGAGCCCGCGGGAGTCAAATGAATGAGTGAAGCCAGATCTAGGGTTAACCGCAGCCGCCGGACCCCGGCTGGGCCTCTGGGGGACCCGTAGCTCGGCGCCGCACCCACCCCACCCCCACCCTTCCTCCAGACCCCGACAGTCCCATCCTGATCGCCCGCCCTCTCTCAGACCCTCGACCCCAGGAAAGCCCGAGCTCATGCCCCTGCCCCACAGGGGACGGGGATCCCGCCCGGCCGGCTCCCGAGTGGCGAGCACTGGTTTCTCGCGAGCGACGGCCCACTTGCCGAGGCGTGCCGGCCGCGGGGCCCCTTGGTCGAGCCATGCGCAACGCCTCACCCGGCAGCGCCATTCCTCCGAGCAGGTCCTACCAGGGCCCGAGCCGCAGGCTGACTTCCGCTCGGGAAACTGGCCCCAGGAGCACGCTGGTGGGGACGCCGGAGACTCGCGGCTGACTCCACGTGCTGAAATGGGCTCTAAGCACAGGTTAGTCTGCGCCGTCCCGCTGGACCCGGCCGCTCCCAGTAGCCGCGACCGGAATTCCAGTGCTTGCGCCCAAAGGGCCCCCCAGGCCTCGCGTGCAGGCCCGCTTCCCCCCGGCGCTCAGGCCCAGTTGGAACCGACCGCCTCGCAACGGTCCTATTCCGGGCGCCACCGCGACGCGATTGGGTGAGGCTTCGTCGGGGGCCCGAGACGAGGCCACCTCTGATTGGCCGGTTGCGTTGATTGGCCGATCGCCCTGTCACTCAGTCGTCTCTCTGTGGCCCGGTCAATTTTAAAGCCGTGGGAAGGGTCCCGTGGGGAGGGGCGAGCAGTATTCCAGGGCGATTTTGTTCTGTTGTGTAGAATATTATGGCAGTTTCCTCCAGAGATTGTTTCGGTTGTTAATAACTAACCTATGAGTGATGTTTTATCTGATTTGCAAAGCGTTTGTCTGGACTCAGTGACCTCTCATAGTAACTCTTTGAGGAGCGTATTAGCCAAAGTTTATAGGATTACCAAGTAACAGGCTCAAAAGTGAAAAGTGACTCATTAAGAACTAAATAATAACTAACTCCACTTATTGAGCGACAGGATACCTCTGTAGTGTACTAAGCGCTCTAGGTACAATACACTATTTCATTTACTCCTTAATCACCATTCTGTGAGGTGTGTGCTGTTATTCCCATTTAATTGAGAAGGAAATGAGATTCAAACAGGCAGTTTGACTCCATAATCTGTGCTTTTACGTAAGTGTTATGAACATATGAAGTATGCACATTATGGTAACTTATTACCGTATATTATTATCCCAGATAGAGTCAGTTCTTGCCTGGTGCTGCGCTGTTCAGTATGGTAGATACTAACTATGGGTGGATATTTCAATTTAAATTAACCAAAAATAAAAATTCAGTTCCTCAGTTGTACTAGCCATATTTTAAGTGCTCAATAGCCACGTGTGGCTAGTGGATATCATATCAGACAGTGCAGAATTATAGAACATTTCCACTATCACAGAAACTGCTATTGCACAGTGCTGCTCTAGAGTATCTAAAGAAGTCTTCCAACTCAAAAAGACAACCAGTAGTATGCTAGAGCCGTCTCATACTGGTTTGCAAGAGTCAGTTCTTGAATTTATCAGGAATTTTGCAAATTGGTTGTTAATGCAGCTATTTAGAAAAATTAAATCATAATTAAATAAAGTCTATTGAAAACAAAACTCATCATTTTCTTATATTTTACTGCATTTTACCATTGTTTCTGTTTCTGTGGTTGCTTATCTCTATTGTATCTGTATAGTGCAAATATTATATGACGGTGTACTACTACACATTTCCTCCCAAAGTGACATTGAAAGCTTGATTTTGGCCACAGTGGGAATATTTACATCATAGAATCGGCAAATGCTACAAACCAGGGCTTGATTTTATAAACAATATAAGCAGAGCCACTTAAAATGGAGCTGGAGCTGCCATGAAAGAGGAAATGCCTTGAATGTCCTATGTCTCCAACCTTTGGAAGGTTAAAACAGGGCAAAATAACCTTTGGACTGGGCCTAGGGCAACACTGTGCCCCAAAGAGTTATTTGCAAAGATAACAAGAAAGCAGCTATTATGACTACTGGATTGCTGACTACTGACTAAAAAGTATTGTTTAGAATTAATGTCGCTATATTTTATCTTCACCAATAGAAATGCCTTCCTTCTATTGGAGTAGTTGTTCCCCTTCCCTTTCCCATACTCATTGCCTTTGTCTCCTACTGTGTTTCCCGAAAAATAAGACCTAGCCAGACCATCAGCTCTAATGCGTCTTTTGGAGCAAAAATTAATATAAGACCCGGTCTTATATTATATAGACCTGGTCTTATAGTAAAATAAGACCGGGTCTTATGTTAACTTTTGCTCCAAAAGACGCATTAGAGTTGATGGTCCAGCTAGGTCTTATTTTCAGGGAAACACAGAAATCAGTATATTATTTGAGCTTCTGTCTGAATTAATGATTCCCGAACAGCTATTCTTATTGATCTCAAATAAATGCTTGGTTGCCTTTCACTTTGAAAAATGCTTTTTATTTTTAACGGTTTATTGCTTTGTTATTGTCTAAACCCAATGGTGGATAAAATGTTAATAAAGATTAAACTTTAAAATGTGTCATGTCTGTAGCCTTTATATTGTGAATAGCACAAAAACTTGAGGAAATATTTTTCTACTATTTGAAAACTATTTTCCAAGAAACAATGTTATAAATAAGTGAATGATATATTAGGAAGTGTTGTGTGCCATAGGGAATAAAAAGGGTAAGGAGAGGGTGAGGGAGGTGGAGTGGGGTGTTCTACCTCAGTCTCTTTTTAACAGTGGCATTTCTTACCTATCCATTCACTCCCTCCCCATGAGGCTGACAATATGCTAAATGCTGGGGATGCAACTACGACTATGTAGACAAGATTTCTCCCCTCCTGGAGCTTAGAGTCTAATGGGAGACAGTCAATTAACAAACACAAATGAACTTGATAATTATAGGTAATGATTAAATACGAGGTCTGACAATTAAGTTCGATTACTCGTTGCAACAATGTTGCTAAACTTTTTTGGTATCAGAGGGATTATTCATTATGAATTTGTAGCAACTGGAGAAACAGTTAACCAAGTTTGCTATTTGGAAGTGCTGAAAAGGCTGCATGAAAAAGACAAAAACAACCTGAATTTTTCGCCAACAATTCATGGCTCTTGCATCACGACAATACACCAGCTCCCACAGCACTGTCTGTGAGGGAGTTTTTAGCCAGTAAACAAATATAACTATTGGAACACCCTCCCTACTCACCTGATCTGGTCCCCAATGACTTCTTTCTTTACCCGAAGATAAAGGAAATCTTGAAAGGAAGACATTTTGATGACATTCAGGACATCAAGGGTAATACGATGGCAGCTCTGATGGCCATTCCAGAAAAAGAGTTCCAACATTGCTTTGAAAGGTGGACTAGGCACTGGTGTCGGTGCATAGCTTCCCAAGGGGAGTACTTCAAAGGTGACCATAGTGATATTCAGCAATGAGGTATTGTAGCCCTTTTTCTAGGATGAGTTTGCGAATTTAATTTTCTGACCTCGTTTTATGAAAAGGATAAGAAAGTAACTAACCGTATGAGACTGGGGTGGAGAGAGGCTACTTAACCTAGATTGGTGATCAATAAATGCCTCTGAGAAGGTGACATTTAAGCTTCTATTTGAGTGATGAAACAGAAGCAGTCCTGAAAAACTAATTCTTCTAATCCCCTCTTTATTCCTAGGATCTGTAATCGGGTAGAAGTAGTGATCCCGTGTGCTTCTGGCAGTGATTCGGGAAGTGTGGATTTGCAGCTGAGCAACTTAGAGGATATTAAAAAATGCCCAAGTTGCCTTGAACTTACAGGTAAAAAGGGAAAAGGATAAAGAAAAGGGGAGGAATCTCTTTTCAAGTCACGTGGCTGGGAGACCAGCCTTTGGGTGATACACCTTGACTAGACTTTGACAATGAATTTGTTCTCTGACTTTAAGACCTTGGAATAAAGTTGGCAAAATGAGATAAGACACATTATTCTAGATGTACAGGAAACTAAACTTGATCCTAAGACAAATAATCCTGCTGACTTGCACAGAGTCATAAGTGCTAGGATTCTGAGAAGGGAAAGGTAGGGGTGGGTGGAACCTGGATGGGGCTACAGAATAACCCTTTGATTTATCCTACAAACATATTATTAAGTACCACTTGCTGGGCATACAGAAATGAACAAGACCAACATGGTCCCTGCCCTCCCAGATATTATGTTATAGTTCTGAAAAGGACCAAAAGAAGTTAACAGACAGTAAATAAAGTAATTACGAGTATAAGTTGTAGTAAACACCATGAAAGAATTAAGCAAGGATCCAAGACAAAAAATAAGGGCCTGGGAACCTACTTTAAACCATGTGTTCAGAGAACACCTGTCTGAGACAGTGCTGTTTCAACCTAGAGGAGGCATCAAGGCCATGAAAGAGCAACCTATGTGAGAAGTAGAAGCATTCCAGGTAGGTGGAATAGCATGAGTGTAAGACAGGAACCACCGTGGTGTGTTTGAGGAACTACATTCATTCATTTGTACATTCATTCAGCAAATATTTATTGAAGCCCTACTGTGCTCTAAACACTGATCTAGCTACTGCATATATAGCAGTGAGCAGAACAGATACAATGCACTCATAAATAAACAAGTGATTGCAACTCAGTATAATATGTGTAACTGGGGGTGGGATGGGGCTAAGGAGCAAATACGAGTATAGAGAGGTTTGTTAGCAGCGAGGAGGATACTTTGCCAAAATGGGCAAAGGGGATTTAGGAAAGGCATCCTAGAGCTGAGCCCTGAAGGGTGAGTAGGAGTTAGATCAGCAACAAGAGGTAAGGGAAGGTGGGGGAGAGGAAGGAGAAACATGCAAACAGAAGGAAAGCCTGTGCAAAGACAACAGGTGAATGAGAACAGGGCTTCTAGTGGAAGAATGCGACAGGGAGTGGGAGGAATTTGCAGGCGACGCTATAATTCAGGAGAACAAAAAGAGGACAAAAGTGGAGTGGCAGAAACCTTCAGAGGGTGTGTTACTGGGAGAGTAATAAGACTATTGGCCCAATCAGAATATGGGTTTGGTATTGGAAAATAGAGGTAAGGATGTAAAGCTACAGGAAGAGGAAAACGATGCCGCCCTCATCATTGTCAGTGAGCAAAGGAATAATATTTGCCAACACTTCTTTGCTGCTAGCTCTGTATCAGCCAAACGAGATAGGTTCTATTGTCATCCCCATTTTGGAAACGAAGAAATAGGCTCAGAGAAAGTAAGGTTGCCTAAGGTCAGAGTGCTAGAAAAAGGCAGAGCTTGGGTCCGAGCTTAGGCAGCCCGACTCTGGAGCCTGTGCTCTTAGAGTAAACCCCATGTTGGGAAGGAGGTCCTCAGATACTTACTGCAGCCTGGTCCAATGGGGAGATCCGCGAGGGGCTGCTAATATAAGCTCTTGTCACCAGAGTCGTGGACCTGAATTAGAATAATACCTACCATTGAAGTGCTTACTATGGGCCACATGCTGGGGGAAGTCACTTGCATGTATTTCCTCACTTACTCCTCACAATAACCCTGTTTTACAGGTGAGGGAACTAAGGTTCCAAGACGCAAACTAACTTGATAACCGTCATACAACTAAGTGGGAGAGCCAGGATTCCAGCTCATCTGAAACAGATATAAAGTCCATGCTCTTCACCACTTTACTAGAGCTCAGTCTTAATGGATTTTGTAGCTTACGAGGCCCTCAGAGAACACTGAATTTGTGATTGAGAAAACAGACTCAGAGAGGAGAAGGGACTTGATCAGGGTGGCAGAGTGAACAGTGAATGTGAGAACAGGACCTTTTTTTCCTGGTATCCAGTGGTCCTCCCCATTAAACCCTCTAACTTTACATAGTACAGAGGCATTGTTTTTCTTTCAGTATTAGACTCGGACATCCCTGATATCTTTGGACTCCCTCGGGAATCCCTCACAAATAGCTTCAGACACCTGACCCACCAGGGCCCCCTCGGCGAAGCCACTGTTGAGAAGCTGATTGAATTTATCCAGGAGTTTTTTAATGGTGAGCTAAAGGTATGCAGTCGTAAAGACAAGCAGTCTTTACGAGTTGTCCAATTTATTCTTCCATTTTAACACGTATTTTAAACATTTGTTCTTTAGTATACAAATAATTTATAAGCTGTAAAATTTATTTGTATTTATACTTTTATATTTATAATACCTGTCTATTTACATTGATAAATTGTATTTATATTTATAAAAATTATAAAATTCCTATAAAAACAAAGAAATCCATAATAAAAATTAAAAGTTAATCTCTAATCCCACTTGCCTAAAATGACTACTGTTGTATACGTATGTATATATATTTTCAGACGTTTTTTCTGTGCATACAAATGTGTGTATAGAAAAATAAACATCAGAGATGGTGGGAGAAAAAATTTTCTAGGTCAATAACTATAAATCTATATTATCCTACTTCATACAATATTCCATTGCTTAGGTGAAACGTTCATTTATTCATTCCAGGAGTGTACATAACAGAAGAATTGATCTGGGAGTGAAGAAAGGCATTTCTGAGGAAGTAACCTTGAGTTCAGATCTAAGGAATGAACAGGCGAAACTAGGAAAAGTTAGAATTAGAGGGAATATTCCAGAAATAGGAAATGGTGTGTTTGCAACCTTGTGGCACAAAAGAACAGAGCATGTCTGATAAACTCAAACAAACCTGGTGTATTTAAATTACAGTGTCAAAGGTATCTGTCATTTGTCAATAGATACTTAGGTTGTTTTCATATTTTGGCTATTATGAATGATGGTGCAATGAACATGGGAATGCAGGTATCTCTTTGAGACCCGAATTTTATTTCCTTTGAATATACACAGATATTTTTGGTTTGTGAAAATTTACCAAACTTTACATTTTCTCTATGAATAATGCCAATAATTTTTTAAAAAATCCTTAAAGCCAGAATGTTGGTCTTCACTTTAGACTCAGACTATGCTTTATACTTCCTGTCATAAAGGCTTTCTTTGTAATTAATAAAGGCTTTGGGTTGCTACAGTGAATTGGAGTGGGGGAAGTCCGTTCCCTGCATTGACCTGGATCCACAGCCAGTCAGGGAAATAGATGCATAAGGAGTTAGTTTTGTCAGAGTATTACAAATGCCATGACAGCAATATATACACATGTACTTTATGGATACCCTTAGGAAGAGCACCTGACCCTTCAGGAGAAAAGAAATACATGATCCAGGTCTTAAAGTAAAGGATATATAGATTAGTCAACAAAAGAAACGTAAACAAAAAGAAGTGTAAAGAATTCAGAAGGTACAAAGGCCCAGAAGTAAGAAAGGGCAGCCTAAAGTTACTTTGGCTAAAGCTCAGAATGCTGTCAGATAAGGCAAGAGAGAAAGTTGAAGAGATTAGCTGGGGTCACATTGGGATGGGCCTTGACCTCTAGGGGTGCTATTGAAAGTTTTTTGATAGGGAGTTACTGAATCAAATTTGGACTTTTTAAAAGGGAAATCTGGTGAGAGCTGGGGGAATAGATTGGAGCGGGGCAGAAAAACCCAATGTTGGATTGTTATACTAATCCAGGTGAGAGAGAATCTGGTAGGCCATGAAGTCAGCTTCTTGCTATGTGTTGCTACTTGCTCTCCAGAGAGCGTATACCAGTTTACACCATCTATATGCAGGTGGGGACCGACTGGAAGAAATTTTCTCAAGATTGTGGAATTATTGGTGTCTTTTATTTTCTTCTTATACTTTATCTTTTCCAAGTTTCTATGGTAAATAGATAGTGCTTTTATATTTAGAAAAAGGGAATAATACAAAAGAGATTTTATTCTTCAAATCAAAACTTGCATTTTACTTAGAAACCTTAAAGACTCAAAATAATGAATCTTTAATGACATCAAGAGAGGCAGAAGTAACAGCATCAGAGGTTACCTTTAAGAAGCTTAGACAGTAGTCTACAGGGTGGGTTGGTGGGGAAGCAAAGACTAAAGGTGGAAAGAGCCATCGTGGAGCATTTGGTAGTCTCACCGAGAGAGAAAACGGGCAGGGCCAGTGGAGAAGGAATTTCATTCCTCTGTAATTTATTCATTCCTTAAATAAAAGACTGCTACTGGATTAAAACATTCCAAGAAACTTTTCAAAAGCCCTCTACAATTATCAAATGAGATTATAATGTATAATTGTGTTTTTATAATTTTTCCACAAATTCAGAGTGAACTTGAGAAGCTGACATTCCTGAGATCTTTGTCTTCTCTCAGCCGAACTTTACCTTATGATGAAACCACAGAATCATTCATTCACAGCCACACAGCAGACATTGTGCATACCCTAAATGTAAGTATTGTGACCTTATCACAAATTATTCAGACCATGGAAATTCAATGACCTGGCTAACAAGTTTTTTAGTGGCTTCACCTATATTAGCGCTTCCGTTACCCTCTTCACATATCAGCATCTCTGCGTGGAGGAGAAATACTCAGGGCTACTCCACACAGTGATCATCCTGGAAAACTAATTGAAAGAGGAGTAGAAAGGAGAACAGCATTTAAATTTCTCAGTAAAAACAATGCTGCATTCTCATTCATGAAGCAGGAGGTTTGAGGTAGACTTTACAATCAAATGCCTAAGTTCGAGTACATGCTCTGCCTCTTTCTAGTTATGTGACTTTGGGAAACTACTGACTTCTCGGTGCCTCAGTTTCCTCATCCATAAAATAAGAATAACTGTATATACTTCTCACAGAGCTGTTGAGAGTATTAAATAAGAAATAAATGTAAGCCAGGTAGCATGGTACCTATCACATATTTTGCATTTGAGAAACACAATTGTATTCTTTTTATTATTTTTTTGTCCTATTTGTAACTAACTCCAGCCACATTTTGCAACTAACTCATTCATTCATTACCTTAAGTGCCTAACAGTTCCAGGCATAGTCCTGGGAATTGGGGCTACAAAGACAAAGAAAACATAAGGCCTATTCCTGCAGCCACGACAAATGTAATCAACTATCACAGGGACTGTGGCAAAGGTTTAAATAGGTATAGTGAGGGCACAGAGGAGTGAGTGAGTGGTCAATTCCATGTCAGGCGATCCAGAGGGCTTTACAGAAGAGGTGACATACTTAAGCATGTAACTTTTTGATGCTTTAGTTTTCTCATCTGTGAAATGTCCCCTTCAGTTTCTCTAAAGCTCTAAAATTCTGAATCTGAGATCTCTTACACACTCCAGGAAACTGAGCAGTTCTTTTCAACACACAGATCTATAAGGCTGATTAGATTGATTGGTTTTCAGAATTGAAGGCTAACCATTACCAGGTTTGTTCAGTAATAGACAGTGACAAAGGATCTTGTGTATCTAAAACACTCTGGTGCTTTGCTGAAGGATACACATTTCCTGGAAGTGTTAATCCTTGCCTCCCAAGAGTTTACAATCCTCATGGAAATGACCACACCTCATAAATAGGTTGAGAACTCTGCCAAATAATACATCAAAAAGAACAGAATGATATAATGCAGATTTAAGAATGCATGCAGCTTTCTACTTGGCTATATATACTCCCTGGAAAGAGGCTTAGGCTTATAGGCAGCCATAGGGCCCAGCCAAAATGGCCTGATTCCGAAGTCCCACTTCACAAGCATTGGCAGCGATGGGTTGCCACGTGGTTTAACCATCAGCTCAGAAGATCCACGAATGCAGGTCTCACCTGTGCACAGCAGAAGCACACTGAATGTCCCTACACTCTGTACCTGAAATCTGTCTGACCAGTAGTGAAATATACACTAGCTGGCAAGGGGGGTTCAGTCTAGAAGAACTAAGGGTAGCTGGTATTGATGAGAGAATTGCATGGATCACTATATCGTTGCACAAGTCTGCAAAATCCATGCGGTAGCCGGTTAGCTCAGTTGCTTAGAATGTGGTGCTGATAACACCAAGGTTGCCGGTTTAACCCCTGCGCCCTCCATGAAAAAAAAGTCTGCAAAGTCCCTGTAAGCCCACGTGCAGGTGCTAAAAGAGTGCAGCTTTCAATAACCAAGAGGAGAGGCAGTTCTGCTGAGGAAACCACAGGAAACCAAAGCCAGGGTCACTATAAAGAAAGAAGAATTTTAAGGCATTGGCAGTCTTCTCATGACCCATGCCAACGCGTGGCTCTTCAGTGTCCAAATAAAAAGAGCCCAGGAGGCTAAGAACAGAATATGGAAAGGAAGGGAGAAAACTCTGTTATAAAACTTTACCAAAGGGGCCGGCGGGATGGCTCAGTTGATTATAGCGCGAGCTCTCAACAACAAGGTTGCCGGTTCAATTCTCGCATGGGATGGTGGGCTGCACCCCCTGCAACTAAAGATTGAAAACAGCGCCTGGACTTGGAGCTGAGCTGCACCCTCCACAACTAGATTGATGGACAACAACTTGGAGCTGATGGGCCCTGGAGAAACACTGTTCCCCAATATTCCCCAATAAAAAATGGAAAAAAAACTTTACCAAAGAAGATGTGTAAATAAGTACATGAAAAGATGTTCCCTCATTGTGATAGGGGAAATGCAAATTAAAACCACAGTGAGATTCAACTCTACACCCACTAGAATGGCTAAAATGAAGAAAGGGAATGCCAAATGTTGGTGAGATATGTTGCAACTGGAACTCTTATATACTCCTGGTGGGAATGTAAAATGGCACAACCAATTTGGAAAACAGTTTGACAGTTTCTTAAAAATTAAATATACACTTACCATATGACCCAGCAATTCCACTCCTGGGTAACATGAAGTGCATGTCCACACAAAGACGTGTACACAAATGTTCATAGAAGCTCTGTTTGTAATAGCTAAACACTGGAAACAGCCCAAATGTCCATCAGCAGATAAATGGATAAACAAATTTGGTATATCCATACAATGGAATACTACTCAGCCATAAAAAGGAATGAACTATTGATACTCGCTACAATTTTAATGACTCTCAAAATAATTATGCTGAGAGAAAAAAGCCAGACAGACCGAAAAAAAAAAAAAAGATATACTGTGTGATTCTATTTATATAAAATTCTAGAAAGTGCAAACTTACCTATAGTGACATTACAGCAATGGTTTCCTGGATATAGAGATGAGTAGGGAGAGGCAGGAGGGAGAAATTACAAAGTAGCACGGGAAAACTTGGGAGTGATCTGTTTGTTCATTATCTTCATTGTGGTGATGGTCTCATGGATGTATACATACGTCAAAAATAAATCTATACACTTTACATATGTACAGTTTATTGTGTGTCTGTTACCTCAGAAATGAAAAAAGCTACCAAAAGAGTGGCCAGATGGCTCAGTTGGTGAGAGCGCGAGCTCTGAATAACACGGTTGCCAGTTTGATTCCCACATGGGCCAGTGAGCTGCGCCCTCCGCAACTAGATTGAAGGATAACAACTTGACTTGGAGCTGATGGGCCCTGGAAAAACACAGTTACCCAAAACTCCCCAATAAAAAAATTTAAAAATTAAAACAAAAGAGCTACCAAAAGTCTGTTGAGAACTTGAAAAGAAAAAACAAATGCAGTGGCAACTGGGATTGGTAATGATAAGATTGGGGTGAAATGAACTCAGATAGATCTCCCTAAGCCTCAAAGAATGTGATGGATAGTGTTGAGAGAAGGGACCAGTGAGTAGGGGCCCTGGGTAGTACATTACTGCCTGTCTATGCCAGGGCCAGGGTTCTGCATCCTGCAATATGGCAGAAGGGCCAGTGGGATGGTTTTTAGATACCCAACAGCAGACACAGGCATCAAGTCCTACTGTAATAGAATTTTAATGTAGCCAGACTTGTCCTTAGTGCCTCAGTTCTCCTCTGCTAGCCTGGGACTCCACCCTAATTCTGCCTCTGGGGTCTTACACAAAACCCTGCTACTATGTCGTTTCGTAAATAGTTGGAGTGTACTCAGCATTGAGGACGCACTGTGAGGATATACAACTTGAGCACCGAGGCAGGAAGCAGATGAGAATGATGTTTCAGGAAGACTTCAGTGGTGTGGATAATATTAATAAATGCGGAAGGAGTGCCGAGGACGTTTCACAGGGGACTGACCTAATGTAGAAAAGACTGTCCCGTTGTCCTAGTGAGAGTTTGAGCTCCCTGAAGCAGAAGGGTGAAGAGGAAAGGGAGCTATTTTAGGAACCAACGTGACCTGTGTGAGCTTAGCCAAATCACTTAGCTTTGGTAAACCTCTAGCTCTGCCCGCAAAATGGAGGTAGTAGTATCGTTCTGGTTTTCATTAAGATCTTTGAGACAGAATGTCTCGTTTTGTTAAGACTGGCTAAGATTCTTCTTGGGGCAAGCAACAGAAATCAACTGTGGCTCACTTAAGTTAAAAACAAAAAGGATGCTGGAATAGCTCTCTTAGAATATAAGGAAGAGGTTTAACAGTGAAGCCTACATAAGAGCAAGTTCCAGGACAGCTCCGGAGGTCTCAAAGGCAAGAGCAAACCTCTAGCAGCACCCAGTCTGTGTCTATCACTAAAATTCCAGATTCTGGGAGAGAGAATCTGATTGGCCCAAAGGGGTCTGTTCTCCATTCCTGCATTAATCAGGTGTATCTTGGAGCAGCATCAGATGGTAATAACAGGTCTTCTGGACATACCTCTCTGTGTATTAGAGGCAGTTCCCAGAGAAGGGGTGATTGCTGTGATCTAGGGAGGTACCCCACATGGTTCCTGCTACACAAATACTTTGCAAATAAAAAAATACCCTCTCGGGCTGGCTTGGTGGCTCAAGTGGTTGGAGCTCCGTGCTCCTAATGCCGAAGGCTGCTGGTTCGATTCCCACATGGGCCAGTGGGCTCTCAACCACAAGGTTGCCGGTTTGATTCCTCGACTCCCGCAAGGGATGGTGGGCTCCACCCCGTGCAACTAAGATTGAACACGGCACCTTGAGCTGAGCTTCTGCCGAGCGGCCGGATGGCTCAGTTGATTGGAACACAGGCTTTCAACCACAAGGTTGCCGGTTTGATTCCCTCAAGGGATGGTGGGCTGCGCCCCCTGCAACTAGCAACGGCAACTGGAGCTGGAGCTGAGCTGCGCCCTCCACAACCAAGATTGAAAAGACAACAACTTGACTTGGAAAAAGTCCTGGAAGTACACTGTTCCCCAATAAATTCCTGTAAAAAAATTAAAATTTAAAAAAAAAAAAGCCTCTCACTTCTGAATTCCCCATGGTGGTTAGCATAATTGTGAACAAATAATAAGCCTTTCAGACCTGGTTTTCTTTAAAAAAAAAGAAAAGAAGGTTATTCTGGCAGAAGCGGTCAAGTAGATTGAAGTCAGCAGGGAGTGCAGGCCTGGTGGTTTAGCCTTCATGCACCTGTAAGGTGTGTGGCTGCAGAGATGGAGAGTCAGAAACTGCAGAGCAGGGAATGGCTATTGCTGGGATTGATTGGATGTGGGAAGTAAATAAAGGAGAAAAAAGTCATAAATCTTTTTTGTGAGCCCGGGGAAAGGGAACCATTGACAACAATTGAAGACTGAGAAGGGAGGTAAATAATGAATTCACTTTTTAACACTAAATGCCAGGCTATCGCTGTGATCTTAGTGGTGATGCCCAGCAGAAAACTAGATTTGGGTGAGTAGCGCCCTGGGAGGCGGAAGGCAGAGCCTTATGCTTTGTCCCTTCCAGATTATAAAGCCATAAAAATAACTAAGTTCCTTAAGGGAATAAAGAAGAAGAGCAGCAGGCCACCAGCAAGATCTGACCAGATAAAGAAGGGAGGCTCTAGATGAGGGAAAATGGGGTCAAATACATGATGATGGAAGGAGAACTGACTCTGGGTGGTGAATACACAATGTGAGATATAGATGATGTAATACAGAATTGTACACCTGAAATCTATGTAACTTGACTAACAATTGTCACCCCAATAAATTTTAATTAAAAAAAAAAAAGATCAGACCAGAGTTGGAAAGTGAAAACTCAGAAAGGGGCAACAATGTGAACTCAGTAATATTTACTGCCTCCTGGGCACTGCCTAAGTTCCTAGTGAGGTATTTTGGTGGCAGGTAAGAGAACTCCACTAGAGTAGCTGAAACACAAACGGGGAGATTTGTTCTTAGGATAATTGAATGTTCCCAGAGTCCTGTGACAGGAAGGGAAGGCAGCCTGCTCCAGGAAGGGAATGAAACCAGGAAACAACAACAACAAAAACAAAACAAAACAAAAAAAACCTTTCACATACTCAGAGAGAACTTTCCATCTTTTATCTTTGCTCCTTTGTATGCATTTCCATTTTTCTCTCTCTTTTCTCCCTCCTCCCCTTCTCCCCTTCTCTTCCCAAAATTTCTGTTACTTTGTCCACAGGGCCCAGTGCTCCCACACTACTTGAAATTTTCTCCTTTTGGTAGATCAGCCAGACTGAGATTAAAGCTCTTTGTCTCAATTCCAGATTCCTGAGAAGCAGAATCTAATTGACCTTGGTGTCTACTCCTAGACAGATGAGTTGTGGTTAGTGGGACATTCTAGAATGACTTAGCAGAAACATGACTGCGAGATGCCCTTTCCTATGGGCTAGGAGCAGTTTCCAGAAAGGCTGGGTAGTCAGTCCAATAAGGTTTACACTACAACCATTTTACATTGATTGCTCTTTACATCAACTCCTGAGATATATTCTCATCTCCACACAGACAAGGAAACTCAGGCGTAGGGGAGGTAATGCATTCAGTGTGACACAGTGAGTGGCAGAGCCACTTCTCACTCTCAGGTGCTATCCAGCTCCAAAGCCCCTGTTTTTTTGTCTCTATCACTCTGCAGATTTTTCCAGCAGAACAAGGCGGCTTTTTCCTCTGCCAATCAGGAAGTTGGAAAGTTATTCCTTTTCTAGGACAAGAACTTAGAATAATGTAGAAACAGGAGTTCAGACGCCTAAACTGGAAATAATCACTAATAATAAAAATAATGAGTAACAGAGGCTACCTAAGTTATTGAGGGCTGCTAGGTATTAAGAATTAGCTCATTTACGCCAGCTCTGAGCAACAGGTTTGCCGGTTCGATTCCCACATGGCCCAGTGAGCTGCGGCCTTCACAACTGGATTGAAGACAACGAGCTGCCACTGAGCTTCTGGAGGGGCGGCCGGATGGCTCAGTTGGTTAGAGCGCGCGCTCTTAACAAGGTTGCCTTTCAATTCCCACATGGGATGGTGGGCTGTGCCCCCTGCAACTAAAGATTGAAAACGGCGACTGGATTTGGAGCTGAGCTGCGCCCTCCACAACTAGATTGAAGGACAACGACCTGGAGCTGATGGGCCCTGGAGAAACACACTGTTCCCCAATAAAATTTATTAAAAAAAAAAAAAAAAAAGAATTAGCTCATTTAGTACTCACAGCCACCCCATGAAGGTGAGTGGCACTGTTACCTCATTTTACATATGAGGAAACAGGTACAGGGAGGTTAACTAACTTGCATCAGCTCAAACAGCTAGTAAGAGGCAGAGTCAGGTCTCAGGGTCTGGCCCCAGAGAAGAAACTCCTAGCCTGGCTCCCGTCCTGCTTCCTGTCCTGTGGAACCAAGGAGCCCAGCCCACTGAAGGACCTGCCATTGTTCTTCCTGATTGTGTGGCCTAATGACTTGGCACATTCGCGACTCTCCAGAGTTCTTTCTCATTGCAGATGCTGGTCCGAGAGGAGCCCCAGCATTCTCTCTTCAGCCCTGTGCTCCAGGAGGTCTTTGTCACGATCGCTGACCTCAGGTGACACCCACATGCCCCTTGCACACATGCCCTGGTTCCTCATTGAGGGCCAATACCAGAGCCAACTGACATGTTCTATAATTTTAACTTCTCAAAACTATTTAGAGAAGGGGAAGCCAAGTCCATGTTTTTGTGTAAGAACTTTGATTTCATGTATGCTACCATCCGTATCTGAAAGACCTTATTGGAACTCTTGGGAGTTCAGTTTTGTTGAGTATTCAGTGGGAAGTTACTCCCATATATGCTTCATAACAGTAGAATTCCACAGTCCGAGAAACTTGGAAGGGCTGCCTGCTGGTTAACCTTTCTTAGAGATTTATACCACACATTAACTGATTAAAAGTCCCAAGGAGTCCTACAGTTAAAAAGTTCTTTAACTTGGTTTAACCCACACTAACAAACGTTCACCAGAACACACTTCAGAAAATCGTGGTTTACTATATTAGACTGTAGCAAGCTTCTCTCCGTGGTTGAACTAGGAGAAAGCCTGAAAAGATGTCACTGCAATGACCTTGGGATGTGGGGAGGGAAAGGGGAAAGAATGGAGGCTGGAACTCTTCCTCTAACCTTTTGTGAGGTGTTATCTAAACAGACTGGCTTTCATCAGAATCATACACCCAAGAGTCTACCCTTTCCCTTCTGGTTACTCTGATCCCTGCTTATCAATGTCAAATCGAACTCCTCCCAGCTTACTATTCCCAAACTGTCTTTTCTTAGTTACCAAGATGTCCATTTGCTGTTTGGCTCTGAAGATCGAGTTGACTTGTTCAGTCTTATCATCAAAAGTATGATCACTCTGCCCTCGGTAAAGACTCTGACCCATCTGCAGGAAATCATGCCCAGTGGGTCCTACAACTCAGAGGTAACTCACACTTTGCTTTAATAACTTGCCATCCCAAGATCAGAGCTAGTTGATCTTGGCCTTTTGAGAGTGCATTTGATTTTTTGGAAGTAGCCAAATACTATTTAAACCAAATCTGGTGAATAAAACGGGTTAAATTAAATAGCTTTTTTTCCCCTCTTTATTTTGTTGTCTTTTTTTTTCCCCTTCATTCCTTCTTTCCTTGCTTTTGGCTTTAAAATAAGGTGGAGTGTTCATATATTTAGCAGATATTTAGGGTTACCATGTGCTAAGCATCGTCATAGGCAACAGAAATACCACGGGGAGCTTACCAGGTAGTGCAGAGATACAAACCGCTGGTAAATAGAATGTCAGGTGATAATAAGTCTGTGGAAAAAAATAGAACGGAAAGAAGAGGAGAAAGAGTACTGTGGTTGGGAGGGATGAGGGCTGTTTTACATAGGGTGTTCAGGGAAAGTTCTCCCGGTGAAGTGACAGTTGAAGAGTGAGAGTGTGGATATCTCTGGAGAAGAAACTTTCAAGCAGAGAGAAAAGGAAGTGCGAAGGCCTTGATTTCTTTCTGCCCCTAGTAAACTGGTTGGTAAAGCAGTTGCCAAAGGAGACTTTGTTCCCCTTTGTTTCAAGATGTCAGAGTCACAAGTCAAACTTCAAAAGTGCCTCGGTGGCCCTAACTGATTCCCCAAACTAGTTAGAATCAGTTAACTGTGTTCCCAGTAATGTCGAGATGTCCATGTAATATGAATGTAAGTTGTTTCACCTCAGGTCACAAACTGCCTGCCAGTTCTTTACACTGGTTCTGCACCTCTGAGGAAAGTCTAAGATAATGAGGAGAACCTCAGCAGTGGACAGTATTGGGGAACTTCATACAGGTGGCATCACTGACCCTGTGCCTTTTCAGTGTCTCTACAGGCAGATGTTTCAGGCGTTCTCAGAGATGCTCCAGAGTTTGGTGGTAAAAGACCCACATTTGGAAAATCTTGACACCATTTTTACGGTAAACAGGATATCAGGAGAGAATGGGAAATTTCCTATTGACTGGTGAAAGTGGAAGAAGAAAATGTGGCAGGATTAAGTTTTAAGAGATAGCATAATAGTTAAAGAGTATCAGCTATCCATTTTGAGTCAGACTTGGGTTCAAATTCTGACTGCCATTCATTCATTGGTTATAAATTCAGCAAGAAATGTGATATCTCAGAGTCTCGTTTCTTCACTTTAAATTGAGATAATAATTACTGTATTGCATAAGTGACCTTCGATAAATGGTTTAAATAGTTGCTGTATGGGGCCGGCCTGGTGGCTCAGGCGGTTGGAGCTCCATGCTCCTAACTCCGAAGGCTGCCGGTTCGATTCCCACATGGGCCATTGGGCTCTCAACCACAACGTTGCCGGTTCAACTCCTCAAGTCCCTCAAGGGATGGTGGGCTCCGCCCCCTGCAACTAAGATTGAACATGGCACCTTGAGCTGAGCTGCCACTGAGCTCCCAGATGGCTCAGTTGGTTGAAGTGCGTCCTCTCAACCACAAGGTTGCTGGTTCGACTCCCACAAGGGATGGTGGGCTGCACCCCCTGCAACTAGAAACGGCAACTGGACCTGGAGCTGAGCTGCACCCTCCACAACTAAGACTGAAAGGACAACAACTTGAAGCTGAATGGCACCCTCCACAACTAAGATTGAAAGGACAACATCTTGACTTGGGGAAAAAAAAAAAAAAGTCCTGGAAGTACACACACACAAAACAAATAGTTGCTGTAATTAATTCCTTAAATTATTATTGCTTACTACCATACAAGGGTTTCAATCAGTGACCAGAGAGCAGAGTCAGCCTCAAGAATGAGTAAAATAGACAATTGCCTGCCAGGTGAGATTTAACAATTGTTTTATTTTTTTGTTGTTGTTTTTTAATTTTATTGGGGAATGTTGGGGAACAGTGTGTTTCTCCAGGGAACAGCTCAGCTTCAAGTCCAGTCACCATTTTCAATCTTTAATTGCAGGGGGTGCAGCCCACCATCCCATGCAGGAGTTGAACCGGCAACCTTGTTGTTAACAGCTTGCACTCTAACCAACTGAGCCATCCAGCTGCCCCTTAATGATTGTTAATACCTGCCTGCCCTCACCTGTTCGGGTTCTAGCATATGCCATTCCATCATTAGGGATTTATTCATTGGAGTGCATTCACTGTGGTTCAAGCATCTCGCTCACCTGCCCCTTTTTAAGATGCAGACATCCCAGAAAGGGGTAACCCTTTACACTGTTATTAATCATTTGTGCCTGAGTACAGATGGACACCACAACTGACCTTAATATTATTTCTCCTTTCTCTTCTATGTGTACCTCAACACTCCAGCCAGATTGGGTTTCTCCCCTTTATCCAGTTGTGCCTTGTACTTTCCTGCCTTGGCAGCTTCATTCAAGCCGTTTCTTCTACCTGAAATGTCACCTTCTTTGTGAAACTCCTACTCACGTATTTTATCTTCTCCATGAATCCTTCTATGACTGTTGCAGGCAGATGCAATTTCCCCATCTTCGGCATTCTTTATTAGCACGTCATTAATTTTCTTTCTTTCCAAAGCAGGTTTCAGGAAGTTAAAAACATGCAGAAGAACAGAATAAATAATTGAAGAAAGTGGGAGGAAGGGAAACTAAGTCTCAAAAATGAGCCCTTGTGGAATGTGGACCATCTGATCCCCTGTGTCTTTGTGCCTTGTCATTCCACCACTTTCATTTCCAACCAAAACTGGTTTAGCGCTTAGGAAAATACTGTCAAACATAGTAGTGACAGGTGGAACTTCTCTCTCCACATTTTCTTCCACACAGAATAAGGGTGTTATCCCCGCTCTTCCTGATAAACCATTTAGACCAGGGGTGTCCAAACAGCAGCCAGCGGGCCAACTGCGGCCCGCGATCCATTGTTAATTGGCCCACAGCAAATTCCAAAAATATATTTAGTTTACTTAAATAAACCAGGTGAGGCAAAACGTACTTCACTTCGAATGAGTGGCCCGGCTGTTTGTGTATTTTACCGCATTTGGCCCTTGGTGAAAACCGTTGAAAAAAGTTTGGACACCCCTGATTTAGACTCTCTTCATTTTCCATAGCACATGGACCCATGGTTACAGTCAGTCAAAGACCATGAGCGGGAACGGGCTGCAGCCAGCATGACTCAAGTTCTAAAGTGCTTATCAAGATATCTCAACTTGAAGGTAAGCAGCCCTTCAGTTGCAGAGGAAGAAGGATCCAAAGCCATCCTATTACTGCCTATTTCCCCTCCTATTTATGACTCCCAGACTGGTGACTCCTTGGTGCTTGTGTCATATATGGCATTTAGCATTATTCACATATCTACCCCTCTCCTCAGATTCGAGCAGCTTGAGGCCCAGTACTGTTTATTAATCTTGCATCCCAATTGCTTAGCACAAGAGCTGGGATGTAGAAATATACTGCATTTTTTTGAATGAATGACTAAGTAAATGTAACCTAAAAATATCTGTGGGCCTACAGTGGCCTAGTCGCTGCACAGTGTTGTATTTAAAATAATAAAGTCCAGCAGGCAAGTATGCCAATCAATTTACATATCTCTCAGCATCTCAGAGAGAATGGTTCTATGGTACCTCTTTTTAAATCCTCTCATTTCTATCTTTTACTCTCATTTCTCAGTTCTGAATCCTCTCCCATAACTCCTAAAAAACAATTCCCCAAAAAGATCCTTCTTTCTAGATCTATTTCTTTTTCATCTGTGAATCTCTCCCCTTTCCCAGGTAAATCTCATGGTTATTTTCATGGAGTGGCTGAACCATAGTTCTCCTTACTATGGGGCAATTATTTTCAATATGTGGTCTTTAAAAAACAGTGTTAGAACGACCATCTTTGGATACAAACTGTTTCATTTTCCAGATTGCTTATTTAGGTTAGAATTTGCCATATTTAATATCATTTGCTGGATATATTGTATCTACACGTGTTAAATGTTAACCCTAAAGAGCTCCAACGGCTGAATGTGGTTCTTGTAGTTCTCTAGAGTAGGGAGCGGAAGTGGAATCACTTCTCAGCAGCTTAAATCTAAGGCACCAAATGCTCCTGTATTCTAATAGCATTTTTCTTTTTCTTCCTAACTAGCTCCCACTGCAATTCCAAAGACTTGGACATCTAGTGGCTCTGATGGCACTACTGTGTGGGGACCCCCTGAAAGAGGTGGCCGAGGAGGCTGCAGAGGGCACACACTACCTGCTGCATATCACCCTGAGGCTGAAGTGTAAGGCACTGCTGAAGGCAGTGAAGCCCTCAATAAATTCTCTAGCACAACGCAAGCACCAGTCTTCCTATGCCCTCACTCCCCACACTCTAGCAAGACTTTTACGGTAGTTTACAATGAGAAAGCTACATAGTCCGTAGGCAGAGATGAAGCAACACTGATTTAATAATTAGAATCATAACGCTGGATCAGACCCATCCATGTCAGCCGTCTATATGGCCATAGAGTTAGAGTATCTAGTGATTAGGTCAGAAGTGGAAGGGGTTCCTGCCATCATTTGAGCCTTCATTCATTTAGTTCTGTCATAAATGTTTACTGAGCACTTAATTTGGGTTACAACAGTAACCCGAACACAAGTGGTCCAAACCTTGTACTTGTCCTTTGCTTCAGCCAACCTAGCCTACTTTGTTGCTCAGAAATACCACACACACTCTCTTCTCTTGTGATCAAAAAATACGATGAATGCTGCTGCTGCGTGCCAGCCAATGGAAAGGCAGGGATCTTCAATACGGGAAGCAGTGCGTCCAACCTTACTAACAGTGTGTGACGAGTTTCAACTCGGTCAGTGCAGTCAGTCAGGTGTGAGCTACAGTTGAGAGAAGGTGTGTTTTAAAGTGTGCCGTAAATCATCCTCCATCATGATAATACTCCATGTCACACATCACTTCTGGGATACGGCAATTTCTGTCAAATAAAAACATTACAGTGTGTCCTCATCCACCTTATTCACCGGATCTGGCACCGTGCGACTTCTGGCTCTTTCCCAAAGTCAAAATGACCATGAAAGGAAAACATTTCAAATCAATTCAGGACATCGAGGCAGCCACGACAGCGCAACTAAAGACACTCACGAAAGAGGACTTCCAGAACTGCTTCAGAAAGTGGCAAGAACGATGGGCTAAGTGTGTTCAAAACGAGGGGAATTATTGGCAATGTGTCTTTTACTGTAATTTTTTTTTTATTTAAACAGTGCACTGTATTTTTTTATCACACCTCATAGTCTAGCGGGCGAGTCAGACAATCAAAGAACCAACAAGTAACTTATTCTATATAAAGATAACTACCGTGAAGAGAAATTACTGGGGCCATGAGTAAGAATTAAGCCTAGTGTGGTGTTCAGAAAAAGCCTCTCTGAAGATAATCTGAACATAATAAAGAACATTAGGCAGGTGAAGATGTAAAAAGAACATACTAGGCAGAGGGAACAGCCTAAGAAAGGGCCCTTTGCAGGTATGAGCTTGAGGAGTTTGAAAAATAGAGGGCCATTGTGGTCAAGGCATGAATCAGTGACACACCACCACCACCACAGTTAGAAGAGGTGTTAGGAGATACCTAACCCAGTATCCCCTCCAGTGCTTAAGTCTCAGCCTACTCTATCCCCACCAAGTAGTTTCCTGGGCTTGCTCATCCCAAAGATAAGGAAGCTTTGTGCTTCCCAAAGTAGCAATCTCATCTCTGGGCTGCTCTGAGTCTGAGGAACATCTCCCAAGACTTACAGCCAAGGAAATACAACTGATGATTCCTACAACAAATATTTATGAAGCACTTATTGTTCTAGGGGTACATTGGCAAACAAGACAGACAAGGTCCCTCCCCCGCAAAGAGCTTATTTTCTCATTGGAGAGACAATGTACTCAACCAAGTGCTCCAAGACTTCCCATACATAAATTTCTAGTGAACACGAGTCAAACCAGTAAAACATGAGAAAAACAAGGCACTGTGAGGGAGTATTGGCAGACTCAATAATCAGAAAAACTAGACACATCAAGAGTTCTGATCAGAATTATCAGACACAGTACAAAATTGTGCAGTGTTTTTTTTGTGTGTGTGGGGACCTAAGCTTCATAGGGAGACCCCTCAAAAGTCCTCACCGATGGGGAATGGTATAGCATTGTTGGTTGTACTCCCAGATCACTCAAAAGCTCTACTCTTACAAAAAGCTTTTTTTCTTTCAGCCCTTCTTATTTATTGTACTACAACAGAGGGGAAACAAATCAGCCTTCAGATTAACACATAACTCCTGCCCCCAGGCATTTTTATTCAAGTGAAAAAGACAAGAGTGAGCTCTTGGATTCACTTTAACCCGGAGATCAATCAGACTTGCAAAATCAAGCAGGAATAAGCCAGGAAGTATCAATATTTCATATTTTCTTCTCAGATATCACTCAGGACAAGAAAAATCACCAAAGTTGGAGAAGAGCAATGAAAACCTGTCGAGAACTAGAACTCTACAATATTAAACAGTTCTACAGTTGTCCTTTCAAAATTGCCCAGGTAATCAGAATGGCAAAAATTATAATGACAGACAACTTGAAATGTTGGAGAGGATGGCAAACACCAAAAGTCTCATATGTCTGTTCATGGGAATGTAAAATGGTAAAAACACTTTGGGGAAAGTTCCAGTAGTTTCTTACATGGGCCAATGTCACTGTTTGAATATCTCTGCAGACAAGCTCTGCTTCTACTGATCGTCCTCCTAACCCTAGCCAGCCTCTTGCAAAGGTAAACCCTTGTCATAAAAAGGAGCTGCAAGAGAATGTAGTTGATCCAACAAGCCATACACTTTAATTAATGTATTTATTAATTATTCACCTAATATTTAATCATCTACTACATCCCAGGCACTATGTTAGGGGATAGGGGGAAAAAGAAAACCTACAGATCTTATTATTCATGTAGGGCCAAAGGTATCAGGTAATTTAAAGTCTCTGTGCATCAGTTTCCTCATCTGTACAAAGGGGATCTGTAAAAATTGGGATAACTCAATTGCTGTAAGGATTAAATGAGATGCTTATATGGAAAATGCTTTGCTTAGTGCTTTCCCCAAAGCCCAGGCAATCATACCTGTTACAGTCATGTGAAAGACTTTATACACTGCCAAGTGCCATGAAAAGCAGAAGACACATTCATTTAATAGATTGTCTCCAGATAAGGTATTTTAGCTGTGCCTGGGACCCTGTCAGCTCTGTAGCACTGGGGTCTTTCCTCTAGTTCTATTTCTATAAAAGTGTGACTCTTTCTGAGGATTTCAGTAATAAAGCTTCTTTCTAAAACTCAGAGCTGTAAATGGCCATGACACTTGGGTTGCTTCCAGTTTTTCATTTTTGTAAACAAGACTGAAGTAAAACTTAGACATATTTGTATGCTTCTGATTGTTAACTTGGAATTTCTTGTTCAGGGCTCTATCATACGATATATCTTGATAGTTCATTATCTATAAATCATTTCAGGTCTTCGAAGTGTTTCTCAATTCAAATGAACTCTGCCAGTTTGTAATGACTACACTGGATGGCCTGAAAAATCTGAAACATCCCTGCACCCAGCAGTCAGCAGGAGAATTGCTGATAACATTGGTGACAAATGCAGAGTCCCGATTTGAGAAGGTAAAGGGCTTAGTGGCCATTTCCTGGGTTTGAAATATCTGCAAGACCTCTCCCCACCTGCAGCTGCTGAGGTCTCTTCTGCTGCTATTCAGCTGAGAACAACTACTGAAGGAGACTAGGGTCAAAGCCTGAGTCCATTTGGTCAGTGTTGAACATTCGTCCATTTAACAAGCATATAATAAACAACCATGGTGTATGCAACTAGGGAGAGCAATTTTTAAAAATCTAAGGCGTGGTCCTTATTTTCCAGAAGAGTATTGTTATTCTGGGACAATATAATTAACACATATGAGAATAACTTCAATTTAGATCTTCATCCATAATTAATGGTGTCAAATTTTTAAAAATCAAGCAATCGATGATCTTAAAAAGGGGCCAACTTAGTAAGTTTACAACCAAGATAATTTATTTAAATGTGATGTATTAAAATTGATACATCGAGAAATAACAATGTAATTATGTCATTTAGAAATATGGAAGGACATAGTGGAAGAGATAAAAGGGATGAAAGTAGTTGTCTCTGGACAGCAGATAGGAGAATAGGCAGGAGAGAGCCTTGAAATACCACTGGGCTTTTAAAATTGTGTGCACTTTCATAAAAATAAAAAGTAATTTTTAAATGATGGAAACCCATTTTTTTAACCTATTAAAATAGCAAAGCTGCAAAAAGAACAGTATAATGAAAGCATGGTGAGCTGGACACTTGTATCAGTTGGGTGCTTTCAGCTGTTAAAAAAAAAAACAGCTGTATCACATAATATAGTGATGGAAAGAGAACTGACTGGGTGGTGAACACAATGTGATATATAGATGATGTAATACAGAATTGTACACTTGAAACCTATGTAACTTTACTAACAATTGTCACCCCACATAACTTTAGTTAAAAAAAAAAGCCAACTGTAAGAAGCTTAAACAAAGGATTTCTCATCTCATACAATAATAAACCCAGAAGTAGAGTATATTTTCTAGGATTGATTTAGTGACTCAACAAGGTTATTAAAGAGACAGGGGCTTTTGCATCTTCCCACTTTGCCTGTTCATGCAATCATAAGACAGTCACCATAGTTTTAGATTTTATGACCAGATAAAGACTATCCAATGAAGAAGAGTGACATTGCCTTCCTTTTGTCCCTTTCATCAAAGAGAAAAGTCTTTCCCAAAAGCCCCCAGTAGATTTTCCCTCATTTTATTGGCCAGAGTTGCATCACCTGCCATCTTTAAACCAGTTTCTGGCAACTGGTGATAAGGACAGCCGTTTTATATAAGGTCGTTGCGGACTGCCTCTTGGAGAAGCTGGCATTTCCACAGATCCCTGAAGCCACGAGTGTATGAACTGGAAGAATAGTTCAAGGAGAGAAATGGACCAGGGTCCAACGACCCGTTTCCTTTACCTGAGCACGATAGACATCTCTAGGAGGAAAGCAGGTCTGACTCCTCTGCCATTCTCAGAGTTGGAGAGAAAAAACCCCCAGCTTCCTTGCAACACTAATTTTATTAGTTTGTCTTATAAAATCAATACATAATCATTGAGGAAAAATCAGAAAAATATGTAAGGAAAAAAATTATCACATCACTCAAAGACACTTTATTAACATCTATGTGTATATGTTCTTCCAAATCCTTGTATCTGTATACATACATATAGATGTAGTTTAATTAGTTTTGATAATAAACTTTTTTTTTAAATAATAAACATTCTGTTTTAAAAGTCACCCGCAGGACTCTTCAGAAATAACCACAGTATCCTCAGTAACTATCAGTGTCCCACATGATTAAGATCTTAGTGATTTCTTTTCCCTCTTCAGGTGCCAGAAATTATGGGAGTCATCTGTTCCCGGCTCTCTGTAATCAGCCAGCCTAGAGTCCGCCACCAAGTCATAAGTACCGTGAGTTTGTTTATCTCCAGGCCCAAGTACACAGATATAGTGATAAAGCACCTTCTGTGTCATCCAGTACCATATGACAGGTAACAGAACCTGGTACAGCCTCTGGATTAAATTGGGGTGTGTGGCACGGCTCTGAGTATTGTAGAACATGGTTGCCCTCAGAAATCTAGTGATATTCTTATAGAGGAGATAAGCTATAGACAGATGCCTGCAATACAAATCAAGACATAATGCAGAAACATAAGGAAACAATTCAACAAACCCAGAATGAAGAACATTTTACAAAATAGTTGGGGTGAATGCTTCAAAAAAGTTAATGTCACAAGAAGAAAAAATAGGACTAGGCACTGTTCTAGATAAAAAGAGGTAATTAAATGCAATAGGTGACTTATGATTGGATCCTGGATGAAAAAAGCTCTAAATGAAAATTTTGAGAAAATTTAAATATAGACTATGCTAGATTATTAAATTAATGTAATGTTCTTAGGTGTGAAATAATATGGTTATCCAGAAGATTGTCCTTATTCTCAGTGGTTAGGTACTGACGTATTTAGGGCTGAATGTCATGATGTCTGAAATGTACTTGAGAAAGATTTAGCCAAAAAAATAAATATATACATAGAAGAGGAATAGAATCAGAGAGAGGAACAAACAAGATGCTTTAGAAAATTTTTTTAGATTAGTGGTTTTCAGAGTTGGAGGCACCCTGGAAGTTCCAGGCGATGCCTCATGGGAAGGCAGTGAGGCATTAAGGAGAGGGCTCCAGACCCCCACCCCTACCTCCACTTTAACCAGAGCAGCACCTCTTCTCCGCTTTATATATTGTGATTCTGGGTAATTACTGTATTTGAGGAAAAGATTTCTCAGCTTTAAACTGTTTGAAAACCACTTTCAGTGAATGGTTCTCATATAATGTCTTACGGTAGTGCTGAGGTTTCCTATAAGCTGAACTTACACATTCTACCACTAACTCAAATAAAGGAGGACTTTTATCCATCCAGAGTTAAAAATGAGTTAATGTAGATCTTTTAAAAAAATGTTCTCTTTTGTATAGTTCTCGAATACATTGCTTTAAAATCTTTACTACTTGCTTCAGCTTAGCTACACTAGATTCTTGTATAAAACATATGATTTAGTACAAAATATTAAATATATCTAGTTATCTTAAGTGTAATTTTAGCATTATTCTATTGTTGGTATTTGTTCTAGCTCGTGGAGGACTTTGAGAACTACTGCTTTAGATCATATGAGAACATGGTATCTGTTAGAAGTGGAAATGACTTAGGAAACTTCATTCTGATTATACCTTGTTTCCCCGAAAATAAGATCTAGCCGGACCATCAGCTCTAATGCATCTTTTGGAGCAAAAATTAGTATAAGACACGGGGCTATTTTACTATAATATAAGACTGGGTTTTATGTAATATAATATATAATATAATATATACTGGGTCATATTAATTTTTGTTCCAAAGACGAGTTAGAGCTGATTGTCTGGCTAGGTCTTATTTTTAGGGAAACATGGTAGTTTTGGTCATTTACTTGAAGTTTGTTTGTTCATTTATGTATATACATATCTGGGTGGTTGTTCTTAGTAGTCTGTTCAAAGCATCTACTATGTATAGGTGCTGTTAGGCACCGGGAAAATCACGGACAGGTCGCATGGACCCTGCCCTCAGGCAGCATACAGTCTGGTAGCAGACAGAGACGAACAGCAGAGGATGCTATTCTGTGGAAGAGAGTTCTGTGGAAGCTCCTAGGAGGAGACTTAATTAGATGAAGGACTGGGGAAGGATTTCTGAAAGTAGGGCTGCCCCAAGCTGAGTTTTTAATGTAAATTTGCCAAGTAAAGTGTGGGATGAGGGAGTGGAAGAGGCATGCTAGACAAAGAATAGCAAAAATAAATTCCAGGAAGGTATGAACCAGTTTAATAAATGCCCATTCCCAAATGATGGGCAAACAAAAACCATGTCACATCTACAGAATCAGTTATCATTATAAGTGAGACCTGTTCCATATTTTTAACAGACTCTCCAGATGATTTTTTCACGCTAAAATTTATGAAGGCTATTGGCCAATGTGTGTGTTTTCCTAATTCAGATTCACTATCAGCCCACTTACAAATGTGCATAACTAAAAAGCATTTTGAAACACTTCTTTCACAATAAATAGCTTCTCAAAGTATTTCATTTACTCCCTCAGGAACACAGAGTGAAAACAAAGGTAAATAAATATTGGGATTTCATCCCAGGAGTGAATGTTCATATTCTAGAATCTATTTCCAAAGGCAAGAGTCTTTTCAGCACTCCACCTGGCCTTTCCGGCCTTTCCTTTAGGCGTCCTCTAGAAACTTACTTTGTTTTTATTCACAGATTAGAATTGCCAGAGTAAGGAGTGAAATACTGGAATAGTCTTTAAGCCTCTCAATTTTTAGAATGATTCTGATGCACATAGTTGGAAGACCACACATTAGATAAACACTGACTCTAGCACGCAAAGATACCTGGGTAGGTTCTGAAAATAAAAGGATGGATTACAAGCGTGAGTAACTCCCAATCTCTCCCCTCTTCCCCCCAGCGCCCATTAATGTTCCTCCACAATGTTTGTATAACTCTCAGGCCCTACTTTTGAATCAATGGTAGAAGAGAAGTTATTACATGCTGTCTTTCTTGAAGAAGAGATATCTCCTAAGGAGGATCAAAGCTTTATTTCAGGGCTCGACCTTAGCCAAAATTCAAGGACCATAGACTAGATTGGATAAGTGTGTCTTTGAATGCCTTCCGTGAGCCTGGCATTGTGCTAGGCCCTGAGGGATTCATAGAAGAAAAGCTAGACATAACCCCTACCTTCAAAGGGAAGCTATGGACACGCATACAGAAAACTGACAATAGCATGTGTAAGATTGAGACAACCTCTATAAAGAAGAAGTTTCTAAAGTGTTATGGGAACTCGCATGAGTGACATGGTGAAGCAGCAGCAAAGGCTTCACAGAAGAAATAACATGGGAGCTGGACCTGGAAGGATTTTGATGGGCAAAGAAGCATTTGGGCAAGGGCCTTCCAGTTTAAGGAAATGATGTAAGCAAAGATACAGCGTTTTCGAAGTCCATTGTTTGTTTGGTGTAAAGGTGAATGGTCGGGGGTAGCTAGAGCAGAGTCTGTCATAGGGAAGTTGTGAGACTGAAAATGTAAGTTAGAACCAGTTGGTGAGTGGTCCTGAAGTCCACTCAAGTAATGGGAACTTGAGTCTATAAAACCTTGGGAGTTGCTGTTATGAAAGCAGATAGTAGTAAGTTTTTGCTACGCTGAAGTTAAACAGGAAAACCTCTTGTAGACTGGATTCCAAACAGACTAAGAGGGTTGTAGTCATGGTAGGCCTAGGATAATCCATTCTCCTGACGAACCCTCTTACTCCGGGATTTCTAGGTATCTGGCTGAGTTTTGGAGAACTCTGGAGGTGGAGCTGCCCAGCACAACCTGGATTCTCTGGAGGCTTCTGAGGAAGCTTCAGAAATGCCATAACGTGCCCATCCAGGAGAAGATGGCCTATGTGGCTGTTGCTGTAAGCCATCGAGCTCTGTCCCTCCAACTTCAGCCCGCCATGCTCCCCTCTTGAGATGAATGACCCAACACCCCATCTAGAGAGTTTCTTTTGGTTCCTCTCAAACTTTGCTTCTGTCACCCAAATATAAACCTGCAGTGTTTCCACCAAGGGATTGACATGGAGCTGGGGAAGGTGAAGGAATCAGTATAGTTTAATATGTTTTAAACATTCCTTCCCTCATCCTTTAAAAAATATGTATCATCATAATTAAAAGTAACGCAAACTCGTGAAAATAATTTCAAATAATACAGAAGAGTATAAAATAGAAAGTAAAGGTCCTCCGTGAGCACAGCTTGGCAAACCTTCTCCGTAAAGGACCAGGTAGTATAATAAATATTTAAATAATGACTATACCATCTCCCAAAAAGTGAACGTTTTAGAACTGTTTATACATATATGAACTTCTTGTATATACATTTGGTATACTTTTTCCCCTTTTAAGTAGAATTTATTTTTCAAAGCAGTTTAAGGTCCACTGCAAAACTGAGCAAAAAGTACAGAGATCCTGTATATTCCCTGTCCCCTTCTGCACAACTTCCCCCGTTGTCAACATACGCTTTTTACTTTATGTTCTTCCCTACTAGTTTATGGGCTCGACTTGCTCTGCCTGTTATCATACTTATTATTTTTTTTAGCATCCAAAATTGTTTTGACATCTCTAGTCTGCAGTTGTCTTCTCTCTTTTTCTCTCTGTTCTTGTGAGTTTATGCCTTTTTAAAAATTCCTATAGTGTCATTTTGGTACAGTTTTAAAAGTTAGGCAGATTAAGGTATATATTTAACTATGTCGGTCTATAAAATTGTGTATATGTGTGTGTGTGTGTGTACACATAATACATGCAGAGGGTGCCAAAAAAGTGCATATACATTTTAAGAAAGTAAAAAACTGTATTAAAATTGTAATACTCAATATATACCAACAACAAAAGTTGAATACAAGTCACGTTTAATTTCTGCAATTACAAGAAGTACCATCAGTGTGATTTTAATACAGTTTTTTCCTTTCCAAATCAAATAGTTGTTTCAATCTAGTTGTAGAGGGCGCAGCTCACAGTGGCCCAAGTGGGGATCAAACCGGCAACCTTGGTGTTATTAGCACCGTGCTCTAACCAACTGAGCTAACCGGTCACCCCGTTTTTTTCCTTTCTTAAAATGTGTATATATATTTTTTGGCACCCTCTGTATATATATGTGTGATCATACTACATATACTGTTTGATAACCTGTTTTTCATATAACAATATATGAACTATTTTCCATAATCATATACAGGGCTCTCTATTATCCTTTTCATGGCTGCATAGTAATTTATTTATTTTTAATTACCTTTGTTAAAATAGGTAATATTTACATGGTTCAGAACCATTTATTTAATTATCAAGTTTTCTAGTAGTGAACATTTTGACAGTTTTCAAACTTTTGCCATTCAAACAATGCTGGAGCAAACAACCATGCAGACATAAATTGTGTTATACTGTACATATCCAATTATTTTCTTGGGCTAAAGTCCATTAAAGGGGAACTTCTAGGTCAAAGGATGGGCTTATTTAAACTTTTGATAATGTTCCCAGAAGGTGCCCGTCTACCAGTCATGTATGAGAACGCCCATTTACCCACACCCTCACCACACTGCACATTACCGGTCTTTCCATTGTTGCCTAGCTGATAGGTGAAAAAGTAACCTGTTTTAATTATAATTTCATTATTGGTGAGGTTGGCCACTTATATTTATTCTTTTGTGATTTGTCTGCTCATGTCCTATACACCAGTGTATCTCAATTTTAATGTGCATGCAAACCATAATCATCTGGGGATCTGACTGAAATACAGCTTCTGATGCAGAAGTTCTGGGGTGGGGCTTGCAATTTTTCATTTCTAACCAGCTCCCACATGCTACTGGTGTGTGGCCCATCCTTTGAGTGGTAAGCCTGTACATTTTTTTTCTTACTGATATGTAAGAGCATCTTATATAATAAGAATATTGCATTGATGCAAATACTTTCCCAGGCTGTCATCTAACTTTATGATCACTTTTGCCCTGGCTTTACATGTGTACGTGGTCAAATATGATAATAGCTTCCTTTATAGTTTCCTTCTGGATTTCAGGACTCCCCGTCACTCCTTGGTAACTTTTAATGATCACTCCACACCTACTCCATTCCCCCCTCACTTTCACGTCCCTGCACCGAGTCCCCCTACTGTTCTGCCGGTGGGATAATGGAACCAGAAAGCATGTTCTGGTACAGCAAGAAATAAAGCAACAGTAAGGAGTAAGGCTAGCGTTCAGCTCTGCTGTGTGTCTTTTCTCCCACAGGCAACAGATGCCCTTTATGAGGTGTTTGTGGGAAACAGGCTCCAAGCAGCTACGTTCCGACTCTTTCCTCAGCTTCTCATGACCCTGCTCATCCAGGTTCATCACAGCGTGGGCCTCACCATGTCTGATGTTGCCATCCCACGTGGCCTGTACACAGAACAGGAAGTGTCTTCAGAGGTCACCCCTGTGTGGTACTGCCCATTGTGATTTCACTGACCTTAACTAACAATAAGCATTGGGCAGTACCAGCTGTAGTGGGCACAGGGATGGCCAGGATGTGATCCCAGCTGTGGGTGGGGCTCACAGTCTGCTATCCTGTGAGACATCAAGATGGCATGCCCAGAAATTACTCTGGGCTCTCATTGGTCGTCCTTGGTGTTATTGGTGCCAAGGTAAATTAGACGATGTCGGTCCAGATGCCCTGCAGAATAATGTGATACCAGGCCTGCCCTTTCTGGGTAAAGCAAGTAGAGACAGAGACAAGCGCAACAGCCTTAAACTCACCTCCAGAACCACGCTGGTCCACAAGTGAACAATTCCTCATGTCTGCTTTATGCCAGAGAGAGAGGCTTTTAGTTCCCCGTTAGGGTCTCAGCAGAGATTTCTTAGTGTTGCTGTTGCACAGGGATTTCTTTCAGAGGAAGTGCTATAATGTATAATATTTAAGGCCACCTGCCTAAAAGTCAGGAGAACTGAGTTCGAATTCTCATTCTTTAACTAGCTGTGTACCCTGGGCAAATCTTTCTGTTTATCTGTGCCTCAGTTTCCTTATCTATAAATGAGGTCGGGCGTGGTGCTTTCCCAGGACCCTTCCAGCTTTAAGATTCTCTGTTGTGTACAGGATACTAGTTCAATAAATAGTTTTTAAAAGCAGTGGAGGTAAATTTTATGGAGTATAAATGGTATCTAAGTAAAGCTTTTTAAAAAAGCAGTGGATATCACTTTAGTATCCCATGTCATTTGTTTTATCATAGATTTATTTCCAAATCCCAGGGAAACAAAACCTAGTTAGATTTCTTTATGCCTATAATTTATTGAGGAGCCTTTCAAGTTATTAGAGTATTCAAAGTCTTTTGGGAAATCTAGGAAGAAGAGAATGACAGTCCAGCAGCTATAATGCATGGCCCTTCTCAGTGAGAGCAGGGTAATTGTGTGCTGGTAAGTTGGAGGGACCTCTTCTATTCACTTGTACTGTTTTTGTTTGATTTAGCTTCGCTATACAGGCTACAAAGACCCTCCTCCTCAGAACACAGTGCTGGCAGGAATTCAACATCATGGAAAAGCATAAAGGATGGACCCTCCTGGCAGGAAAAGATTGTCATCTTCAGGGAATCTCTCTCCTTGCCAAGTAAGGCTTCCTTGTCATGCATACCTGCTCTAACTCAGCATTGTTTTCAGGTAGACTTTTTCCCTTTTAGTTATCACAGAAGCCAAGGTTGGATAACCTTCTTGTCCCAGGGTGGACAAAGACCCATAACACTAGGCAGATTTTTCAGAGGTCCTGGCCCTGCCATGCCTTCCTGTGCAACTGAAGCTGGGCAAACACATCAGAGGGCCCCCAGCCCTGGGGAAAATGCTGTCTGTTTAGGAGCATTTCTGAGAGTTGTTCTGTCGGTGTTCTGTTTTACAGTGCATTGCTGGAAAGAAATCACCTCCTCGCACATAAGGTCATGTACTTGTTAGTCCCTCTTCTTAACCGAGGGAACGATAAACATAAACTCACATCTGCAGCGTTTTTTGTGGAGGTAAGACTTACTCTTTGGAAGCTGGATTTAGGAAGCCTCTAAAGCAGCAGGACCTGCATTCCTAGGCCCTATCCGACTTAGCGAGAGGCTGGGATCCATTTCAGACATGTGATAGAAATAGTTTCAGATTCAAGCCTATTGAAATTCTTCTTTCCACGTATTCATTATTCCTTATGTCCTTACAGTGTAAGCAATCACCTTGTAATGTATGTGCTGTCTAGTAGAGATTTCAAAGGGAAATAGTTATTTTGGGCTTGGTGGGAAGGTGGCTCCTCTCATGAAAAACGGCTTAAAGGTAACTTCTTTGGCTGATTTCTGGGTTTTTTCAGCTTCTCCAGAGTCCAGTGTCTAGGAGACTGCCCAGCATATACTCTGTTGCCCGCTTGAAAGACTGGCTACGACATGGAAATAATCTCTTTAAAATTGTTGCCCTAAAGGGACTGTGCTATCTCATCAGACACCGGGAGATGGTAGGAGAGGCTGCAGAACATTGATTCTTAAGTTACAAATAAAACATATCCCAGAAAGATACTGAAGAAACTGAAACAGTGGAGGAGGAAAATTGGGTAGTCTGGGTGCAGGAGTGGGTGGGAATACATCCCTTTGTACCATTTGAATTTTATACCGAGGAAATATGCAAGTACACACTAGTAAACATTTAATGAAATTAAAAGAAATAAAAAGTCCAAGTCACAGATATTCATAATATTTGAAACCTGCAGTTTGTGTAGGAGGTACCCTCATTATCATCACAACCTGGCAACATTTGGGTGTCCTTTTATGCCTCATACTGTCTTACCTTATCATCTAAAGACAAAAATCACTGACATTCCTGTTGAAAGCTCATTTTCCACAGGCCTCTCTAGAAACTAAACCTAGGTCAGAAGAGTAGATTAACCCCTGAGGCTTTAATTTTATCACTTCAGTTCTATTTTTTTTAAAAAAATTTACACTCACACATACGTACAGGGGTGCCAAAAAAATGTATACACATTTTAAGAAAAGAAAAAATGTATTAAAATTGTAATACTCAATATATACTGATAACGAAAGATGAATGCAAGTCATGTTTGACTTCTGCAATTACAAGAGGTGCTCAAAGTGGTTACCATCAGCATAATTTTAATAGTTTTTTTCTTTCTTAAAATGTGTATACCTTTCTTTGGCACCCTCTGTATATATCTGAAAAAAATTCTGGTTGATTAGATACGTGAATATTGGTTGGCTTATTCTGTGTACTTTTTACATGTATGTTTTAAACTTTAAAACCCTGAGACTGCTTCCTTTTGGGAGATTCAGAAGAGCAGAATCCCAATAGGAAGGACCCTAAAGGGTCTGTAGTCAATTTCTGCAAGGAATCTTTAAGCCTCTGTTTGAATACCTTCCATGCTGGGAAACTTGCTGCGACCTGCGCTAGCCATTCCACTCTCTCTCGTTGTTAAGAGAACAGTTCCGTACATTAAGCCCAAGTCCACATGTCTGGACCAAGCTCACCTGGTCCCAGGCTCACTCTGCTCCCTTCTCTACATATCAGCCCTGCCAATACTGAGAGAGGGCAATCAAACCCTCTTCACTTCTGTGTTCTTGACTAGCCAGTGCTACCTAAAACTCAACAAACACCAGGTACTGAGTAAGGTGGGGAGCCCTGCTTTGGTACCAGATGAAGTGCTATCAGGAGAGATGGTGATGCTTTTCCTTTGGGCACACAGAGGGAGGACATCAACAGCCTGTTGCCATGCATCGTAGACCTCTTATGTGAAACCGACGAGAAGATCGTTTTGTTGGCCATCAAGATAATCCTGCAGCTCGTTAGGACCATGGATTTCCCTACCCTGGCTGCCATGATGAGGACCCTGTTCTCCTTATTTGGTGATGTAAGTGAGAGGAGAGACTTTCCTAAGGGGAGGGTAACTGGCGTCACAGCAGATAAAAGTCGGGATAGTAATAAATACATTATTTTATATAGTACTTTTTATGTTCAGAGCACTTTCAGAGCTCCTCTCTTCAGACCCTTTCAGGTAACCGTGATGATAGTAAGGGGTAGTGGTGTTTTTCAGATTTAAAAAACAAAAACAAAACAAACAACGTGAGACATAGAGACTTGCCAAGGTAGTCCTCTGCTTCATGGGATGGGGATGGAGCTTTATAAGAAAAGACATTATCTGTCCTTTCAAGGAACAATCGAGATGGTGGACTATACATATGCAGTCTGACAATTAAGTTCGTGAACTTGTTGCAACGATGTTGCTAACCTTTTTTGATATCAGAGGGATTATTCATTATGAATTTGTACCAACTGGACAAACAGTTAACAAAGTTTACTATTTGGAAGTGCTGAAAAGGCTGCATAAAAAATTTAGACAACCTGAACTTTTCGCCAACAATTCATGGCTCTTGCATCACGACAATGCACCAGCTCACACAGCACTGTCTGTGAGGGAGTTTTTAGCCAGTAAACAAATAACTGTATTGGAACACCCTCCCTACTCACCTGACCTGGCCCCCAATGACTTCTTTTTTTACCTGAAGATAAAGGAAATATTGAAAGGAAGACATTTTGGTGACATTCAGGACATCAAGGGTAATACGATGACAGCTCTGATGGCCATTCCAGAAAAAGAATTCCAAAATTGCTTTGAAGGGTGAACTAGGTGCTGGTGTTGGGGTATAGCTTCCCAAGGGGAGGACTTTGAAGGTGACCGTAGTGATATTCAGCAATGAGGTATGTAGCACTTTTTCTAGGATGAGTTTGCGAACTAAATTTTCTGACCTCTGTATGTCCCTATCCCAAATCGCAAAGATTTTTCTCTTGAAAAATCTTTGTGATTTGGGATAGGGGCATACAGAGGTTGGAACCACATCCTTGGAAGCACAATGAACCACATCCTTGGAAGAGTCAAATAGGCATGGTTGGGATTTTGAATTTCAGCAAAACAGCTGTGTGAATGGTTAATACCAGTATTAGGCATACAGTATGATGACTACAGGTGGGACTGTGCCCCTTTCTCACACTTGTAGAGAGAGAGAGGACAACAAATTGTGCAAAGCAGCACGTCTTGCTATCTCCAAATATATTTGTTTTCTTACCATCAGCTACCTACAGCTAAATAGCCTCATATTAGGATTGGCGTTTCAACCAACCTAAAGCTCTTACAAGTTAAGCACAAACACTTTTCAGTGAGTTACTTCCCTTTGAATATTCCCTTCATAGGTGAGACCTGAGGTTCATCATTTCTCCGTGACCCTCTTTGGAGCCTGCATAAAGTCTGTGAAACACACAGATAAGAAGAGTATAGAGAACCAAGTCCTGGGCAGCTTGGTCCCACTACTTCTATACACTCAGGATGAAAATTATGCAGTAGCTGAGGTAATCCTACTATCAACTTCTTTCTGGATTTTACTTCAAATCCAGAGCCAGATCTGCAAATAAGAGTTCCTGTCTTTGAGGGCAGGGACCTTGTGGCATCATCTTTATTCTTCATTTTCTCTGGTACAGGCTACCTTTCAATTATTTTGCCAATGTGAATTATGGGGAAAAAATCTTACTCTTTCTGTATAGCAAATTGTGGCCTTTTGTGGCAAAGAACGAATGTATTACACCTTTTTGTAGCCCCACCCCAACATTCAGCGTAGCACAGAAACCTAGATACAGTACCCAATTCAACAAACTCTTACTTTTTATGACAATGATAATATTCTTTTTCTTCTTTCCTTCACAGACTGTCTCGTGGCCTTGAGACAAAAAGACTTGTCTTAAGGCTAAGTCAGCAATAGTAGCTTCTCTGACAATTTGAAGAAGGCTTTATCTCTTCTGAATCTTCCAGGAGTTTCTGTCTTAAGAGTTGTGGGTGGGATGTCATCATCTTTAGTCCTGTCCCACACCTCCAAACCTGTCCATTCCAAGGTGCAAACTATAATCAGCAGGTTCAGAGACAGGATTGAAGGTTACAGTGGACCTTGGCACCTTGTTATAGGGGAAGTTTTATGGCCTTCCAGCCATAAATATGAAATATTTCAGACCGCAAAAAAGTATAGAGCAGAGCTTTCCTGACCAGATATGGTACGGATACCAGGTGGAGGTATTGACACCCACTCACCCCTGCCCCCACCAGCCTATGGCAATCAGGCAGGACCTAGACCAGGGGAGGCTCTGGGCTGTTTTTCCTTTGAACGTTGAACAACGTCTGGCTACCTCTTCTAGGCTCCCCAGAGGGTTGCCTAAGCAGAGAGGAGGGATTTAACATAAAACAGGTTAGGAATCACTGACACACAGAACACAATACACACCCACATATCTACCACCCACTCTAAGAAATGAAACAAGAATTAATCATGCACCTATTCCCAGTTTAATTCCCCTAAGAACTATCCTTCTGAATTCTGTTTTTATCATTTCTGTGGTAATATTTTTCATGTTTTAAAACCTTCATATGTTAAAAAAAAATAACTTTATATGTTGTATCATTTATAAATCAGCAACTTTTTTGCTTAACATTATATTTATAAAATTTATGTTATGACTCTAGTTCATTTATCACTGCCATATGGAATTCTACCATGTGAATCTTCTACAACTTTCTACAAATGGGAAAATATTCCCATTTTCCTATTCCTAGACATTTAGGTTGTTTTCAGTTTTTTATGATTACAATGCTGCAATGAGCATTCTCGTGCAAATTTCTTTGTGTACATGTGTGAGAGTTTCTTGAGGGCATAAACTCAGATGTGGAATATCTGAGTACCTTTAACTTTTCTAGATATTTACAAGTTACTAAAATAAGTAGCTGAACTAATTTGTATTCTCATTAGTGCCCGAAGGAATTTCAATGTCCCAAATATCTAGTGGACCTGGGACAAAATACTTGCTTGGAGACCCACCAGAGCTGTTAGATGGTGCATGGGAGGCATTCTGAGAGTAATGCACAGAGAAGAGGCCCACTTAAAAAAAAAAAAAAATAACAAAAAAAGAGGGTCACTTGCTAAATTTTGCTCAAGTATCTGGATTAGGAAAGGATCAATACTCTCCAAAGATCCTTCCAAGCCAGAGATTCCACAAGGACTGTTAGAAGAGGAACTATACTTCCCTGTGTAGAGTGACAGAAATATGACAGAGGAGAAACAAGTGGGCATAGGAGCCCTATTGCTAGATGGTGGGGTAGTGGGAACTCCTGCCCAAATCTGTGGTGTGGGTATTATACCTAAGAGCTCTCGCTTTTGCCCTAGACCCATGGTTTCTACATCCTCCCCAGAACCCCACAGGTTTTATGGGTCCCCTTTAGGGACTGTCTGGGGAAGTAGATAGAGGGCAGACTCGGGTTCCCTTCCACTCTTCCCCTCACTTCAAGCAGGATAATTCTGAGTTTATTTGAAGGAAGTTTACCTCAGCTAAAAAATGGTTGAAAATACTGATCTCTGGTAATCCTTTTTACAGGCGAGCAGGCGGGTCCTAACTATCTGTGCCCAGTTCCTGAAGTGGAAGCTGCCCCAAGAAGTGTACTGCAAAGGCCCCTGGTACATCCACCCTAGTGAAGTTGGAACAATCTGCAAATTCTTTGTATGTGAGAAATAATGGCTTTGTTAACTCTTTAATAGGCTGACTTTTTTTTCAGATGTAGTTTTTAATCAGTCGTTGATATCTAGGAACGGTCTTGTACTGTGAACCTATAGTTCCCTCCCAACTGAATCACAAATACACTTTCTATTACCACCCTGGTGAACTCTTGGGACCCCCACTATCCTTGGTTGGGCTACAGGGTCAAGTTGATAGTACATACTCAAGTAACCACTTGTGGAGTGAAGTAAAAGGGTGTTACGTGTTACCTTTATAATGATCTCTAATGCTTCCCATGGATTTAGTGGATTGTTTTACCCTCCATCAGAGCATGTTCAGGGAGCCCCAAGCAAGGGCTGCCATGCTGTTGTAGGCCATGCAGCGTGATGGCAGCATGACACTGGCTCTGCCAGGACCCAGCTGGCATCCTTTCACCTCAGAAACTTGACAAAGGCTACTGTGCCCAATCTTAGGGGCAGGCCTGGGCCAGGGCAGCCTCAGGAGGCCCATCCATTGTTTTCTAAACAACTGACTCTAGAAGCACTGGGATCCTACTGTGAAGACCCTAGGACTGACACTGCCTGGGGCTCTTCCTTCTGTGTAGCCTGTTCAGGTCCCAGGATGGGCTCCTCTGATCAGACTTAGAGGGCTAGGAAGCCCCACAGTACCCTTGTGTCAGGCTTTCCACCGGGGGTTCCCTCTCTGACCTGAAGCCAAACCTATAACTGATGCACTGATGACAGTATTCAGAGCAGGAAATTCAGTGCTCTCGGTGGGTAAGCCTACAGATTATCCATGTTAAATCATAAGTTCTATGAGAACAAATTCCTGTTCTCGTAAACCCGAGGTGCCTATCCCTGTAAGATATCCACTGAGAGGTGGATTCATTCATCCAATGAGCATAACACATCCAATGTGCATTAGGCCACAGAGAACTCAATAACGTGACAACTATGAACACTTCCTAAAGGGAACTTGCAAGCTAGTAAGAGAGATAAAACCTCTGTGGAACCGTAAATAGAAACTCAAGGTGGAAAGTGATACATGCCAAGAGAGGAGTACCTGCAAAATGCCCAGAGCAGGATTAGGTCAGGAAGACAAGAGCTGTCAGGGAAGAGCTCGTAGGGAGGCAGAGCTCAAGGTGGAGCTTACAGAACAGGGAACACTTAGACGCAGAGAAGTGAAGACAGAGTCAGTGGCATTGCAGGTACAGTATGCAGCATGAGTGGGTGTGAGCAAGGTGTAGTCAGAGAATTTAACTTTGTCTAGGGGATTATTGTGGCATAATATTCATTGAGCAGCTGTAATTATTTCAAGCACTGTACTGTATACGTATGTCTGACAGAGTCCCTGAGTCTGGAAACTACAGTGAGGCTGATAAAGATAGTGCTGCTACTTCACTCCTTTATAGTCTGACTTTTTTTCCCCACTTAGGGAAAAAAATGCAAGGGGAAAGTTAACATCCTAGCCCAAACCTTGATGTTCTCCAAGAATGCAAAACTTCCTATCAGAAGAGCAGCAGTCTTGTTTGTAGGTACAAAGAAAATCCTTTCATTTCCACAGACACTTCTATCCTTTCCCAAATTGTGTTGTTCAGTATCCCCATTCTTTATGACGATGACCTTGAAAATATCTCCTTGGAGAAAGGGGCTAGGGTATCCATAGGTAACTGTCAGGCACTTGGTAAATCCGATTTTTAGAATCTAATTATCACAAGGCCAGTTTTGCCAGCTGCTCAGAGCCAAAGCCAGATCACAGACTCACTGACTTTATTCTGCATTTAGGGCTCTTTTCGAAGTACATGGATCACAATGAGGTCAGGATGAAGGGGACTGACTGGATAGAGGATGGTAAGTGGTAACACAGTTGGGTTTGGGGTGCCCCACATTTTGGAAGGTATCTGAGGCAGTGACTGCGGGCAGGCTCTGTGGCAGAGGTGAGACTCTGGAAAACAGAAAGCCTGACTTTTGTGGTAAATGGAAGCCCGTGGAGACTTCAGCTGAATGATGGTCTCATCCTAGTCCAATTCCCTCTTTAGGAAAGAACATCACCCTATTTGTCTGGGAACCACCTTTGATGAATTGTCTCAGGGACCATTCCTGAACTTTGTCAGGAAATAAGATATTACCTAGAAAGGCTATCTCAATAAATTATGATGACACCTCACAAGTACCAGAGATGACTGCACTACTATTTTCTATAAACGGTTGTCCTGTAAGGTGGTAGGACTTGGTAATAAAGATGTTTTATAGTCACATAGGCAACCAATCATGCAAATGGTTTTTTGAATTGTCAGTGAGTGAAAATTTTCTTTGAGGATTTAGCACTCAAAGAATTATTTGTCCCCACTTAAGAAGTTGTCTTACAATTAAAAAGTGCCATGCATGTACTTTGAGAACCAAATTAAAATACTGAGTAATACACTAGTTTTAAAATAAAAATATATAAAATAGCCGGAAGCAAAAGCTTACTTCAGAAAGATCATGCTGCTTTTCTCTAAGATTTCCTACTTCCCCACAGCTATCAGAGGCAAAAAAATAGGCAAAGTCATGTAGATTATTTTATTCTATGTGATAAGATTCTATTCTATGGTTGATTCTGTTCAATTAAAAGGAAATTATTTTTTATCCAAAATACTGGGGAAACAAAGTTCCTTTTCTAAAGTTATCTGTATAGAAGATCTAGAATATGTACATAAATTATATACATATAGATTAGGATGAACAATATGGGGCGGCCGGTTAGCTCAGTTGGTTACAGCGTGGTGCTAATAACACCAAGGTTATCCATTCAGTCTCTGCATGGGGCACTGTGAGCTGTGGCCTCCTTAAAAATAATAATAATAAAAATAAATAAATAAATAAAATTTATATACATATATATTTGGATGAACTATATAAAACTGCCATTTTTTAGGGCAAAAATAGTCAAACATCAGCAATCTCATGTGGCTCAATCTGATGGAATAATTCCACCCTCTCCCTTCCTTAACAGTGGATAATCTGTTTTAGAAATAGGGTAGAACACCCTACCACTCTTTTTTGAACAAGTTTCTGTCATTTACCACACCTTTAAGCAAACTTAAACAAAAATAACAAAATTTACAATATCAATTTAAATTAATTTCATGACAGTAAATTTCAATTCCTTTGGATTCCAAAATTGATGCCGGCTCCCTCGTACTCTGCAGAACATGTAGACAGATCTTAATGCATGAACTGGAAGAAACTAAAAACTAATAAAATATTCCATTTTGAAAATAAACACGATCAATTTAAAGGCTAAAATGCTACTGAAGAAATGAAAAGCTCCAAACAAGAAGCAGTCCTGAACATTTTGGAGACCTTGGAGAATTAGAAATTAAGAAGAGAGCCTTTTCTAATATGATACAAATACAGATCCATAAAGTGAAAAAGTGATAGATTTGTCTGTGTAAAAATTTTAAAAACCAACTTTGGAAAAAAAATTTAACACAAAACTGAAAAATAAACAATAGTATCGGGGGGATATATTTGCAACATGATAAAGGGTTAATATCCTTTAAAAAAAATCGGTACTTTCTCAAAAGAAAAGTGGGAAACAATACGAACAAGCAATTCATAAGAGACAAATTGGCCAATAAATGTATGAAAAATACTCAGTATTACTAGTAATCAAAAGCTTGCAAAACAGTGGTGATATATTAGTATGTGTTTTCCTGTCCAAATGGCAAAGATTACTAATTAATACTCAACAATGATATGTTAAGAGAAAACTGACATTATCATACACTGTGCAGGTACGAGCAGAAATTGACACAATGGTTTTATAGAAAAGTTTGGCAATATGTATCAAAACCCTTTAAATAAACATATATTTTGACTTATAAATCCCACTTCTAGGAATTTAACCTATATGAAAATAAGCAGAAACCATTACAGGAATGTTCATTTCAGTGTTACTTAAAATAGCAAAAATGGGGAAACATCTAAAATTAGAAACAAGGAAATTAGTTGAGTGAATTATAGCATATCCATATTGTAGAATCATATGTAGCCATGAAAAATATTGTAGGAAAAAAGGGAGTAATGATTTAAGAGTAACCTCTTGGACCAACACAGGAACTTAGAAATTGACAGTATTAGACAAAACTTAGCAGGTCCAGATACTTTGACTTTATGTAGACTACTTGGCAGTATGATTACTATAAAGGAATAAAACATTTGGCAACTCAGAAATGAGTTTTGTAGGTCAAAATTGGAACTGATCTACAAATGTACAAACTTTCAGACAGAGGCTTGGAAAAAGTCCTTCATCTCGGCTGCTGTAAGCATGGTGGCTGTTTGGTGTCGGGACCAGTGATAATTTCTATTGATCTTTACCTCCAGCTTGGGTTTTCTTGCCACTTACATAGATCTGAGAGATCTGCTGAATGACCCTGAGCCCTCTCTGCGCATCGTCGCCTCCCAGGCTCTGTTCCAAGTCCAGAAGGTGGAGGCTGACCCAGATCCCGGGCAGACCGTTTGCGGGTGGAGGAAGCTCTTGTGTCATCTTCCTACCTAGAAAATGCAAGGCAAGTAACATCAGGTGAAAACAAATCCTTTCAGAAACCAGAGAAGCAACTAGTGCTTCTTTTTCTTTTTGTTTTTCTTTTTTTTAAGACTTAAAGCAATGCCAGCATGAAGCTACCTCCACCCATTCAGTTATCTCAGAACCTATTTTTTTGCTGTCAAACTCTTTAAGGAATTAGAATATGTAGGGGAGAGCAGCTCTTGTTTCAAATTGGCAGAAATAGTGAAAATCTATTTCTGAGTATTTGAGGCATGTCAGACACCCATAAAGTTCTAGTTTGATCAACATGTCTGGGACAGCTTCAACAGAGATTTTAACTATTAATAAATGTTAATAATGTTGCAGTGTTTCTGTTGTTGGCTCTTTTTTCAAGGCCCAGTCTACTTGTGAATGGTCTTAATAATAAAGTAACAACGAGTTCTTATAATTTGATATTGATGTATTTTTATAAAATTTCTTATGGCCTTTCACCTTTCTCTCTTTCCCTTTCCCTTAAAAACCTTCCAGCAAGAAAAAACTTCTGAAGTGGTGTAGTGCTAAGTCTATCCCAAAATATGGAGGTTTCCTCTTCTTCCCTCCTACAACTGCTCCTTCAATGGCTCTAGGATAGGAACTGTTATTTGTTGAGTACCCCCATTGTCTGCTTTAAGCTTTGATGGAGAGCATTTTCTTATAAGCAGAAATTTTCTGAAAAGGAGATTAATTTGTACTGGGTGAATACTTTGATGAGCTGCATGTAAAAGGGTGGAAAACCCCCCAAGAGGCGTGCTAGATTAATTAGAAATGGTCATTGTTGGTCTAATTCCCAGGCTCTTGTTTGGTTGAGGAACAGAGAGCCAGAGCTGAACTATTCAGGGCATTGGAGAGGCCTCTTGAAGGTGGCATGGGAAAGGAGAAAGGAGATAAGGAGATGAGGCAACTGGCATATGAAAGACAGACACATCCAGTGGGAACTGCATTAAGTTTTTGTTGTAAATCCTTATCACCCCATCTCCCCATCCTTTCTGCCGAGACATTATTAGGAACAAATTTCTCCATGATTCATGGTAAGTTGGATGTTTTGAGGAATGTGACAGCATGCCAGATGTGGTTTCAAGAGGATCCCTGCCCAAGAGAGGTCTTCGTATTTGGCACTAAATCAGGAGTTTGAGCTAAAATGGAGGCCCCGGATGCCTGATGGACTCCATCGTCCCCCTTGGGCAGAACCAAGAGTACACCTTGAGAGTGACCAGTGGATGCTAAGCTTGCACATTTCAGTCACATGCATCCCTCACTGCTTTCTCCATGGTCTCCCAGAGTGCGTCCAGCTCTACTCCACTGTGTGCAACTCCACTGTCCATTTTGTGGGTTAGCCAATAAAAATGACTAATGCTTGTCAAACACTTACAATGAGCCAGACTCTAGGGATATTACATGATTAACTCTTTCAATCCTCATAACTGCTCCATGTATTTTATCTCCATTTTGCAGATGAGGAACAGAACCTGAAAGGGACTTGCCTGAGGTCACACAACCAGTAAATGCCAAACTCTTGTCTGGCTCCAAAGCACACATGGCCGGTCTCCTCTGCTCCTCCAGTCTGGTCTTTTCCCTCTGATGTGGAAAAGGCAGATTTATTCTACTATTAATCTCAGTTGCTGAACTCATGCCCCAAACTCTTATATTCAAACAAATGTTATAAAATGTTAATTGAACCTCAAATAATGAATACAAAGTTTGAGCACTTCTTACCTAAAAGTTAGTGTACCTCACTTTATTTTTTAATGGGATTACAATGTACATCCTTCACTGTGGAGAGTGGAGTCACAGCAAAAAGTGGCGGTTTTTCTTGAGGAATAGTTTTTGAGTCCTTGGTTTGATTTCATGAACTATCCCTGTCTCACGGAAGAAAACAGGCCTCCAGGTTTAGGATGCAGTTGAAATCTCTAGTGACATATAAAATGTTGAATGAATGAATCCTTTCTCTTTACTCCTGTTCATGCGAGAGTCCCTTTCCCTCGAGGCAGACTTTTATTTTTTGAGAAATACCACCAACAGGGAGTAGCAAGCACAATGCTTATTTTATCTTATTTATGTTTTATGTTAAAATTCACAGAGAGAAGCATCCATTAAGAGACAGAGGACTGCTCTTTACTGAACTACCTCAGCAGTTTGGGAAGGGCTGAAGAAGTACTTAATAGTGATTATATTAACAAGTCTGTTTATTCCAAATAGCTCCATTATTTTTATAGAAAGCTCTCTTCAGAGACAGGTTTATGTTTTTATGGAATTTCAAAAATTCACAAAAGTTTCTGGACATTTAATTTTGTTATAATACATTGAAAGAAAAGTTCGACATAATTGAGTATTATTTTGGCTTTATTTTCCTTATATACTATTAAAATGTATTATTCATTATCTATTACTGGCCCAGCTGTGTCTTTATTTTTTTTAGCTTTTCGCATTTTAAAATTTGAGTATTGCTTTCCCTCCTTATACTGAGAAACCTATCTTATAAGAAATGTTTTTTTTTTCTCTTATTGAAAGATTATACTATCATGTAAGTAAAAGATGTCATTGGGGAAGGGGAGAATCTCTCAGGCTCAGCCCTGGCAAGTAAAAGTACACTAGGTACAATTGTAAAATAGGTGAAATCTCTCTGCCAGTTCCAGGGGGACCGCCTTCCTTCTCCCAGATTCTAGGCTTCATGCTCCTTTTTCTAGCTCTCCCTCTCAGGAAAGGATCTGGTGAACTCACTGTTAGTGTAAGTGATTAATAATACTAGACTTAATAAAGTTAACTCTTCCAGAGATTTTTGTTTTGTTTTGAATTTTTGTGAGTTTATTTGAGCCAAAATTGACAATATATGCTGGGGAGCAAAATCTCAAACACTCTTGAGATTTTTGCTTTTTAACAAAGTACAATTTTTAAGCCAAAGGTATGAACCTCTAATTGAGAAATTTTAGGCATTACTGAGCAGGACGGAGAGAGGAGGTATTGGGAGATGGGGTTCGAGGTGATGGTGGGGAATAGAGATTTTCCTGTCATCCCCAGAACCATATCATAAAAGCAACTGCTTGGGACGGCCAGATGGCTCAGTTGGTTAGAGCGCGGGCTCTCAACAAGGTTGCCGGTTCAATTCCTGCATAGGATGGTGGGCTGTGCCCCCAGCAACTAAAGATTGAAAACAGCGACTGGACTTGGAGCTAAGCTGGGCCCTCCACAACTGGATTGAAGGACAACTACTTGGAGCTGATGGGCCCTGGAGAAGCACACTGTCCCCCAACACTCCCCAAGAAAAAGAAAAAGAAAAAAGCAGCTGCTTCCCCTACCTCTTCCTAACCCTTTTCAGAACACAGCAGAGGAAAAGGATTAGAAAGGATAATTCACAGCTGCCTTCTGTTATGGAGAACACAAAGTGATGGATTCTACATTTCCTTGTAAGGAAATCCCTGACCTCCTAGCCTGCCAGTTTTCTAGGTAATTAGGAAACATCTAGGAATAAAACAACAAAATCCATACTTTGGTGGGGTGTATAGTCCAACAGGGAGAGAAATAATATAATGTATAATATATAAGTAAACATAAAATAGTGTGTTAGAAGCTAGAATATGCTCTGGAAAAAAGATCCCAGTATGAGGAGTCAGGAGTGTAGTGACTGTAGGGTAGAAGACAGTGCAATTTTCAATAGAATAGTTAGCAGTAGGTTTCCTTAAGAAGGTGATATTTGAGCAAATACTTGCTGGAAGTGAGGGAATTAGCTATGCAGATCTAGAGAGAGAACATTTTGGGTATAAGAAATAGCCATTTCAAAAGGCCTAAGGCGAGCCGGCCCAGTGGCTCAGGCGGTTGGAGCTCCATGCTCCTAACTCTGAAGGCTGCCGGTTTAATTCCCACATGGGCCAGTGGGCTCTCAACCACAAGGTTGCCAGTTCAACTCCTAGACTCCCACAAGGGATGGTGGGCTCTGCCCCCTGCAACTAAGATTGAACACAGCACCTTGAACTGAGCTGTCGCTGAGCTCCCAGATGGCTCAGTTGGTTGGACGGTGTCCTCTCAACCACAAGGTTGCCAGTTTGACTCCCGCAAGGGATGGTGGGCTGCGCCCCCTGCAACTAGCAATGGCAACTGGACCTGGAGCTGAGCTGCGCCTTCCACAACTAAGATCGAAAAGACAACAACTTGACTTGGAAAAAAGAAAGTCCTTGAAGTACACACTGTTCCCCAATAAAGTCCTGTTCCCCTTCCCCAAATAAAATATTTTTTTAAAAAAGCCCTAAGGCATAGAGTTGCCTAGTTATCAAGGAACCACAAGGTCAGTATGACCAGGCAGGCTGGGGTGAGGAAGGAGAGGAGCAAATGAAGGCGGAGAGAAATGAAGATATATAAGGGACCAGATCCAGATCCTCAGTGACTTGCAGGCCATAACAAAGAGTTTGGCTTAACTCTCAGAAATGGGGAGTCACTGAAGCATTTTCAAACTTTTGGATTTTTGCCAGTTGCGTTGGTTAAAAAAATGGTTTTCAGTGGTTTAAATTGTAAAATAGGTGAAATTTTCATTTTTTTATTAGAAAGGTTGAGCATCTTTTTATGTCTAAATGCCATCTATATTTCTTTTCCTAAGACTGTATTCAAATCCTTTCCCCATTTCAGAGGTTTGTTAGTCCTTTACATGTTGATTCATAGGAGCTTTTTATATATTGAGGAAATTAGATTTTGGTCTGTTACTTTAGTTGCAAACTAAGTTAACATCTGAAATGGTCTAAAGGCCTGGGTATTTGTCTGTTGCATTTCAAACTTTAGGACCTTAGTAATAACGTTGCAATTGTATATGCAATTTAATTCATGATTGTTCACCCGTGTCTTATTTTTTCAAACTAAATATACAGAGAAAAAGTTTCTTAAATGATAAAATGCTTAGACATTCTTAGGTGCAGTTTTTAATTGAGCTTACAAATAACAGGTAGTAAAAAAAGTATTTTAAGTATCATAGCATATAAATGTGATGACGTATTTCCTTTATTTTATAGCACATTTTATGTATTAATTTTTAGCATAAAGTACATGGTTCAAAGGATGCAAAAAGATACACAGTAAAAAGTAATTTTCCTAAGCTTACCTCACCACTCCTGAATTTCTCTTCTCCCCTTTGTAGGCAACTGCAATTCCTGGTTTTTTAATGTATCCTTCCCAGAGATATTTGATATATATATATATATATATATATATATATATATATATATAGTCTTTATATATTTTATATATTATATATATAATCTTTAGTCTGTTTGCTCTAAGTGGACCCATTCCTAATCTCAGCTACTCAATTTAAATTCATTCAAGAATCAATTACATTGATTGAGGTGACACACTTCAAGGTGTGGAAATAAAGTAGATTGGAGTTGGTTGGAATGTACCTTGCATTAATTGTATAATTTAGATATCATTATCACCATTTTATAGCTAAAATAAACAGGCTCAGAGTTGCCAGAAAGCACGAAATCAGTACATAGCAGTGGTAAGACTTTTACGTCTCTTGATTCCAACCTCTGTACTTTCTTCAGTAGCCCCATAGGTAACCGCCTGAGCTGTTTCAAAGAAGGAAAGGAAAACATCATTTTCTCTAAATTGAATAAGGACATTTAAATGAGGGAAAAGGCAACAGGGATAATCTCAGCAAGATGGTTTGCTATCTTTGGGTGTTTGTTATATACATACCTCTCATATGGCTTGACTTTTCCACCATGACCTCTGCTTAAAGGGCTAATATCTAGGATGGGTTTTCACTAAATAATGTTGTTTTCCAGCTTCTCTGGGATTGCAGAGGAGTAGGATTAACCCAAGTTAACATATGGATTCAGGAAACAAAAATGATCCTAAATGTTGGTTCTAGGGAGAATGAAGTCTGTGCCAGGACAGTATGTTGGAGGAAAACCTAAAAGAAAATGCTATTCTGAAGTATGACCCAGTTGAGTGCCTTCGGTATAGATGTTGGTGGATAAAGGCCCTAGAATTAAAATTTTTAAGTTTAAATTGGGGTTTTCAGTTCTTTATCCAAAGTCGAAATGAGGTATAAAAATCACGTCTTTAGGAGGAGGGCTGGCACTACTTTCCCCATAGGGATCAACCTTTTCATGGGGCCCCCACTTTAGTTTTTCCTTTGAGCATCAAGGACAGTAAGAATGATGTCAGGACTTGCTCCTCCCCCACCACTATCAACTGCTTCTTTTTGACAGTTAGATGGTTAGGATTTTTTCCTGAGGGGCATGTGCTGATCGAGTACCTACTTAAGGGGCATAGCAAAGCTGGGGGGCAAAAACCTTTTTGAACGAATGTCAAAATGAAATAGCCATGTTGAGAACATTTTGAGAACTTTCTTACACTTACTTTGTTGAGAATTGTTTATATTTTGCATTACATTTTGGAGAGTGTACAGTATAATCTTTTTAGTCTTGGAGTCTCAGAAGGTCTTAATCAGGTTCTGGATACAGGCTCTGGGGAACTCTGAAATAGTAAACCACAATAGGGAGGTTAATCATAGAAGGGATCACACAATGAGATCAAAATAGAAACAACCTTCATGATGTATCTAGACCAGACATGAAGGCAGAGTAAAATCTATTTCACTACCCGTACTTCATTTTCTAGTCAAAAAAGCTCAGCTTAGTGCTAAATGGGCATGCCACTGGATATTAAGAAGAAAAAAGAAAACCCAACGTGAACCCTGATAAAAAAGGTAGGGCCAAAGGAAAATAAGAAAGCATGCAAGTGAGGCTGGCTCTGACAGATGTGTCCTCAATGCTAAGCTGCCTAAATTTGATTGAACTGGTAATAATGAACCCCTCAAGAGTTTTGAGAAAGTGACATGCTAGAAATGCTGCTTGAGAAAAACTAGACTAGTAACTAACTATAAAATGGGTTGGAAGAGAAAATATAAAATGTTGAGACAGCTAGAAACCTGGTAGAGGAGGAATCCACAAGATTTAGTGTAGAGGATGAAGGAATGGGGTGTCAGCGATAACAAAGAGGACAGCATGGGCTGGGGTTTTTTTTGGTGAGTGTAGCAGTACTGTTTATTGAAAACTAATGACATTGTTCAGGTACCATCCAAAAGGGGGTTGGAGGGGAGGGGAAGCCAGTACTGGTTAATTCTACTTTAAAGGAAATAAGGGAACTCAGGAGGATTTTCCTTTTATCTTGGCTTCATTTCCAAGGCCTATACTTTCTAATAATTCAATTCAGGACAGTCTGAGAATGACGACATGGCAAAAGGAAAAACCACAGAAGCAAGTGATTGGATGTAAAGGGTAACAGTTCAGGTGAATCAAGAGATGGGAAATGAAAATGCAAGACTTTACGTAGACAGGATATGACTTATTCAAAGTCCAAGTTGAGAGTCCAGATTTAGCCCCGAAGAGAAGAAAAAAGAATAATGTTTAATGTTTCTCAGTTTTTGTTTGTTTGGTGGATGACCTTTGAGAGGTGTTTCTTTTGTTCTTGGATCATTTTCAAGCCAGCCATGCCCCTCAGTTTGTATCTGGATGATCTGAAAGTAACAGCAAAGGAAGAATCAGTGTCTTGCACACAGGAGGCACTCAGTAAACATTTGTGGAATGAAGAAATGGTTTTTAGGAGTTAGTATGTGTGAAGTGGGAAAAGAATCAGGAGGATCAAATCTAATAGCAGAGAAGAAATGGGCTATAATACATATACAGCAACTCACTGAAATCCAAACCATCTCTTTAGAGAGATGAAAAATGGGGCAATGAGTCCCTGGTTTTGTTGGTTTATAATCCCTGACAGCTATTTCCTTTTGTATTGGTTTCTCTTCAAGGCCAGAATCACCCTCTGCAGTTCAAATCTGGATTTAAAAAAAAAAAGAGATTGATTAGTTATGGCAAAGGCAAAAAAACCTGAGGCTTCTTAGCTCTTGTGATCTTGTCCAGGACCCGCTGTGAAAGCCAGGATTGCATGCAGAAGACTCATTTTTTTGTGTTTCCCCATCCTAGAAAATACCCTTCCCTTTGCCTCTCCTCCACCAAACTTCTTAAAGAGAAGTTTTCTGACCTTCCTCCCCTTAGCCTCTTGGTGATAGTAATACGGCTTCCAGCCCCAGTGGGCTAAAGAAAACTGCTCTGGCAAAGGTCACTAAAAATATATGAATGATAATATATGAGGTCTTTGAATTCCTCATCCTATTTGAATTCTCTGCAGTGTTGGACTTATTTCCTGACCTCTGAAATACTGCTCTTGTTTTTATACCTCTCTGGCCAGTTTTTTTTTTTTCATTCTCTCCCCAAATTCTGCCCATCCCTGAAATGCTGGTGTTCCTAAAGATTCCACCCTTAAGTCTCTTCTCATGCCATCACACTCCCTCATACGAACCTGCTCCCTTTGCTTCATGTACTGCCTGAATATGCCCAAAATCTTCCTGTCTAGGCTGTGTCCCCACTCCTGGAACGCTCTCTTAATTAAATAAGTACAGTAGGTTTATTAGGAACCAAATGAGCCACTGGAGGAGGACTTGCATCCATCTCACCTGCACTAATCCTGACATCTCTTTGCTGATAGGAAAGGAAGTTAGGAGGATTGATAATCCGTTACAGACCCCTGGGCACTGGAGATAGACCTCCCTACAACTGCCCATAACCAATCCTGTAAGCAAAAACTCATAGGAGGAGAGTCTCTGTTACAGACACTATGTGACAAGAGAATATGAGATGGTCCTAAAGTCAACTGCAGTAGCTTCTAGAAGGGAGCAAAGTTGGACGTGCCACATGGGTGGTTCAGTTTGAGTTTGAGTTTTTTGGGGGGAGTTTGAGTTTTTACTCATTTGGCGACCCAGCTTGCAGCTGGTTCCCTAGTCCCAAAGGGGCACCTTCCAGAGTCCAATAGCCTCTCCTTAAACTTCCTGCACGCATCATAAGCACAGCAGTTCTAGAATTGGGCTGATCCCTCTGCTTGCACTCTCATTATAGTTCACAGCATCACATTTTACCCTCTTGGCCCAGATGGAAACGTGTTACAGGGGCTCCTTCCTCTTCAGCGGTGCCCCCCTTCAGTTCTAGGCCAGAGACCTGTCTCCAGGTTGGCTCCTTCGTATACAGGACCAGTCCTCTGCCATCTCCATACCTCTAGTCTCTACCCCACCCAATCCATGTGTCACACTGCAGCCAGAGGAACCTGTCCAAAACACCCATCATTCATCACCTTTCCTTAAAACCTTCACTGATAATGTCCAGGATTTTAGTGGAGCATATGAGGGGCTTTGCAACCTACCTTGCCCTGTCTTCCATTTCCATCTCTGGGGACCTCTTCCCTCATCCAAGCAACAATGGGCTCTTTGTAATTTTCAAATACAACATGCTAAGTATTGAGTACCAATGAGCAGTCAGGCGTTAGTCTAAACTTTGGAATATAGTGAATATGAAAGGAAGGCCCTGCTCTCATGCAACTCACATTTGAGTAGGAAGAGCCAGTGAATAAACAAGATAATTTCAGATAGTGATAAGGTACTATGAAGACAAATGGGGTTGGGGATAGGGTCAGCTATTTTAGGTACAGTGCTCAGAGATGGCCTGAGAAGGCCACAATTAATAGTTGAACTTGAATGATGAGAAGAAGCCAGACAAGCAAAGATCTGGTGTAGAGTGCGGCCGTTTGATCAGTGTGTGACAAAGGCCTTAACGTAAGAACTTAGCTTGGTAGCTTGGCATTTTCAAGGTTCCAAAACAAAGCAGTGAGGCTGGACCTTATTACATACCTGGGAAGGGAGTGGAGAACATGAATGAGGCCAAATCACATGGGGCCTTGTGGCCATAGAAAGGAGCTTGGATATTTTAAAGGCAAGACAAACCTATTGAAGAATTTTGAGTGAAGGACTGACATGCTCTGATTTACCTTTAAAAAGATCACTCCGGCTCTTCATGAAGAGGGGGTTTTGCTGGAGCAGAAAGAGTAAGCTTCAAGACCAGTTCCACGCCCTCAGGCTTATGCTCAGGCCATTCCTAAGACTGGAATGACTGTCTTTACCGGGACGGTTCCCAGGGCCCAGGGAGCTGAGAAAGGGCCCCCTTACTGCATTTCTCTTAGTTCAGATCAAGCCTCATTTAGCGATCAAGACATGGCGAGGAGTCTCCGACCATCCTTGCCTCACCAACCCTTCAGTCATTCAACAGACCACTCACTGGGCGCTGGAGTCACTGAGGAGACGCCAACGAGCCCCCCTCCCCATTCCCACTCCCTACTCTCCCCCTGTCAAGGGACCACTTTTTTCGGTTCCCTGCTCCATCTCTAACACAAGGGGTAAGTCTCAGACTATGTTTGACGCCGCGGAGCAGTAACAAACCAGGCCCGTGCGTTGGCGGGACAGAGGAGCCTTCTTCCTAAGATGAACAAGGCCACCTAGTAATAGACAGCCCCAGCCCTACCCCACACCCAAGAGCCGCGGAGACAAGAGCGGAGCCGCGGGCTTCGAGGTAGCATATGGACTACAACTCCCAACAGACTCTGCGCGCGGACTGCTGATCCCTCCGCTCCCAATTTGTCCCGCCAGCTGTGCCCACAGCTGCCTGCCGAGGGCCAAGACCAGGTTTTTTTCAGCACCCGAGGTCCGTCTTCTAATCACATTTTCTGACAGGGACCGCTGAGAGCCCCGGAGGAGAGACGGACTTTTTCGACTAGAACGCGGATGCAGACTATCGTAGAGCCATCGCTCTAACACGGCCGATTTTCGCGCGCTTTGGCGCGGGGAGTTGTGGGTAGGGCGCCCAAGAGGGAGAAAGGAGCCGGGGGCTGTGATCGCGCCGCCCGCCGGGCCTGAGGGGATGTTCCAGAACAATCCCCACGCGGAGGGAGCGACGGTGGTCGCCGCGGCCGGGGAGGCGCTGCAGGCCCTGTGCCAGGAGCTGAACCTGGACGAGGGAAGCGCGGCCGAAGCCCTGGACGACTTCACCGCCATCCGGGGCAACTACAGCCTAGAGGTGAGCGGCGGCAGGTGGGACGGCGGGGCTCGACCCTCGCCAGGCCCCACCTCCGCCCCGCCCCTACCCTACCCTACCCTATGGGGCGGTGGGAGTTTCCTCACCGAGAAGGGTCGCCGCCCAGCCGGGCGCTGCAGCGTGCGAAGCTGGAGGGCGAGTGTAGATCATGCTATCCTTTTTTTTTTTTTTTTTGAGGCGGGAAACTGAAGTCCGGAAAAGGAGGGGTTTGCCCGAGGTCACACGCCACTCAGGGGGTCCCATAGACTCCACACCAGACTTCCCCCCGTCCTGCCAAGCGCCACAAACGTCATGTTACTGCCTTTAAATCTACTACAAAACCAAATACTATAATGATAAAAGCTAAAATGAATTGTATGCCAAGACATCGCTGCCCAGCGCTTTAAATATGTCACCTCACTTAGTGCTGGCTACAACCTCTTGAACACGTTCTGTGATCCCCATTCTCCCACTGAGAAGCTGAGCCCCAAAGAGGTTAAGTTACTTGCCCAAGGTCAGGTGGTTAGTGGTGGAGCCAGACTACTGAGTCCCAGCCATTAACATCTCCACTCTTACGCCTCCCGATGGCGGAAGTGTGGGTTACTCACTTTGAAGCCAATGTTCATTCATACAGGGCTACCTCTCAGCTCCAGGTTCCTCCTCTCTCAGATGGGGATACTTAGATTATCCTGATGCTTTCGCACAATATCTGGCCATGATAGAAAATAAGTAAATGTGGACAATCATTATTAGATTTTTCCTAGTCATTCTTGGTATTTAGTCCTCACGACAGCCCTGTGAACATGGCAGAGGAGTGTTACACCTGTTTTCCAGGTAATAATATTAAGGCAAGCATAAGCCCAGTGTAGAGATAGAATTGTGATTGAGTGTATTTCAGCAATTAATCCAGTGACTTTATATTCAAAGGCTTTCATGATCCCAGGGGGCTGGCCTGAAACGTAGAGTGCTCCACTGACTCACCACCCAGTGAAATAATTAATTGCTGGATTTAAAGGCAGAGAGTTGGAAATTTGGAGTTGAGTGTACGTGTCTATATATAAGGGAAAAGTACCCAATGTCTCCAGAGTAGGTCTGGACAGACTGGGTAAAAGACAGTGATCTGCATCCGTGCGTAATGTGACTGGAAAGCTGGGGAAAGAATAAGAAAGTAAGGAAGGTTATGAATTATTGTCTCAGTGAAAACAACTGATTTTTTAAAAGCCCGAGAAAGCAGCTCTGACATTCCAGGTCCTCACTTAGTCTCTTAGTGAATAAGCTTTTACTGAGTGACAACTGTAGTCAGGCCATTAAACTAGGCACCTCTTTCAGATTCTTGAATATGCCAAGCTTGTTCCCACTTGTGTGCTTTCTCCATGCCATTCCCTCTACCGGGAACCTTTTCCCTCACCGACAACTCCAGGGAAGATTGAACAGCTAGATCTCCAGTTAGGCAAAGTTGATCAGGACCTCTTAAATTTTCGATTTAGAAAGCCCACATGTGTGAATTATGATTTCATGAGTGTTAATTCTATCCACAGTGTTTTATTTTCTCATTTTTCATTTTTGTTTGTTTTATGGTGAAGACTCTTGCAGTAGGCATCTTCATATATCTGCCGCTTCCTAAGAACCCTTCCCTGCAGTCCCTACGCCTCTCTAGTTTACCTGACAATCTCCTGCATACATTTTCCCCTTGCTCTTTCCCTGCTCTCCTTACATTTTGGTGGTTTACCACTTACCAATTTTAAGTTTCCCTCTGTGAATCCTCCCCTGACCTCTAGTCAAAATTATACTCACTACACTGTATTTTCCCACAACACGTTATTTTCATTTCTTATAGCATATATCTGATCAATAATAGATAATAATATCTGTTCTTCTTAGCTCTAGACTTGGAGTTCCCTGAGGTCAGAAATTGTATTTCTAAGATCTAGCATCAAGGAATTAGAATAAATAATATAGGGAAAAAATAATTCCAGTACTTAAATATTCTTTATCTTAATGTTATTTTCATCTAGTAGCGTGTATCCAAAGGCTCTATAATTCTTGGATACTGTTTCCAAATAATTCATTACTCAAGGCTTCTAAAAATATACAGCCTTAAGACTACCTGCCTCATTTAATGCCTTGAGCAAATAAGACTTCTCACTACTTTAACGTAGGAACACTGGGTTTTAGTTTAGCTTTATTGGCAGCCACCCATTTCTGTCCACCCCTTTCGGATTATTGCAAGAAGTCTATCAATCTTTTTATCCTTCTAGAGTCTAGTCTTAAAGAGGATCTGCGGAACAGTAATAGGAACAGTTATATGTTACTCTGTGAGATTTGTGTCTAACTCTTAAATTTCATGTATAGTTCAGCAGTGAAGTCATGAAGTGATTCTAGCTTGGCGATATCTCCAGTCTATGTCAGAGGATTAAGTGTTCAATTCCCAAATGTCACCTTTTTTGTAGCATGGTAAATTGAGATATCTGCTAAGATAGACATCTATACTTACTATAACATTTTAAAGATTGGGGTAAATCCCCAAATATTTACGTCATAAAAATGAGTCTCTTTTATGTTGTGCAAGATAGGTATTAATATTTTATGTGTGATTCCCTTGTCATCATTCCACTCTGTTCTTACCTTTCTCTGCCAAACTGGTTAAAAAAGAAACATAAAACTAAAATGGTAGAAAGGGGGGCAGCCGGATGGCTCAGTTGGTTAGAGCACGAGCTCTGAATAGCAGGGTTGCCGGTTCGATTCCCACATGGGCCAGTGAGCTGCAGCCTCCACAACTAGATTGAAGACAACGAGCTGCAGCTGAGCTTCCAGAGGGGCGGCCGCATGGCTCAGTTGGTTAGAGCATAAGCTTTCAACAACAAGGTTGCCGGTCCAATTCCCACATGGAATGGTGGGCTGCACCCCCTGCAACTAAAGACTGAAAACGGTGACTGGACTTGAAGCTGAGCTGCGCCCTCCACTGCTAGACTGAAGGACAACGACTTGGAGCTGATGGACCCTGGAGAAACACACTGTTCCCCAATATTCCCCAATTAAAATAAATAAATAAATAAAAATAAAATGGTAGAAAGGAACTTCAGCATCATCAAGGCCATGACTGGTGTTTTAAAATCGAGAAAGCTAATGTTGAGAAATTTTAAGAGAACTCTTTCAATAATATTAGGTTTGGGGTATAGGTGAGAAATCTGTCTTTGAATTAATTCTGATTTAGCATGTTACACAGGACTGAGAGTAAGAAGTTTTATACCCATTACTGCAACCAACTAAGCTTTATGACTTTTGGCAAATATCTTTACCTCTCTGGCCTTTTATATACAGAATGAAATTAGAACTGATAATTCTAAGATCTCTTCTGGTTCTAGAATTCAAGCATTTTAACATAATATATTCATTTTGCTGTTTGTCTTTTGCCTGCCAGGGAGAAGTTATACACTGGTTGGCATGTTCATTATATGTTGCATGCCGTAAAAGCATTATTCCCACAGTTGGAAAGGGAATCATGGAAGGAAATTGTGTTTCACTTACCAGAATACTGCGTTCAGCTAAATTAAGGTAAAGCACTTTTATTTTTCAAATGTTATTTTATAAATCCTAAATTTAATTTTAGAATTTAATTTCTCTTTATTTTAAATCACTTAACTTCATTCCATTCTAAGTTTGTTACCAAATAGATATTCTTTCCCAATTCTCCACTGCCTTTCTTAAATTCTGACTTCAACCTGAGGTTTCTGTACTAAACTTTTTTGTCTATAATTTTTCATTAATTTTTTAAAATTTGAAAATAATTTCAAGCTTTCAGAAAGTTAAAAAATAAGAAAAGCACAGAGAGCACCATATACCCTTATTCACCTATTTTTTTACCCCATTTACTTTCTCATTTCATCTTTCTCTCTTAAATAATATTTTTCATCAACCACTTCAAAATAAGAAGTGTACATTATAGTCCTTTACCCCTAAATACTTCAGTGTGTGTTTCCTTTAGTAACTACAGTACAGTTGTCAACTCCCACAAAGTTAACGTTGATACAATAATTTAGTCTATCATCTTTATTCTAGTTTTATTAGTTGATCAAGTCATAAGTGGTTTTGTGTCCTCAGTATATCATCTCTGGAGGCACATGATATCCAAGTGCCTGTCATTAGTGATGTTTTGATCATCTGCTCAAGGTGTTGTCCAGTTTCTCTACTGTACCCTTAATATTTTTTCCCTAGCAACTACCAGGCCATCAGTGGGTCCTGGCTATAGCTTCTACTTGCTCTTGTATCAACCATATGGAACTAGTTGCCCGGGTACACAAAAGAAAAGGAGTGATCCATATTTAGATAGTTGCTAATGTTCTCTGTTGCTGGGTTTTTTACCTGTGACAAAACTATTTGAGATTGCTGTCTATTTGCTATCCTGGGTGTCCAGGATAAAAGAGAAATACACTTTAAAGCCCTATCCAGGGAGGGCAATTATGTTTCAGTTCATGGTAAATTTAAAAAAAAAAATTATCGGAATAATTTCAGTTGCAATAAGTGGAAAAATATAAAATCAAGACAGTTTTTAAAACTGATATCAATTTTTGTCATTGATCATAAAAATTAAAAAGTACAATTAAGATTCATGGAGTTCAAGTATTGGTGCTTTTTTTTTTTTAACTTTTATTTATTTTAAGTGTGTTTTTCCAGGACCCAATAGCTCCAAGTCAAGTAGTTGCTTTAATCTAGTTGTGGAGGGTGCAGCTCACAGTGGCCCATGCGGGGATCGAATCGGCAACATTGTTAAAAGCACCGTGCTCTAACCAACTGAGCTAATAGGCCACCTCTCAAGTAATTTTTTAAATTGAGCAAAACCTTATCCGTTATAGTATAATCTGATCTATTTCTATCAATGTTTCTCATCAGTGACCATATAAAAAATTTTAAATCCTTATAATACTTGTTTGTTAGAGAAACTGAACAAAAAATAACTTAAAATTTAGAGCAGTACAAGCTCATGATAGAAATTTCAAATAATGAAAAGAGTTTTGGAGATGATGGTGATGGTTGCACTATGTGAATGTACTTAATGCCACTGAACTGTATACTTAAAAATGGTTAAAATGGTAAATTTTTTGTTCTATAGGATACTTTACCACAATGAAATAAAAAGTTTAGGGGTGGCCTGTTAGCTCAGTTGGTTAGAGCGTGGTGCTAGTAACACCAGGGTTGCTGGTTCGATTTCCGCATGGGCCACTGTGAGTTGTGCCTTCCTTAAAAAAAAAAAAAGGGGGGGGGGGGTGTTAAAAATTTTCAAATAATACAGAAGGGCTGAAAGTAGAAAGATGTCTCTTCCTTTTCTTACTTCCCAGAATTAACCACTGTTAATAATTTACGGTTAATAGTTAAATAGAAAAAAAAATCTGTTTTCAGTTGTTGTTTTTTTGTTTTTTTAATGAGATCATACTTGTGTATTGTCCTGCAATTGCTTTTCTTACTTTATATTCTAGAGATCTGTATCACCATATGTGGCTCTACCTCATTAATTTTTTTTAATGACTAGAATATTTTAAGATATAAGGATTTTCATATATTTAACCAGCTCCGTATTGATGGACATTTAGGTCGTATCCAGTCCTTTGTGATACAGATAAGTGAACAGCATTGTAATATGTATTTTAGATAAAGTTCTAAAAGTGTAGTAGTGATGGGGTAAAAGATACGTTTTTAAATGTAGATTGATATAAAAAATTTTTTTAAGTGTCACATTCTTAGTTGCTAAAAGAACAGTATACCAGCAGCATTATGTTCATTCAGACAAAAAAAAAAAAAGAATTGCAAATGATGATGTTATTTGCATTGATTTGTAATAATTTGGGCTGTTTTAAAAATTTCAACTTTAAATGTAATTTTAAATGATTATCTAGATCTTTGTAGACTTGGGAAAATACCTGTCAAATACTGTCAATAAATCATACTGCAAAATACTACATAAGTATAGATTATAGATACACATGTAAAACTGGCAGATTTTTATTAAGTGCTTATCTGTGTGCCAGGTACTTTTTTTGTGCTAAGGGTTTTCATGTCTTTATTCATTTAATCCTCATGGGATTATTCATTTGTTATTCAGATCTTATTTTCTAGATAAGTAAATCGAGTCACCAAAAGGTTAAATTACTTCCAAGAAGCTATATACCTAGTAAGTGGCAGAGCCTCCCAAGTCCATGCTATATCACACATGTATCTACACACAAATGTATATTAGTATGTCTCTGTTTTGAACTTTATTTATATTCAGTTTCAGTTTGCAAAAAAACTCAACCAAAGCAACATCCAATTTAAAAAAAGTTTCATGTAAAAATTTTTTTTGCTATTAAGTGTGGTATTAAAAAGTAGTATCTGTTGTGCATTTTGAACTTTTAATTCATTTTAATAAAGTCATCTGCATCTCTTTTTTTAAGTATTGAGAGGTAATTTTTCCACATTTTTTTCCATAAGTTTTTCAGCAACTTGTGATTTAAATCAAGATGACTTTCATTTATTATTTTCATATTGTAATAGAACCCCAATGAAAATTTAGTTCATGAAAAATTATTTTTCATGCATTTTAATTGGAACATTGATGATATTAAATTTTCTTTTATAAAGAAAAAGTAATTTTCTTTTTTTTTTTTAAGATTTTTTTTTTTATATATATATATATATATATATATTGAGAAGGGGAACAGGACTTTATTGGGGAACAGTGTGTACTTCCAGGACTTTCTTTTTTTCCCAAGTCAAGTTGTTGTCCTTTCAATCTTAGTTGTGGAGGGCGCAGCTCAGCTCCAGGTCCAGTTGCCGTTGCTAGTTACAGGGGGCGCAGCCCACCATCCCTTGCCGGAGTCGAACCGGCAACCTTGTGGTTGAGAGCACATGCTCCAACCAACTGAGCCATCTGGGAGCTCAGCAGCAGCTCAGCTCAAAGTGCTGTGTTCAATCTTAGTTGCAGGGGGCGCTTCCCACCATCCCTTGTGGGAGTCGAGTTGAACTGGCAACCTTGTGGTTGAGAGCCCACTGGCCCATGTGGGAATCGAACCGGCAGCCTTAGGAGTTAGGAGCACGGAGCTCCAACTGCCTGAGCCACTGGTCCGACCCCACAATTTTCTTTTTTATCTTTTGAGTGCTATTGAAATTCAGTAGTGTGCTGCTATTGGGACATATGCCCCATATTTATGATCTCTGCTCTATATATTTGTTTTCATTGTATATGTGTAGTAAAATATGCATAACATACAATTTACCATTTTAACCACTTTTAAGTGTACAGTTTAATAGCAATAAATGCATTCACATTGTTGTGTGACTATCACCACCATCCATCTCCAGAACTTTTTCATCTTCCCAAACTGAAGCTCCGTAATAAACAATAATTTACTTCTTTCCCCTCCTGCTAACCCTGGGTAACCTCCATTCTACTTTCTGTCTCTAAGAATTTGACGATTCTAAGTGATTCATATAAATGGATTTATACAGTATTTGTCCTTTGTAACTGGCTTATTTCACAGCATATGAATACTTAGCATAATGTCTAAGGAAGTGGCTGATTCAAAAGCTAGGGCAGGGGCAACCGGATGGCTCAGTTGGTTAGAGTGCGAGCTCTCAACAAGGTTGACTGTTCAATTCCCGCATGGGATGGTGGGCTGCGCCCCCTGCAACTAAAGATTGAAAATGGCAACTGAACTTGGAGCTGAGCTGTGCCCTCCACAACTAGGTTGAAGGACAACAACTTGGAGCTGATGGGCCCTGAGAAACCCTCTGTTCCCCAATATTCCCAAAAAAATTTAAAAAAAAAAAGGGCAGACTTTTTTTTTTAATTAAATTTATTGGGGTAACATTGGTTAATAACATGAATTTCAGGTGTACACCTTTATAATATGACATCTGTATACTCCACTGTGTGCTCACCATCTGAAGCCTGGTCTTTTTCCATCACCATATATTTGACCTCCTTTGCCCTCTTCATCTACCTCCCTTCCCCTCTGGTAACCATCATTCTGTTCTCTGTATCTATGAGTTTGGTTTTCTGTTTGTTTGGATTTTTTTGTTTTATATGAGTGAAATCATACAGTTCTTGTCCTTTTCTGGCTGACTTACTTCATTTAGCATAATAACTCTCAAACCTGGTTTTTCTAATAGAGAACCTGGAACAGCTCATTAGGCCAGAAAGTAAGGAAGTGTTCAAAAAATGTTGGGGACACGCCAAGGGACATAGGAGCTAACTTGAAAAGCTTCCCATTAGTAGTCAAGTTTGGGATAATTTGAGCATCAAAATGAATAGGGACAGTAATGGATTATAGTTCACTGAATAAAATTTATATTGATAAACAAGGGAGAAAGGAAAGCTCTTCCTTATATTAGAATGCCAACTAATAAATGTAGAAGAAATTATAGGAGAAAGAAATCACCATTTCACAACCTCATAGTAATAATTGATGGAGGCAAAAAATCAGTGGATGCTAAAATTAGTGGATAGAAGTTTGATAAGGAGCAGAATACTGACATAATTCCAAAGTTTCTTCCTATAAGTTGCTTATTCACAAAGGAAAAAATAGTAACTTTGATGTGGAAAACTGGGCAGATACAATTTAAATCAAGTGCAGAGTTATCATAATGGGACAAACGGATGTGATCCACTGAGAAGGATATGATATCACCTGTGTAGTACTCTGTCAAAAATACATAGCCTAAATCTAATAATGAGGGAAGCATGAAACAAACCCAAATTAGGGACATACTACAAAGTAAGACCAGTGCAGTGATAAGTTTTAGCTATAAGTTTTTTGTTTTCAAACACTCTGATGTACTTCGTTCCAGGTTAAAACAGACTTTTGGGGGATAGCAATAAGTACAGTGGATTTATATGGGAAGTATTACTCAAGGCTCTTGTTTATAAAAAACAGATACCAATTACCAACTTTGGCTAATTTAAGGACAAAAGAAATTTACTAAAAGGATATTGGATAACCGACAAAGTCCTTAGGATGACTTGAGAAATTAAACTTGAAAAATGGCTAGGAACAAAAGGAGGCTGGCTACATAGCCAAAGGTATATCACAGAATACATCTAACAGGGACACAGCTTGCATGGCCAGCAGTACCATCCCTGGACATGGCCAGCAGTACCATCCCTGGACATTGTCACAGTATTTTTCTCTAAGAGCTAAATATTGCTATTTATCCTGCTGTAAGAATTTACCACTTCCTCACTTTTTTGCACTACCAGCTCCAGATTCAAAATCCCAAACAGATGTGTTTAATCAAGGACTCCAGGTTTTATGCCTTCCCCCTAACTTCCAGTGAAGCTTGTGGAAGGCAAGATACAAAAGTGGGGAATTCCTCAGGCAAGGGAAGGATTTCATATGCTGAGCATCCTCCAAAACAAAGTCCTGTATAAAGGACTGTTATTTGTCAGCCAAAATAAATACTTAGTAGTCTAGCAATTTTTTTCTTTGTCTGCTATTGTTAAGAATCTTTTAAAGAGACTCGTAGAGTCTCAGATTTCAATCAGCATGGCTGGAGTTTGAATACTTATGGACAATTAGCTGATGATTTTTAAAAATTTTTTTAAATTTTACAAGTATTTTTTTAAAAATTACGAGTATTTTATATATAGTGCTAGACACTAAAATGAGCTTTAACATTACAAATTTTAAGTCTAAGACCATGCTAATTAACATGGGGACTTAAAAAGTGTACCCAGAATTGATAATCTATTAAGTGATTTTCTGGGTATGTACTGTCTTAGCTTATATTTGATGGTGGAACCACACATTAGAACACAAATACTTGAATTCTATTCTAAACCTGTAACTGGTGCTTTGTGGTCAACTTTTAGAATCCACAACTTGGGAAATTCTGTCTTCAAACTAATTTTGTGAATGCATCAATCTGTTGACTAACATTTACTTAATGTATAGGTGGATTATTGTCTAGGTGCTGTGGGGAATAAGAGATAGGTACTGTCACTCCCTGCGTAGTGGAAGACATTTTATATAATGACCACTAATTCAAAAGCTAAGTTCCCATGGTGATTCTGGGAACCAAAGTCATTTCATAGCACTTGAGAGTGAGCTTTTTTAGATATTTGCTTTTTTTGGTTTTTTAATAAATTCAGGCTTTTAAATTAAAAGTCTTAGGCATAAATGTTTCCTTTTCTATACGTTATATGGACTCGTTTTAAAGTTGCTTTTTTTCCTATTTGTTTAGTTTAATACAGTTTTTTAGTAAAATGAAGAAGTGGATGGACATGTCAAACTTGCCACAAGAATTTCGTGAACGTATAGAAAGGCTAGAAAGAAATTTTGAGGTGTCTACTGTAATTTTCAAAAAATTTGAGCCAATTTTTTTAGATATATTTCAAAATCCATATGAAGAGCCACCAAAGTTACCACGAAGCAGGAAGCAGAGGTGAGACCCTTAATCCTTATATAATTGATATAAAAATTATAATATAAACTTACTAAGGGAATTTTCATTTTTGAAAGTTGGCTTTTTACCAGAGGTATCCATCTGCAAAAAACTTAAATTTCTATTAAAATCCATTTATAATTACCCATATCTGGAAATTCAGGATAATACTTGCACTTACTTTTGTATGTTCTGATTATTTTATACAGATTGAAAAGGCTTATTTAAGTATATTTAAATGAACCATAAGTGAATGGAATTTTGTATGTAATTTGACTTAACAGTTTATTTGTATTTGCTATTTCAATTTAAGTGACAAATGTGGAGTGATATTTAGCAAGTTAGTCATATAAAAATTACATTTTTTTCTTTTTTAGGAGGAGTCCTTGCAGTGTTAAGGATCTCTTTAATTTCTGTTGGACACTCTTTGTTTATACTAAGGGTAAGGTGATACTTTCAGTGGTTTTACATTTCTACTGTGGGAACTTAGTGCTACTTGTTATAAGAGGTTTCTTGTTTTTGTGCCTCTTTTTTTTCTTATAAAGGTAATTTTCGTATGATTGGAGATGATTTAGTAAACTCTTACCATTTACTTCTGTGCTGCTTGGATCTGATTTTTGCCAATGCCATTATATGCCCAAATAGGCGAGACTTGTTAAATCCATCATTTAAAGGTAGGACCTTACTTATTTTTGAAAACTGATGATCAGCTTTTAGAAAAAATTTTTTTTTAAGTTGACCATAGTCTTTTTTCCCCCCTGTTGCTCTTCATACCCTGTCAAACTAGGTTTACCATCTGATTTCCATACGGCTACCTTCAGGGCTCCTGACGAGCCTCCCTGTGTCATTGCTGTACTGTGTGAACTGCATGATGGACTTCTCGTAGAAGCAAAAGGAATAAAGGAACACTACTTTAAGCCATATATTTCAAAACTCTTTGACAGGAAGGTACTGTGCTTATAATTAAATGACTGCGAGTTTTAGGGGTCAGCAGCAGCAACCTCAAAGGAAAAAAACAATGTTTTAAGCAAATTCTCAACATTATAGGACTCAGGGTCCAGGTTTCAGTCTCTGCCGTGATGCAGAATTGGCCTGTAGTCTTCTGTGGTGGGAGAAACTGAGCTGTTGAAGAATATGATCAACTGTATGTACTGTCTAGTAAATACAGTGTCAGAGGTAACTGTTAGGAGGTTCTGATAGAGAAGCATGAAAAATCGCTTCTCGGCCTTTTGGCTAAGATCAAGTGAGAAGCATGAAAAGCAGGAGGTCAGAATAAGCTAATTTACTGCCACAATTTGAATAATTACTGGCTATTGACTAAAAGTAGGATGATGTATAACAACTGTAGCTTTAACTCCATGTAGATAGAGCAGAAAATCCATTAGTTTTGTGGCCACTTGTAGGTTACCTGCACGCATTTCTGGTTCTCTCAAGAATTACTTGGCTATTTTTGTATTTATGAAGTCGCTTGTTCCTTTGAGTCTCAATCTCTTATTTCCCCAATATTGAGCCGTTTAATTCAGCTAGGCCTTGAGTTTTCTTTGTTAACAAAAGAAGGTTTGGATTAGATCATCACTGTGGTCTCTCTCTTAGCCAATATTATGAGATTTTCCTTTAAGCATGAAGTCTTCCCTAACTGGGTTCTTTGTCTCTTACACAAATTTTTGTAGTTAGTCTTATCTTTCCTAAAAAATACATATATACATGTATATTTGTATATGTATTATGTATATGTATTATGTATGTGTGTATACATACACACACATATATACATACATATATACATACACACACACACACACACACACACTTTAGTCTCTGTCTGTGTATATGTATCTTGGCTCCTTCTCTGTATGTTAATCATCTCCAGTAAACTTTTAAAGGAACTCAAAGATTATGTCTGTTGTGCTCTGCAGAAGCAGCGCACTAGTGGCCTCTGGGTATGCTGCCCATACACCTTGGTTTACCTAGATTGTCGGATTCTTGGCTGTTGTCTTAGCACACTAAGTACTGCAGCTCCTTTCACTCCAGAAGTACCCTGGTTTAGACAATGGTCCTCCTGCACACGGGCCACAGGTGTTTTATTTAGCCTGTGTAGGGTGTTCTTTATTTCATTTTTGTTTTGTTCAATTTCTAATTGACACGTAAAGAACCTTTATATGAAAACCTTTCAAAAATCAGAAGCTATGGCAATACTGGATTGGAATTTCTACATGACTTTGCATGGGTAATTGTTGTCAAGCTAAGTGATGGTCACCTCTTTTAGGATGGGAAGTGTGCTTTCTGTTCTCTTCATTTACGTATGTTGAACCCTGACCCCTGAAAGCATTTGAGTTTGCAGCCCCTGATGTGTAGTAATCTAAGTAGTGTGGGTAAACAACTGTCTTAATAACAGTGTAGTTTTCCTCTCTCACCAGTGACTTATATTCCCTTAGAATCTTTTGCTTGCCCAACACATAATCATTCAATATATGTTAGTTTTCCTTCTCCATAGACCGGTATTTAAAATTGCGCAGTTTTCATCAGAATCACTTGGGGAATTTGTTAAAAACGCTGCCTCAGCTCAGGCCTTGAGGTCCATCCGTTTGCATTTTTAATAAGTTCCCCTAAGTGATTCTTATATTACTAAAATTTGGAAATTACTACAATAGACTAACTGTAAAGTATTTTCAAAACTTGACTTTAAACGTTTTTAATATTTTATTTGCAGGCTAACATGATCTGAAAGAAATATTTAGTAATTCATTTTTATGTGTGTCTGATTTATAATAACTATCAATGTGAAAATTTATATGTCATGTTTTTATGTGTATGTTAATATGCTTAATTATATGATACCACAAAATGACTTTTTCTTCCCAGATTTTAAAAGGAGAATGCCTCCTGGACCTTTCCAGTTTCACTGATAATAGGTAAGTTATCTAGCACTAATGGTATCTGGTATATTATAGGCTATCAATAATGATTTGTTGTAATTTATTAAGTGAAACATTATATCAAGGTCACTCCTCCAAAATCAGGTTCCTAGTGCTTTAGTGGCATTGAATGGGTGTTGTCACTAAGACTTGTTGTCTTTAAGTGCATTTATTTTAAGAAACCATTGTCATTTAAGACATCTAGTCTCCAAAGAAAGTCATAAACAAGACTCAATGACTTTTGTTTTTGAGTTTATACTATATTCTTTTATTAATCAAATGTTGACAAATTCAGAATGTGCCTGTATTTGAAAGCCACTATTGTTTCCTCAATGATCTTAATTAGGTTCAACTAGTTTTCAGATTAAGTACATATGTTCTTTTGCTCACCTTTCAAAGTAATTTATTGCTGTATATGTGAATGTGAAGAATGTCCATCAGATAGGAACCTCTGATATTGTTAGATGAGCAGACTTAATAAAAACTAGGGAGTTATCAGCTTTTCCAGGCTGAGAAGTCTAAATCTATCTTCAAGTCAAGATACATTCATTGTGTTTTATTTTATTACTTGGTTTTATTCTAGCAGCTTAAAGTAATTCTCTTTTCAGCAAAGCAGTCAACAAGGAGTATGAAGAATATGTTTTAACTGTTGGTGATTTCGACGAGAGGATCTTTTTGGGAGCAGATGCAGAAGAGGAAATTGGAACTCCTCGAAAGTTCCCTGGTGACACCCCATTAGGGAAACTGACAGCGCAGGCTAATGTGGAGTGTAACCTTCAACAACACTTTGAAAAAGTAATATAACCTAGCCTGGCCTCAGTCTTGAATGATCTTTTTTCTCTCTGTGTGTGATTCTACTAACAGCAGAAGCATCTTTCAAGTTAAATCTTGAGTTTCTTCTACTAATTCATATTTCCCATGAAAGCCTTAAAAGGTAATTTTTAAAACTATGGCGTTTAGTATTTTTACCTCATTTCTTGCTATTTTTTGTACTTTGGATATTATCCTAGAGCACCTGGGATTTTCAGTATACTATGTGTCTTTTGACAAAGGAAGGATTTACGCTTTCTTACCATTCTTTCTTTGCATCACTTTAGCCACTATTCTGTTTCTTTAAAATTTGGTTTGCTTTTTAACCCATGACAAACTGTGTACTCTTCCCAATTTCAGCTATATAACTCTGGACTTGATTATTAATAGCCAAGGCTTAATCTGTATTTATGTGTAAAATGGGATGGAGGATGAGGTTTAATGGAAAATTCACTGGTCTAGAAGATGGAAAACGTATGTTTTAGTCCAAGCTCTGTCATTTGCTTTGTCAGCTTAAACAAGTTTTTTAAATTCTCTGTGCCTGTTCCCTTACATGTAAAATGAAAATGTGTATGTTCTATTTCAAATGAACGTTAGGAAGAGAAAATGAGAGTATACATATTAAGTACTTTGAAAAAGTTACTCAAATGTAAGGATGTTATTAGCATAATATTGCTAAAAATTTGGTGGGTAACCAGAAGAGGGGGGAAAAGTAACGTATTAAATATGTGCTGAATTAAACAAATGAGAAACAGAAACTAATAGACACAGACAACAGTTTAGTGGTTACCAGAGGGTAAGGGGGGTGGGGGGTGGGAGATGAGATGAGAGTAAGGGGGATCAAATATATGGTGATGGAAGGAGAACTGACTCTGGGTGGTGAACACACAATGGGATTTATAGATGATGTAATACAGAATTGTACACCTGAAATCTATGTAATTTTACTAACAATTGTCACCCCAATAAATTAAAATATATATATATGTGCTGAATTAAACGTATAATGAGGGGGAAGATAACTTTAATCTCACAAATTTTTCTCTTTTGACAGAAAACGTCATTTGCACCTTCTACCCCACTGACCGGACGGCGATATTTACGAGAAAAAGAAGCAGTCATTACTCCTGTTGCTTCAGCCACCCAAAGTGTGAGCCGATTACAGAGTATTGTAGCTGGACTGAAAAATGCACCAAGTGAACAACTTATAAGTATTTTTGAGTAAGTACAATACTATTATTTTTCCAAATGTCCTTTTTAAATTATTTTATTCTGTTTTCGGTATACTCAGAATTCTTAAGATAGTGGATATACAGCTGGTAAGTATTACCATTTCAATCATAAAGTATGTTTACCTAAAACTATATAGAAGTACCTATTAAAAGTTATATATAAGTATTAGTTCATATTATTATAGACTTTCAAGTTTAAATATATCTTAAAGGTTATTTAGCTCTGACATTCCACTTTTGTAACTACCCCTAGTTTATGCATTATTGTTTTCATTTTTTACATTGACTTTAAATGGGTTCAATCCAAACATCCATCAAATGGGGGACTAATGACATATTGGTGGTGCATCCATAAAATGGAATTTTATGCAATTATTTAAGAAAAAGAATCAGGTTTCCTAGTAAAGAGGATAAATGAAGCCAGATCAGAGCACTTTCTTTCCTAATACTTTAATGAAATAAGAGAATAGTAAAAACCAGCAAACTATTTGCCAGCAGCAACCAAATGAGGAGAGGGATATGATTTCATGCTATAAATTTCCAAAGTGGTGGTCAACAAAGGAAATGGATGATTCTGGTATGCCCATCCCCAAGTAGCATTACTGAGGAAAGAGGGTATGTTGCTAGGATCTTGAAAATTCTCATTACTACCCCAGATGTGGAGAGAAACAGATGTTATAGGCAGAGGGGTAAAACGTCACAGAAACCTCTCCAAGTGAAAGTGTATGTACCACCACCAAGATTGAGGCAGAAATATGAAAAACTCCCAGGGCCTGCTATTTTCCAAAATACCATGCTAACTTGGAGACAGATCCTCATAGAACTAGAAGATACCCCTGACTAGGTATAGTAAACCCTGGAATGGGGACATTTAACTAAATCTCAGAACAGAAAGCAAAGCCTTGGTCCTCCAACAGAACCTGAACATAGCACCAGCTGAGCTCTACCCCTACTCCTTACACCTTCAGTCTCCTTAAAAATGGAAAGAATAATCCCCAGCCTCAAACACAACAGAAAAGATAAGCAGATTGCAGGTAAGGTAGGAAGACTATTATGAAGATCTTCCCTCATAGCATTTGAATAAATAGATCTGGAATAAACTACACATTTAAATGAACAAAGGGAAAAAAATTGTCAAGGCAATGATACAAACATTTTATAGCAACAAGAGAAGGAAGAAAACAGAATGCAAAAGACAAAGAACCTAAAAATAAATAAATGGGAAGACATTTCATGTTCATAGATTGGAAGGTTTGATATTGTTAAAATGTCCATATTACCCAAAGCACTCTACAGATTCATTGCAATCGATATCAAAATCCTAATGGCATTTTTTACAAACATAGAAAAAAAAATCATAAAATTCATTTAAACTTTCAAAGGACCTTTAATAGCCAAAACAATCTTGAGAAAGAAGAACAAAGCTGGAGGCCTCACACTTCTTGATTTCAGAACATTACAAAGCTACAGTAATCAAAACTGTTTGGTATTGACATAAAGACAGACATGTATACCAATGCAACAGACTAGAGAGCCCCAAAATATATTTTCACGTATGTGGTCAAATGATCTTTGACAAGGGTGCCAAGACTATACTATGGGAAAAGGATAGTCTCTTCCACAAACGGTGTTGGAAAACTGTATCGACATGCAAAAGAATGAAGATGGACTCTTACCTTACACCATATACAAAAGTTAACTCAAAATGGATTAAAAAACTAAACATGAGACCTGAAACTATGCAACTAGAAGAAAACATAGGAGAAAAGGTTCTTAACATTGGAATGGGCAATGATGTGTTGGATATGACACCAAAAGTACAGGTAACAAAAGCAAAGATAGACAAATGGACTGCATCAAACTTAAATACTTCTGTACACCTAGGGAAATAATCAACAGGGTGAAACACTACCTAGTGGAATAGGAGAAAATAGCTGTGAACCACGTATCAGATAAGGGATTAATGGCCAGAGTATACAAAGAACTACAATTCAAAACAAAATCCCCCAAAAGTCACCAGATTAAAAAAATGGGCAAACAACTTGGATAGACATTTCTCCAGAGAAGATACACAAATGGCCAAGAAGCATATGAAAAAAATTCTTAACATCACTAATTATCAGGGAAATACAAATTAAAAGCACAGTGAAATATCCCCTCATATCCATTAGAATGGTCACTATCTAAAACACAGAAAATAACAAGTGTTGGTGAATATGTGGAGAAATTGGAAGTCTGCTGTACTTTGGTGGGATTCTAAAATGGTGTAGCTGATATGGAAAACAGTATAAAGGTTCCTCAAATAATTAAAAATGGAATTTTTAGGACCAGTAATCCCATGCCTGGGTATATATTCAAACAAATTGAAAATAGGATCGCAAAGATATTTGCATACCCAAATTCATTATAGCAATATTCACAATAGCCAAGGTATCGAAGCAACCTAAATGTCCCATCCGTGGATGAATGGATAAAGGAAATGTAATATATACATACAGTGGAATGTTCAGTGTTGAAAAAAGGAAATCCCATCATGCTCCAACATGGATGAACCTTGAAGACATTATACTACATGAAATAAGCCAATCACAAAACAGCAAATACTGCATGATTCCACTTATATACAATATTTAAAGTAATCGGACTGAAAAACACAAAGTAGAATGGTGGTTGCCAGGGGTTGAGGGATGGAGAAATGGGGAATTGTCTAGTGGGTATATGAGAAGAGTTTCAGTCAGGCCAGATGAAAAAGTTCTAGAGATCGATTTTACAACAATGTGCATATAATTAACAATATTGTAATGTACACTTAAAAATTAAGAGGGTAAATTTGTTATTTGTTTTTTTGGGTTTTTTAATTAAAGCTTATTGGGGTGACAATTGTTAATAAAGTTACATAGATTTCAGGTTACAATTCTGTAATATATCATCTGTATATCACAGTGTGTGTTCACCACCCAGAGTCAGTTCTCTTTCCATCATGATATATTTGCATTACTTGTTTTTTACAACATAAAAATAACAAAGAACCTAGTTGGAAGAAGAGCAAAGATAGACAAAACTCAAGAGGCAGAGTTTTGCATTAGAAGAACTTGATAAGAACATAAAGTATTTTTGCCACATGTGCTACCTACTTCTCTGCATATGATACTGGTCCGTTTGAACATGGGATTGGGAGTCCCGAACCCGGCGCTAGTTATTTGGCTTTGGGCAAGTCACATTCTTTCTCACAATCTTGGATTTGTTAGTCATTTCTGAATTAAGACCTATATTTTGTATTTGAATGCTAGAAAGGGAACAATAATATAAAGGTAACAGGGTTAATTGCTTCTTGACAAGTATCTTCCCTTTTAGTGCTATATTTGTCTATTTGTTATTGTTTTGGCTTAGATAAGAACTACATGCAGTTTATTATTCAGCATAGTGTGGTGTGTGTGTGTGTGTGTGTGCGTGTGTGCGTGAGAGAGAGAGAGAGAGAACTCTGCCACATTATCTTGCTATTTTTTTAAAAATCAGGTTAATGGAAGTATAATTTATATGCAGTAGTTCTTTTTTCACTGTGTAGTTGTATGAGATTAGACAAATATATACAGTTAACGTAACCACCACAATCAAGACATAAAACAGTTCCATTATCCTCCCAAATTGATGCCCCTTTGTAGTCAACCCCTCCATCATCCCCAGCCTCTGGCAACTACTGATAACATTTTCTGTCCCTATAGTTTTGCCTTTTCTAGAATGTCATATAAATACAAGCATAATATAGAGGACATCAACTTTTCTAATATTGAAATTCCAAAACAATATGCCAAATGATTTTATTTAGAGGCTGTAGATGTGTTTGAAATATACTATGTTTATCTGTCTAGGTTTACAAGTGAAAATAGAACTTTGGTCACTAAAAACCAAACTAATTCTTAAAAGAAGAAATATTGGTAGTCTGGGGTGGTTTTTTTCCCTGGTAATTGTGTTTCTGTTGTATTTTATAGATCTTGTATGCGTAATCCTATGGAAAACATTATGAAATTAGTGAAAGGAATAGGAGAGACTTTCTGCCAACACTATACTCAATCAACAGATGAACAGCCAGGATCTCATATAGGTAAGAAGACAAAGCTAAACTTGATACAGCATTGAAAGTAGACAGATTGTCCCTGTAAAAAGTAGAAATTCAAGTTTTCTTCTTTCCCTACTATTAATTGATCAGATTTAAGTTTATGTGCTTTATTCTTCAGTCTTTAACAGCTGCATTCATTAGCAAGTTTTCTCTTTTTTTCCCCTGTAGACTTTGCTGTAAACAGACTAAAGCTTGCAGAAATTTTGTATTATAAAATATTAGAGACTGTAATGGTTCAGGAAACACGAAGACTTCATGGAATGGACATGTCAGTAAGTAAATCTACTCTCAGCCACTGGCAAGGTCCACAAATCCTAAGCTTGGAAAAAGTGTGTTGAGAGGCTCTGTGATGCGTTGTGGGGGTCAGCGGTTAATGGCAGGCTTAGCCAAGATGACATATTACTTGGCCCTAGTTGTCCTTGGCACATTCACAGCTAGCCACTTCTAGGCAGAAATGTGAAATACATAAATTTCGTCTTCGGTACACCATCCGTATCCTTTTCATTCAGGTCCTTTTTTTTGTCCTTCATTCCCAACTAGTTAATAATGAACCTCCCTCCCTTGACTATTGAGCCAACTAATAATTAAGATACTTGCCCATACCTCCGAAGGATTTTAAAGGAATAAAATATTGGTGGTTTTTTAAAAAAATTTGCTTATTTTCTTTGAACATTTGATCAAATCTGACCACTCTCTCCAATAGCTATGTAAAGGAATTTTTCTAAAAACTCATACCTATTGTATGATGTGTCAGTTTTTTCCCCCTCCGTCTTTTCACTCTTAGAGGCTTCTGACCTTCAGCTCTGATAGGAACAGGTTGATGTCTAGGGGTGCTACATGACTATCATAATGAAATTTCTCTTCGTTTTCATCCTGGAAATTTTCATCTCTCTTCTGTGTTGGTACCCCTTTTTCCTAGAGTCCGTGTCTTTCACTTTCATGATTTATGCTAATATTTGTTAGAGCATATGCTCCTATAGCTTCCTGCGAAAGCAGTAACTTTTCAACTTTTTACAATTATAGGTTCACAATTATAGGTCCAGTTTTAAAAGGAGTACAGAGAGGTCCCATATATCCAGTTGTCCTGAGTAGTTACATTTTACATAATACATTTTACATAATATCAAACCAGGAAATTGACATTGAAACAATGTATGTGTCTCCCTCTTTACCATTGGATCACGTGTAGATTATACATATAACCACCACCAAAATCAAGATACAGAACTGTTCTGTGACCACAAACTTTCCCTCATGCTACCCCTTTATAGTCATACTTCCTCTCTTCAGCCGCCCATTTGTTTTCCATTTCTGTGCTTTTATAACACACTGTGTGAGTTCACTTCTTTTAAATTCGTTGAGGTTTATTTTATGACACAGGACATGGTTTATCTTGGTAAATTCTGAGCACTTGAAAAGTATGTATATTTTGTTGTTGTTGGGTGCAGTGTTCTATAAATGTCAATTCTGTCTTGTTGGTTGATGGTATTGAGTTCTTCTATATCCTTGCTGATTTTCTGTCTAGTTCTACCAATTGTTGAGAGAACCGTATTGAGGTCTCCAAATATAATTGTAGATTTATCTATTTCTCCTTTCAGTTCTATCAAATTTTTTTAATTCACATATTTTGAAGCTCTGCTGTTTGATGTGTACAAATCAAGGATGGCTGTGTCTTTTTATTAAATTGATCCTTTTATCATGATAAAATGTCCTTCTCTGAACCTCGTAATTTTCTGTATTCCGAAGTCTCTTTGATGTTTACACATAGCCACTTCTGTTCTCTTCTGATTAATGTTTGCATGATATATCTTTTTCCATCCTTTTGTTTTCAAGCTACCTGTATTATTATCTTTGAAATGAGTTTCTTGTAGGCAGCATAGAATTGAGTCATTTGTTTTTATAATATCTATCCTGTCAGTCTCTTTTAATCAGTAAATTTAGACCACTTACATTTAATTATTGACATGTTATGGTATAAGTCAACCATTTTATTTTTTGTTTTCTATTTGTTCTTCTGTTTTTTTGTTTCTGTGTTTTCTTTTTTCCTGCCTTCTTGCAGGTTATTTGAACATTTTTTGGACTATCTCTGTATCAATTTTTTTTAGTGGTTGCTCTAGGTATTACATTATACATACATAACTTCACAGTCCACTGGTATAGACATTTTACCAGTTCAAGTGAAGTGTGGAAACCTTACCTTGCCTTAAGTCCCCTTTTTAAAACTTTGCATAAATGTCTTTTAGACTCACATTTGATTGATAGTTGTCTATATATAGAATTCTAGATTGACAATCATTTTCCTTTATGATTTTGAAGACGTTGGTCCATTATCTTCTCAATTCCAATGTTGCTAATTATAAGTCCAATGGCATTCTAATTCTCAGTATTGGTATGTGGCCTGTGTTTACTTTTTGGAATCTTAGTATCTTCCTTTTATCACTGATGATCTGAAATTTATAATAAAGTACCTTATCGTGGGTCTTTTCATTCGTGTGTTGGACATTCCTACAGAGTTGCTCTTTCAGTCTTGAATTTATGTCCTGCAGTTTTGGGTCATTTTACTGCATTATTTCTTCGATAATATGTTGTCCATTGATTTATCTCTCTGGAGTTTTTATTTTTCAGATGAGAGGGCTTCTGACTTGATCCTTTTATTGTCTTCTCTTATTTTGCATTTCTTTGTCTTTTTGTTCTGATTCTAAGGATATTTATTCAACTTTTTATCATCTTTTCCTAACGAATTTTTTATTTTATCTATATTTTCATTTCTAAGGTCTCTTTCTTTCTGAGGTTATTAATTTAAATTTCTTTGGAGTTTTCTTCTGTGGCTTGCATTGTCTGTTTCCTCAGGGTTTCTTTTTTGTTTTGATCTTTGTCTTTCAATTGGAGACTTTGCTCAAATGTTGGGTTATTCTTGGATATTCACTATATTTGAATGAGGCACTAACTCACTATATTAATGAGACATTAATAAACCCTCATGTTGATAAAATAGTTTGGTTCAAAGCTCTGTACAAGAGTGGGAATAAAAGTCTAACAGCCTCAGGTGATCATGTAGTAGTATTAGGGACCCTCAACTGTTGGTGTCTTTAAAGGTTTTTTGGGAATATTTTGTTTTTTCTACAGAAGTATCTGCTAATCTGTTGCCTCGCTGTTGGTGTTGAGAAGCAGAACAAGGAAGAGAAACTTGGTCTCTCCATTCAGTCTGCAGACTCTCACCTGAAACCTCAGTCTCTTCTCTTCCTGGTGCTCTCAAGTTCCAAGTCTCTCTAGTGCAGTACTGTAGAGAATAATTCTCCAGATCCCTGTTGGGTTAGACTAAAGGCCTGTCATCTGACTCTTTACAGTGGGATTGGGTGGGTGTAGTTCTGACTACTACAAACTTTCAAATCATCCATGTTGGCCCCTTGCCCAACTCCTACTTTCTATTCTGCCTGTGCCTTCAGTTGCTTGGTTTCTTCCGAGGGTGCATAGAGCAAACTCATCTGTTTTAAATGTCTATCTTCAGGCCCTTGTGTTTGATTTCCCTACTTTCTACTGAGTAATTTGTCATCCTTCCATCTACTTCCAGTTTTCATATGTTATGGTTTGCAGTTACAGATGATTTCTAGTTTTTTCCCAAATAGTTTCTAAAGCTTTTTCTCTTTGTTGATTTGGACTGAGATTTGAAAGAAGGATAACAACAAACAGCATGTTTAAAACTTAAACCTGATGTTAAATCTTAAACTCAGTGAGGAAACAGGATTTTATCTTCTTAGTAAAATATTTCTTTCTCTAAACGTTTTTTTAAAGTCTTAGCTGTGACATTATAATACCTTTAACTTTAGTGTTTTGATTTAATAAAGCCTTATATTGACAAAACACCTGTAAGAACTGTCATTTTTCAAAAAGGAACCAGGGGTGGCTGATTGGCTCAGTTGGTTAGAGCGTGGTGCTAATAACACCAAGGTTGCCAGTTCGATCCCCACATGGGCCACTGTGAGCTGCGCCCCCCCCCTTAAAAAAAAAAAAAAAGGAGCCATCCTAATGCTTTCCCTTGAGGGGAATACTGACTTGTTATTTGTTCAATTTTCAAAGCAGATTATGGTATATATCTACCACTGAGCAGGATTATATATTATAAGAAAACGCCTTGCCAGTTTGTGAACTCAAATTTTTATATTAATAATTTAGTATAAGATAATGTACACAACTTATTTTATCTTATTATATAGTCTTCTTTATAGAATGGCAGAGACTGAACATGCTAGAAATATTAAACTATGGTCTTTCTCTTCTCCAAGGTTCTTTTAGAGCAGGATATATTTCATCGTTCCTTGATGGCCTGTTGTTTGGAAATTGTGCTCTTTGCCTATAGCTCACCTCGGACTTTTCCCTGGATTATTGAAGTTCTCAATTTGCGACCGTTTTATTTTTATAAGGTGAGATGAAAGCAAAGTTCTGTTACAGTGTACCTCACATAAGCATCCTAATTATCTTAGTGCTAAAGGAACAAGCTGTAGCGACGTTTGGAAAATATTTCCAGAAATATTGTGAAAACATATTCCTTTTGGGTGAAATCAAGGACAAAATCAAAAGGATGAGGGTATATGTAAATTAAACCAATCTCACAGCTCCAGTTCTTTTTCCATTACTGACTTGCAAATGTGATGAAAAACTAGTTAACTTTGAATTTCCCATATTTATGAACGAAAATCATAGTCCTGTTAAATAGATAGCATGATAAAGAACAAAAACTCTTTCTCTCAGGAGAAAGAAAAGGTCTGAAATTGATTGGGTTATCCCTATATAATGAAGCTGAAATAACAGATCATGCTCCGTCCCCAAATTTGAGTTCAGTATGGATGAATCTTACTTAAGTACCCTGTTTTTCTGCGGGAACTATTTTTTTTAACCTTTTTTCATTGGTCACAACATAGAGGTCACAGCTGCAATAACATTTAATGTTACCCAGCGTCCGAATTTAATACTGATGCTACTATTACACTTATTGGCATGACTTAGTTAATATTTTGTCATCTGTGCTACTTTCAAACTATTGATGATAGAAAATTAGTTTGAAGAGTTAAATTTTTATACCTAATATATGTCTAAAGTTGTAGGAAGTGCAGATCATTGAGAAGTTTATCGCTTTGAGTTGTTGACTGAGTGGGATTTAAATCTTTTTTTTATTTCTTAGGGAAAGTTGTTTCTGTGTACTTATTTTAATGTTGATGTGTGTGTTCAGCTTTTCTATTAGGAAATGTATGTAATTTTATTCAAGGGAAAAGTTGTTTTTGCCTTCACCTAATAGCAATTTATTTTTATTTATAACCTTTTCTCATTTAAGAAGTTAAATCTCTTTGTTTTTAATGACATAAATAATATATACACCTTGAAGAAAAACAGAAAATACACATAAATGTAAATATTAAAACCACACATTATAATTCTGATTACAAATAATAATAATCACTATTAATACTCATGTGTATACTTAGACTTTGTGTTAGATATTTACCCTTATTAAAATGGAATTATAGTATATATTTAAAAGTTCCTTTTAAATACATTGTTCATTCTGTTCTTTTAAGCTACTGGAAAAATAGTCTGAAAAAGGGCAGTAAATTCAAACTAGCAGTGGACTGGGAACCCAATACCTACCTGACTTCTACCACTATTGGGCTGTTCATCAGTTTTCACTATCATTGCTTCAGTTTTCCAGGTATAAAAGAGAACTTGAAAAACAAATGTATGTGAGAGTATTTTGAAGATCTTAAAAACTCCTTTATAATTTAAAATACATTAATAAGCCATGGAATTGCGGTTCAAAGATATCGTTGGTGCTGTGTCATTAATAAGACCAGAGCTAGTCATACATGCAAGCCCAGTCTAGAACTGACTGAGACTACCTTACCTTCTCAATTTTCTTGTCTCTAGGTTATTGAAGTGGTGATCCGCTCAGAGGAGGGACTCTCCAGGGACATGGTGAAACACCTGAACAGCATCGAAGAACAGATTTTGGAGAGTTTAGCATGGAGCCATGATTCTGCACTGTGGGAGGCCCTCCAGGCTTCTGCAAACAGAGTTCCTACTTGTGAAGAAGTGAGTCAGGGCAAGGCTGATAATCCCATCATTTTATAAAATAACAGCTTTGTTTAGATGTAATTCACACACCATACAATTCACCCATTTAAAGTGTACAAGTCAGTGAATTTTAGTATGTTCATAGGTATGTGCAGTCATCACCACTGTCAATTTTGGAACATGTTTATCACGTCAACAAGAAACCACACCCCCCATCTTCTCCCTAGCCCTAAGCAACCAATAATCTACTTTCTTTTTTTTTTTCCCTCCTAGTAATCTACTTTCTGTCTGTATTGATTTGCCTATTCTAGACATTTCATGTAAATGGAATCATACAATATATGATATTCCTTTGTGGTGGGCTTCTTTCACTCAGGATAATGTTTTCAGTGTTTATCCATGTTGTGTTCATTCCTTTTTATGGCTTAATCATTCCAGTACATGGATATACCATTTTATTTATCCATTTATCAATTAATCGGCATTTGGATTGTTTCCACCTTTTGACTGTTATGAATAATGGTGCTATGAACAGTCATGTATGAGTTTTTGTGTGGATATATCTTTTCATTTTTCCTGGATATACATACGTATGTGTATGTATGTGTGTGTGTTTAGGAGTGGAATTTCTGGGTCATACAGTAACTGTCTAGCTTTGAGGGAGCTGTCAAACTGTTTTCCAAAGTGGCTGTGTCATTTAACATTCCCACCATCAGTGTGTGAAGATTTCAATTTCTCCATGTCCTCTCCAACCCACTTATCTGTCCTTTTGATTCTAGCCATTCTAGTAGGCATGAAATGATATCTCATGGATTTTACTTGCATTTCCATGATAGCTAATGATGTTCAACATCTTTTCATGTGTTTATTGACCATTTGTGTATTCTCTTTGAAGAAATATCTATTCAGATCCTTTGCCCATTTTTTAATTGGGTTATTTGTCTTTTTATTATTGAGTTACAGAAATTCCTTATATATTGTAGCTAGAACTCCCATACGCAATGTATAATTAGCACAACTTTTCTCCCTTTCTGTGGGTTGTCTTTTTACTTTCTTGGTACAGTCCTTTGGAACACAAGTTTTTAATTTTGATGATGTCCAATTTATCTGTTTTTTGTTTATGCTTTGGTGTCATATCTGAGAAACCATTAATTCCGTCATTTTTAATTTTTCAAATGTCCATGTAAAGAATTAAATCCTTTTCATGAATAGTACTTAAAATAAAAAAGTAAGAAGTTTGTTCCTACTACATACAAATAGCACATTTAACATTTTGGTATCATGTAAGAAATTGTTATTCCCTCTACCTCTGTTATTCTTTTGTAACTACTGTCTTTTCATCTTTCTTTGTCTCCTTGTACTTTAAACTTCTTGATCTTCTCCCTAATCCCAAACTACTCTGTCCAAGACCAAGAACTTAAACGAAAATGGTTTCTTGAAATCTCTTTCATGAGTTTTTCATCTTTCGCAGCACTGTGATTAATGGGACAATCTTCAGTATTCATCAACGTTTCCATTGTAGAATCCATTGGGAAAGTGAAAAAAAACTATGAACTTGAAGGAAAAGGATTTGAGTTGAAGCTCTTTCTCTGTTAGTAGTGGTCGAATTTCACATTTTGAGCCTCAATTTTCTCATCCTTACGTGGAGAGCGATACTGCCTACCGCATAGGTTTATTTCTAATGGTCAAACTGAAAAAAATGTATACACATGATTTGTAGTCATCTTTTTTATAAGTATATACTGAGTATTACAATTTTAATACAGTTTTTTCCTTTCTTAAAATGTGTATACATTTTTGGGGGAATCCTCTGTAGATAAACTATCAGATTAAGTGAGATGAACTCTTTACATGCATTCACCATCATTAACCATTGAGCACTTTATGCAAGTTACATTTTGTGGAGAAGAAAGAAGGAAACAGAAATAAAATAGTAAAAGAAGTTAAGATATTTTTCTCATTTTTTCTCTTGTAAGCTTTCATCAGTGGGTTTATCTGTATGTAAAGTAAATGGCTTTTGTTTTCTACAGGTTATATTCCCAAATAACTTCGAAACAGGAAATGGGGGAAATGTACAGGGACATCTTCCCATGATGCCAATGTCTCCTCTAATGCATCCAAGGGTTAAAGAAGTTCGGACTGACAGTGGGAGTCTTCGAAGGGGTAGGTTCAACATTGGCAAAACAATGAAAAACAACAAAGATCTTTTTTTCAGAGAAAATTTCAAGTCTTAAATTATTAAGAAATCTAATTTCTTCATCAGGATTTGAAAGGGGGCTTAATGCTTATGTCAATATCCTAATGTGGCTCATTCTATACTTTTTTATATTAAACTAATAAGATTTCCAATCTGATTTTGAATATAACATTTTTGTTAATTGCAATATCAATTATTGTGAAAATAGCATTTTGGCCTTTTAATAAACACACACTACCTTTCCTAAATGCTAATGGAAAACTAAGCTAAATACCTACTTTCCAAATGTAACAAAACTTACATTCTTTCTCTATGTGTGTCTCTATAGAAAGGTAAATATATAAAGCAGAGCAAAGAACTCTTTGGGATGCTTAAGTTCATCTAATAAATTGCTTATCCATACTCTCTTAAAATAGTTCATTTGAGCCTTACTACTAGAAAGATTTTAATTTTAATGCATTCTTCCTTATTGTCTCTTGTTATATAGCAAACTGATGTGTGTATCTTCTGGATTATGTAGGTCATAAATTTTTTTGTAATCAGTTAAGAAAATGTTTTGACCACAGAAAACCCTGAACAAACCTCAGATGAATAAGTATTCAGCATACATAGTAAAGTAGCTCTAGATCCATTTTTATTTTTAAAGATTTTATTGGGGAAGGGGAACAGGACTTTATTGGGGAACAGTGTGTGCTTCCAGGCCTTTTTTCCAAGTCAAGTTGTTGTCCTTTCAATCTTAGTTGTGGAGGGTGCCGTTCAGCTTCAAGTTGTTGTCCTTTCAGTCTCAATTGTGGAGGGCACTGCCCACCATCCCTTGCAGAACTCAAGGAATCGAACTGGCAACCTTGTGGTTGAGAGCCCACTGGCCCATGTGGGAATCGAACTGGCAGCCTTCGGAGTTAGGAGCACAGAGCTCCAACCGCCTGAGCCACCGAGCCGGCCCTAGATCCATTTTTGAACTATCGTTTTGTGTGTGTGCGCACGCACAAGCTTGCACATGCTTTGCTTTACATGTAGTGCAAGGTTATAAAAAAGTGCAAGTTATGCATGCCAGACAATCTTCATAAGAAATGGAAATAATTAGGATTGTTTTATGACCTTTAAAAATCTTGTCAAAACTTTAAAAATTCTATTTATGTTTAAAGAAATGAGAAAGACAGTAAAAATACCTTGTACAGTGTAATTTAAAACATTGGAAACATTGAGATATGTGTTTTATTTGTAGTTTTTTTTCATTTACAAGAATAGTTTAAATAGTACTTGCTATACCTTCATCTCGTATAACTTATAATATTGAGGGAGCATCTTTTCTGTGCTTTGTTCCTCTTTCTAAAAGGAAGTGTCATGTTTGTTTTTCTAAGTTTGGATCAGCTTTCAAAATTTTATTCTCTGTGCTTTCGATGCTGTGAAATATCTCTGAGAGTTCCTCTAATGTTAAGTTTTTGCCGTCATCGCTTCCTGCTGGACATCTTCATCCTTTATGTTGCAACAACTTTTATATCCATAAATTTCATCTTCACAAAGTTCTTCTGGCTACATATGTAATCTCTTGAAGAGAGGCAGTGTCAACATTTGCAGTCAGCTTTTCTTCTGTAACTTCATTGACACTTAATTTCACTTTCAGTAATATCACCTTTCATTTCTTTGGAGCACTTTCATCTTTTTTTTTTTTTTCCATATTTTCCTCTTTCATTTGTCTGTTTTATAAAATGTTATGTGGGTTTATTACTGGGAGACAAGGAGGCAACATAACAATATGCTTTGCTTTCTGCACGAATCGAATAATAGATGTGCCCTGACCAGTCATGGACAGACTTGATGCACATCTATTATTTACATAATGATTTGTGGATCGAAGTTTGTAGTTTACGCATTTACTCGCAGTTAATATACAAGGTAATTGAAATTTGAAATTTGAACTGTTTTGCTAGGGCTGTTGTTAATTTAAACTGTGATAACTGAAATTTCTGCATATTGGAACTGTACAAAGCATGAACTCTGAGTGTGTGTGTGTGTGTGTGTGTGTGTGTGTGTGTGTGTGTGTGTGTTTGTGTGTCTGTGTGTCTAGATAGAGTCCTGTTAAGGAGTAATGGGAGATACAATAGAACTTTCCACATGTTTACTGAGGACAGGAAGTCAGACCTGCTTTCATAATTCCCAGATTTATGCAGAGATGTTTATTAAACCATGACTATTTCACCACTCAGCTCAGTAGTGCAAAGAGCTGTCACATCATTGCCAAAGGTAATTTTCATACCTTTTAAGCATATTTTGAAAATAGACTATGTGGCTATTATCTAGTGAATGTAAAAATAAATAATGAAATGCTTTTAATAGCATGTTATAACCTTCATTGACACATTATCACAACCAGTCCATACTTTACATTAGGATTCACTCTTGATATTGTACGTTCTATGGATTTTGACAAATGTCTAATGAGTTGAGGGAAGCGGGGAAGGACTGTGGAAAGACGTAGGGTTATAAGAGGCTAGAAGAACCTTTGCGGCTAGTGGAGAGGGAAAGGAGAGCGGCTCTTGCAGGATAGCACTAGAGGAGAGACATAATCCATACGCTTACTTTCTCTTTAATCAACATGTAACTGCCAACCCTCAGATGAAGGCAAGTTGAGCAGAGTCATATCACCTTTACTCATCTTCATCTTCTAGGCTTACAAAAGATGATTCTGTGTCTACTAAATTAGAGAGCTACAACACTGCCTTAAACTGCTTGAAGGGTGGGGGTATGGGTGAAGGAGGCAAAACTGAACCAAATAACTGATTTTTCCTTCTCCTCATGTGTTATTTACTAGATAAGATTGGGAGACAAAAGCTAATTGGACTACTACTTAAATTTAGCGGTCACTTCATCTTAACTCTCAGCTTCTACTTTACCCTTAACATTTTGCTCCTTTAATATAGACAGAGGTTCAAGAAACCAGGAAGGTGAGCTGTCACAATAGCCACATTTTATTGTAATGACTTATTTCAAGTCTTTATCTCCCACTAGGCTTGATATGAGGACAGAGGCCATGTTATGCACGGCTGGATCCCTAGTGCCTAGCATAGTAACTCAGTGTCTGTTTGTTGAATGAATGAGTGGACCTGATTTATTATTTGAAATACATATCAAATTTTTATTTTTCTCTTTATTAGATATGCAACCATTATCTCCAATTTCTGTCCATGAACGCTACAGTTCTCCTACCGCAGGGAGTGCTAAGAGAAGACTTTTTGGGGAGGACCCCCCAAAGGAAATGCTAATGGACAGGATCATAACAGAAGGAACAAAACTGAAAATTGCTCCTTCTTCAAGCTTTACTGCTGAAAATATATCAATTTCACCTGGGCAAAGTCTTCTAACAATGGCCACAGCCATAGTAACGGGGACAACAGGACATAAAGTTAAAACAATCCCATTGCACGGTAATGTTTTAATGCATTTATTTTATATTTTTTCTGAGTTGGATAAAAATTTAAGAAATGTCTTACTGGATTGGATCACCTGGTGTTTCTAATCCAGTATTTTTTAATTTTTATTTTTCAGAGAGGTTTTAGGTCCATAGCAAAATTGTGGGGAAGGTACTGAGATTTCCCATATCCCCTCTGCCCCACCCCACACACAGCCTCCCTCACCATCAACACTCCTGCACCAGAGTGGTACATTTGTTATAATTGATGAACCTATACTGACATATTATCACGACCAGTCCATACTTTACATTTGGGTTCACTCTGGATACTGTACATTCTATGGATTTTGACAAATGTCTAATGAGACATATCAACCATTATAGAATTATGAATAGTTTCACTGCCCTAAAAGTCCTGTGCTCCACCTTTTGTTTTGTTTTGAACCTATACTGTTCTTTGAATTTTAAAATTTTATAATTTTGCCACCCTTTTTGTAAGTCTTATTGTATTTTCTTTTCTGAGTTTTACAGATGAGTATATTGAGCAAGATTTTGTTTTTTTATTAAGAACATCTCCCTAACAGCTCAAAACAAAACAATATTACTTCCGAGCAAAAATAGAAATTGAGAATGTTCTAACCTAGAATTACTATGTTTGTCGCTTTCCTCTCCTTTTCTAACATACTCCTATGCTTAGATAGATAGATAGATAGATAGATAGATAGATAGATAGATAGATAGATAGATAGATAGATAGATAGATAGAGTTGACAACTTTTCTGGAACACATGAAGCTTATTGCTAAAACTGAGAACTCTTGCTTCTACATTTAGGTATTGCAAATGACGCTGGAGAGATCACACTGATACCAATTTCTATGAACACAACTCAGGAGTCCAGAGTTGAGAATCCTGTAGCACTTACGGCTCAGTCATTACTTGATATGTCTCCAAAACAAACCCATCTTACTAAAGCACAAGAGGTACATCCAACTGGAATAAGCAGACCAAAGAGAACTGGGTCCTTAGCACTGTTTTATAGAAAGGTATGTGTTTTTATAACATCTAAAAAGATCTCATTTATTCAGTATAAAAAAGAGTAACAGCAGTTTTAGCTTTCTTTTGTGTGTGTGTGTGGTAAAATGCACATAACATAAAATTTAACTGTTTTAACCACTTTTAAGTGTACAGTTGTATCATTAAGAATACATTCACATTGTTGTGCATCTTTTCACCACCATCCATCTCCAGAACTTTTTCATCTTCCCAAACTGAAACTCTACCCATTAAACAGTAACTCCTCATTCCTCTTACTCTCCCCTGGTAACAACCATTCTTCTTTCTGTCTCTGTGAATTTTGACTACTCTAGGTACCTCACATAAGTGGAATCATACAATATTTGGCCTTTTGTGACAGGCTTAACATAATGTCTTCAAGGTTCATCCTTAATGTAGCATGTCTCAGAATTCCTTTCCTTTTTAAGGCTGAATCTATGCCATTGTGTGTGTGTGTATATGTGTGTGTATTTTTGTTTGTTTTGTATATTCATTCATATGAAGATTAACATTTGGGTTGTTTCTCCCTTTTGATTATTAGGAATAATGCTACTGTGAACAACACTGGTGCACTGGTGCACTACTCAGGTCTCTGCTTTCAGTTCTTCTGGGTGTATACCCAGTGGTGAAATAGTAATTCTAAATTTAGTTTTTGAGGAACTGCCACATAACTTTCCACAGTGATGGCACCATTTTTTTTTTTTTTAACTGGAAAATATTGGGGAATAGTGTGTTTCTCCAGGGCCCATCAGCTGCAAGTCGTTGTCCTTCAATCTAATTGTGGAGGGCACAGCTCAGCTCCAAGTCCAGTCGCTGTTTTCAATCTTAGTTGCAGGGGGCACAGCCCACCATCCCATGCAGGAATTGAACCGGCAACCTTGTTGTGGAGAGCTCATGCTATAACAAACTGAGCCATCCAGCTGCCCCTCTGGAAGTTCAGCGGCAGAACGTTGTCTTCAATCTAGTTGTGGAGGCCGCAGGTCACTGGCCCATGTGGGAATTGAACCGGCAACCCTGTTGTTCAAAGCTCACACTCTAACCAACTGAGCCATACGGCTGCCCCTGATTGCACCATTTTATATTCCTGCCACAGTGCTCAAGGGTTCTAAGTTTTCCACGTTCTTGCCAACACTTATTTTCTGTTTTTTGTTTTTTTTTATGATAGCCATCCTAATGAGTATGAATCACAGTAGCTTTTGTTTGTGTTTTCCTAGTGATAATGATTTGAGCATCTTTTCATGTGTTTATTAGCCATCTGTGTATCTTCTTTGAAGAAATGTCTATTCAAGTCTTTCCCCCATGTTTTATTTCAGTTTTTTTGTTGTGGACTCATAGAAGTTCTTTATATATCCTGAATAATAATCCTTAATCAGATATATGATTGCAAATATATTCTCCCATTCTTTAGGTTGCCTTTTCACTATGCCGATAGTTTTTAATTTTAATGAGATCCAATTTATCTGTTTTTAATTTTAACGAGATCCAATTTATCTGTTTTGTTGTCTTGTGCTTTTGGTGTCATATCCAAGAAATTATTGTCCATTCCAGAGTCATGAAGCTTTTCCCCAATGTTTTCTTCTAGAAGTTTTATAGTTTTAGCAATTACATTTAGGTGTTTAATCCATTTTGAGTTAATTCATATACGGTCTAAGGTAAGGATCCACTTTCATTGTTTTGCATGTGGATATCCAGGTTTCTCAACACTGTTTGTTGAAAAGACTGTTCTTTCACCCACTGAATGGTCTTGGCACCCTTCTCAGTACCCATTCAACATATATGTGAGGGCTTATTTTGAGACTGTCTGTTCTATTCATTGTCTGTCTTTATGCTAGTGCCATACAGTTTGATTACTGTAACTTTGTAGTAAGTTTTGAAATCAGGAAAGGAGAGACCTCCAACTTTGTTCTTTTTCAAGATACTTGCCTTTTTTTTTTTTGACAGAAAACATGAATTTAATAAGGAAATGGCAATAACTGATACATACATTGCTTCAAAATATTTTCACTAAGCACCAAACAGAATAGTTCCTGAACTTTATCACCAAGAACCCCTTTATTATTGAAAGACTGCCTAAAACTTAATCAGTTTATTTAGATTTTAATCAAGAAATCTATAGCTGCCCATCAGAGCTTCTAATTAGCATGAGATGACCAGGTTAATGACCTTGAAGTCACATAATGTGAGAAAAATAATTTTAAAGGCTTTGTTTAACCTATACATTCTCACTGAGGGGACCTGTTGGCCTCAACCTGAAGATACTTGCCTATTCATTCCCTTGAGATTTCATATGGATTTTAGGATGGTTTTTCTATTGTTGCAAAAAACATCATTGGCTTTTTGATAGGGATTACATTGAATCTGTAGATTGCTTTCAGTAGTGTTGCCATCTTAACAATATTAAGTCTTCCATCTATGAACATGGGATGTTTTTCCATTTATTTGTGTATTTTTTCATTTCTCTTGGCAATGTTTTGCAGTTTGCAGCGTACAAGTCTTTTGCCCCCTTAGTTAAGTTTATTCCTAAGATTTTATTCTTTTTCATGCTATTATAAATGGAATCATTTTCTTAATTTCATTTTTGGATTGTTCATTGTTAGTGACATAGGAATGCAAGTGGTTTATGTGTGTTGATTTTGTATCCTGAAACTTTGCTGGATTTGTTTATTAGTTCTAACATTTTTTATGGTCTCTAGGGTTTTTTGGTTTTCTACACATAAAATCATGCAATCTGTGAATGGAGGTGATTTTACTTCTTTTCCAATTTGCATACCTTTTATTTCTTTTTCTTGCCTAATTGCTCTGGCTAGAACTTCCAGTACTATGTTGAATAGAAATGCTGTAATCAAGCATTTTCATCTTGTTCCTTAGAAGAAATACTTTTGTTGTTTCACTTTGATGTTATATGATGTGAATATGATGTTAGCTGTGAATTTTTCACATATAACACTTATTATGTGAGGTAGTTTCCTTCTATTCCTATTTTGTTGAGTGTTTTTATAACAAAAGGGTGTTGAATATTTTTTATTATTTTTTTTAATTGGGGAATATTGGGGAACAGTGTGTTTCTCCAGGGCCCATCAGCTCCAAGTCATTGTCCTTCCATCTAATTGTGGAGAGCACAGCTCAGCTCCAAGTCTAGTCACCATTTTTAATCTTAGTTGCAGGGGGCGCAGCCCACCATCCCATGTGGGAATTGAACCAGCAACTTTGTTGTTGAGAGCTCGTGCTCTAACCAACTGAGCCATCCAGCCACCCAAGGGTGTTGAATTTTGTCAAATGCATTTTCTACATCAATTGAGATTATCATATTCTTTCTTTATTCTATTAATGTGTATATTACACTGATTTTTATATGTTAAACTATTCTTACATTCCAGGAATAAATACCATTTGGTGATAGTGTAAGATCCTTTTAGTGTATGCTGTTGCATTTAGTTTGCCAGTATTTTGTTAAGGATTTTCACATTACTATTCATAAGAGATATTGGTCTATCATTTTCTTGTAGTGTCTTTGTCTAGCTTTGGTACCCGGTAATGTATCTTTAGCCTATTTTAAAAACATATTTGACCTCTTAGGAGAACATGATGATCTTGGTGAGCTATGTTTGAACTCAGACTCATGGTTTGACTCCATTTCCTGAAATAACTTATGTTTCCCTGTATTCTTACATAACTTTAAGCAGTTAACCATCCTCTGGAATTTACCAAAACTCCATTTTGTCATGTTGCTCTAAATGGGAGTCCACTGGGGGACAAGTACATCTTAGATCTTATGGATAAGCTTAAATTACTGAAGACTCATGATAAAGATGGGTAGGATACAGTGGAGAAGACTACGTAGTTTTTTAATCATAATTCCAGTGTTTTACCTTGTAAATAAAAATTTGAACAGTTCCCATTATAATGTCTAAATTATTTTAGTATTAATGAAAAGGGACTGAAAGATTTAGCATAGAAGTTATTTCACCATTTACTACCTATCTTTTACGAGCACCATCAGCTAGCTCCTGATAAGACAGACATGTTAATCAAATATTTGTTACCGAATATGATTCTTTAAAAAATCTCAGAGCTGGAAGATACCTCTCCAATCTACCCCACAACTAGATGGCTGGCTAGCCCATTCTTAAGAATTGTAAAGGAAAAAGAAGGCACTGGGTTTTTTTGTTCATTTGTTTGGGTTTTTCTTTTTTTGTGGGGGGAGGTTTCTACCCTTGTGCTTAGAGTTTAAGACTTAAGTTTAAGAAATTTGTGAATTTGTTTCCAAAGAATCTCTTGATGCAAATCTAAGTTTATTTCCTTTAGTCCTTCTTGTAGTGTTTCTCAAGAGACTTCTCCTTTTCTGCACCTCCCACTGCCTTCTCTACTCTGCCTCCTACCTGACTCCTCCTGCCCACATCTTGTGCCTAAGGCCCAATTTAAAAAGTTTAAAAATGTAGTATTTTCTCTGTTCCTTTTTTTCAAAATGTCATATTCCTGCCTTGGATAATGAATCTAAAATTAACAAAAATGAGGCTTTATTTCTGCATTTTTAATTCAGAATTTGTTTCAGAATTTTATAACCTACTCAATATAGATTAGAAGTAGAAAATTTTTATCCTAAAAGGGAATGTGATCTCTATATCTATAATAAATATAAATGTCACATCTATAATGAATTCAAAATAGCCATTCCTTGAGTAAATTGCACCTATTACCCATGTTGAACTCAGTATAATGCTGGTGTTTTATACCTGAATAGAATTTACTGTGAATTTTTTGTTAGAATTCCAGAATATGTATATCTTTAAGGGATTGGATCTGCTCTGTAAAAGACACCTAACAAGTATTACTTAATTAGATATTATTGTAATCCTTCTGCATCTTTCCTGCTGCTCTGACCCCACTGGTTCCTGTTTATCTTTTGGCCAGCTGGACCAGATACAAAGGGGTGGGATACAGAAAATGAATTGGCTATAAAATGAATCACGGGTGGCTTTGGAGTCAACCACTTGTCTCTCGTTCTATAACGTTACTATACTGGATATCTTGCATTTGTTTTTAAGCTCTAATTCATGGATTCTTTTTCCTGTCAAAGATACTTTTCTGTAAGGGATGCCTTTCTCATTTTCATTTGTTTTTCCCTGAACATTAAATTTAAAGACAGTTGGAATAGAATAATCTGATCTAGGAATACCACAGCAAGGTTAACAATTCTTTTTTGTTTTGTTTTGTTTTGTTTTGTTTTATTTTGGAAGTGAGTTTTTATTGTGGAATTGATGTTTCTTAATGAATATAACCTAAAATTATAAGAAAAAACAACACTTAAATGTGAAACTTATTACTATGGTAAAGTCATTTCAATAACAACTAGTGTTGTTTGAATCACATGTAATATCAAGCTGCTTTATACATTTCCTGTGCTGTCAAAAGTTAAAACAAAAAGCAAGGTCTCCATTTCCACACAAATGTGCACCAGATACAGTTTTGGAACCCAAACTACAGTTCCAGTTGTCTTTTTTTGGAGCTTGATGAAGTGCAAACAAAATTTCCATATTTCAGAATTCATTTAAGTATGCAGTTGAGGAGCTTCCACCTACCCTTCAACTAGAAGTATTTTAATGACATGCTAAAAGGCAAATATCAAGAGAAGAATTGAATAAAAATCTTTAAATGGCTTCCAAGCAATGAATGTGCTCAATTAAAATCATACGCTCATGGACCGATATTAGTATTTGAAGGTTAGCAATTCTTAAAACAATAAAACATAATGCTCCGGGATGATCAGAAACCGTTTTAGAATCTTGTAGGCCCTTCAAGTCATTTGCATTAGTATTAATTCATATAATGACCATGTAAATAAAAAGTTCAGGACACTAAACTGAATGTACTCTGACACACTTAAAAACAACAAAAACGGGGTGGCCAGTTGGCTCAGTTGGTTAGAGCACGGTGCCCTTAGCAGCAAGGTTGCCAGTTCGATCTCCGCTTGGGCCAGTGTGAGCTGCACCCTCCACAAGGAGATTGAAGCAACTGCTTGACTTGGAGCTGATGGATTCTGGAAAACAAAAACCACACTTAAAATAAATAAAAGTTTAAAACAACAAAATCAGGTGTCTCATTTAACATTGCTTTCATCTGTTTGAAAAAACAGTTTAGGACATATGGGAAATTTTTTAAATGGTTTTGCTTTCTGACTCATTTTTGGAGTTGAACATTTTAGTTCTTTATTTTCAGACATTTTAGATTTTCTAGCAATTTTACCTGAACCAAAAAATAAAAAATGAAGACCTTTGAACACTTGAAAAATTATGTATTCATAACGGTCACGATGCAGGTAAATTCTGCATTTTACTGTTTCTCACTTTACATAGATGGCAGCATAGAGCAGCAGATGATGTCTTTGCAAAAAGAATTTTTAAGGTAGTTTTCCAATGAGAATTTTGCTTTAATTTACATTCGTCTGCCCTTGCAGTGAACTAGTAGTATAGAATAGAAATTTTATGTAATTTAATGTATCAACTGCCTAGGTGTTTGTTAACTTGGCCTAAAAGTTCATGTTCATAATAAGACATATATTTGAGAAATTATGTTTACTTGCTTTTTTGCATCAATGTGCTGTCTTCCATCTTAGGTGTATCATTTGGCAAGTGTACGCTTACGTGATTTATGTTTAAAACTGGATGTTTCAAATGAGTTACGAAGGAAGATATGGACATGCTTTGAATTCACTTTAGTTCACTGCCCTGATCTAATGAAAGACAGACATTTGGATCAGCTCCTCCTTTGTGCCTTTTACATCATGGCAAAGGTAATGTGTAAGTTGGGGGAAGCTCTTTACCCGCGCTGTCTGTATGTGAAGCATGAGGTGAAAATCTGTTGGACTTAATCGTTAGTTTGCCTTAAGTGCTATAAGCCAACAGTGCCCACCATTTTTAACTAAGTAGTAAATTCCAGGAGCTACTTATTATATCTGTTCTCTGGATTCTCCATTTAGTTTTATAATCAGCTTTCCCACTTCATAAGAATACATTGGTTGTAAAGAAGTTGGGAAAGGTCTTAGAGACCATTTGTAGTAAAGTGGCCTCTCCACACTATTAATGTGACACTGCTAATCTGGTACTTTAAAATAATAGGATTATTACATTGTAGGTGAGTAACTTCAGCCCAGAGTTGAAAGTAGTTTGGCTCAAGTTACTCAACAAGTGGCAATCTTGTTGAGTAACTTCCTGTTTTATAATCTGGTGTAAAATGGCTTCTATAACATATGGCTTTTTATTGACTTACTGTGCCACCTCAGAAGAGCATTTTACTTTCTAGTTGCTACACTGTGTTGTAAGTCATAAAATACCATGTCTTGATTTTTAAAATTCACATATATCTGAAACAGTCATCTGTGACTTTGGCCTTGACCGTGTTGGCCACACTGGCTGTCCTAGCAGATGGACATACAGTTAACACGTTAAATTAGTAAGCTCTTTGAGACAGAGGATGTTTTCAAATTCCTTTTTTGACAGCCCTCTCACAGTACCTCTTTAAAATCTCTATGCAAACGTAGATGTTAATAAATGCTATTAACTAATTTGTGCCTTCCAGAGAACTATCAGAACTCAGGCTTTGCCGTGTCTAGCTCAGCATTATAGAGAACAGGTTTAGTACTAATGGACAGTGAAGCAGATGAAAAGAGTAATTTAAGTGAATTTTATGATAACAAGTAGGCCAGAAGGTATTCCTTTATGGATCACTAATCCATTTTTTTTTCATTTCGCCACCACTGTGACTTTTCTGTCTAAGCATTAGAAACCACATGATCTGTCCTGAAATGTTAAAAGCCTAATCTATAATAATTGCTCATTTTTATTGTGACTCACCACAAGACTTGTTCTATCCATTAGTATGTGGTTAATTTACTTTCAAATAAGTACTTAAAGCTAATAAAACTGGAGACTGTAAGGGATTCACTAGACCTGAGTTTTCCTATCATTCTTTTTATAAAGAAATGCCTTTTCAGCAGTTATATTACAGCAATCTCAGTACTTTTGATTAATGAAACGATTAGCTGAGTCCCCACAGGGCACAAAGCCTGAACTTTAAAGGCAGTAAAAATCATAAATGGTAGTGGTTTTTAGTCATGGACTGACCTGGGGTTCATGGCTTTCTGCAAGACTGCTCTCACTACCAGACTATAACTGAAGTTTCTGTTCAGAGCCTTTTTCTTTTAGGAGCAATTGATAAATGCAGTTTTGCTTTTCTTTAGGTAACAAAAGAAGAAAGAACTTTTCAAGAAATAATGAAAAGTTATAGGAATCAGCCCCAAGCTAATAGTCACGTGAGTTACATTGTTGTTCTTCCTGTCCAAAAATAGATTTGTACTATTTCTCTGATGATAAGTCATATAAAAAAGTAAACTTCTTGGGCCAGCCCAGTGGCTCAGGCGGTTGGAGCTCCATGCTCCTAACTCCGAAGGCTGCTGGTTCGATTCCCACATGGGCTAGTGGGCTCTCAACCACAAGGTTGCCGGTTCAACTCCTTGAGTCCCGCAAAGGATGGTGGGCAGTGCCCCCTGCAACTAAGATTGAACACGGCACCTTGAGCTGAGCTGCCACTGAGCTCCCGATGGCTCAGTTGGTTGGAGCACGTCCTCTCAACCACAAGGTTACCAGTTTGACTCCCGCAAGGGATGGTGGGCTGCACCCCCTGCAACTAGCATTGGCAACTGGACCTGGAGCTGAGCTGCGCCCTCCACAACTAAGACTGAAAGGACAACAACTTGAAGCTGAACGGCACCCTCCACAACTAAGATTGAAAGGACAACAACTTGACTTGGAAAAATGGCCTGGAAGTATACATTGTTCCCCAATAAAGTCCTGTTCCCCTTCCCCAATAAAATCTTTAAAAAAAAAAAAAAAAGTAAACTTCTTTTATAGTTTTACTGTATTTTAGATTTTTAGGTTTAATGGATATCATTAAATTCAAGAGACCGTTTCAGGAGAAGCCAGGAAATTGGCTATTCCTGACTTACCCATGTATTTGCATGTACTTCTCACAGGTTCTCCTATTGCATTTGTGCATTTGTTGAGTGGGAACATTTTTCACTGAAAGTTTAATGAAAAAATATATATAATAGTAATATTATTTGTTTGACATTTGATTCTCTGATGATGTTTAAATTCAGTGAAATTTCAGGATTTATTAACTTAAATTCAGCTGCTTTTGCCATCTGCTAAGATCTTAATGTTTGTATCTTGGAATAGATGTCAAGCATTTCTGATAATGTTGTTATCATAGCCATGGTGAGAACCCTGTACAATTTTTCAGTCATGGAAATATGAAATGTTAGCATAGTGGCCTGGCACATAGTAAACATTAATGACTGTTAGCACCATATTATTATCATTGTAGCTGAAAAACACAGGGTTAGGTTACCTTAAGGCTTGAACCGTTCAAGAGCCTGGTTGCTCTGCTCTAAGGGAGCATAATGGCCTCTTCTCTGTCCCCAGTGATCTGCTGTCTGAGACAGGAAGAGAGATATGGTGGCTCAGATATCCCAGGCTGGAGTACTGGTAGTGACACCCCTTCTAAGAGAGCTCCACAAATAGTTTCACTTCTTTGTTTGAGCCCCAAAATATACTGATAGTGATATAAAGATATTAGAAGAGCCAAGTACATCCTGTGACAGGCTGGAAGTTTCTTGGACTCTTCAGAAAAATCCCTCAGGAACAAAGCCTAGCGAGGTCTAGATTGTCCCTAAAGATCATTAAGGTGAAGTTAGAGTGTGTCAAAAATGGACCAAGCCAGAGCTTCCTAAATATCTTCTCAATACTAATACCGACAGGATGATGGGAAATGGATCATACCTGTCAGCTGTCTTGGAGGTAGGAAAGAGTTTAGGGGCAGGGAGAAAACAGATTTGCATGTGGCCATCTGAAAGGAGATGGGAATGGGATGGGAGCAGGAAAACAAGCCCCAGTGAGAGCAAATGATTCTCAGGTAAGGAATTGAAGGAGGAAGAAGTTCAGATCTTAGAAGTTACTTCTATGAGTATGTGGCAAAACCTGCTCTCATCAGTGTTTAGTTGCTGCTTAATTCTTCTATTTTGTAAACTTCTGTAATGACATATTTCAGGTGTAGGCTGTGTTTCAGTATTCCTTCTAAGATGTTTGCCATAATGTACATTTACCAGGCCAATAACATCATGCCCTTGATTATCATCCATACAGATAAATACTTTCAAATTGACTTGATATTTTGTACTTATTTTGGTTTTGCTTAATCTGTGCCTCTTTGTGACTCAGCAATCCTTTTTTCCCCTCTGACCTACAGGTCTATAGAAGTGTATTACTGAAAAATGTTCCAAGAGAAGTTGTGGCTTACAATAAAAAAACAAATGGTGATTTCGAAATGACAGATTCTGGTAAGTTACCCAACTTACCATTCTGTTATGAAATACATCTTTGATTACATTGTACATAATACAGTGGATGTCAGGCAACATGGAGTCAAGGATATAGGTGGTGGATAATGCATATGTGTTTTGGGAAGAAACACATAAGTTTGAGATAAGTATGGATCAAGTGCCTCCTCCAAAGAGGTTATGTATTGAAACCATTCATTTGTCCCGTTAATTGTATGTTATATTTGCTAGTCTACATATACACATTAACAAAACACATAAAAGACACTTAAATTTGTAAAATACAGTAGTCTCCCCTTATCAACGGTTTTGCTTTCCTTGATTTCAGTTACCCACAGTCAACTGCAGTCTGAAAATATTAAATGGAAAATTCCAGATATTTTGAGTAGAGAGACCACATTCACATAACTTTTATTATAGTATATAGTTATAAGTATTCTATTTTATTAATATTGCTTACAGTTGCTAATCTCTTACTGTGCCTAATTTATAAATTAAACTTTATCACAGGTATGTATGTATGTATGTATGTACGTACGTATGTATAGGTCAAAACAGTTATATATAGAGTTTCAGGCTTCCACTGGGGTTCTTGGAACAATTCCCCTGTGGATAAGGGGGAAATACTGTAAATCTGAATAACAGGGAAAGTAAGATAGCTGCCAGTGATCTGCCTGGAGAGATAATTAAGGATGTAACTATTATTATTAAAAAGTATGTAGATAATTCTGTCACTATTGACAGGGCTGCTATCCTGTTGCTACCATCATGCTAAGACTTGAGGCACTAGTAATTTTTTTCAAAGAAAGGAAAATCAAGTGTTCAGTATTCATCCCCTTTTCTACACACATCTCCTTTTTCTTGCCTCATATTTCCGTTACTTAATGTGTGTGTGTGTATATATATATATATGTGTATTATATGTACAGTATGGGACACTTAGATTGTTTCCAGTTATACACAACTTTGTGAGGAAATCATTATAGCTTAGTGTTGGGTCCACACCCCTGTGATAAATTCTTAGAGAAAACTGGCTGGTCAAAGACATTTTTATATATTACACAAATATCCATAATAATTTTGGTCTCTACTAGGATCTGAACTCTTGAGATCTTATCAAAAAATCCTTTAATGATAATGGCCTAGAATCTGATCCCATTTAAGGATACATAGGCCAAACTCATTTTTTTTTACATAAATATATTATCCCTGAATCTTCTCAAGACAATGAGAAATATATTAGACAGTAAACCTGACCCCCAAAAAAGTCCTTTCTATTTTTGTTACACCTGTTCCTTATCTGTCCTTAGCGGGTTTTCTGTCCCTACAAAACCAGGCATCAGAAGTTAGATGGGAAAGAGTGTGCTCTATGAGAAATAAAGTAACTGCTAGCAACTGTATGGGATACAGGACTGGTGAAGTTCCAGAGAGTATAAATAAGCAAAAGGAAATACATCATGGTTTCTTTTTGGTACAGAGTCTACCAATGAAGTTTGAGGCATGTGAGGATTAACTACTCTCTACAACCTAAAGGTTTCAGATCAAATTGTTATATATACATTTATTAGCAGGCAAACAAAAAAACCATTCTTAAGATCTTATCTAGTCTTGATGGCACAGAGCAGGGAGAGTACCCAGTGATAATGGTCTCAGGAATTCTGGCACCAAAAAGGGGAGAAAGTTACAGAGGAGGATACAATCAGGCAAGTCTATGTTCATATAATACATGTTCCAGTTCCTGGAGCTATGGCTAGATGCAATGACCTAGACTTAAACACACCAAAGAACACGATCTTGGAAAGAACAGTCCTGGTTCTATAAATAAATTCATAATTAGGTATAAAATGATTACTATTTAAAAAGCACACACAGTTTATACGTCTTATACAATTAGCTAAAAGTCCCATTTGTCTGTCCAGCCACCACCTCACATAAAAGGTTCACTCAAGGCAGATGCCAAGGTTCCAAGTGCAGGATTCTGTTCGCCTTCAAGCCAGGATCAAACCAACTGCACACATCCGAGTTCGGGGTTGGGCTTCATCCATAAGAGTAGTAAAGCCCCACAGACCTCACTGGATCTCTCATCCCTTTCATGATATTATGGATAGTGTCTCAAATATTTTAACCATTCTGCTTATGTTAAATACTTCTCATTTCTCCAACATGAGCCAATTTTTAGCATTAGACATACTTAATAAATGGTCACTATTTTCATCAATAAAAACCTGTTTCAGATGTTGAATATGTCAGTTAGCAAAGCCTTGACCATTACGACAGCCTAACAGAAACCCTTGTAGTAGCCACCTATGGAGAATGAGATTCCTGATTAAAACAACAATACACTCAGGGACCATGCATCCTTCATTATCATGTTAACAGACCACCCCAGACTGGCATTCTTGAGTACCACATTTGAGAAACCCAGATTATAGCTTAATCTAAATAACACAAACGTAATACTCAACTGTTTAATGATAAATTAAAAACTTCACAATAATTCTACAGAGGTTTGTTTTAAGGATTCTAAAGAATTGTGTGTGTGTCTATGTGTGCACACGTGTGGTTAATACAAAGTCTACTCATAATAAGGCCTCAGTAAATAGTGGCTATTATATATTATTTTTTATAAGCAATATAAACTATTATATTTTATTAATAAGTATGGCTCTTTACATTTCTTTTCACTTTATTTTATTTTTATTTATTTTTTTAAGGAGCACACAGACTCAGTGGCCCATGCGGGGATTGAATTGGCAACCTTGTTGTTATTAGCACCACACTCTAACCAACTAAGCTAACAGGCCATCCTTTTTTTCACTTTCTTAAAAACTAATTTATCTAAGGCCATATTCCTTAAAATTCTTTAAATGTTGAAAACTAGGTCACACACATACTACAAAAAAGAAAAACAGATAAAGCAAATTCTCTCAAGCGACAAAAATTCTGTGTACATATGAGATGTATAAAGTTGGTAACTGCAAATTGGTAACTAGGTGACTTTATTTCACATTATACACACTTTACAGTCACCAGATAGGGAACCAAGATATTAGTAGGGCACATTTTGACTTGTTTTTAGAGTATAGTGATGCCTTTTAGACCTCATAGGAAACTGCCAAAACCACTGAAGTTTTAAATTGGTCTGTGGTCAGTGGCTTTTACATCACTGGAGGTAAACAACGCTGCTCTCACAATCAGAAAACCAGTGTGAAATATTTACTGTATAGTGATATTGTGAGGAGCAAAAAGAATGAGTGAGGATGTGGTAGGAGAGAGAAAACGAACACTCAGTGCCTACTCCAGGGTTGCGCATACCTCACCCAGATCTTTGATTTATGAATAAATTCAGATCTTCTTTCTTACTTTCATCTTAAAATAATTTTGCTTCTTTACTTTCTTCATTTTTAAGTAACGAGAATCACAATATATGCCTTTTCTCAATCAGAAAACTAATGGACAGTGTATTGACAGATAATTTCTTGGTGCTCTGAGTTGGCCACAGGGCTCAGGAAATGAGGGATTAAATCCAAGACTATTCATGTGTGTACTCAGTTGAAGATTACCCTCATGGACCCTCTGATCCTCCTTACCCTCAAACTGATCACATGACAGAAAATTACCACAACATCATTTGTAGGAAACTTTCAAATAGTGGAAGAATGGCTCCCTTCCTTAATACCTGAAAAAAATGCTGATATGATGATGTACAGTTTTTCTTACATGTTCTGCTGTGGCTGGTTTCTGCATTGTGATCTCCTTGGTGATGGAGGCAATGGGAAAACTTCACACAACTGCTTACCAACTATAGGAAGACAGGACACAGACTCAGCAATAGCACTGTACAGCTCATTTCTAGAGTCTCTGCTGCTCATTTCAGCAGCCTCTGCTGGAGAAATGTGTCTTCAGAGGACAATGCCCAGGAATGCAGTGAGAGAAAATGCCATGATTCTAGAATCACATTCATTAATTTTATTGCATGGCAATTCACTTTTGAGACACAATCTTTTCCCAGAGTGCAGGAACTATCATAGCCTGTCTGCCTTCATCCTATTTCCCCAGCCTCTGTATGACATACAAGATCACCTGGGTTTAAGGCAATCTTACAGAAAGGGTAGGTTTTATACGGAAAAAAAAGTATCTTCAGATATTGAAAAGACATCCACATGGGCATGTAAAGTACAGCACAGGGAATATAGTCAATAATATTATAATAACTACGTATAGTATCAGGTGGGTACTAGACTTATTGGGATGATCACTTCATTAAGTTATGTAAATGTCTAACCATTACGCTGTACACATGAAACTACTATAATATTGAATGTCAACTGTAAATGTAAAATTTTTTAAAAGTTTGTTTAATAGTTCATTGGTTCATTTAACAAATACATATGTCAAACATATACCATGTGCCTCAAATTCTATTTGGCAGAGGTGCTTCCTACCCTCTAAGGGGAAACAGATTTGTAACAATTATAGAACCAGTCAGGAAACCTTTGATCTCATTCTCTCTCCCAATCTTTCCTAGTTAGTTTTCAGGCCTACTAAGGCTTTAATGTAAGATTGCTGGAGTCCTTAAAGAGGTTGAAAGGTAGAGATCTTTCTCCTGCATAAAGGATGACTGACATTTTGTTTTCTGTTTTGAAATGAAAACTATACATAGCTAAATAAAATCATGTTTAGTTAGAATCCAAAGTGCCAGAGTTTTAAATGTTTAGTTCCTTCAAATTTGGTATAGTCCCTTACTTATGTAAATATTAACAACTGGAATTGGAATGACAGAAATATGAAAACTATAGTCTCTGCCTCCAGAAATTTCTAATTCAAGGACATTAAATAATTTTAATTGATCCATATAATGAGAATAACCTGCAATAACTGTTACCAAGCCAGTATACCTTGGGACAGTGTTCCCCAGGATGGTAATAAGTGTTAGGGGAAGAAAGACTGTGCGTAAAAAATTTGAGAAATATGGAATTAAAGTGGACATGTGTTTTTCTCCCTTCTCAAAGCCTTTAATATACTAACATGTATTCTGAATTTCCAAGAGGAGGATATAATATGCAGCATTTCCTGAACTTATTCAACCACATAGCTTTTTACCCCCCATTAAGATCCTCTAAAAATAACGAGTGAAAAAGACATCCAAATTGTGACCGAGATCCCTTTGGAGATGCCATGGGCTGCTTGGCCTGTGGACCATGTTTGAGTTTTCTGGTTTTCCTAAAGTGGAAGCATACTTCTATCCATGTTCTGAGTGTTTGCAGGCCAATGTATTAAGAATGAGAACTTCTTTCCATATGCTGAATTCTTTTCAGTTGCCAGTTGTTTTCTTAGCTCCTATAAGCATATGATTCTTGTATGTAGACAATGGTTTGTAATACTCTTCTCAAAAAAAAAAAGAGTAGAATAAAGTTTTGCGTAGTGTCACAAGCTATCCCAGAGTTACACCAATAAATAGAAAAGTACCTTGGGGCGAGCTGTCATTTTACAACTAAGGATGTTAGCTATAAACTGAGCACTGAGATTCCTGTTGTGCATGGGAAAGTTAGGCTCTTTGAATACCTGTCACCTGCCATGTGTCTGCAGAAAAACAAATACAAGCAGTTCATCTGACTTCTTCCTTAACCTATGAGGATATGCCTTATCTATTAGAGTCTTTCCACCTTTCTCAAAGAGCGAATGTGAGTATCTGCAGACCCTTTCATTATGTGAATCGCAAGGGTTTGTCACTGCTATCCATACTCTGGAGCGTAGTTTAGCTAAACCCCAACCCAGGGAGCGAAACCCCTCTAGGGACTACCAGAGACTGAGCTCAAAAGGTATGGTTGTGAAAACATTCTTGCTGAAGTGGCATCTAGAGAAAAGAGTACTCCCTGAAATTTACATGTTTGCATTTCTCAAGATTTCCAATTTAATTTATGTATAAAATATAGATGGATTTCTGAACCTTTTCAAAAAACACACTAATTGCATTACACAAAGATTTGTGTTTGATTTTTTTAAATTGTAGAGAGAGTTATATATAATTCATATCACCAACTTATGTGTTAGAGTACATCTGTTACGACACTGAATTCTTTTAACAGACTTGGAAGAAGCTACAAAAACACCTGACTGTTCCAGTGGCCCAGTAAGAGAGGAAAGAGGAGATCTTATCAAATTTTACAATACAGTCTATGTAGGAAGAGTGAAATCATTTGCATTGAAATATGACTTGTCAAATCAAGACCATATGGTACGTTTTATATTTTACTACTTTATTCATATCTGTAGTCTTAGTTGGATTACTATGAGTTTATTTTGCTAGACAAGTGTTTCAGAGTTAAAGCGTCACCAATGCATTACAGGGGAGAAAACATACTAATAATCAGAGAGTAATTAAGGATATGATACAACAGAGACCAGAGGAAGTCATGGAAATTTTATCGATACTGTGATTATGTTAGAAATTATGTATACATATGGGCAAGTACTAGATGGAAACAAAATGGAAAACATTTTTGGTGATTTTTTTTTTTAAACTTTTATTTATTTTAAGTGTGTTTTTCCAGGACCTATCAGTAGTTGTTTCAATCTAGTTTTGGAGGATGCAGCTCACAGTGGCCCATGTGGGGATCGAACCGGCAACTTTGTTGTTAAGAGCACTGTGCTCTAATCAACTGAGCTAACTGGCTGCCCGAATTTTTTCTCATTTTTGATTTCTGTTATTATAAGTGTTTTACTCAAGATAAAGAGAAAAGGAAATAAATAGGCCTGAATTATAAATAGAGGCAGCACTAAGAAATTTTCAAGCAGACCCTATCTTTGGCAGTTCTAGCAGGCCTATGAAAGTAGTATTACCAGTATATAAACTGAGTTGGTTCCCGGTAGATCAGACTCTAATTATAAGAAAGAGGCACCTAGCAGAAGCTGCATCCAGCCAGTAGCTACGCATGTTTATCTCTGTGTCTCTCTACATTTCTGTTCTGGTTCTGTTCAAGGAATATGGTCTGTGATTATAGCCTCAGAGGCCATGACTGCTCATCCTACTCCCATCAGCTCAACCTCCCATCACGTGCTATACTGTGAATATCTCTATCATCAGCTGATTGAAACTAGTTTTATTAGCTTCAAGTACAGATGATAAATAAAATAATAATTAAGGAGCCATCTCCATTTATTCTTGGATTGGAAACATTGTACAGAATATTAAAGAAACGTACAGTTCCTGCTCACCTAACTCTATTTCTAAATCTTTTGTATTTCAATATAAAGTCTTAACGATTTCATTAACTGATTTGTTCCATGTTGGACCCATCCTGCTGGCTCATAGAATTCTCTGCCTCTTTTTTATTCTCTCTGCTCCTGCTTCAGCTGTGGGTTATGTGTGTAGGAGAGATTCTTACTGCAAGTGTTAGGATGTTGGTTACTCTTTGCCCCTATTTCTGAGTGTGGATGCAAGTTTCCTATGCTCCTGGCTTACTGCTTCTGGTTTCTTACCCAAATTCTTCAGGAAAATACATTTTAGTTTATCTCTGAGTGATTGTTGAAAAACGAGGGGTAATGGACCATTTCTTTGCTTTTTTTCAGCCATAAATAAGCTCTTACAATATAACTGACTCCTAACTAGGAGGTGCCAATAAGAATAAAAAATGTGGTGGAATTCAAAAAAAGAAAACTTTTATCTTAAAAAAACTTACTTTTGGGTTATTTCAGATGGAAGCTCCACCTCTTTCTCCTTTTCCACATATTAAGCAACAGCCAGGCTCACCACGTCGCATTTCCCAGCAGCACTCCATTTATGTTTCCCCACACAAGAATGGGTCAGGCCTCACACCAAGGAGCGCTCTGCTGTACAAGTTCAATGGCAGCCCTTCTAAGGTAAGGTGCACACAAACTTTTCTCCCCAACAACTATGTACATGTGTGAAAAATTGCATTTCGTATTACCAGTTAATAATCTTTAATCTTGCCCTTTTTTTTGCCAAGTTACTGGTAATAAATATGAACCATTACTACCATGTTTTCCTGAAAATAAGACCTAACTGGAAAATAAGCCCTAGCATGATTTTTCAGGATGACATCCCCTGAACATAAGCCCTAATGCGTCTTTTGGAGCAAAAAGTAATATAAGACCCAGTCTTATTTTCAGGGAAACACTGTATAACAAGTTTCCTGTGATCAAGAGCAGTGTATTCTGTTGGGGTAGTTTAAGACATCACTACTGACGTGGTATCGGGGGAGTTTAGTGCAAGGGCCCAGTGTGTCTCCTGCTCAAGCATGATCTTGACAAGGGACCAGTAAGGCAACACCTGCGAGTGGTCAGACATGGGGAACATTAAGTTTAAAGAAAGGCATTGAAAGGAAAGGTTCATTTGAAAGATGACAACAAGGATAGTAAAATGTCTGACAATAAGAGGCCTCCTCTTATTTACACAAACAACTCTGTGCTTATCGCTAGCTTTATTCCTGTACAATGAAGATGTGATAGACACATGATGGCTATTTTCAGATATTTCAAGGGCAATATCTGTGAAGCACATATATTCAGTATGTCTCCAGAAGCCAGAATCACTACCAACTGGAAGAAATTGTCATGGGACAAATTGTAACTGAGTTCAACTACAATGGCAGCTCCTTACCTCATTTGTTTCTCATTCAGTTTCACAGACATCTATTGAGTTCCTACTAACCGTTTCCCCGAAAATAAGACCTAGCCAGACCATCAGCTCTAATATGTCTTTTGTAGCAAAAATTAATATAAGACCCGGTCTTACTTTAATATAAGACTGGGTGTAATATAATATAATAATATAATATAAATCAGGTCTTATATTAATTTTTGCTCCAAAAGACGCATTAGAGCTGATGGTCTAGCTACGTCTTATTTTTGGGGAAACAGGGTAGCAAACAAAGCTGACTGAGATATAGTACCTCACAGATTTGCATTTCCTATAAGGATGTTTAGAAGAGATTCTTGCATAAGATCAAAGATGGGACCAATTGACTTCTAAGGCAGTGATTTCAAAACCGTAGGTCAGAATCACCTGGGGGAGCTGGGGAGCTTGTTGAGCACAGATACCTGTCCCACAGACCTGCTGAAGCACAAAGCTATGGAAGGCAGGTTCCCTGGATGACAGTGATGCACAGCTTTTAGGAAACACTTCTCTAAGACCTTGCTACCCAGAGTGTGATTTGCAGACTAGCAGCCTCAGCATCACCTGGGAGCATTTTAGCAACGCAGAGTCTTGGCCTCACCAGCCTCACTAAATCTGAATCTGCATTTTAACAAGGTCCCCAGATGATTAGCAGGCATGTTACAGCTTGAAAAGCATTGCTCTGCGAGGAGGATCTCAAACTTTAGGGAGCATCAGAATCTCCTGGAGGCGGGGTAAAACGGCTCGCTGGGCCTACCCCCAGAGAGTTTGATTCAGCAGGGGTAGGGTGAGGCTTCAGAAGTGGCATTCCTCATACAGAAGTTTCTAGATGTTTCGGCTGCATCTGGTCTGGTGTCCACACTCTGAGAACTACTGCTCTACTGGTAAATTCAATTTTTAAAATCACCTATAAAGATTAGTTCTAATTACCCTTATTAGGTTGGCCTTGATTCAGAAAATAGTCTCTACTCCAGTATTTAGCCTTGGAGAGAGGATAGAAGGCAGGAAAGAAGCAGTTAGCTTAGTTCTTTGCTGCTTTTTTCTCTTATTTTCCCCATTTACTCATACATGTCCTCTATTTTTGCACAGAGTTTGAAAGATATCAACAACATGATAAGGCAAGGTGAGCAGAGATCCAAGAAGCGAGCAATACCCATTGACAGTGATGCAGAATCGCCTGCCAAACGCCTCTGTCAAGAAAATGATGATGTTTTACTTAAAAGACTACAGGATGTTGTCAGTGAAAGAGCAAATCATTAGTGCCCTTCCTGTTTATGTAATAAAAGCACTTTCAGGTTGTTTTGCAGAAAGTTGGGGCTCTGTCCTTCAAAACTTTCAGCCCTGTAGATGGTAAGTATCATTGAATTATAAGAAAAATTGTACCAAAATCATGTGCTTTTTTTTTTTTAAAAAACATCGAAAATGTAGTTGCCAGAGATGTATTTTCAGTTGGATTGGAAAGAAATGTTTTACATACCTTTTAAACATATTAATAGCCCTAGAATTTTTTTAATGTTTGTTCCTTGGGTTAGTTTTTAAGATGAAGTAAGGAGAAACCTCATAATTTTTTAGCTCACTTTTTTAAATAATCAAATGTCTCCTCCTGTGCTTTGTGTTGAGGGTAAATAATCTATTTTTGGTAAGTGCGCTTTGAGATATTTGTGTTCTCAATTTAATACTAAGTAAGGGTTGGTTCCCACAGCACCTAGGCCAGAGGCGGATGCACCAGCCTGTCTCTGACCCGCTGTGGTCCCTCCACATCCGGGTGCCACTAGCATTCTGGGTTGTCTAGATCCCTTCCCTGCCCTTCCTCTCCTTGAGCATATGCAAATTTGTACCTGAACCTATGCACTACCCCCACTGTTTGCTTTCCAACCCTAAGCCCTCTTAGCCTGGTATCACAACCTAATAAAAGGAGTATTAGCTCCTTTTTTAAACTACTATCATTTTGTTTTTCTGAACCATTAACTTAATTATTCATGATTGTATTACATCATTTGATTCTCAAAACAGGATGCTGTTTCCCAAGCCAGTAGAATAAAATACAGATAAGAGTTGTCAGAAGCTAAATTTGCAGTTAGTGAGAAAGCACTATGATAATACATGAGATACTGTTCTGAGGTCATCATAAGATTAGTCATTCTCAATATCTAATTGAGTCCCTAAGAACAGTTAAACATTTTTCAGAATCACATTAACATCCATCTCTTTGTTCTCAGTATTGTTGGTGCAATGTGAGTTTCCCATTAGGATCTGATCACTGGGGCCCCTTAAGGATGTTTTATAGTACTAGGTAGGGGGATGCAAGTTGCCAAAGAATCAGCTGTTCAATATTCACTTTTTCTAGTGTGTTTGCAGAGTCTGGAAGGACATGGACAAGCCATTCTTAACTGTTTTTGAGAAAATGTTATCAAATGTATATTTTTTGACCGAAAAATCTTATTTTTTAAAATGCAGAGTGTTTGACTTAACCTATGTCTAACCCTGGCTAATTTGAATTAGTCTAATATTTTGGCTGTAAATTAGTAATTACTATTGTCAGAAATTTTATTTTTAAATTGTAAGAAGAAAAGTGATTTGGGTCACATTTTGCTTTTCTATAAATTACATCTTTTTGTGTAGTATCTACACATGTTACAAGCCAAATAACATCGTGTGTCTCGAATCCTTGTATATATTTTTATGTGGCTACAACTTTTGTGTTGTTTTCATCTTCTTTATTAACATGCAGGATATAAGTGAGCATTTGTACATTGACTATATAAGAAATGCTCGACACGTTTTTATCAGTTTTCAAGACTTGATATTAATGTACATAAAACTGTTAATAAAACATTGGAGTTTTTGAGATTATTGAAAAGACTATACTTGTGCTCTTTTCTGTGTGGTTAGAAGCAATTGTGCAGCTATCTAGAATCTACATCTCTTTAAATATCTGCTTTATATTTTTTAAATGTTTAATGTAACTTAAAAGTTAATGTTGGGCCGGCCCGGTGGCTCAGCCGGTTGGAGCTCCATGATCCTAACTCCGAAGGCTGCTGGTTTGATTCCCACATGGGCCAGTGGGCTCTCAACCACAAGGTTGCCAGTTCAATTCCTCGAGTCCCTTGCCGGATGGCAAGGGGTGATGGGCTGTGCCCCCTGCAACTAACAACAGCAACTGGACCTGGAGCTGAGCTGTGCCCTCCACAACTAAGATTGAAAGGACAACTTGAAGCTGAACGGCACCCTCCACAACTAAGATTGAAAGGACAACTTGACTTGGAAAAAAAAAAAGTCCTGGAAGTACACACTGTTCCCCAGTAAAGTCCTGTTCCCCTTCCCCAATTAACAAAAAAAATCTTAAAAAAAAAAAAATGTTAATGTTCCTGGTGGTTTCCAGGGCCTCCAAAGAGAGTTGGGAGTGACTGACTACTTGATCAGTACAGGGTTTATTGGAGGGGTGATGAAAATATTTTGGAACTTAGTATACGTGGTGGTTACCTAACATTGTGAATTTACTAAATGACCTGAATTTTACACTTTGAAATGGTTAATTTTATGTTAGGTGAATTTCACCTCAATTTTAAAGATGCCTTAGACACATAAAGAAACAGTTATTTCAAGGCCTGAGAATGAACATGTGGACCACATTATGCTACTGAATTAGGGAAAAGGTTTATTTCTCTCAGGAGAGCTTTCAGGTATGTTTCTCCAAATGAGACTCACAGTGTCATGTAGGGTGACATGCGGGGTCTCTGGTCCCGCTCCCCACATAAGAATGCAGGACATGGTGAGGCCAAAAAGGAACACCCACGGAGCCATAGATGGGGGAGTCATACCACTATAGTATCGCTGGCGGCTGGGTTGGAGACACACGATCCATAACCCGCCGTCTGCTTCTCTGCCAACCAACCTCCCTTGCTAACTGCAATCCGCTCCTCTGCAATCCGCAATCTGCACTCGCTAGCTCAGCCACCATCCACTGCTAGCGTAGCCACGGCAGTTATATTAGTGGCCAATGGCTCAGTAGTTACAGCTGATGGCCAACTAGCCACAGATGATGGCCATCCGATCACAGCTGATGGCCATTTACTGCCTGAGCCAGCACCTTTCCACATGAGGCCAAGAGCCTGGAAACTGCACTCCTGGCTCTGTCCCCACACACAGCTTTAAAATTATTTTTCTAATTAAGATTTGTATGTGGTTAGAATATACTAAATTAGGTTTTCTAAAAATTAATATTCCTATTTGTTTTGATTTTGTTCCTTTACAGTACTTTCACTGTAGCAAACATTGGCTACCTACTCTATTTTTGGCTATTGCTAGAGATACAAACATGAACGAGGCATAGTTCCTGTCCTAAAGATACAATATTTGTAGCCCATTAATGTGATAAGTATAGTAATAGAGCTTTATGCAAAGAGGAATGGTGTTAGCACAGAGAAGGGAATGATTCACTCTGTCTGGGCAGGTGTGTCAGGTAATCTAAAAGCACCCTAAAAGTGAGGCCAACGGGTAATTTAGTCCTTTAGGGATGAATAACTATTTTCCAGGACAGCGAAAGTATTCAGAGCACAACCTGTACAAAGGCCCAGAGGCACGAACACACTATAGGTTTGGGAATTGCAGGTAGTTTAGCGAGGCTGGAGTGTAGTGTGCATATGCAGAAGTGTGATGCAAAGTAGGGCGGGAAAGGTAGGTAGGGCCTTCCATAGTTGGGCTTTCTAAGCCGGGTTAAGGAGCTCAGGCTTGATCATTTCCACTGGTTCTCAGCATGAGCTACAATTTGGGAGCTTTGAAAAACACACTGATGGATGGGTCACTCCCCCAGAGATTTCTGATTTACTTGGTTTGGGGAACTGTCTAGCATCAGGATTTTCAAATACTCCCTAGGCAAGCCCCTAAGGTTGAGAACCACTGCCATAGGCATGGGGAGCCTCTAAAGAGATTGTCCTTTTAAGTGGATAATGACAAAATCTGATGTTTACTTTAGAGCAGCATCTCCCTAACTTGCCCAGAGACAATGATTACCTGAGATACATATTAACAATACAGATTCCTAGGCCCCTCTTTTGACCAGTGGAAGGATAATCAAAGGAAGGTCCTAGGAATCTTGTTTTTAACCTCAGTTCCAAGAGATCTTTACCCTTAAGCAAAGTAGAGACCTTCTGGCAGTGCTTCTCAAACTTTAATGAGTTTAGGTATCATCTGGGATTGTTAATCTTGTTAAAAACACAGAGTCTATAATTCAGTAGATCTGGGGTTGGGCCTGAGATCGTGCTTTTCTGACAAGCTCCCACATAATGCCAATGCTGCTAGTCAAAGGACTGCACTTTAAATAACAAGGCTTACAAATCTGGAAGATGTGCAAGGGATGAATTGAAGATAATTAGACTGATGCGAGAGACAAATTAGGCTCGTAATTCTTCACATGGGGTAATTTTGCAGCCTAATGGGACATTTGGCAATAACCAAAGACATTTTTGCAGTTTTGGTCATCATAGCTGGATGGAGGGGCTGCGCAGTGAGGGGCACTACTGATATCTAGTGGATAGAAGCCACGGATGGTGCTAAACATCCTACAATGCACAAAACAGCCCCCCACAACAAAGCATTATCTAGCCCAGGAGGTCAATACGGCCAATCCCGGAAGTAAGTGAACACCTTGGCAAGAAGTATATGCATTTTAAGATACTGGTAGTGGGGACAGAAGAACCACAGAGGGTCACCTAACCCTGGGCCTGTATGGCGTCCCTGTCAGGGGTGGCTTCATAAGGAAGACGACTTTCCAAAAAGGATTAATGGTGATAGGTGGGGTAACTAATACACAAGTGAGATTATGTGGCATCAATGACAGACCCTTAATATATTAAGAGCAGAAAATACTCCTGAGGTTTTGGATCCTACATCTAGGCAGTGGTTCTGTCAAATTCCCCATTGGTAAGATTCACCTTTGAGGGCTTATTCACCAAAGAGATTCACTAGTATGTCACACAAACAGTTTTGTTAAGTAGCCCAAGAGGTTCTTACCAGGGACGTCTGGGAAGTACTTGTCTAGAGTCGAGCCAAGGAGTATGGACATCCAGGTTCAAATATCCTCCCTGACGCTACCACCAAACCAAGTAGGACTTCACTATTCACTTACTTCAGGTAAGTCATCAGCACTTCAGGAAATAATTGATTAATTGTGGAAAATAATGTCCTTGTAGAAAAATTGGAATAGAAGCAAAGAATAACAACTATATTCCCACCACTCAGAGGCCACCTTACATTTTTTTAAACTTTATTATTACAATTATTTTTCACACGAAGCAAATTGCAAATCTTAAATTGTATACTATGATGATTTTTTTCCAGCTTTCCTGAGGTAGAATTTACATAGAATAAAATGCACCCATTTTAAGTGTATAGTTGGGTGAATTTTAGTTATTGTATATAGTTATGCAACTACCACCACAATCCATAGATAGAACATTTCCATCACTTTAAAAAGTTTACTTGTTGGAGCAGCCGAATGGCTCAGTTGGTTAGAGCGTGAGCTCTGAACAACAGGGTTATGGGTTCGAGTCCCACATGGGCCATTGAGCTGCACCCTCCACAACTAGATTGAAGAAACGAGCTGCCACTGAGCTGTCAGAGAGGCGGCAGGATGGCTCAGTTGGGTAGAGTGTGAGCTCTCAACAACAAGGTTGCTGGTTCAATTCCCACAAGGGCCAGCGAGCTGTGCCCCCTGCAATTAAACATAGAAAAGGGAGACTGGACTTGGAGCTGAGCTGCACCCTCCACTAGATTGAAGGACAGCGACTTGGAAGTGATGGGCCCTGGAGAAACACAGTTCCCAATATTCCCCAATTAAAAAAAAAAAGTTTACTTGTGCCCTTTCATCTTCTTCCCCGCCTTCCTCATATGCTCCCACCACACACCCAGGCGACTATTGGTCTGCTTTTTGTCACTATACTTTTATCTTTTCTAGAATTTCATATAAATGTATGTAGTCTTTTGTATTTGAGTTCTGCCACTTTCTATGTTTTTGAGATGTATTCATGTTGTATGTGTAAATATCTTTTTATTGCTGACTAATTTTCCATACTATGGGTATACCACAATTTTTATTCACCTGTTGATGGACATTTGGGTTGTTTCCACTTTTGGTCTATTAATAATTATGAACATTTGCATGCAAGTCTCTGAACATATATTTTTATTTCTCTTTTATTCCCTTATGATTTGGGTTGCTAGGCCAAAGGTAAGTATACGTTTAATTTCATAAGACCTTGCCGTATCTTTTTTCAGTGTGTTACTGGAAAAAAGCATTCTTGGTACGTAAATGTCACAGGAAGGAATTCGAATACGGACCAGGTAATCAACACAAAGCCAAGCAGGCAGAGGATTTATTAAAAGAAAGGAAACAGTATAGTACACTCTCAAGATGGCATGAGAGTGGGCAGGTCCAGAAGAAGGGCAACTGTGCCCCAAGAACAAAGAGGCGTAGGGTTTTATTAGAATGAGAGTATGCAATATTCAAATTTAGAGGTGGAGTCGCGGGTGTTCCCAGGAGGGTCCTTGCTGACTACTATTTCCCGTCAGGAAGTGAGTGTCCCTTGTTCTTATTTGGCCCTTGTTGGAACTGATGACTCCGAATGGAGATTTTGCCCTGCCTGCAATGCTAATAGTGTTATAGTCCATTAGGGTTAACTACAGCCTTTTTAAAAGAATGATCTCATCGCCTCTTTCCCGTACTTACTCCTTCCCGGCCTCCCAGCTCTCACCCCATGTGGCCCTGATCTTTCTGCCTACCTTAACAAGTGGACCATTTCGCAGTCCCACAGCAGCGTGGAAGAGTTCCATTGGCTCCACATCAGAGCCACCTTTTGATTTGAATCTTCCTGGACTTTTTTCAATGCATATTATGTTTTTTTTTAAAGTAAAAATGGATCATATGTATCATGTAATATATCAGAGTCATCCTTGCAATGTCTAAATTATACTTCTATGACAATTCTAGTGCTTCTGTTCTGATGTATGAATGTACCGTTATTTATGCTATTTTATCAACAAAGAAAGATTAAAAGCGTTTGGGATGTTTTTTGTTTTTTTTCTTGGTTGAATTTGTTTCCAACAATGGCATTTGGAATGAATTATTTAGTGAGTCTAACATTTGCAAAGAATCAGGCATTATGTATAACATTGTGATGCAGGGTTGTTAAAATACTAAAGACATTCATCACAACGCAGGCTCCCTTACTTCATTTGCGTCTCTGCTCTAATGTCAGGTCACAGCACTTCTTAAACCAATCCAACCTTCCTATACTCTTAGCTCGTTTTATTTTTCTTTCCAGCACTTCTGCTCTACTCATGTATCATCTGCATTCATCACTAGTAATTTAGTAATTGCATATAGTTGACCATAGATACTTCACATGTATTTATACACTCCATGTACGAAGTGGGACTTTTTTTCCTCTGTAGTTTTCTCAGTGTGTAGAATGATGCACTAAAGGAAGTATAGGCTTGACAGTTGAATTAATGAGTTGAAGGAGACTTAGAGATGCTTTTTTATAATAATTATGTCTCAAAAGTATTGATCATTTTCTATGTGCCAGACTCAATTTTCATGAAACCCTACAATAAAACTATTTTAAAGAAGAGGAAATTAAAGCTAGAGATTTTAAGTGACTTGCCCAAGGTCTCACATTCCACAGCCCAATTTTTTTCTTTAATTAAATGAAGTTGGGGTTTTTGTGTGATAACATACATATAACATAAAATTTACCATTTAACCATTTTTAAGTATATAGTTCAGTGGCATTAACTCTATTCATATTGCTGTGTAACCGATCTCCAGAATGTTTTCCGCTTGCAGAACTGAACCTTTGTACCCATTAAAGACCAGTTCTCTTTTTCCCCCTTCCTCCAGCCCCTGGCAACCACCAGTCTACTTTATCTATATATGAGTTTGACTACACTTGATACTCACATAAGTGGAATCATACAGTATTTCTCCTTTTGTGACTGACTGATATCACTTAGCATAATAACAAGTTTCATTCACGTTGTAACATGTCAGAATTTCCTTAAGTCTGACTAATAAATACTCCATTGTGGATGTGTGTTTGTGTGATACCAGACAAGTGAGTAAGCCCTCCTCACCCCCGAAAAACTTTTAAGTTTCCCTTTCCTTAAGTTTCCTTTCCCTAGGTTTCTTAGCTCACTAGTTCCTGATCTTAATCACTTTCCAAATCAGCTTTTTCATCTTAAACAGAAGATTGTTCCTAGCCTGAATCACAGGAAGTCTTCTGCCCCCTGATCCAGGCCATTCCAGGACCAGCTCCTGGGTGAATACCGCCACCTGAATGACCAGATTAACCAAAGGAAAAGACCACAGGCTCCACGAAGCTAAACAGAATTTCTATCACACAGCCACCTTGCGTCGATGGCTTTGGGTCCTGCATCTTAGGCCAACACTTTTAACTCTGTTTAACCAAACTCTATTTTTCCTCATTTAGGGGCCTTGGAAGTACAGATGATACCCCAGCAAGATTACCAGTCCCAACCAAAGAAGCCAACACGGCCTTTCAAGTAGATCTCGATCTTCCAGGTGGATCTTGAGGCCCTTTCATCTGAGATCAGAGAGAGTGAGAGTTCTGTGAGTCCCCCAATAGTTAGGGACAGCTCTACCCCCCTGCCCAGCTGGTTGCAGATACAGAAGAAAAGACCCCCTGTCCCTCAACTTCCCATAGAAATTTGATGGGGATCATGTCTCTTAAGGGGAAAACAAGACAGGCAGTTAGATAGGGATCGGGTCTCTGCATTCTTGCACGTCCACCCACACAACCCACAGAATGTGACCGCCCAAAAGACCTCCCCTCTCCACCCAAAACTTCCCCTTTTCACTGTTATTATCTACCCCTACTAGGAAACAAATGGGTACAAAATACCCAACTAGATTAGACCAGTCACTCACACCTGCGCAGTGAAAGCCACAACGACCTTCATTTCACTTCTTGCATATAATGGGCCTCATTATACTATCTTTATAATATCATACATATGATCGGAATTTCATTAATATCTTTATAACAGACATTTCTGGGAAAGAACATGCGCAGTCTAAAAAGATGAGGTAATAGCCTCTTGTCAATCACAGGTGTCGATCAAGTGGTCTCATACCTGGAAAGGAACAGCCCATTCTAGAGCAAAAAGGGATAAAAACTCCAAGTCCTCGCCAGTCAGCGCCTCTTAGCTTTGCCTTTGCTCAGGGACTGCTCCAATCCCTTTGGAGTGTACTATCTCTTCTAATAAACTACTTTTTCACCACTTTATTTTTCACCACTTTATTTCCGTGTTTCGTTCGTCTTTGCTCGAGACACCAAGAACCTGGACATCGCACGAGAAGGGACCATCCTTCAGTTTTATATATAAATACATAGATATAGATATAGATATAGATATAGATATAGATATGTATACACACACACATCCCATTCATCCATAGATGATGGCAGCCCAATCTTTAATCTGTAACCATGTCTTTTTTTTTTTTTAATTCTATTGGAGAATATTGGGGAACAGTGTTTCTCCAAGGCCCATTAGCTCCGGGTCGTCCTTCAATCCAGTTGTGGAGGGCACAGCTCAGCTCCAAGTCCAGTCGCCATTTTCAATCTTTAGTTGCAGGGGGCGCAGCCCACCATCCCAAGAGGGAATTGAACTGGCAACCTTGTGGAGAGCTCGCATTCTAACCAATTGAGCTATCCGGCTGCCCCCTCTACCGCGTCTTTTGATAACAGTCTTGGTGTGATTCAGATGTACATAAATATCCCAGGCTTATTCTGGTAAGTCCATGGCTGTCTACTTCCTCAAGCTTCTCTGTCCCTTTGCCTTGGGGAACATTCTCATTTATCGTTTCTACTTTGGAGCCGATCTTCCCACGCCACCTCCCATCACACACAGAAACTCAGCTTGTTGAAAGATTTCCGTGTTCCAATGACAATCTTCTTTCGCCCTTTATTCAATCCTCCTCTTCCAAACCCTCTGTGAAATTGTAAGGGTAACACTGTATCTTCTATTTTGAGATTTAAAGCTCTAGTATAATTCGATTTAACAGTGTAGTTTAGCTTGGGACTTTTTGAAAGATTTTTTCCTTTGCTCCCCTCTCTTCCAGCCAAACCTTAATGACTCTGTTTACTGTACATTTCCTATGCATACCAGTTTCAATGATTCTATTTACTTTAGGCCAAGACCCCACCCACCCACCCTTTTTCTTTGTTCTGCCTCTTAGGTGCCTATAAAACTTTTTGGCCATGCTGGGGGGAAGGAGGGAGAATGGCCTTTGGAGAGGAGTCTGCCTTCCTCCCAGAATACCGGCATGTTGAATAAACCTGCCTTTTCTTTCCACCAGCCTTGTCTCTCGATTTTTGGCTTTTGTGCAGCAAGCAGCCGGACTTTTAGCACGGTAACAAAATGTGAAATAAAATGGAGTCACTTAAGGGGCTTTAAAACGGGGCTGGGAGGCCATTAAAGACATGGCACTTATGCACATCCTCACCAGAAGAAACATAACCTTTGACCCTGGGCAAAAGCATAAATATTCCAGAACAAGAACATCTGCCACCTGTCACAAAGACAGACTTTTACTTAGAGATAGCCCCAACAACCATTTCTGTTTAGAGCCAGCACCAATTGAAACCCTTTGTGAATGACTCATGCAAACTTCCCCTTTTTGTCTTTAAAAACGTCTGGCTTTTGTTCCCACAAAGGACATTGTTTGGATTATGTGCTCTGATGGCTGTTCCTTTTAACAACACATAAACACTTTTCTTTGCGTGATTTTTGCCTCCTGACAATTTAGGTTAACACCTCTCTCTAGTTGCCTCCTGGGAACCTCTCACATCCTTCACCTTGGCTGTACCTTCCATAAACTTGCCCCTTTTGAAGGCTTAGCACCAGCTTCTACCAGTGTTCTGAGGATTCGGTGCCACCTTAACTATTTCCCCAAAGAAAGGGTCTTATCCCCAAGGAACACTGCTCTCCTCAGAATCTAGGCGAGTTTCCTACAATACTCAGAAGACACTGGATTGGTGAAGTTCACTTCCCTGCAGCCACCTCAAATGTAAATAACACATCTCTTTCATAGGGATAAGTGAGGTTTTCAGTTATGCAAATACAACTCCAAAGGCAAATCCTTCAGTCCCACCCAGGTTACGGGGCTTTAAGCTCCAACTTTATAGAAGTTCTGAAACTATTTTCCTTGTTAATCACAGTGATTAACAAGTTTCAAGCATCGGATGGCCTTCAGACCTTCTCTGTGAGGTGAGGGTCAAGTTTTTAAATAAGAAGTCTCGCTATGTAAATAAGATATTTAACTTTGAGGAAGGAATGTGAAAAAAAAAAAAAAATGATGGAAGGCTCCTGTTGATACAGGTTAGCTAGCAAGTCCCTAGGTAGACAGGGAGGTCCCTGGTGGAATAAACAAAGACAGCCATATCCTAAAACTCCAGGTTTTGAAATCACTCCTTCCCTCCAGGACATAATGTAACAAGGCCTTGAGGTTAATCATAAAATTCCTTTTGGTCTGACCAACATCTGATAGATAAGAGTGGGTTACTTTGCTAATTCCTTTAGGATGGGCAAGCAGAACAAACCTGTTAGACGAATCTCATTAGAAGGCGCCAGTTCCCTTCTTCAAACAGCTCCCCTTCCCCAAGCAGGCAAGGGAAGGTAAGAGCTAAAAAAGTAAGAGCTTTTGCCTCAGTCATGGGGCCACTCCCATTCGGGACACCCTCCCGCTCTGAAGCTCTGACTCTTTGCTTTCAATACTCTATCCTCTTTTTAAAACTCTTCGCCTCTCCTGGGTCCGTGTTTCCATTCTTCGGTCTCATGAGACACAATTCCAGCCTACACCCAGAAACTGCCGGCAGATCCAACATCATCTACATCATCTGGGGACTCACAGGAAAATATTCCTCCATCCCTGTTACACTTAAATTAACATGTATTTTGTCCATCGTGATAGCACACTTAGACAAGTATGTGTGAGGCTTTATTTTGCATGATATCTAATAGCACAGGGGTTCTTGGTAATCACCAAGTAACTCCATGGCCATCAAAAGCCTGGGGCATGAAGATTGGGAAACTACGTCAAAATGTCCAACCTTAGGCCATCAACACAGGAGTGGATGTCACATAGTACAGATGTGTTGGCCGTGTGTATTAGTCTGCTAGGGCTGCCATAACAAAATACTGAAAGTGGAGGGCACCAAGTCCGGGGCTCATGCTGCCTGCGCCCCTCAGCAAATAGACTGGCATAACAGTTGGGCTATAGGATAAGTGTTTGTCAGAGCACCGGTGATCAAGAAGGCAGCAGGTTAACACCTTCAAAACTGCCTTCGTAACCGGAAGCCAAGGGAGTCTGGGGCTCATGCTGCCTGCCCTACTCAGCCAATAGACCCTGTCATGGAGGGTGCCATGCGGGGTCTCAGCTCCTGCTCCCCACATAAGAATGCAGGATACTGTAAGGCCAAAAAGGAACACCAACAGAGCCATAGATAGGGGAGTCATACCACTATAGTCCTGCTGGCGGCTGGGTTGGAGACACAAGAAGCAGGAGCCACAGGATCCGCAATCTGACCTCCGCTTCTCTGCCAACCAACCCACCTGCTAACTGCAATCCACGCTTGCTAGCTCAGCCACGGCAGTTACATCAGTGGCTAATGGCTAACTGGTAACAACTGATGGCCAACTAGTCACAGCGGATGGCCATCTACCACCCAAGCCAGCACCTTTCCACGTGAAGTCGAGAGTCTGGAAACTGCTCTCCTGGCTCTGTCCCCACAGACCCACACAGGAGTTGGGTCATAGAGTGTTTATCAGATAACCACTGGTTTGAGAAGGCAGCGGGTAAACATCTCCAAAAACTGCCTTACATTCACAGACCAGCTTGGGGTATTTAAGGGAAAATCTGGTCACTCTCCCAGAGGCTGTATGACATCTCAGAAGTCTGTTTTCCTTTCATGATGCCCCCTCTTGTCATCATATCTCTTGTGGTGCCAGCATCCGGGAATGGTGGGGGAGTAACATGGAAAAATGCTGAGCGATAGAGTTTGTAATTAGCAAGCACCTACAAGCTGATTCTCTGGGGCCAGGAGCCAAAACAGGGCAGGACACCCCGGGGACATTCTGAGCTGAAGCCATAGGGGTGTGATTTACTGTTTCACTATGGGCCAAATAGTGAAACCAGCCCAGATGGGGGGCAGGGCATCCCGGAGGCATGCTGAGTGGGGCGGGGCGGGGGGGGGGGCAGCGGGGCCCTGCTTCACCTTCACAGTCTCAGACCAGCTGAGGGTATTTGAAGGAAAATCAGGGCCTTCTTCCAGAGACTGCACGACGACGGTCCTGGGGGATTGTTCTTCTTCATGGTGCTTCGCTCTGTTGTCATAACTCTTTGGTGGCCTCAGAAAGCCAGTGACGGTGAGGGGAGTAGCCTGGGAAGAATGCTGGGCTATAGAGTTTGTGGTCAGCAAGCATACAGGCATTAATCATAAGGGGAATCTTCCAAGGCAAGGGACCAGGACAGGGGTGGAGCATTCCGGGGCATTCTGAGCTCAAGCCACAGGGGAAGATTTATTGTTCAACTATAGGTTAAGGAAAGGTGAGGCAGGGACACAGGGAGACCTCTATTACGAAGTCCCAACCAGACCCCTGCTTCAGTACCACAGGCTGGGTGGCTTAAACAACAGAAATTTATTTTCTCACAGTCTGGTGCTGGACATCCAAGATCAAGGTGCCAGCACAGTTGGTTTATGGTAAGACCTCTCTTCCCGACTTCCAGACGGCCACCTTCTTGCTGTGTCCTCACATGCCCTTTCCTCTATGTGTGCACAGGGAAAAGAAGAGATCTCTGGTGTGTCTTCTCATAAGGATACCAGTCCTACTTACGGATTACAGCCCTACTCATATGAACTCATTTTACCTTGATTATCTCTTTAAAGACCCTGTCTCCAAATACCATCATACTGGTGGCTAGGGCTCCAACATATAATTTGGTGAGGGTGGGGGACACAATTCAGTCAGTCCATAACACTGGGGTCCGCTCAGTAAGTGGCAAAGGATTTCTCAGAGAAAAGAATCTTTGTGAACTTGGCTGACGTTGGTATTCACTAGGGACAGTAGGGCATGAGTGATGAGGAATCAGACTAGATTGGACTGGATATAAGCATAACTACAAGAAAAAAATCAGTCAGGTAACACTGGATATCTGAAGAGAGCCCTGTCAGATGTTGAAGTTCTGAAGTGTACCAGCGATATTTTCAGCTAGAAATGAGAGAAAATTCAAAACACATACACCAGGGACAATCCAACTCACACTGGCTTAAAAACTAATTTTCTTCTTCCTGATAACAAGACCTTGCCCTCTCACCCAAAGAGTCACATGTGATCTGATGGATTGAATACAATCCAAGCTCGTTGAAGTCATCCCCTTACAATTTTCTGTTGGAACTGGAGGAGCAGAGTCTTTCCTTCAGCTCGAGATGTGGAGCCGTGGAGCTGCTTGCAGCTTGTAGCCCTCATATTCCTACATGGTTTGTACTCTCGTTTACCTCGTCTCTTTGCGCTTTCTCCTTTACTCATTTTGCCCATCCACCCAGGCCTCCTTGCTGTTTCTCAACTCTGGGCGTGCTCTTGCTTCAGAGCCCTTGCATTGTAAACTGTAAACTTTCGAAGCCTTTGCTGTTTGTTCTCTTTGGAGTGGTTTTCCTCCAGATACTGCTGACTCCTTCATTTCCTTCAAGTTTCTGCTTAAATGTTACTTTCATAAAAGGCCTATTATGACCACCCTATCTGAAATTGTGACCCTTTTCCCCTCTACTCCTCTTTTTTAAAAAAATGTTGTCCATAGCACCAACTTCTAACATGTTTATTATTGTTAATTATATTATTATTCACTGCCAGTCTCCCCTCACTAGGATATAAGTTTCACTAGGGAAGGGATTTGTGTTTCTTTTGCTCATTGATGTGCCAGGCAAATTAGTAAGCACCCAGTAAATATTAATATTTATTGAATGAATGAATGTATTAATGACCAAATAAGCCCAACTAGTATAATACCCATCTAAGGAGGTTGTTAAAAGGATTAGAAATTATGGATATAAAATAAGGCACAAGTAGAATATCTGACTCATAGTAGGTTCTCAAATATGGTAGCTATTGTCATTTTGCAAGGTCTCCTTTTTTCAAAGACTTGCCAGACCTGGAGATAAGTTTCTATACCTATGAACAGAAAAAGACTTATGAGGAAAAAGAAAAAAAGAAAAAGACTTATGAGGCACATACCAGGAGGTGATCTTTGGACCTACATGTGCAGATACACACATTTCTTTCTTGAGCATTATTTGTAGGAGACAAGAAAATGAATTCTTAAAAAAAAAAAAATCAAATTCTTTTTTTTAAGAATTTTGGTTTGGCTTTGGAATTTGGGAAGATGGGAAAAAAGCATGTCTTGAGGAGGTTAGGTTCAGTAAAGGATGAAGAAGAAGTAAACGAAGGACCAGGGAATGGTGATAGCTGGCATTGAGAACCAACAGCACTGATTGAAGAGGAAGCTGTGGAAAGATGTGAAACCACAAAATTAATGCTGCCAGAAATAAAATTGTCTACCTCATCTGGGTGGTGGAAGGTAGTTGGGGAAGGGCAGAGAAGAATCGCTGGGAGTGTTCAAGGTTATTAAGCAACGGGCCTTAAATGAATTGAATTCACAGTCTTCTAGTCCTAACATGGTGAGGTCAGAGGAGAGCTTAAGCATTCATTTCTATCAGTAGGACCAGAGAACAGGGCCTGTATCTAGTAGGTATTTGTTCCCAGGTTGGGGAGTGACTGGATGGATTAGGATCACCAGGACTGTATGTGGAATTAAATGAAGTGGAAAACTGGAAAGTGTTCAAGTTGTAGAGTCAGCTTTGACTCTTAATTCTGTCACTTACCAGCCGTGTGACCTTGAGCAAGTAATCAACCACGTTGTACAAATCTATGGCCCCTAGAAAGTAGGGGATTAGAGGGAAAATAATAAATATGGCATTAAATTATGATCTTTAACAAACAAAAACAAATAGAAAAGTAAAGTTCTCAAAAGCAATTGCTTTTGAGTAAACCCAGTTGATTAAACATAAAACCCTACTTCTATTACCTACTGCCCAGGAAACCTTGCTGTCAGGGCAGGCTTTCCTACGGGTCTTATGAACACAAGTTTTCAAACCAGCCATTTGCAAGTTCAAATATAAGTCTTTCATGCATATGCTATTTATGGTCTCTTGTTTTGGTTTCACAAATCTTGATAATTATCTTGTCTTTCCTCGAATTATTCTGGGGCTTAAGGGTGTGTTTTTGTAGGCCTGGCCCTTCTGTGCAGATAGAGGGCAAGCACACCTCTCTATACTTTCCCCCATGGGTCTATGGGACAAAGAAGCAATTTAAAAATTTGGGTTAATTAATATAAAATACTTTTATGTTGAAACTGCCATTAACAAGCAATTGATGGCAAGAACATGGATTTTGGAACCAGGCTAGATTGCCTGGGTTTGAATCCAGGTTTCATGACTTCCTTCATGAGTGACTTTAGGCAAGTTACTTATTTTTCTGTACCTCAGTTCTTACATCCTAATGTCGTGATACTTAAATGAATAAATATTTGTAAATCCCTTAGATCATTGCCTGGCACACAGCAAAGCTCTAAGTGTTTGCTGAGAACATTTTGCTTACCACTGGCCTACTTGTTCATACTGCTTGATAATTATCTGCCTCATTCATCCTTTATGCCCTAGATGGGTCTATGGCTGGGTTGCTAGGAAGGTGTATTGGCTTTAGTAGTGGTAGTACTTTTACCAGTTAATTGCATGGACCGGGATTTATAGGGAAGTTTGGATACTGCCCCAGAGCGGTTAAAGTGAGGGGGAGATGCCTGCCATTTTCACAGGCTGTTACCACCAGGTAGTGTTCCTTTCCTCTGGGCAGGGGGTTGGGATGGAGAGGGGGTTGAGGATTCTTTTGGAGAGAAGCTTGAAGTCAGCTCCTATATGGAAACCTGAAGATAGGCTAAGAATACACAGATAGGCATCCCTGGGGCCCTCTCATTGCCCAGCAATACCGTAGAACTTGTAAAATGCAAGAAGACACCTTCACATCAGATTTGAAATCATTCCAAGTTCTTCCATTTCAGCTTCTTGACCATTTTTCTCTTACTTGGGGAGATGCTGGCAGCCTGATGGCCTTTTAGGTTTAAGTTTGGGGCATATGAAACACAAGTAAATCTGGGGTACTCGTTTGGGAGGAAGGTACCCTTACTTTACCATAAGAGCCCCTGCTCCCGGTGGTGGATGGACGTCCACGGGTTCTGAGAACACTCTTTCCTCGCTCTCGCCCTTATTAGCACCACCCTTTGTTCTGCTGCTCGCTGATCAGTGTCGGGTAAACGCCGGGGCCAGATTTAGGACCATTGGACTGTCATTGCGCCTGCGCAGGGGCCAGGTGCCTTTAGTGGCTAAATAGTCTGGCCCCAAGGTCTGAGCGGTCTGTGCGCCTGCGCGGGAGGCCAGTAGGCTGGTAACGCTGAGCGGACTCGCCGCCAGTGTCGGGCTGTCAGTGCGCCTGCGCGCGATCCAAGCACCGCGGTTCTTGAGTTGTGCTGTGCCGGGCGCTGGGTGTAGCCATGCAGAGAGCCGACTCCGAGCGAACCCCCAAACGGCCCCGACGTGATGGCAGCCCAGGAACCCAGCCGAACACCCCTTCCGCTGTTGCGGGAGAGGTGTCCCCGGCCCCCGAACTCCACTCCGACCACAGGACCTGGGACTCGGAGCAGGTGTGCGACTTTCTAAAGCGCAATGGCTTCAAAGACCCGGGACTGCTGGACCGCATCCGAGGTAGCAGGGCTGGAGGGCTGAGGGGCTGAGGGGCTGCGACCCGAGGCGCGGACAGCAGGCCTGAGGGAGGGCGCGCTGGGGCAGTGAGCAGAGGCCCTCAAAGAGGACCCAAAACGGAGAAGCGAGACAGACCTGACGCGGGAGGCACCAGAAGGGGTGGACCTGAGGTGTGTGGGGGGGCGGGGGGCGGAAGAGGGGTGCACCAGGCGGGATGACCTGAGGCAAAGAGCCCTCCTGAGACGGGGGCCTGAGGTGGGAAAGGGAGACCTGACCCGAGAGACACCAGAGGAGGTGGATCTATGGCGGGGGGGCCGCTGGGCTTGGGCTTCGGGGAGTGTGAACCCGCGTGGGGCAATCTGGTGGGTTTCTTCAGGAACTTGCCACCCCAGCGCTGGACAGGCGAGACTCGGGGCCCTCTTTTAGGTAGAAGAACGTTTTCCCCAGATTTTGGGGGGAGGGTTGCTGTCATGCAGCCTCGCCTGTGCTACAGCAGCTCCTTGAACACTTGCCATGTTCAAGGATGTTTTGATGCTGAAAAGTTTCTGTTTCCTCCACAAACCTGCCCTCCTTTTCCCGAAACTTGGGGATTTCCTAAAAGAGAAGAAGAAACATGTTGGTTTCCTCCTAAATCTTCTTGGCCAACCATGGCATCCCACGTTAGGGCTCAATCCATGTTTCTTCACTGGACCAGGAGAGCTTGATAGCCACCATGTTTTCTTGTCCAAAAACACTGTCTTTTTCTAAATCTGGACACGGGGGTTGTTCAGTTGACCACTGAATTCCCAGCAGCCCATAGCTTGGCCCCCTCATATGGGGAAGTGTGCAGGTTGTGAGTTTCAAGTGACTTTGCTGGTCACTTGAACTCTACTCAGATTCCCATAATGGGTGTGAAACGTACCCTGCCTTGTCGTCCGAGGTGTTCAATAGGAAGATTGGTGTGATTTGCATATTCTGTAAACTTGTGCAGTTGTTGAGGGGAGCCCTGTTTGCCTAGGATGGGGGGGTCAGGTGTGAGGAACTTGAGTGGTTCAAGACTTCAAGATAACTTGATGGGTATAGAAATTGTACTTTTCTTTTTTCCCTTTCCCCCTTTTATTTTCCTCCACGGCTGGGATGGAAATTTTTTTTGAAGAGCCACAGGTGGGGATGAAGTAGTTTTATTTGTTCTGTCTCCTAAAGGTGATTGGCTCTGTGGGCTCTCTGTTTCAGTAGTGTTCTGCAGGTGTTAACTCATCAGCCTTCAGAATGATCTGTTCTCTTGAGCCCACAGTCTGATGTTAATAGAAGACACTGCATGCTTGTCGTTGGTAAAAACTGACCAGTTGCTCATTTCTGACTGCCTGCTTTGTCTTGACCACACTTTAGTCAGGCTTCTCTCTCTCCTGTAGGCCCTTCAACTCTTGCTTGCCTCGAAAACTGAGCAAATACTAAATAAAAAAGTGGAACATGCCCCCTGATCATTTTCTCCTGGGAATCAGCAGACCACAGCAGGACACTGTCCTGTCAGACCCTTTTGAGATTGCTTTCCCTTTGTACAAAAAACAACACCTTTTTCTGTTTGATTTAGAGCCGTTTGTGGATGTCTGAGATTGGAGTACTCTCCCTATTACAGCATTTCTAATTAAAGTCTCCCCCATCTAAGCCCAGATTTGTTTTTATTTGACAAAACTAAGCACAAGGTGCTGAGTCCCTTTCCTCATGGAATACAATCTCACAGGAACCCTGAAATTTAGAGACCATAATCCATATTTTTTTACAGATGATGTGATTGAGATCCAAAGATGTTAAGCAACTTGCCAGAGATCACACAGCTAGAAAAAAATCTGAGCTGGATTTTAAGGTTAGGTCTGTGGACTCCACAATTCATGCCAGAATTCATACCTTAACAAGTGTTCTCATCAAAAACCATTGGATTCCCCTCAACAATAGGAGAACAAACAAACCAATTAAAAAAAAATATTGGAGAGCATAACCAAAGTTATAAAATCAACTCAGAGCAAGAGGAAAACAAAAACAAAAACAGAAAAATGAGCAAAACACAGGAGCAAACAATTGACAATCAGCCAGTGTTAAATACAGAAAAAGACATTCAGTCTCAAGAGTAATTTTTTAAAAATACTGATTTTTAAATTTAGATTGGAAAATATTTAATGATTGATAATAGGAGAAATGGGTAACTCAGTAAAGTTGATGCAAATGTCATTGGCTCAACCATGGAGAGTTTGGCAATGCCTTTTTACTTATAGGAAATTTCACTTATAAAAATTTGCGGATATAATTTTACAGGTGTCCAAAGAAACGTACTCAAGATTATTCTTTTAACCATTGGTTATAAATAGCAAAAAAAGTAGAAATGATCTAAGTATCCATCAGGAATAGTGGTAAATAATAATGATGGCTAACATTTATTGAGTGTTTACTGTGTGTGAAGTACTATTTTATGCATTTCACATATTTTATAAAATCTTTACAACAACTCTATAGCTCTATGACATAGGTTCAGTAATACTCATTCTAGAGGTGAAGAACATAAAGCTCAGAAGAAAATGATTAAATATATTATGGTACATCTATATTGTAGAACACAAGACAGCCATTAAAAATGATGTAGGTTGGGGCGGCCGGATGGCTCAGTTGGTTAGAATGCAATCTCTCAACAAGGTTGTGGGTTCCCGCATGGATGGTGGGCTGCGCCCCCTGCAACTAAAGATGGAAAACAGCGACTGGACTTGGAGCTGAGCTGCGCCCTCCACAACTAGCCTGAAGGACGACTTGGAGCTGGGCCCTGGAGAAATATGCTGTTCCCCAATAAAAAATTAAGGGGAAAAAAAAAGCTCAGAGTAGTGTGTGCTTTACTTAGAGGTTTAGAACTAAATCAGCACTTTGGGACCTGCTCAGGCTGTGGTTTTGACCTGAGTGTTCTAAGAAGACTCCCTACCCTCTCCCCAAATCCCACCTGCTTTAGGAGGAAGCGCCGGTTTTGCAACTGGACTTCCTTGCAAATAATTTACCCAAGTGATTAAAAAATTTTCACCTGATTTATCCAAAAAAACCTCTTGATATAGTTGTCTAATTAAAATTAAGACATTCCTAGTGGAAAATCAGAAAAGTGGTATTTGGTGCTGTCCATTGTCTATAGTGGGTGCACGCAGTTGATCTGAGTAAATTCTGGTGGATTCAAATGGAAAGAAATCGAAAAGCATAACTATTGAAATAATCTCTTTCTCCCTTTTCTTCCATAGAAAAGAAAATCACAGGTTCATTACTGCCCTATCTTGATGAGTCTCTTCTTGAAAAGCTTGGAGTGGGGTAAGAATGATAAAATTCACATTGTAGCCACGCACACTTGTGACCTTTTTATTCTCCTTTGAGGGACAAAACCCAAGATTGCTGATATTAACTGTCCTGTCCTCATTTTAAATCTAGGAAGTGTTTTGAAACAGCCCACTTCCTCCTTGCTGGTTAACACAGTTGTTTTTGCTGTGTAGATCCTATGTTTAATATTACTAATGAGTCCTATTGTAAAAAATTTTGCTGACAAGCCTTCATGAAGTTGGTAGTGGCTAACTTTTTACTCTCAAGTTCAGAATAATTGAATTATACATGCCAGAAAATATATAAGAAACTGATAGGGGAAAAAAATGTTGGCAAGAAAAATCAAGGCTCCCACCCTCTCTTGAACATATTTCTAGGTCTAAAGCTATCAAGACTGGAATGTATCCCAGCTGTTGGATTTAAAGACATTCTTCAAAGTATTTTGACACTTTTTAGTTGTATGATTTGGGACAAGTTATTTAACCCTCGATTTCTGTACCTGTGAAATGGATAATAATAATGAGACAATGTACATCAAGTGATTAGCACATGAGAAGCCCTTAATAAATTATATTGGTAGAGATCCTTATGTATGGTTGGAGGTTCTAGGGTCTGGATTAGTGTGAGTCCCCTTAAAGATCTCAGAGGATGATGCAATATTTAAATATTCCTTAAGATGAATACTGTTTCTTTTAGAGAATTGGCAGCAGTGGTGAAATATGGTCTTTTCTCCTGGAATTCCACTTAGTTGCATGTTTGTGGTAACAGTAACCAAAGAATCAAAACAAAGGATTATACTGAATTCATGTACTGTTGGTTAGTAATTGATAATGGAAGTAGATTGTGAAAACAAGATCACTTTTGACTGACTTTTAATAAATGTCCTTTGGATCAGAATGTTCAGGGACTTCATCTTGCCTCTTGGATAATCACATTTCAGCCCCTTCACAGGCCCCCTTACTACCAATTTTTGTGTGTATAATAGTTGCTCACTATTTAATTGAATGGAATTTGTTCTAATAGAGTCTTTTAAAGGGAACCATGTACTTTGTGGACCCAAATATTATTGATTTATTCAAAAAATATTTATAGAGGGCTCCCCCTGTGGTAAGCACTCTTCCAGGAACTTGGGACACATGAGTGAACAAAATAGACAAAATTCCAAAAGGAACACTATATGGTTCACCTTTTGTGACCGCCTCATAACTCTGAGATGGATTCTGCAGGACTCCTCAAAGCTGTTTTCCTATACAGCAGCCACTAACTTTACATGTTTAAGTTCATTTAAAATTAAACTAAATTAAAATGTCAATTCTTCCGTTACGTTAGCCATATTTCAAGTGCTCAATAGCCCCTTACGGCTTCTGGCTACTGCGTTGGACAGAACCGGTACAGAACATTTCATTTCCTCATGATGAAGTTCTGTGGGACAGATGTACCTTTGCGGATCTCAGTGAGATCAGCTGAAGTTGTTCGCGGTGGTACCAGTGCAACCAACTTACTAATGTACCCTTGTACTTTGTCTTTCCTCGTTTCTTATTTCACCTTGCGTAGTACCCCACTCCTCTTCCCAGGATTCACATCCTAAATAAATTACCTTTATGCAAGCTCTTGTCCTAGACCCTGCTTTCTAGGGGGAATCCAATTTAGACTTACATTTCTTCAACTTTAGGATCAACTGTTGATTTAAAAGGTTTTTCTAGGAAATAAGAAACATTGTCACATTAAACATGCACATCAGGTATAAGAAACATTCAATTTCAGAAATGATAAAATACAGAAATTAAATCTTATTAGAGTCTAACTATCCTGGCCCATGACTACTGTAAATCTTGGTTTACAGTATTTATTTTGCCATAGCCTTTGCCAAACAAAAGAGAAAAAAAACCTCAAGGTTTTAGGTGGTGAGTCATAAAGAAATCACTTTAATCCGTTAATAGTTTAATCAATTGAATAGTTTCTTTTAGTCTTTTAATTAATTGATGACTACCGAGTATCAGTTCAGGAAAATACTGGGCAGTGAGTGAGGCTGGTTTAGGTTTGGTATTATTTTATGCTGTGACTCCTGATTATGCTTGACTATGCAACTAAACTTGAGTCAGTTACAGCTCATTTATAAGTCCTCCAAACCTGGCCTTTTACCTGTGCTTCTTATATCAAACTGATGAGGAGGATAGGGGAAAGTAAAACACAGGTATGCTGCTTTAATGATTTATCAGCTGTAATAATGCTTCTATACATCCCAGAAAAATCATTCTTAGATTTTGTAGTCACCATAGGTCTCAGGGTACAACATAGAAGCCAATTGTTGTGCTTCTGACTCCAAGTGTGTCTAGGACTTTTAGCAAAAGATGTATTTTTCAATCTGACTAGCTAGTGGATCAGTAAGGCAAATGCCTTGATTGCTGCTTCTGTTGACGCTCAGCCATGCTGACGTGCCGGGACCAATTAGTAAGTGTGAATGAAACAGAATGATGAATGAGAGGATTTTGAGCTGTGTAATTCCTATTCTTTCTCAAAACTGGACCCTTATGAGGGATTACTAACAAAGGAAGATGGGTATGAATAAAGCTAAAACCTTCATATATATTTGATTCATGCATAAGTCATAACCTGGTGCTCATAAGTCAGACTTGGACTTTTGCAGCCCACCCCTGTAATCAATAAAATAGTCCATTCATGGACTGATGGATGTGACTAATTACCCCTGCCAAGGAGTTTTATATTGTCCTGCGTTTCCAAGGCTTTCATTGTATCCTAGACATTTGCATTTGATTTAATTGCACTAAACAGTAGTTACCTCTCTCTGAAAGTTAACAAAGGCTCAGTTTGTTAAATAAATGTAGTCTTCCCGTATATAACATCTCTGGCCAGTTTAGATAACTTTGTTTACATATTCACCACTTGGTTATACTAATAAACTCCTAGATTCTTGTAGTTAAAACACTGCTGATAGGTAAATATTGAATTTATGATCAGTACTAATTTCTGTATTACCTGTAGTCATAGTTAAAATTCTCTTATAGTTCTTGAGGGCAAGAACTGAGTACGGTAACCCCAGCGCCAAGCACACTGTTGAATCCCTCTCCAGCCCTGTGAGGTAGATGGTATTATCCCTAAGCTACAGATGAGAACATCAGCGTACCAAACAAGGTTAAATGACTTTTCCAAGGTCACTTATAGATTCCATGGGCAGATGTGAGCCAGTTTTGTCTGATTCAAAAGTCCGTTTTCATTACCATTATGCTCTATTTCAAAGAGTGCTATCTTGAGTTTTCACTGAAATAAGCCGTGTAAATTCGGGATTGTGAGTAAATATGTTGACGGCAGTTAGGTTTTAACTAAGTCTGAAGTATAAATTGAGCATTCAGTAGAGAGGTAGGAGATGTTGAAGTCTGAGTTTACCAAGAGAGAAAGAAGATGAAGGGCAGAAGCCTACGGGGAGAGTTTCATGTCTTAGAAGCAAAGGAAGGAATGAGTTTCCAGGAGGAGTAAATTTAAGTTATTGTTCCTTTTTATCTGACTTCTCTTTCTATTAGTGTAGATAATCTAGAGTTGATTATATACTATTATATATTCTAGCAATTATTATTAAGAAAATAATGATAGATTGCGTATCCTGTTATAATTTTAGTTCCTTGAGGGAGAGAAAGAAGCTGCTTAGTTCTGTCCAGCAATTGAGTCAAGCTCATGTTCATGGAGTGAAGGTAAGAGGAATCTAAGTTTATGATCATGTTATTTTTAATATAAAGTGGTATAAGTCAATTATCTAGAATTCATTTAAAAAAGAATGGAAGGAAATCTGCTTCTTAGTAATAGGATTGTGAATAATGGATTTTGACTTTTCTAAACTTTCTGTATTTTCTAAAATAAGCACAGAATATTTAAATCGAGAATAACTAAAATATCTTAAGCATACAGAAAAGCAGTAGACTAGAACCCAGCTTGTCACATCTTAACGTTTTTTCCTAATTTGCCCTGGATCTGTTGTTTTTAGAACAAAATATTAGAAATAATGGGAGACCTCCTTTGTACCCCTCCAGGATTCCATTTCCATCTTTTCTTCAAAAGTAATCGCCATCCTGAATTTGGTGTTTAATAATTTTCATGAATGTTTTGTGCTTCTACTACATATTTGTGTATAGCCAGAAACAATGTTATTGTTTTACATGTTTTTAAAACTTTTTATATAAGTTGCATCTCACAGTAAGTAACTTTCTAAACTTTCACTAACATTATACTTTTGAGAATTTTTTTATATCAACACAAATAGCCCTAGTTACTACCCTCAGTCATAGAATAGCTTTCAAAGTCATACTAAATTTTCTTGTCAGTTTTGGTAAACTTTTTTGTCAAATATTAGTCCAAAGTGTGGATATATTCTTTAAGTTTAATCTATCAATAATTGTTTATTTCTCATCCCCCAACCGCTTCCAGACATCAAAAGCCCTATTTTTCAGACACAATATCCCATGGATCATTTTAACAAGCCCAGCCCCCATTCCAGAAATTCTGACTCTGGGAATTTAGAGACCCAGGAATGTGCATTTTTCTCACGATCTCTTCAGGGTGATTCTACTACCATAATTAAAGAAAGGTTTCTTAATTGTTTGGTAACAGGAAATGTACCTTATTGGTTAGCCTTTTGACATCTATCTATAGGTGAAGAATGCTTAGTTTCAGACCTGGAAGAAGGTGTAGGGTATCTCATTCCCCTTTTGCACGATCATCATTTGCATGTTTCATCAGAGGTGTTTTATGTATTTAATGTACAGTATTTGAGTTATCTCAGATCCCGATGAGAATATATATTTCAGTTTTACTTTTGCGTGTCAGCCTGCTTATTTTCCATTGAAAATAATGTTTGAAAATGTTTAATAAATGTGTTTGGTTTAGTCCTACAATAATTCATTTTTATAGACAAAGTCGTGATTCTTACAGCAAATTTCTTTTATTTGAAGAATAATCAGATCGCATCCCTTTCTGAAAAAGTTACCTACTATTAAAATATTCATTCGTTTCATGAAGAAGAAATAGAGTCATCACCTATCAGAGACAGTATCGAAGTGTTTTGTCTTGCAGTTGGAAGGAAGTTGCTATCCTGTATTCTATTTTCTCCTTCCTCAGCAGCAGCAGCATAGCGTGTTCTCTTCAGGTATGGCAGAGATGAGTTTTCTTCATTTGGTGAGATCATCTCAGAGGATCTCAGAAATCAGTTTCACAATTATAATTGGCAACACCAATATTTTTGAAGTAGTATTCAAGGCAGGCAGTGGTTTCATTTGCCCACTTTTATTCATTTTTTTTCTATTGTTTATCAAAAACAAATTGCTTCACCTCATTTATAAATTATACATTACAGTTGTTGAAAACAAATTTTAAATCTACCAAGTACTTGAGTCAGTGAGTCACTGTATAGCAATGACATTGATACCTTATATGATCTTAGTTTAGCTTCACCACCAGTACAGTTGAACAAAGGATTGATTCCTCCCCTAATTTTATTGTTATAGTTCTTTTGTTTTGTTTTGATGCCACTCTTCATTCCTTCCCTGTCCCGCTCCCCAACAGCCTGCCCCATTCCCAGCCTTGCCAGCTTACAGGTCACCCCCAGGGCCCTGTAGATGGTGCAAGAGTCTTACCGATGACCTCGTTGGTACAGTCCAGCAGAGCGGTGTCAATGTCCTCGGCACCAGCCGTTTGGGCTTTGGTGACCGCCAGGTACTGTGGGTGGGGCAGGCTTTCAGGCTGCACTCCGCCTGGCTAGGTGGCTGTAAGCACCAGCATCAGAGAATGCTTGGCACTATCGCAACTCTGTGACGGGCATTCATGTGCCAAGCACAGGCAGAGCTGCAGCCTGTCACAGAGTGCATAGAACTCCTCCATACACTTGTCAAAGCGCTGTAGGGCTCTGACACTGCTCTTTTGTCCATTGTGAGTGTTCGTGTTCTGAATCAGGTTCTAGGCTGCAACCTTCAGCAGAGTCTGAAGACTCTTCAGCTGCGGGATGAGCATCTTACAGCGCTGCACAGGGTGGAAGTCTGGGTGCTGTTGCTGCAAAAGCCCGCTCAGGGCAGGCCCCACCAGTTGTGTTGGTAGTTACGGCTGTGGCTGGGTTCCCGGGCCACCAGGCCAACCTGGGCCTCACCTACCAGCAACCGAGGAAGCCACTGAAGCCTGCTGCTGGGACGCAGCCGTCTTCCTAACTTAGCGTGCCAGAAGTGCATTCCATGCCCTAATTTGATATCCACGTGTTAGTCTTTAAACAACAACAACAGCATAACAGCTTTAGCGAGATATAATTCACACACCTTACAATTAAGTCATTTCAAATATCCACGTCACTGTTTTTAAAAATTCCACAAGGTTGTTCAGTCATCAACCACAATCTAATTTAAATTGTAAGTTTCTTTATATACGTGTATTCTGGATACAAACCCCTTATCAGGTATATGATATGCTGATATTTTCTCCCATTCTCTGGATTGTCTTTTTTACTTTATTGGTGGTGTTCTTTGGAAACAAAAGTTTTAAATTTGGATGTAGTCCAGTTTATCTATTTTTTCCTTTTGCCTCTTGAGCTTTTGGTGCCTAAGAAACCATTGCCTAGCTCAAAGTCACAACCTGTTTTCTTGACTCAGTTTTCTTCGTGCTAAATTGAGTTCAACTGGCTTCAGAAGCCAGGAATCGTGTAACGGTGAGGAGGAAATACAGTGTTTGATATAACAGACACTACTTTGTCAAATGTATTAATGAATCTTAAGAGAGTGAAATGCTTGTTTTATGTACTTTCTATTACCTAATATGTGTTAAATTGTAGAATTACTACCTCTGAATCTTTTTCTGATGTCTTCCTCTTCCCTTTCTTCTGGGTAGAACTGATCGCTCCTTCTTTTGTTTCTTTTCCCCCATTCTCTTTCCCCACCACTCTGGACATAGATTCTATTATCTTCCCAGGAGGGCAGAAATGATACCTTACTCCTTAATCCCTAGTGCTTGGCATATACAGAAGACACTTAATAGACAATAGGAATATTTCATCTTGCTTGATTAGTAACACAGTTGAATATCAAATCGCCTTTAAAAGGAAAAAGTGGACCATGTGACAAAATAAAGGAGCCAGTTTATATTAAATAATATAGGGAGAACAAAAATAACAGATTGTAAACAAACTCAAAACACCTGAATATCACATATACTTATTAAGAGTTAGGAAGGGAATATGAAATAATATAACTAGAATTTCCAACAATTTTTTACCCAACATTAGGGGAATGGTTTTAAAATGTTGGTTCATCAATGAAATGGAAACAGTAAACTGATAATTATTAAGATTTGTAAAACATGAGAAAGGGCTCATGATGGGTTTTTTTGGGGGGGGAGGGGAACAGGGCTTTATTGGGGAACAGTGTGTACTTCCAGGCCTTTTTTCCAAGTCAAGTTGTCCTTTCAATCTTAGTTGTGGAGGGTGCTGTTCAGCTTCAAGTTGTTGTCCTTTCAGTCTTAGTTGTGGAGGGCGCAGCTCAGCTCCAGGTCCAGTTGCCGTTTCTAGTTGCAGGGGCACAGCCCACCATCCCTTGCGGGACTCGAGGAGCTGAATCCGCAACCTTGTGTTTGAGAGCCCACTGGCCCATGTGGGAATCGAACCGGCAGCCTTCGGAGTTAGGAGCATGGAGCTCTAACCGCCTCAGCCACTGGGCCGGCCCCTCATGATGTATTTTTGACATGAAAAGAGTGTGTATGTATTATGATATTAAGTTGAAAATAATTTTTAAGTTCTTATTTTTTTATAATGTTGTTTAAATTTATTTTGTAGCAAAGTTAGGGTGAAATAAGTGTTTTAAAAACAGTTATTACCCTGCCACAACAAAACCCCAGTTATTACACCTGAGAAATTGACAGTGAAGACTTTTAAGCCTTTAAATGGATTAAAAGTAGATTGTAGAATTTTTCTTTGGTAATTTTTAACAATAAAATAGATTCTCATTTGTTTGTGATTGTTACATTGATCTTGTATAAAGGGGAAGAAATAGACCAGTACAGTAAGTCCTCATTTGATGTTTTCAGTAGTTCCTTGGAAACTGCAACTTTAAGCAGAATGACATAAGAAACCAATTTTACCAAAGGCTAATTGATATAAACAAGGTTTAAGTTTCTATGGCATATTTCTAGTCACAAAAACATCACCAAACATCTAAATAAGGACTCAAAACACTTATACAATAATAAATATTGCAATAACTGTGAGCTATACATACATTTAAGAAAGATTAATACAAACAGGAGAATGATTTTCTAACCCGCTTATTCCAGTTCAGTGTTACAGGAGGCTGGAGCCTGTCTGGGCAGCTCAGGGGAATGTGAGAAGCAACCCTGGACAGGACACCATCCCATTGCAGGGCTCGCTCATACACACATCCACATTCACTCAGTTTGGAGCAATTTAGACACGCCAGTTCATGTGTGCATTTTTGGGATGTAGGAAGAAACTAGAGTACCCAAGAAAACCCACGCAGTCATGGGGAGAATGTGCAAAATTCTTGGATTAAATCATTTATCAGGCTTTTTTATTCTGTAGCTTTCTCTTTAAAATGCAGTTATGGACAGTTAAGAAAGATGTTGTCTTTATTTAAAAAAAACAGGGGTATTAAATCTTCACCCATATTTAAGGCCCCTGTTTAAACTTAAAGAGTAATGAATAATTGTGAAAGTTATCTTTATAAGTAAGCATTTCTGAATGATGGTAAGTATTACAGAATTTAATCTTCCTGCCTATGATTTTTATCTATATGGCAAGGAAGGTTCTTTCCTTCTTTCTTTTTTCCTTTCTTCTTCCCTCCCTCCCTGTCTCTCCTTCCCTTCCTTTCTAAGGATTCTAGTGATGGGTATTATATAGAAACATTTAGAAAAAAAATTAGACACAATACTGGTTGTAATATGATTTATATGATCTGAATGACTGTGTTAAAGGAATATGTTTAACTTGAATACGAGACTAACTTGTTGAAGGCTAATTAAATCATATACGTAATAAAAAGATTGAAATCTTTATTTTTCTGTTATTAGAATCCATTTGGGAGACGTGAAATATACCCAGATCCAATGTACTTCATCTGTCTGGTAGTGATACCTAAATAAGATAATGATATTAATACTTGTCATTTCCCTTTGTGGTATTCTCACTGCACAAAAGTTTTAGATGGAGTTATGTATTGTTACGCATATTAATTTAAACGTAATTTTCCAGGTAATTAATGATCCAATCCATGGCCACATTGAACTCCATCCTCTCCTCATCCGAATCATCGACACACCTCAATTTCAGCGGCTTCGCTACGTTAAACAGTTGGGAGGCACTTACTATGTTTTTCCAGGAGCTTCACACAATCGATTTGAGCACAGTCTAGGGTAAGATGGGAATTGGGATAGGGAACTTACAGTTACTAAGTGCCTTTTCTTGTCTCGTGAAATGCTTGTCTCATCTTTTAGAGAATAAATAGTTTTACAAAATAGTAACAATATCCTTATTTTGTTGATGAAAAAAATTGAGGCTCTAATTTCCCTTGCTGTATTTTACTTATTTTATGTATTCTTATAGACCACTTCAGAGCCTTCCTGGAAAGAGAATGAAAATGTCTGTTGCTAGGTCATTTGGATGAAATATTTGTGTTTAAATATTATTTAAAAGCTAACAGGGTTGGTTACTGGTGTAATTAACTTTGTAAGCTTGATTATTTAATTTCCTGTAGTCCTTATTTAGTCATGTTGTTCTTCAAATTGCACCTGGAAACCAGGAAATGTGTAAATAAGAAAAGCATCCACGAGCTTAGAGAGGGTGCCACTTCTATTATGTACGACTAAGATGTGGCTTGGGTGTGTTTTTCCATTATAAAATGTAGAACCAGGAGGACGTGGGCAGGGAAGATCTGAACAGTTTTCTAGATCCTCATGAAGTACTCACAGTGTATTACTTTGTTTTTGTTTGTTTGTTTGTTTGTTTTGAAGCATTTTTAATTATCCAGAACACATGTATCCATTCAAATGTACATTCATTCATCAACAAATGTTCCCTGAAAACTTACTAAGCCCTACCAAACCAACAAGGTAGAAATTGTCTTTATCCTCATGGAGCCCAGAGTTTAGAGAAGAAAAAGATAACTATATTTATTTAGAAATTATTTTCAGGGAAGTGCTAAAAGTGCATTTAACATTTGTTAGGCATTTTATCTTCTATCTATGTTGTAAACAATACAAAGCCAGCAATCCTGCTTATTTGTTTAAATTGTGGTAAAATACACAATAGAACATTTATCATCTTAACCATTTTTAATTACACAGTTCAATAGCGTTAAATATAGCCACTTTATTGTGCAACCAAGCTCCAGAACTTTTTCATCTTGCAAAACTGAAATGCTATACCCATCAAAATAACAATTCCCTATTCCCCGCCTCTCCCCAGCCCCTGGTAACCATCATTCTACTTTCTGCTTCTATGAATTGGACTATTCTAGGTAACTCACATAAATGATATCATACAGTATTTGTCTTTTAGTGACTGGCTTATTTCACTTCATATTTTCCTCAAGGTTCACCCATGTTGGAACATGTGTCAGAATTTCCTTTTTTCTTTTTTTTTTAATTTTTTAATTTTTTTTTTTTTTAATTGGGGAAGGGGAACAGGACTTTATTGGGGAAGAGTGTGTACTTCCAGGACTTTTTTCCAAGTCAAGTTGTTGTCCTTTCAATCTTAGTTGTGGAGGGTGCCATTCAGCTTCAAGTTGTTGTCCTTTCAGTCTTAGTTGTGGAGGGTGCAGCTCAGCTCCAGGTCCAGTCGCCATTGCCAGTTGCAGGGGGCGCAGCCCACCATCCCCTATGGGAGTCGAACCAGCAATCTTGTGATTGAGAGGACTCACTCCAACCAACTGAGCCATTTGGGAGCTCAGCGGTATCTCAGCTCAAGGTGCCGTGTTCAATCTTAGTTGCAGGGGGCAGAGCCCACCATCCCTTGTGGGACTTGAGGAATTGAACTGGCAACCTTGTGGTTGAGAGCCCACTGGCCCATGTGGGAATCCAACCGGCAACCTTTGGAGTTAGGAGCATGGAGCTCTAACTGCCTGAGCCACCGGGCCGCCCCCCCCCCCTTTTTAAGGCTGAATAATATTCCATTGAATGTATCTATCACATTTTGTTTATCCCTTTATTTGTCCGTAGACACTGGGTAAATAGTGCTACTATTGTTACCGGGAAATGATGTTGAAAACCTCGGTTCTTCGTCTTCTTGAAGGAATGAATTCAATCAAGAGGCGGAAATTTATGCAGCATGAACAGCAGAAATTTATTAATAAAAGAGAGTACACTCCCAGACATGGAGCGGGCTGACCCAGGAGAGGGAAGCAGCCCCCAGGAGAGGGAAGCAGCCCCACCTTACACTGAATTAAGGCTCTTATTTCTATGGGTAGAATCACCTTCCCCTCTCCCGTCTCTTACTGCTATTTCTTCCCCTAAGGTGCCTAGTCCTCTGGCATTTAGCAATGCATTGCTTTGATTAGGGGCATGAGTAAACATATCCCTTTGATTTAGGGGCATGTGTAACTACATCCTCTTGATTTGGGTGGGGATGAGAAAACATCCCTTAATAGTGTGTGAAAACCTGGAATCCTGTTGGGCTAATAAGGTTTTGATGGTCCTGACAAACAGGATGGGTTCCCCCCTTCTCTGACTTAACATAGCTCTTTTGATTTAGAGGGATCTGTAAGCCTGGAGTCCTGCTGGGCAGCTGCCGGATCTTGACCCAAGTAGCTGCAGCAAGTAGCTGCAGCGAGGGGCTTTCTAACTGGGGCTAAATTTCTCCTTCTGCTCATTTCTATCTATCTACCTACCCTATCACTATGAGCATTAGTGTGCAAATATCTCTTCGAGACCCTGCTTTCAATTGTTTGGGGTATATACCCAAAATTGGAATTGCTGGATAATATAATTTTGTTTTTAATACAGTTTTCCAGTAACCGCACCATTATACATTTCCATTAACAGTGTATAAGGGCTCCAATTTCTCCACATCCTGGCCAACATTTATTAGTTATAATTTGGGGTTTTGTTTTGTTTTGTTTGGATACTAGCCATCCTAACGGGTGTGAGGTGGTACCATAGTGGTTTTGATTTTGCATTTTCCTGATGATGAGTGATGCTGAGCCAAGAGGCCGTGCTTTGGGGATTCTGTTTGTGTGTTCCTGCCTGGTCCCGAAAACAGACCATTCTTTTAAATTGCCCTAGAGATCTATTACAACCTTTGAGAAACATTGAAGTTCTTGAGGACCGGAAGTATCACTCGTCTTGAAAACAAAAGTGACTCTTTTTTTTTGCTCTGCAGCGTAGGTTATCTAGCAGGATGTCTAGTTCGTGCACTGAGAGAAAAACAACCAGAGCTGATGATAAGTGAACGAGATAGTCTCTGTGTTCAGATTGCTGGGCTGTGTCATGACCTCGGTAAGCTGTACAAAGCGCCAAAGCTGTTATGAAAAATCATAACATGTTACCTCTCTTTGAAATTAAAAAATTCAACAAACCAAGAGAAATATGAAGGTTGTGTTTTAATTCTTTAGTTAACATTAACATAAATGTTCCATTGCGTCTTTCTAGAATGATTCATAAGACCAAGGTGTTGCTTCCTTTTTATTTTATTTTTTTTTGCGCCTTTCAGTGAATTTCCCATGTTAAACATCGTTGCAACAAGGTATGTGAAAGGATTTCCTGATAGCGAGGTTTTCTGACTGCTCTGTTTAGAATGATGTGAATTTGATTTTTCTCTTATCCTTCTTGTTCAATCAAATTGCTATTTATTTTTTCCTTCCATTACTTTGTCAGATCCATTTTTATACCTAAATTATATAATCTGCCCTAGCAGATTAACAATCGATTTAGAGAGCTCCTTTTCTTCCCTGACCCATATGAGTTTTTGGGCCACTGAAATCCAAGTAGAAGAATATCACCCTTTTCCTTTGACAAAGAAAGAGAAAAGAGACTGGACTCTCTTATCACAGGAATTTCCCCCCATCTGTGTAGTTCAGTCTACTTATAGAGGCCCCTGAGAGTTTGTGTGTGCCCTCTGGGCAGGCAAGGGAAGGCTGCTGTGTTTCAATAGCCTGTTACTTAAAGTGGTAGGGCACTCTTCAGCATGTCCCCTTGAAGATTTCAGTAGGACCAATACCACCCCCGATGATAAATTTAACAGATTCTTGGTTTGTTGAGAGGGAATTATTGGGAAACCTTTGCTAGTCCCTGGGAGTCTGAACACTACAGTAATGAGCCTCTACATACAGATTGCGCCTTTATGTACAGATTGAACCTTTACGTACAGATTGCAACATGCAAAAAACCCCATGGCTCATTCAGATGGGGCTCCTCTCCAGCCAAGTAAAATTTCTGCAGAAATTCTGATAAATTCCAAAGTTGTGCCTCAACAAAATTTCATATTATTAAATGTTGTAGAATGATTAAAATCACTTACAAATAAGATAAACTTCTGATTTCCACTTTTTTTTTTTTTTAGGATTTTTATTGAGAAAGGGGAGCAGGACTTTATTGGGGAACAGTGTGTACTTCCAGGATTTTTTCCAAGTCAAGTTGTTGTTCTTTCAATCTTAGTTGTGGAGGGCGCCGTCCAGCTCCAGGTCCAGTTGCCGTTGTTAGTTAGTTGCAGGGGATACAGCCCACCATCCCTTGCGGCAGTCGAAGTGGCAACCTTGTGGTTGAGAGCCCACTGGCCCATGTGGGAATCGAACTGGCAGCCTTCGGCGTTAGGAGCCTGGAGCTCCAGCTGCCTGAGCCACTGGGCTGGCCCCGACTCTTTTTTTCCCACTTTTGATTGCTCACATCATCAGTAAAAACCTAAGAGATAGACACAACACATGTGTATCCATTATAAACATATGTACGTTATAAAATTTACGTAACAATAGATGCTTTTAAGGAATGAGAATAATAAAGTTCTAATATTTTATTCTTGCATCCCAGTGGATTGTCTTAAAACTGCTGTTTTAATACAGATATTCAACCTGAAATGCCAAAAGTTTTTATTAACATTCCTTTAAGTTACACAAAGCTGTCCTTTCATCAGATTTATGTAAGCTCTTGTGACTCAAAGACCCCCTCTATAAGAGTTTCCTTTCCTATATGGTTCTGCTTCCTGTTCTCTTGTTTTACAAAATAGGATTTGTCCCTTTTTGTGATATATTTATAGGTTATTGATTTCTGTTGATAGTCAAGTTAAAACTAAAAACATCAAAAAGATCGACTCACTTTTTACCATTTTACAAACATTTTTTTTTTTGGTTCTAAGGCTGCTTTTGTTTTTAAGGTCATGGGCCATTTTCTCATATGTTTGATGGAAGATTTATTCCACTTGCTCGCCAAGGTCTGAAATGGAAGGTATGTATATATATATATATTCAATAGTCAATAAATGTTCCATTCAATAAAGTAAAGGCTATTTAAGCAGCTACTGCTGTGTTGTAGTATACTTCCCCATTATAGATTTCAGGGTGTTTTCATATATTTTATATATATACACATATATATGCCAAAAAAGTATATACACATTTTAAGAAAGGAAAACACTGTATTAAAATTGTAATACTCAATATATACCGATAACAAAAGATGAGTACAAGTCATGTATATACATTTTTTGGCACCCCCAATAAATATGTTTTCATTTGATTCTCACAGCCTGTAAGGAAGGAATCATTATCTCCATTTTTACAAGTGTAAAAGAACTTGAAATTCAGAGGTGTACTGATGCACCAAAAATCACAAAGCTGTGAAATGGTAGAGCCAGCACTAAAAAACCAGGTTTTAAAAGTGTTAATTTAATGCTCTTTCTACTCTATCATAGTGCTGTAAAATAAATTTTTTTTTTAAAAAGACCAACTCCTGTTTTGATTCATTTTGTATGACCATGAATGAAGTAACTGATAGCTGCCAACTTTCATCATATATCTTAAATGAACCATTTTATAATTAGGGATTTGCAGGTAGCTGACCCGTATTTTTGGAATCAGTTTTTGAGAAGTAAAGTTAGTTTTGAGAAAGTTGGATTGACTCCCATTTTTGGTCACACTGTATTTCTGGATCCTGGAGTAGAAAAGGATATTAATATGTATTGAATGTGTCTTACATGTCAACCACTATTTTCTCCCTTTCCCACCCAGCCTTGCTTCCCTTCCACCTCCCCCCCACTCACTCCCAAGCCATTGTTTCTCAGTCTAGTTGTGTAGGACACAGCTCCCTGGCCCCTGCTGGTATTATGAGCCTTGTGCCCCCTCCTGGCTGAGGCAGTCGGTCGCTCTCCGCAGCTCTCGCTGGCTGCTGGCCGCTCACGATGGCTGCCGGCCACTCACACTGGCCACTGGCCGCTCATAGCAGCATACGGTTGCCCACGCCAGCCAACTGCAGATCACAATGGTTGCCGGCCACTAATGCTGGCTGCCGGCTGCTGGCCGCTCATGGTGGCACACAGTAGCCCACAGCAGCACACAGCAGCTGGCGGCAGCACACAGCAGCCCACGGCAGCTCACACCAACCACGGCAGCTCACGCCAACCTCCGGCTGCTCACGGCAGCCCAGCTCCAGGGAGAGCTGTTGTTCATAATCTTAGCTGTAGAGGGCTCAGCTCACTGGCCCATGTGGGAATCGAACCAGTGACGGTGGAGTAAGGCGCACCACACTCCAACCACCTGAGCCACTGGGCTGGCCACACCTTTTTTTTTAAAGATATAATTGACATACAATAAGTTGTACAGATTTTAAGTGTATATAGTTCAGTGAGTTTTGACAAATGTGTGCATCCATGTAACCACTACCCAAGTCAGGATAAGAACATTTCCAATTTTCCTGGAAAATTCTCTTGTACCCCTTTTCAGTCAATTTCTACTCCTCCCCTTACCATCAACTTACGATTTTTATAAACATAGCTTGGTTTTGCCTGCTTTTAGACTTGAGATAAGTAGAATCATAGAGTAGTCTTGCTCTTAGTCTTGCTTTATTCACTCAGTGATTTTGAAATGCATTCGTGTTACATGCATCAGTGGTTGACCCCTTTTTGTTGCTGAGGTATTATTCCACTGTATGAATAAGTCATAATTTGTTTATCCTTTCTCCTTTTGATGGGATTTGGGTTGTTTTCATTTGGGGGCTATTAGGAATAAGTTTACTATGCACATAATTGTACATGCTTTTTGTGGAAAATGTTTTCGCTTCTCCTAAGTAAATACCTAGGAGCAGAGTTGCTGGGTCATAAAGTAGATACATATTTAACTTTATAAGAAACTACCTGAGCTTTCCAGTGTGGTTGCACCATTTTACCCTCCACCAGCAATATATGCAAGTTCCTGTTGTTTCACAGCTGCACCAACATCTGTTTTTATAGATAAGCCTTTCTAATGAAAGTAAAATAGTATCTTGTGGTTCAGTTGCCTTCTCTGATGTATGTTGAGTACCATGTCCTGTACTTTGTACTTGATCACTGATATATCTTCTTTTGTGAAGAGTTCTTTCAATGTTTTACCCATTTAAAAAATTCAATTGCTTGCCTTTTTATTATTATTTTTAAAATTTTTATTGGGGAATATTGCGGGCCAGTGTGTTTCTCTAGGGCCCATCAGCTCCAAGTAGTTGTCCTTCAATCTAGTTGTGAAGAGCACAGCTCAGCTCCAAGTCCTGTCGCCGTTTTCAGTCTTTAGTTGCAGGGGGCGCAGCCCACCATCCAGTGCGGGAATTGAACCAGCAACCTTGTTGAGAGCTCGTGCTCTAACCAACTGAGCTATCCAGTCGCCCCGCCTTTTTATTATTGATTTGAGAAATTTTTTATAAGATGTATAGTGACTATATTTTCCTCAGTCTCTGACTTGCCAATTCATTTTTCTCATAGTGATTTTGACAAATTTTAAATTTTAATGAGTACTCTCTGATTCTTTAATCCAGTAAGAGGCTAATGTCTTTCCCGTTTTTTGCTGCCTTGGGGCATGCCCTCAGGCTAAAAGCCATAGAAGAACCAGAATATTGCCCAATGCCTTTCTTTTTCAAGTGTTGACTTCCCTGTAACACCAATACCTTGAGGGAGTTTTCCAAAGTTTATAGTTGTTTTCTCCAGCAGCTTTTGACCACCAATACCTTGAGGGAGTTTTCCAAAGTTTATAGTTGTTTTCTCCAGCAGCATTGATCTAGATAGGATCTATTTAGCCATTCCCAAGTCTTTTCTTTAAATATTTTGCCTTTCATATTTAAATCCTTACTAAGTCAAGTGGAGTTTATTTTTGTGCATGTGTGTGGTAGAAGTCTAATTTCCTTTTTTTTTAACTGTGGATAATTTTTTATTGAATAGTTCTTTCCCCACTGATCTATAATACCAACCTCAACATTTATTAATTTTTTTTAAAGTTTTATTTATTTTAAGTGTGTTTTTCCAGGACACATCAGCTCCAAGTCAAGTAGTTTTTTCAATCTAGTTGTGGAGGGCACAGCTCACAGTGGGCCATGGGGGGATCGAACCGGCAACCTTGTTAAGAGCACCACACTCTAACCAACTGAGCTAACCGGCCGCCCCAACATTTATTAATTTTATATATGATGAACCTTTCCAGATTCTGTTCTATTCCATACTTTCTTAATTATTATTACTTTTAGTAAGTCTTGAAAGTTTGCAGGACAACTGTTCACACCTTGTTCTTTTATTGAGTATCTTTGGCATTTTGTTCTTTTTTATTTTACCCTTTTTTTTTTTAAGGAGGTTGCAGCTCAAAGTGGCCCATGTGGGGATCGAACCGGCAACCTTGGTGTCAGTAGCACCACACTAACCAACTGAGCTAACGGGCCGCCCATTTTTTTTCTTTTACCCTTTTTTAAATTGAAGTATGATTGACATACAATATTATATTAGTTTCAGGTATGCAAAGTAGTGATTCAGTGATTATATACATTATGAAGTGATCATCACAATAAGTATGGTTACAATCTGTCACCATATAAAGTTAATATATTATTGACTATATTACTCATGTTGTACATTATATCCCCATGACGTATTTGTTTTGTAATTGAAAGTTTATGCCTGTTGATCCCCTTTACCTCTTTTGCCCATCCCTTGACCCTCTTCCCTTCTGGCAACCACCAGTCTGTTGTTATCTATGAGTCTGGTTTTGTTTTGTTTTTTAGATTACACATGAAAGTGAAATCATGTGGTATTTGTATTTCTCTGTCTGACTTATTTCACTTAGCATAATACCCTCAAGGTCTATCTATGTCATCACAAATGGCAAGATTTCACTCTTTTTTATGACCAAGTAATATTTCATTGTATATAGACCATATCTTCTTTATTCACTCATCTATCAATGGGTTCTTAGATTGTTTCCGTATATTGTCTATTGTAAACAATGCTGCAATGAACACAGGGGCGCATATATCTTTTCAAATTAATAGTTTTTTGTTTTCTTTGAATAAATACCCAGAAGTAGAATTGCTGGATCATATGGTACTTCTATATTTAATTTTTTGAGGAACCCCCATATTGTTTGGGTACATCAATTTACATTCCCACCAACATTGCACAAGGGTTCCATTTTCTCCACATGCTCACTAACACTTGTCATTTCTTGTCTTTTTGATAATAGCCATTTTGACAGGTGTGAGGTGATATCTCGTTGTGGTTTTAATTTCCTTTGCTCTTCTATTATAAATTTTACAATTTTCCCCATAGAGGTGTTAGACATCTTTTGTTATATTCACTGCTAAGTTGCAGATAATTTTAGTTGTTATTTTTCATGCTATCTTTGTGGAACTTAAATTTTTCTGTATATATAAATTTTTTTCTGAACCATTTGAAAGTAAGTTCTAGACATACCTCTGCATTCCTAAAATACCTCAGTGGGTATTTCCCAAAATCAAGAACATTCACTTATATAACCTCAGTACAATTATCAAAAATCAGGATATTAATACTGATACAGTACTATTATCTAATCTGCCGACTTTCTTTCAAGTTTCACCAATTGTTCATATAGAAAAAGGGGAGGGTCGGCCCGATAGCTCAGCTGGTTAGAGTGTGAGCTCTGAACAACAGGGTTGCCGGTTCAATTCCCACTTGGGGTGGTGGGCTGTACCCCCTGCAACTAAAGATTGGGAAAAAAAAGGCAACTAGACTTGGAGCTGGGCTGCCCCCTCCATACCCAGATTGAAGGACAACTACTTGGAGCTGATGGGCCCTGGAGAAACACACTGTCCCCAAATACATCCCAATAAAATTTATAAAAAAAAAAAAGAAAAAGAAAAAGAGAGAGAGAGAAAGAAAAAGGGGAGAAGTATTTTTTTTCCTGATTCATACCTACATTGCGCTTTTCTTCTTAGTCTCTGTTGATCTGGAACAATTCTTTAGACTTAAATCTTTCATGACCTTGTTAATTTTTGAAGAGTACGTAGAGGTGAGTTAGTTTGTGAAATGTCCCTCAATTTGAGTTTGTTTGTCTGATGTTTCCTCATAGTATGGACTATGCATAATGCTATGTTGTATCTTTTACTAAGTGTATCACATCAGAGGTACCTAGAATCTATTTAGCCATTACTGGTGATATTAACTTTGATCACTTAATTAAGGCAATGTCTGCCAAATTTCTCTATTATAAACTTACTATTTTTCCTCTTTATAATTAATACATTGATGCAATTTTTAAAAAATTGTTGTAGTACCATTCATGAATGTTTTTTGTTTTCATCTTAAGTCACTCTTTTGGTAATAACTGCGATAGCGGGATAGGGAAGCTGTCTCCACCGGGTCATTTCATTTTTACAATAGTTATGAATGAATGAGCAGAAACAGATGAGCAAAGTGAGCCAGTTTGAGATTCCCACCCAGATCTTTACTTCAGAGCTCTAGAACACTTTTTTTATTGGCAAGATTGCAGTTACTCGGTTTTACCACTAGGTGGAAGTGCTAACAGAATTTGTAACTTCAGTTTCAAGACTGATCAAACAATACAACTGATTTTATTGTGATATCCATCCAAATGGGATTCTATCTGTATGGCCTGGTAATATTCCACTGTACTGTACTTTAGTTATGTGCTATAAATGATTATATCTCATTAAATATATTTATGAAATAACGATGAGTATGGTTTGTAAAAAGTTTATAGACTAGTAAAATATAGGGAAATTTGGCAGGTTTTTAGAAATATCTGCAAGACTGTAGTTGGAAAGCAGATAATTAACCCGCAATAGAATCTTACCTCTGAATTACCTTAAATCAAGAATAATTTGGATAATCGGGGATCCCTAATGGACTAGAGTCTATAACAGACCATATTGTGCTGACTTTTCCTAGCATGAACAGGGCTCGATTAATATGTTTGAGCACCTAGTTAATTCTAATGGACTCAGAGATGTCATGGAACAGTATGGTCTTGTCCCTGAAGAAGATATTTGCTTTATCAAGGAACTAATTGCAGGACCACCTGAATCACCAACCAAAGATTTGGTAAGTTTGTGTACAACTTAATTTGAAGTGACTCATACTTTTCATGTGGTCTTTTCTTGATTCCTTCAAGAAGAGGGATATTTGACTAGTTTAAAGGGACTAAATGATAAAATATGTTATGTATTTCTACTGAGGAATGAAAAAAATGAAAGGCTTATATATATATATTTTTTTACCTCTTAACTGAGTTCTTTAGAAGTTGCCCCCGAAATTAAAATACATATATAAATATTTTATAATGAATATGTATGCAGTAATTAATATATATAAAGTAACTTTTTTTGGAATATGTAAAAGAATGTGTCTTGTTTATCCATTAAAATTAACATATTTGAAATATTTAGATATATGAAGACCTAGAAAAAAATTGAATTAGTTCAGAAGAAAATCTGTTTTGTTTCCTTTTTGATCTTTTTTTATTAAAAAAGTTGAAAAATAATTTCATGTATGAATTCAACCATTAGCACATAAGGAACATTCTTACTAGTTCATAATTAGATGACATATTTTTAAAAACTTTTAAACCAAGGAAACATGAAAGCTTATTGGTTATGGAAAGTGCAGTAGAGTTAGGATCCTTTCAATGGCACAAAAACGTTTAGTATAATATTAACAGGATATGTACCTTAGCCTTTCTTTTTTCTGCTAATTTACAAATTAAATAGAAGAAGGAAAGAGTAGAATCTTCTAACTTATCTATACATTCTAACTTATAACAGATACATTCAAGTATCTGTTTATAATTTTCTGATTAATACAATTGCTTTGTTTTGCTTGTAAATGGATTTGGTTCCTATCCTAAAACTTTCCGTGGGTTGTCTTGTCTTCTAGTGGGCATACAAAGGGCGTCCTATAGAGAAAAGCTTCCTTTATGAGATAGTGGCCAATAAAAGAAATGGTATTGATGTGGACAAATGGGATTATTTTGCCAGGTACGTACTGAACACTTCAGAAAATTTGCTTAAAATCCTTCTGTACTTTAAATATATGCAATTTTTATTTAAGCAAACAAAAATAAAATCCATATGTAAATTTAGTATTGATATTTAACACACAATTAACAATTTTTCTTGTTGAAAAATTTTGTCTTTCTGATTTGGAATCTTTCTAGGGACTGCCATCATCTTGGAATCCAAAATAGTTTTGATCACAAGCGCTTTATTCAGTTTGCCCGAGTCTGTCAAGTAGATAAGAGGCTGCACATTTGTACTAGAAACAAGGTAAGCTATGTCAGAGGAACAGCAGTGAAGGTGTATTCCCTAGTTTGAAATCTAGAAATAACCATTCAGTAATTTGGAAAAATCAGTACCTGGTAAATTGTCAATCTCTTTGCTTCATGCTTAACATTTGTAAGTTTCTTAAGGCTCTTTTCACTTCTGCATTATTATATAATAGTAAAATTATAATAGGTATTTATTGAGTGTCGTGCTAGGCACTGTTTTAATTGTTTTAGATAGATTAAGTCAATCCTCACAACCCTGTGAGATAGATATTATTATTATCCCACTTAACAGATGAGCAAATTGAAGCACAGAGAGGACATACAATTAATGAATGGCAGAACTGGAATTTCAACTCAAAGTTTGGCTCGAGTCTCCTCCTTAACCACTATGCTAGTGTTTCATAATAGCTAAAATACTAAAATCATTAATTCCCTGATAGATTAGAGTCAAGTAACTAAAGAATGGTATAGTATTATACTATAGAGAGTCTTTTGAGAAGGAAAAATATTAGAATAATAATGCCTAACTTCTAGAGTTATTGGGAAGATTAAAAAATATATTTAAGATGCCTAAAACAGAACCTGCCACAGAGTTAAAACACTCAATAGATTTTGGTGTACTGAGAATGAAAGTTGTAAACCAATGAATAGTTTTACTAATCTGCCTTCAGGTTTTCTAGTGGGCTCAGGGATTTTAATGAAGTAGCCTCTGGGCATTGCCTTCTTGTCTGCCACCATCCCTTTTCTTTGCTTTATATACTTGTCTACTAATATGCATAACATAATCTGATCCTACATTAATATTTATTTCATGTTTTCCTGCAGGAGGTTGGGAATCTGTATGAAATGTTTCATACACGCATCTGTTTGTACCGTAGAGCTTATCAACACAAAGTTGGCAACCTCATTGATATAATGTAAGAAATTCAATCATTATTTCCCTATAAAAATGTCCATGATACTTTGCTAGAGTATCATATGTGGATCAAGTTGAGATTCCTAGATAAATTCAAGTGAATTTTAAGTGAATAAATCTAAAACAGTTATCATAAATAAATAAAACAAAAACTAGCATAAACTAAACTTAATTGAAGGAAGAAGAGGAGAATGGATAAAGGGGATAGATGAAGGGCAGAAGAGCTGGCTTATGCTAAACATGAACAGGCAATGCTGGAATGGCTTAGGACCTCTGCATAAGCAGTCACTTACGTACCAGATACTAGTCATCAAGGTGAGAGATAGGACATGGATAATTGACATTTTGAAATTAATGACAAACATTCATTTTAAGGATTAAGATGAATGTCTGTCCTTCCCCTGTCGATTATTTATCAAAATTGGTAGCAAATAGTAAAACTGATAGGAATTTCAGGAATTTCACCTCTTCTCTATGATCCAGTCAGAACCATTGCAGGAACGTATAGCCAAGTCTCCATTGACTCAAAGACCCCCCAGAGGAGTTATCAGAAGTTGGGTGTGAGTCAAGTTAATACCAGTCTCTAAAATAGGTTTAAATTGTTTTATTATAAGCCTTTCGTGTTCATGTTTACATTTGTGTTGAGGAAATTGATCTTCTTTTTCTCTCTTTTCCCATCTTTTGACATGAGCAGACTAGTTAGAATACATTCTCCTATTTGTATGGTTGTTACCTTGGTAGGAGATTTTGTTTGTTTTTAATTTGCAGAGTCCCCGAGACCTAGGTTCAAAGTCTGGTACTGCTTCTTCCTAACTTGGTAAAATAAAAATTTACTTAATTTCTGCATCTGTAAAATTGAGCTTGATTACACCTATCAGTCTTACTCTTGGGAAGATGAAACAAGATAATATATTGAAAGCCCTGCCCTGATACCTGGAACACAGTAAATACGGTAGCTCACAAATCACCAAGCACTTACTTGTATGATCGAGAAGCAGTTGGTTTTAAAACATCATGTCTCAAGATTTTATTTCCCTAAAGCAGAAAGATTTTCTTAGCTTGAAGCAAGGCCTAAAGCACATATTTAAATTTTGTCATAAGCATAAATATTTATAAAATTATTTTTAGGATTTCAGAGGCCTTCCTCAAAGCAGACAACTACATAAAGATTCCTGGTTCTGAAGGCAACATGTGTTGCATTTCTACAGCAATTGATGACATGGAAGCCTTCACTAAGCTAACAGGTAAGGACTAAAAGGTAATATAGGTGGTCCATCTCAGATAAAGTATAAGCTGGATTGCAGATGGGTTATTTTTCAAACATTCCAGTGGATTTAGCTTCTCAAGTGATTATATACTTTTGGATTTGAGTTTTATCTCTGCTTTGTACTAAAAAGATGTCCTTGACAAAGTTGTTTAACCTCTTTGAACCTTAGTTTCCTCATCTATAAAATGGGAGTAATGATACCTAACATATAGTTGTGTCGTGATGCTTAAATGATGCATAGCACCTAATATAGTCATGACACATAAGTATTTAATACTTACTATTATTTAACTTATAATACAACTAGACTAATACCAGACTAATACCAAAAAAACTGACTCGCCCTTTTGACATTATTTTTGTTTGCAAAACACATGATGCCAGGATCATTTCTTCACACTTCAGCAGAAACAAAACCTGCAGCTTGGGGTGGGAAGGAAGTGAGGTGAAGGCATCACAGCTGGTTCTTTAATGTGTGAAAGTGTAGACCAAGAAATTGTCAGTAAAGCAAACGAAGTAGACCAAAAAGTGTATGCCAGCCACAGCTCTTAGTTGCAGATCTTGAAACTGTCTCTGTGTAACTAAAAATAAAATGAGATAGCAATCACGTAGCTGGTAGAATCAGGGGAAAGGCTGGAGGTTCTGAAAGTGAGTAAAAGCAATGGAAGCTGAGCAGCCTAAGATACAAGAGCACTCTGCATCAGCTTCCTGTTTGGGGTGCTACTGCTGTTCCATCACTGCTCATTCTGTCTGCAGCACACTACCAGAATGAGACCTAAGCCAGTTTCTCTCAAACTGTTTTTGAAGAACCAACATTCTTCATTTCCAGCCCCTCACAGACTTCTCTAAAATATGATAAAAACAAATTACTCAGAAAATTAAATGGGGGAAAACATAAAATACAAGCCCCAAGTTTTATTATTGAAGTTGGTAGACTTACCATACACTTCAATAAATGTAATAAAAAAAAACATAATAGAGACAAAAAATTTAATTATAAAAACTATATATCATTCTTTAAAAATATAAATGTAGGCAAATTAATAGAGTCCCTCTTATACTTGTAACTTTTTTGTCGTTTTCTAATCATAACTAAGTGAAAATTAGAAGGAAATAGTGATTCCCCCATATTACATGTCTGTGCATTGAGAACACTGTACATCAATATTTAAGGTTTATAGTGTGGCAAGTGAGTTTCTTCTTGCTCCTTAATTAATCTAGGTTGGATTGATGACAGAGTTACTCACAGGGGATAATATATGTCTAAATTGTTTCTATGTTTTGTTTTAATAACATAGTTGATAAACTAGTCTCCCATTGTTATGTTAACAGGAATTGAAGAAGAGATTGTACACAAATTGAGCATACAAGGGATGTTTATTTTTAACTTGGTTCATAATGAAGCAGGTGGTGCTGTGTTTTAAAAAGTAATCTTCAGTCTTTATCAGAAGCCATCGTCAGTTCTAACAGTTTATCCTGTAACATTATATTACATTTAGACTGTCTTTTGGCAGAAAGAAACAGATTTGGATTTTACACACTTTGGGGTTAATTGACAAACCATACAATGTCATACATTTTCATGCGGTCTTACTGTGCATGACTATACATAGCTCTCGCTCACCATGGAGATTCTGTAACATCCAAATTGACTTTTACCCTGTTCAATATGAGTCCACTGACCATGCACTTGGATGTTGTAGCAATGTCAAAAATTCCAAACAGGAGATTAGGTCATAGTTTTGTGCTTTATCGGCCAGAGTATAGGGGAATAAGCATGTGGCCTTTCCAGTTTTCATCATTTGAGGCAGGGGTAAGCCCATCCTTCCTGCTTGGTATTCCCGGCTGTCATATAATCCTTACTGTCCTTAACTATGTGACCTTGAAGGAGTAGGACCATGTGAGCCTTCATTACCTTTGCTGCTTTTCTAAAAGGCAGCTCACTTTCTCTTTATTTTAAAATCTCCACTTCTTTTTTTTAAATTTTTTAGCATATATTTACACATTTTATTGGAAGCACTGAAAACATACGGCAATGCTGAAAGAATTTTACAGTGAACATCCGTATACTCACAACCTAAATCTAGCATTTACTGAACTTGCTTTATCACTTACCTCTATCCATCTATTAATACATCTTAATTTTTTTTTTTTTAATTTTATTGGGGAAGGAGAACAGGACTTTATTGGGGAACAATGTATACTTCCAGGCCATTTTTCCAAGTCAAGTTGTTGTCCTTTCAATCTTAGTTGTGAAGGGTGCCGTTCAGCTTCAAGTTGTTGTCCTTTCAGTCTTAGTTGTGGAGGGCGCAGCTCAGCTCCAGGTCCAGTTGCCATTGCTAGTTGCAGGGGGCACAGCCCACCATCCCCTGCGGGAGTTGAACCGGCAACCTTGTGGTTGAGAGGACACACTCCAACCAACTGAGCCATCCAGGAGCTCAGCGGCAGCTCAGCTCAAGGTGCCGTGTTCAATCTTAGTTGCAGGGGTCGCTGCCCACCATTCCTTGCGGGGACTCGAGGAATTGAACTGGCAACCTTGTGGTTGAGAGCCCACTGGCCCATGTGGGAATCGAACCAGCAGCCTTTGGAGTTAGGAGCATGGAGCTCTAACCGCCTGAGCCACCGGGCCGGCCCCAATACATCTTAATTTTGATGCATTTTAAAGTAAATTGCAGATATCAATACACCGTATCCTAACTCCTTCAGCATGCAGATTAACTAAAGTTCAATAATTATAGATTTTTCCTTTTGACGTAAAGAAATTTTACATGCAGTTTGTATTGTAAGTGTATATTTGCTAGAGTTTTGACAAATGCAGGACACAGCACATTAGCTTCTCCTTAGAAAGTTCCCTAATGCCCCTTCCCAGTCAGTTCCTGCCCCCACCTCACCCCTGGAAGCAACCACTATTTGCCTTTTCTAGACTTTTCTATAAATGGAATTGTACGGTGTTTACTCTTGTGTAAAGCTTCTCACTCAGCGTTATGTATTTGAGATTCACCCAAATTGCATGCTTCAGCAGATCATTCCTTTTTATTGCTGAGTTGTGGTCCATCATATGACTATGCCACAGTTTATCTGTTCTCTTTGCTTCCTAAACTCCTATTTCTGATAAACGTTTCAGCTTATCTGGATGTAGCCATCTTAAGCACTGCAGATGTTATGACCACTGTCTTAGGTGACCATTTTCTTACCTTGGTTTTTATCCCTCAATATTCCTAAGCAGTAGATGGGCCTTACACCTAGAAGCCCCTAAACCCCAAATGCCTTAATTGAATTGGAATCATAGAATGTTAAATTTCAATTTAACTCCTCTATTTAAAACTCCTCTATTAAAAACTTAGGGCTCATCTATTTAAAACTCCTCAAGTTAGGAAACTAAGGCCAAATGAGGGAAAGTAACTTACCTAATAAATGGCAAAGTTAAACTCAAGCCAAGTCTTCTCACTCCCAAGTTGAATCTTGTTGATGCTGTTTTAGAGGGATATTTTATCCATGAAATTTAATAGACAAGCAGTTTCCTTTCTTTATATAAGTCTTTTCTGAAAACATGTATGTGGAACAAATAGAACTCTCCTACATGGCTGGCGGGAATGCAAATGGTATAGCCACTTGTAAAAAAATTGGACGTTTTCTTATAAACACACTTTTCTTATGAGCATACACTTATCCTATGATCCAGTAATCCCTCTTCTACCTGCTTACCCAACACAAAGGAAAATCTAAGTTTCCCCCCACCCCAAACCTGTACCTGTTAAAATAAGATGAAAGGCATAAGAAAGATATCAGTAGAGTCCTATGGTGTTCAGTGGAAGGAGGAGTCACATCTCTGGTTTGGATGGATTGGGGAAGGTTTCACAGCTGGGTGCCTTTTGAGATGAATCTTGGATTAGATAGGTTTTCGAGAAGTGAGATTCTGTAATGGGGAAAGCATTTCGTTAATTCGGTTAGGAACAGGGAAGATAAAGGCATGGATTGGAATAGTGTGGTCTTATGATAAAATTGCTGTATTTTAAACTGTATTGTAGTTTATAATATATATAATAATATATACAGAAGTAATGAAAACTCAAGATGGAAAGATTGTTTGTAGAAAGCATCACTGAGAGGGTGAGGAATGTGTTAGCCGTAGATTGAGAAGGGGACGATGTATACACGTCAGTGAGTTGAATGACATAAGGTTGCTAATATTTTATTTTCCAAGAGAAGGCATTTTAATAAAACGCATTTTACACAATGCAAAAATGGATTCAGTCAAGGATTATCAATGAGTGTTAAACCATTGGTTGAAAACTTATTGGGATAATGTTACAGTCTCAGGATATCACCCTGTAGATTATTTAATTATAAAAGGAAAATCTATTTATGATAGAGAAAGCTGGGGATTAGTGCCCTAACCAACGGATAGAGCGTAACATATCCAATAGTGGTAACAAAGCTTGCGTATGTGACTCCTGATGTGATGCAGTGAGTCAACACATCCCTAAGACAGTGTTCTTTTTTTTTTTTTTTAAGATTTTTTTCTTTTTTTATTGGGGAAGGGGAACAGCACTTCATTGGGGAACAGTGTGTACTTCCAGGACTTTTTTTCCAAGTCAAGTTGTTGTCCTTTCAGTCTTAGTTGTGGAGGGCGCAGCTCAGCTCCAGGTCCAGTTGCCGTTACTAGTTGCAGGGGGCAGAGCCCACCATCCCTTGCGGGAATTGAGCTGGCAACCTTGTGGTTGAGAGCCCACTGGTCCATCGAACTGGCAGCCTTCGGAGTTAGGAGCGTGGAGAGCTTTAACTGCCTGAGCCACCGGGCTGGCCCCCCTAAGACAGGGTTCTTGATGACAGTATTTCACCTGAATCTAATGGTGAAGAAACAGCTAGACAAATTCAGTGTGGGACATTTCACAAAACAACTGCCTGAACTTTTCTAAAATGTCCACATCATGAAAAACAAGAAGTCTGGGGAATTATTCTAGTTCTATCAAAGGAGACTGAAAAACATGATAACTGATGTCATCCATAATGCTTGATTGGTTTCTGTATTCAGCAATAAAAATCCATAAATTACATTATTGGAACAATTATGCAAATTTGAATATAGACTGTATGTTAGATATTTTTATATCAGGGTTAAAATATTTTGGCATGATTGTGGTTATGTAGGAGAATGTTCTTTTTCTTGGGAGATACATGCTGAAGTATTTTGGAGTGAAGGGTCTTTTTTTAAAATTCATTTTTAAAAATACGCACATGCACAATTTTTTACTTTTATTTATTTGTTTGTTTGTTTGTTTATTAAGTATGTTTTTCCAGGACCCATCACCTCCAAGTCAAGTAGTGGTTTCAATCTAGTTGTGAAGGGCGCAGCTCACAGTGGTCCATGTGCTGATCGAACCAGTTTTTTAGGCTGCCCCTAAAAAACTTTTTATTAAGGAAATGTGTATCAGTTAGCTTCCACAGTTATCAACACATAGCCGTTTTGCTTCATCCCTTCACTCCTATTAGACACTGGACCATTTTGAAGCAACTCTCAGACATATTTGTAATTCCTTAAATATCATTCTCTTTTAAAAACATAACATAACAACAATAAATTAATGCCCCCCTGTGTACCCATAACTCAGTCTCTAATCAACTCCAGCGCAGCCTTGTTTTATCTCTACCTTTTCCCACTCACTAGATTGCCTGTAAGCTAATCCAAGACATTGACTGGAACGTTTTTTACAAAGATTTTTTTTTCACTTCAGTCTTTTAAAAAAGATTTTTGGGCTGGCCCGGCGGCTCAGGCGGTTAGAGCTCCATGCTCCTAACTCCGAAGGCTGCCGGTTCGATTCCCACATGGTCCAGTGGTCTCTCAACCACCAGGTTTCCAGTTCAATCCCTCGAGTCCCGCAAGGGATGGTGGGCTGTGCCCCCTGCAACTAGAAAACAGCAACTGGACCTGGAGCTGAGGTGCGCCCTCTACAACTAAGATTGAAAGGACAACAACTTGACTTGGGAAAAAAAAAAAAGGCCTGGAAGTACACACTGTTCCCCAATAAAGTCCTATTCCCCAATAAAGTCCTGTTCCCCCTTCCCCAATAAAATCATTAAAAAAAAAAAAATTTCACACTGTTATAGTCATAGCGTACCTACATTTGTAAACTGCTTGAAATCACTTCAAAAGTACAGCAATATATGAGTCTTTATAAATCTTGTTTTTTCATTTTAATGTAACTGAAATTTCATCAAATTGGCAGATAACATTTTCCTGGAGATCTTACACTCTACTGATCCCAACTTGAGTGAAGCACGAGAGATTTTGAAAAAAATTGAATGCCGTAATCTGTACAAGTATGTGGGTGAGACTCAGCCAAAGAAAGGCTCAGAGATTAACAGGGTAAGTTGATTGCTAAGCACCTTCTCATTAGTGAAAGGTCCTCTGTCCTCCAAGAGGAAATCCATTAACTTGTCACAGTACCACGACTCTGTTCTAGGCCTTTTACATTCATTCTCATTTAATCTCATTTACATCAATCCAGTGTTCATAGATCTGTCCTATAGATGAAGAAACTGAGGCTTGGGAAGAGATTAATTAGATAACTTGCCTACAGAAGCCCACGTAGTGAGCCAGGATTCAAAGCCAAGTCCAATTTACTCCACACCTTTACTGTCTCATCCTGGGAGTGAGAGGGACCCCCAAAGTAAGGTATCTTGCTTGTTGAAGAGTTTACTCTTCTCCAGAAAGCCGGTAACACAAGCCATGCTGATAACCACACCCTGCCTTATGAGACTTCCTTGGGTTATACTTTACTTGCTCTTGTTTTACTAGTAGGTTAATACAACATATTTTTAAATGTGAAAATCCTGTTAGGAAAAATCTCTCTATTGTGATTTGATTCAAGGATAGCATAGGCACATTTCTCATGTTTCCTGAATGATCCAAATTAGTATATAATTAGACATAAAGTGTCCTTACATATGAGGTCTGACGATTAAATTCGTGAGCTCATCCTAGAAAAAGTGCTACATACCTTATTGCTGAATATCAGTACGGTCACCTTCAAAGTACTCCCCCTGGGAAGCTATGCACCGAGCCAGCTCCTAGTCCACACTTCAAAGCAATTTTGGAACTCTTTTTCTGGAATGGCCATCAGAGCTGTCCTCGTATTACCCTTGATGTCCTGAATGTCATCAAAATGTCTTCCTTATAATATTTCCTTTATCTTTGTGTAAAGAAAGAAGTCATTGGGGGCCAGATCAGGTGAGCAGGGAGGGTGTTCCAATACAGTTATTTGTTTACTGGCTAAACACTCCCTCTCAGGAAGTGCCCTGTGAGCCGGTGCATTGTCGTGATGCAAGAGCCATGAATTGTTGGCGGAAAGTTCAGGCCATATTCGTCTAACTTTTTCACACAGCCTTTTCAGCACTTCCAAATAGTAAACTTGGTTAACTGTCCAGTTGGTACAAATTCATAATGAATAATCCCTCTGATATTAAAAAAGGTTAGCAACATTGTTGCATCAAGTTCATGAACTTAATTGTCAGACGTCCTATGTAGAAATCATTTTGTAATGCACTGTTTTTTGCTAGTTTAGTTAGGGATGGGGAAATTGTGAAGGAAAGAAGGAAAGTAGAGAACTCTGCTGTCCAATATGTCGCCGCCAGTCACATGGGGCTATTCAGCACATGGGGCTCGTCTAAGTTGAGATGTGCCATAAGGGGGAAATACACACCAGACTCTGAAAACTCAGCACCAAAACAAGAAAGTGAAATATTTCATTAATATTTTCATATTGATTATACAATAAAATGATAACAATTGGATAAATTGGAATAAATAAATAAATATTTAAAATATCAAAAGGATGGCATAGGCAGAAGCTGTATATTTGTTAGGGATATATCTCTGCTCACTTTTCTTAAAGTGCCCTTTTTCAGAGAAGGAACCTCTTCATGGCACCAACCACTGGTGAAGAACTGGGGTTCTAACATGAGGAGTCTTGTCTTTTCTAGGAAGACTATGAAGGACTTCCAGGAGAGATTGCTAATGCCAAACCTGATGTGATGCCACTAGTTAAACTGACGGCTGAAGATTTCATAGTGGATGTAAGTAGTTTGCCCGATAATATACTAAGCAAAGATTTTTTTTTAAAGACAAAGCTCCCCACCTCCGTTATAAAAGTAGTACGTGTTCATTATAGAAAACTTGGAAAATACAGAAAGATGGAAGGAAGAGACTCACTGTGAACTCACAGAACCAACATTAATCAGTTTTTAAAATTTTTTTGATATGTCAATGTTTTTAATGTAGTTTTGGCCAAGTGATTAGAACTTTGTATATATTGATTTTTGAGTGTTTTCTTGATCACAAAAGTGATACATGCCAATTACTTTTTAAAATTGCCTATATACAAAGAGTTAAGACTTCTTTTTTTTTTTTTTTTTTTTAAAGATTTTATTGGGGACGGGGAACAGGACTTTATTGGGGAACAGTGTGTACTTCCAGGATTTTTTCCAAGTCAAGTTGTTTTTTCAATCTTAGTCGTGGAGGGTGCCGTTCAGCTCCAGGTCCAGTTGCTGTTGTTAGTTGCAGGGGCCACAGCCCACCATCCCTCGCGGTAGTTGAACTGGCAACCTTGTGGTTGAGAGGATGCGCTCCAACCAACTGAGCCATCCGGCAGCTCAGTGACAGCTCAGTTCAAGGTGCCGTGTTCAGGGGGCAGAGCCCACCATCCCTTGCGGGAGTCAAGAAGTTGAACAAGCACCCTTGTGGTTGAGAGCCCACTGGCCCATATAGGAATCAAACTGGCAGCCTTTGGCGTTAGGAGCACGGAGCTCCAACCGCCTGAGCCACTGGGCCGGCCCCGACTCTTGTTTTTTAAGGAGAGCACAATTCCCAGTGGCCCATGCGGGGATCAAACTGGCAACCTTGGTGTTAACAGCACCACACTCTAACCGTCTGAGCTAACCGGTCACCCCTCTTCTATTTCTTATAGGACATTCTTTTCAGAGTTCTACTCCTTTGAAATCTGGAGACTGTGTTCCTTATGTATTTTTTTCATAAGCCTCTCATTTGTTATTTTCTTATTGACACATCTTTGAATGAAGAGCGATCTCTCAATAACCATCTTTGCCAAGGGGTAAATGAGAGGGCCCATCTCTATTCACTTGGCTGCATGTTTCAGTGCCTCAGAGCTGCAGATCAGGTTGCAGTTTCCTGTTTCATTAGATGAGGTTCCACCAGAATAAAGGGATCTCACATCCTGACTTCCTGAGACTCTGAAAGATTTCACTTTCCAGAATGTTTTCCCTGGCTCTCAGGTGTCTGCCCTTGCCCTCACCTCAGTGCATTCCTGGGGCCATTATATCACCCTCAGCGCAGTGCACTAGGCCTAGTCACACCTGGCTTTTCTCTCAAAGTGCAGTCTCCCAATGGATGTAAGGTCACAGGTACCTGAGGAGGCCACACATAGGAGAAGATGACACACACTTGGCCAGTAGACATGAAAAGAAGTTTAACCTCTTTAACCTAAAGGCAAATTGCAATAAATAAATAAATGAATGAAAAATAGAGGCAAATTGATGCAGTAATGAAAGATTTCATTGACTACCAGACTTGTAAGAACAACAACAAAAAAATTGTATAAGATTTTGTGATGACAAAGGTGTGTGAAAATGGGAGTGTAAATTGATACCAGAGACTAAACGAGGGTCAATTTTAACTGACCCAGCAATTTCATTCTAGGGATCTGTCCTAAGGAGATAATCAATTTTGCAAAACAGTGCAAATATATTTGTTGTGGCATTATTATAGTGTGAAATTAGAAAAGAAATGCATATGCCTGTCAAAGGAAATACAGTGGAAAAATGTAGACATTAAAAGTTGTTTTTTAACATGGAAAGATATTTGTAGTAAGTGAAAAAAGCAGTACATACAGAATGATTTTATTTTTGTTTCTTTAAATATATACATATATGTATACAGTGAGCACATTGAAAAATTTCTGGATATATTAATAATAAAATATTAATATTGTTTCTACCTGGGTGGTGGAATTGCAGATAATTTTTTTTTATAGTGAGTATGATACAAGAGTTATAATCAGAAAAAAAAAAACCTTTCCATTTTAAGATGGGTAAAGCCCTTCTATATTCTTAGAAAGCAAGTAAAATTGTTAATTAAATGTCTTATCATGTATGAGCATTTCAGTTTTAGTTTGGCAGTATAAGATACATATTTATGTGGTGTATTTTACCATACCTGGTTCTGTTTAGGACTGTGTGTAGTAACTTTTATGATTATTTAATGAGCTATAAAATTTAATTTTATTACTTAGAATTAAAGATTCATAGTTGTTGGTCTGTAACTATTTTTTGGTCTTGAGTCCTTGGGTAAGAATGGGATCTTCAACTATAACATTGCCCTTCTGGAAAAGTAACTGTTTTATCAAATCTGCTTTAGGGTGGAATTTCCAGTTGTACATTATAGAGACAATGGGGATTGCCCTTTTTTCCTATTCTAAAGCCAAGGAAATAAATAGTGAAGAGCTAGTGGCACTTTTGAAAATTTGATTAGTGTACATGCCTTACTATGATGTGTGAAACTGTCAGAGCTGCATCGAGTCCCTCCCCACATGAAACAGCACCCAGGAGAGAAGCCTATGGTAGCACTTGGATCGAGGGGGAAACAGCATGCTCCCTCCCGGGTGAAGGGCTGAGCGTGCTCACTTTTGCAGCACAGCTGAATCTCAGCTGTCCACCGCTCTCTTACAGGCTACTGAGGGTATAGCCGCCAAACCTCATGTATTGGTTTTCTTCAGTCACCGCCCACAGGCTAAGTTCCTCTTATCATCTGTTCTTTTCTGGACCGTGATTGCCACATTATTTGTTTTCTTGTTTCGTTTCCAGTCTCTCCCCTTTTCCCAAACCTATGCATGGCGCCCTTTGGAATTTTCACTCCTTAATTAACAAACTGCCCTGTAGCCTCAGCCTTTGGATCTTCTCTGCCTTTGTTGCAGCCTGGCTGTCCCCTGAGAACCTGCTTCCCCTGCTGCTGGTTCAGGAAAACACATTCAGGGTCAGAAGATCTTCCTGTTCATCAGTCCTCTTGGTCCCTAGGACCATTTCAAGACCCTATACAACATCCCTGTTCCTCCGAGACTGACAGGCTCAAACCATCTACTGCCCTCTTGTTGAAGATGTCGGCATGGTTTAGAGTCTTCCTGTCTACTCCGATTCCTGCCATTCTCCTTAGTGACTTCACAGTCCACAAGGCTGGTCTCCTCATCCTCAGTGACCTCATCCTCTCTTCCTCAGCTAACACTCTCGGCAGATTATACTCTGAACTTTATCAACATTCGAAAAAACCTTCCCTCTAAAAATCATTAATTTCAGCATCCCGTCTCTGTCTACAAACCCCATTCTTATTTGCTTGTTCCTAGCTCATCAGGACCTCCAGTATGTTGTTTCCTCAATTTCTTCCAGCTTGTCAATGACTTCGATCTTTATTTCTCAATCTAACTGAGATGCTATGAATGAATTAATTCAGTCCTTTGCTGCAGTTATCCTCAACTCCCTTGCCTCTCTTTGCATCTACCTAGCATAAGGCTGAATGACAGTTCATGGTCACCAACCTTAGCTGGGCCCTCTGAACTTTCTGGCACGCTTAGTATAATTCTCCAGTCTCCATAACTACCTCAAACCATCTTCACTGTTCTCAGACATCCAACACTGCTCCCCACCCAGAGTAACTAACCCCACTGTGGCTCATCTTTCAGAGATAAAATATAGGTAGGAACTCTCTCAACCTACACCACCAAATAAGCAAGCTCGTTTCCATCTGCCGCTGTGTTCAGCCTTCCCTCTGATAACAGTGGGGAAACGTCTCTCTTCTTATGGAAGGCTAAGGGTAATCCTTCTATTTGTGTTCTAGACCAGGGCTGTCCAACAGAACTTTCCGATGACAGAAATGGTCTCTATCTGTACTGGCCATTTTGGTAGCCACGAGCCACACATGGCTATTGAGTGCTTGAAATGCAGCTACTGCAACTGAAGAACTAAATGTGTTATTGTATTTAATGTTAATTATTTGAAATTAAAAAGCCATAGGTAGCTAGTGGCTGCCACATTGGGCCGCGTGGCCATAGAACCATTTGTCTCAGCACTTCTGTGGAACTTTACGGTATCCTCTCCTCCCTCTTTCTGACTTTCCCATCAGCAGTTAAATAGATTTTCATCTTAAGGAAGTCACAAGCACCACGCTTCTCTTCACCCTCTTCTTTAGTTGTCTCCCTTTACCTTTCCAAGGAACCATATTCCTCTCTCTTGTGTCTTCATAACAGCCAAACTTCTAAGAGTTATCTTGTCTCTTTCATTTCTTATTTACCTCTGTACCTTTTTTCTGTTACCATCACTGTACTAAAATTACTCTCACCAAGATCATCAGTGACTTCAGTGTTACTAAATCCAGCATCCAGTTTCAGTCCTCTTTGCCTCAGAGCTGTTTCTTCTGTGTGGAATTTTTTTTCTTTCTTACCCAGGCCTGGTTGGTGCCTGTTCACTTAGTAGAATCATTTTCCCAGGAAAACATTTCCAGTCATTCCCCAGGAGCGCCACACTACTAGGTTTCCCGGTTACAAACTTTTATAGCACCATTTGCTTTTCCTTGGTAGCTCTGATAATAAATGTGGTGAGATAATTACTTTTTTTTTCCAGAATTTTTATAAAAATGTATTTGAGTCCAAACTGATGACATATGCTGCGAAGCAAGACCTCAGATGTTTCCAATAATTATTTTTATAATTATTTGTTCAACCTCAATCCAGGCCACATGGTCTGTGGGGCTGAGATTGTGTGAGGTTTCCTTTTTGTGCCTCTAATGCTTTCCACAGCGCCTATCACAGAGTAGGCATTTGCTTTATACCCTACTTATGTTGACAGCACAAATACCCTGCCCCCACCCCACCACAGACTTGAAAACCAAATCCCTATGGGTCATGTACCATTTTTATTCTACTATGAGCCACCTTACCAGTTCTCTTCTTTACCTCCAGAGAGCTCTGCTCCATTTCTTGGGATGACCCTACAGCCCTGAATTCAATGCTCATTGTTGTTAAATATGTAAGTGATCATTTATTTATTGCTTTTATTAAGGTTGTCAGCATGGATTATGGAATGGAAGACAAGAACCCTATTGATAATGTTTACTTCTATTGTAAGAGTAATTTCAACCAACCAGTCAAGATTGCTAAAGATCAGGTAACTACTTACGTAAAAAATATATATATGTGTATACTGTAGTGGCATTTGGCAAATCTGAATAGTAAATTTACATTTTATATTCAGGCTAGGTCCTAAAGTCAATTTGTACAGTTAAAAAAAGTAAACATTTTAAAAATTAAAGTGTACCTGATTTTACGGAAACTAGACCATCTTAAGAGCCAGTTTTTTTCTGTTTGCTGAACATAGATAAAAGCATTGTTTTTGGTTTCGAGGTGAAATATCTGTTGGGGAGGGAGTGTTGTATGGTGAAAGTCATGTAAGTTAAATGTGCTTATTCACCTTTCTTTTGTATGAGAGTCTGTAATCTACATAATACACATAATATAAACTTTTGGTCTTTTATTAATTGACATAAAATTGTGGGACATTTTGCAGTATGACAGCTACCATGAATTCTTTTCTTTGGATTGTAACTTGGATAAAATAACAAAACAATGTGGTGCTTTTAATATACTAAGAAGAGAGCTTAGGAACAGCTGATCTCTCTTTAAGTGGGAATGCAAGGAGACAGTGAAATATTCTTCTTTATAAAGGTTTCACAGTTTTTGCCAGACAAATTTAAAGAGCAGCAAATTCGAGTATATTGTAAGAAGACAGATGAAAAGAGTTTGTATGCAGCACAGCAATATTTCGTTAATTGGTGCGCAGACAGAGGTTTGAACAAGCCACAGGTGGGTGTCTTATTATTCACGTACTATACACAATTTTTTTATGCTTAAGTAAAGACCAAAAGAGATCCTTACTTCCCTCTGAAAAGTTCTCATTTAAATTATAGTCATTTGGTTATGGTTTTGGGGGGAAAAAAGGTTTTCCACTTGAAGCTTTTTTAAAATGTCTGAATCCATGTCAGCTGGTGATTTCTTCTTATACTAGTTGGGAATAGGTACTCTGTTTATCATTACTGTCCTAGTAATAAAAGCTTAAAATGGTGAGCATGTGAATAGTACTTTATAATGTTCTCACCAATTGTTTCATCCAGTCCTTTCAAGTGACCGTGGGAGTAAGTCATAGTGTCCTTATCTTTCAGAGAGGGTTACCAACACTGAGTTAGTTAACTCGCTGAAGTCCACGTACAACTGATAATAATAAGTTTTCTAACTTCTTATTATAAACCAGCATTCCCAAACCTGTAAACTATTTTAGTTCTCTGGAATAAGAAAATGGAGAGGAAGAGGAGGCAAGCGAATGTTGTTAAAGTGATTCCTGTCGATCTACACATAGTAGGTGCCTGGCACAGAGAAAGTGACCAACCGATCTTTGTTGACTGACTGAATGAACATAGTGGGCAGGCAGGTGGGAAACAGCGTTCTACGTTCTAGTCTAGGACTCCCTCTCACTTTCCCCTATGTGTCAGATGCTGAAGGAAACAAATGAAAGGGCAGACGGAAAAGAGTAGCTCAGGCCGTCAGTCCTTTATCAAGTGGCAGGCAGAGTGACTCAGGTGCAGAGGGATTCTGTCAGGATTCGGAGTGGGGAGAGTGGACAGGAAAGCCTTCTGCAGGAGACAGGATTCTACTCGATCAGAAGGCTGGTTGTGTTTGGATGAGCAGCCGAGAGAAAGGTGGACATATTTGGCAACGGGGCAACGCAAATGCATGAAGCTGGGACAAGGCGAGCGTGTCTGGGGGAGCACGAGGAAACCTGCTGACAGGAGTAGAACATTCTTACTGCTGAGTGGTGCAAGGTTAACTGGGAAGAGTAGACTAGACTACGGAGAGCCTCGGGTAATCAGCAAAGAAAGATTTTTTTTCCTATGTTCAGTGGGAAGGAATCATCGAGAGTATTCAAGACTTACCATGCTGCTGTCATTATTATTGACTTCTGTGTTTGTCATCACCAACTGGAATGAGACCCTTGGGAATGAGGAAGGATGTCTGATTTAAGTACTGTAACACCTAAGGAAACTAAATCACTGATTAAAGAAGAACACTATTGGCAGGCAGATGGATTGGAACTCAGAGAGGCTGGAAGCAGAGGCAAGAGGCTATTAAAGTTCATCCATGTGGCGATAACCACCTGAAATCTGGATAATTCACTCATTGAATGAGTACATCTGCCAGGCACTGTTAGGTATCAGGGATGGAATAGTACCTAAGACACATGCAGTTCAAACGGGTCTCACTCTAGTTGGGGATAACAGACGCACAAATGAGTAACAGTTACAGTGGCGTGGTAAGTGCTCTGGGGTGGGGAGCACAGAGTCTTGCAGGAGCAAAAAAGGAGGAGGATTTAAGCCAGACTTGATTGGTGGGGAAAGACTTATTTAAAGAAGGATTTAGAAGCTGAGACCTGAAGGATGGATGAGAAGGAGTCAGCTGGGGTGAGGGGGGTGAGAGTGTGGCCGGAAGATGAGTGAGAACATGGTGCGTGTAGGGCAGGGGTCTGGGGCACTATGCGTAGTCCTGTTAGCCAACAGCAATGGGAACCATTGAGTGTTTTAAAGCAGGTGACATACTCCGGTTTGCATTTATAAAATTCACTAGAATTGAAATGAGAATGCGTAGAAATAAAGAAGTTTGGAAGAAGGAGAGATGGATTTGAGGACTAATAATGTTGACTTTGAGATAGACGGGTCTTCTAAATATGAGCACTGTGGTCATTGAATGGCTGCTTTTAATAGCTCAATTAAGTCAGACCCAGTGTGGTTCAATGCAAGGCATTAAACATGGGGGACGGGATGCAAAATTTTGGGCAGAGCTAAATGAGCAAACAGGACAGTGAGACAACAGTTAGAAGCTGCCCCCACTTCTAGGGTAGGAGATGGGGGTCCAGGTTCTGGGGTCACCTGCAAAAGCTAGAACCACAGAAGAGGCATGGCCAGTATTGTCTGTGCCAGAGGGACTGGGGAAGAAATACCCAGGCTTCTCTGCCCTTCTCTTTTCCAGTATTCCACCTTGCCTCCCATTGGCCAAACCTAATTGGAAGCCAGTAGGTCGGGAGCTGGGAAATGTACTTTATGAGCAGCTCCTGTTATAACGAGCAGAGCAGAGGAAGGGTGAAGGGTGGGCCTGAGAGCACAGTATGCCACCACAACCATCATATTCCCAGTGTAATTAAAACTCACAGACGTCCTATGCCCTCGTGTAACCTGAGAGTATCTAGCTACAGATTCAAGAATCGTTTAAGCAGTCAAGTCTTAAAGGGCATTGCTTCCTACACTCTTTGCTTTCTTTTCTTTTCTTTTTTGAGAGACAACAGCCTTTATTTGAGGTCTAAAAGAATAGCTGTTCAGGAAATCCCGATTCAGGCAGAAACCCAAATGGTATTCCTCACACTCTTTGCTCTCGAGTCATACTGTCACTTCACTTTGAGGCCAACCCTCATTTGGGGTGCAGTCTATGCTGATGGGCCAGTTATAGCTTTGGGGAGAAAAGTTCAAGTTCTGCAGATGCATACTGTCCTTCCCCCCACCTCGTTTTTTTTTTTGCCATCTTGTAGACCACAGTCCTGTATTGCAGAGGGGACCAGGCAAGGGAGGCTCAGAGATCCAAGGAAGTCCTTCTTTCTCCCAGACAAACAGGACAGAGTTTGTGTTCTGTGGAATTGTATGAAGGCAGAGGTCGCAGAACTGGGCAGCATGCTGCCCTGACCGTCTTTGAAAAGAATAGGTCTGGTGGCTTTTGCTCTGAAGGCTCTTACCTACTTAGGGCTGTGGTGTTTCTGATTTGACCCAAGCACAGAGCGTACGTATATATAATTTGATGTTTCCCAAGGATAAGTATTTCTAGAAGCCAGCAATAAGTAACACAAGGTTATGTGTACCTGAGACTTTCACTGGAATTATGAGAACTGGCTTATCTCTGTTCCTAATTTTTTGCTTCTTGACAGGATGGCGATGTCATAGCCCCACTTATAACACCCCTGAAACGTGACTGGAGTTTTCAGAAGTCAGCCCAGAGTCCAGCTACCCCCCAGGAGACGTCCAAAGCCCGACAACGGCTTTTTAGGGATGTTTGATGTGAATGTCTGCAATCATTTGTTTACAAATGTTCCTCTCCCCCAACACAATTAATTAATTGAGATAATTTAATCACAGACACCTACTAATTTAGTGACAACTAGTGCTTTTTATTTTGTATTTTGAATGTGCACAAATGCTGAAGCTAAGCAATTTTTATTCAAAGGAACATAAAGGCGTTAGGCAAATCTTGCTATCCATGCTGTGAGAAGTATTACCTTGCCTATTTTTAATATTAACAAAGCCTTTCTCTTTTAGTACTCTATTTTCTTAGAAAAACAATTATTTTATGTATCTGAGCTTTTATGACGTGTGATTGTTTTTTTAGAAAGAAAATTGGAAATAAGACGAGGGTGCACATTGGAATTTGAAGTTGGGGTTGCCATGAACAGCCGTGGTTAAAAACAAAATATAAAATCCTAGCCCCCTGAGGAGGTGCCCATCACCCCGAATTTGAAGACTACTCTCCTTAAGTGATGTAGCCGTTAGTGAGAGATCTTGTCCCCTCAGACTTTGGGGGTAAACAGTAGGAGATGAGAACCAGGAGTGGGCTCCAACTCTTTGGTGAGAGACCTGATTCATTTATTCAGAAGATCTGAGGACTCTAGCCTCCTCTGAAGGGGGGCAGAAAACTACCTTTTAGGAGACTCCTACCCCAGTGGCAGAGGGATCCCCCAAACCAGGCTTTCTCTAGGTCAATTGTGGCTCCAGCCCCAGACAGTTGCTTTCCTGAATGCTCACTGCCCAGGTCCCAAGGGTTTTACCACTGCTCAGCCCAGAGAAGGAGTCTCTCCTCCGACCTGCTCCCTGTGTCTCCCTCAGGAGCTGAGCAGAGGCCGGCCCAGGAGCCATCGTCAGGGCCACTCAGAGCTGGGACTTGGTGCTGGCTCAGTGTGTTTTATGGTTTCAGAGCAAAGGCGGCCTGCCCGTGCCCACGCGTGATTACCCTGGGAATTCCAGGTTCCCCTTTGTAAAGGGACGTTCTGCACCTCCAGCAGAGGAGAAGGCACCAGTGTGGTTGAGCAGTGCACCTGTACCGAGGGGCCCCTCCCCCACATCCCTAGTCCTGCAGAAATTCACCAAGAGCAGAGTCTGGAGCTAGAGCCGAAGCCAGTGGTGGCCAGGGGGTCCTGAAGATGGAAGGCAGTGAAGAATGGGCAGGTGGAGCCCCTAACCTCTTATGTGCTGGCACTCCCTGTAGCAGTTGGGGGTGGGGAGCCAGCAGGGCTCTAGGCAAGAGTGAGTGGAGGAAGGGGAGAACCCAGACCCCAGACAGCAGATTATCCAGACACTTAGGAGTGCTGCCACCTCGCACTGTGTCACCAGGTTTTTGTTTTGTTGACACAGGTGAAAAGTATTTGGAGTGTCTGCCATTCTGTATTGTCACCACCCTCCTCCTCCATCCCTCAGTAGATAATCAAGAGTTAACCCTAATTCACGGGAAAATAGTTAAAACCCTTCTCTCACACTATGATGCCGTGTAGACGGGGTGTGTTCACCTGTGGGTCCAGACAAGCTCAGGTAAAGGCAACCGTGGTACTGGCTCATATCTGTTTTGGCCAAGGTGCCTCTAAAACATTCAGTGGGAGAACTATAGGCCTCAGACTTCGTGTACCCAGACACAAGGTCAAGAATGTAATGTTTTTCTGCTAAGATTGTTTTATTTCTGCAAACTCTTCCCTGTAAATCACTGTGGTTTACTTCGGAATCTTGTAGTCCCAAAATTGTATCATTGTGCTATCTGAGAAACAACTTGAATCTATTTCGTTTGCATATAACGCAGCTGCACTTTATGCTCTTTCCAACTGTTTTCATTATGAGCACCATATGCGATTTAAAAGTTAGATTTATCTTAAGCAACATCTTCACTGTTTGTCTTAAGATGGAGACTTTAACAGCTTAGTCTCTCGAGTTACTGAATGTTACATATCACCTTGAGAATGTAAGAACTGCAAGTTTAAATGACTGGTTACTTCATTTGGGTGAGGGAAACAGCTGCAATAAAGCTTCATGAATGTATCTCCATCTTGAAACCAAACGTGTCTTCCTTAATGACTCTCACCCCTGTGTGCCCAGGCAATGGGTCTAAGGACTATCTACCCAGATAGTTCTTAGCACCTCAACTCTGTTGGGTCTATGAGAGAAGGGATGGTATTGGACAGGGCCTGTGTTATTTGGTTTTCCTCATTCAATCTTGGCAAATAATAGCATAATAAAGAATCTTCCTGCTGGCAGAAGGCAGGCACTAGCACGGGATGGGGTATGGATTTTTCTTAGTTTTCCGAGCTCTTGTTGTACCAGAACATATATCCTTCCTCTCCTTTAACCTTCCTGAGGTTCCCATCTACAGTTTCAGCTTCTTTATCAAATATGCATATTGTTCATTAGCTGCATTCATGCCTTCCTCGTGAAATTAGAGATTGCAAGCACCCAGAAAGCCCTGAGTTTCTGGAAAAAGAATGATACTATTAGAGTCTTTATTAGTGTCACTGGTTCAGCCCAGATGGCTGTGGTTTGACAATATTCTTTAAGTTAAAATAATTTCCAAAACACAGAGTAGAATCCCATTTTTGTAAGACATACATACCGTGTTTCCCTGAAAATAAGACCTAGCTGGGCGATCAGCTCTAATACATCTTTTGGAGCAAAAATTAATATAAGACCTGGTTTTATATTGTAAATATATTTACTATATAAGACCTGATCTTATAGTAAAATAAGACCCGGTATTATATTATATTATATTATGTTATGTTATGTTATGTTATGTTATATTATATTATGTTATATTATATTATATTATATGACCTGGTCTTATTTTACTGTAATTAATTTACTATATTAATTTTTGCTCCAAAAGATGCATTAGAGCTGATTGTCTGGCTAGGTCTTATTTTTGGGGAAACACGGTATATATTCCCATGGAAAATCATCTGGAAGGATATACATGAAAATGTTAGTGGTTTTTTTGGGGGGTGTTGAATTTTAGGCAATTTAAATTTTTCAATGTCTTATGTTTTTTTCCTACAATAAACATGTATTAGTTGTATAATTCCTAAAAAGGTAGTTTTCATGAGGGACTTTGCACTGCTCCGATGAGGTATAAATATCTTTCGCTCCTTTAGTCACCTCTCCAGGAGAGCAGTTCCTGCCCCCATGCCTGTCCTGGGTCCCCAGGCCACCAGGAGCCTGACTCACAGCCACAGTCAGTGCTAGGACACTTTGCCCCCTGTGTTTCGGACAGAATGGTCTGCCCTGTGCAAGGGAGGCCCAGGTGTCATCCATGAGCAGGTAGGAGCCCCTGTTGCCTCAGGAAGCTGCCCACCATGGGGACATCAGCTCAGAGCCCAGGCCTCCAGCTCCATGATGCAGAACTGCTCCTGCCGGGCCAGCACCTCGTTGTTGAAGGTCGCACAGGGGTGGCTTCCTCCGTGATACAAGTCTCCATCCAACCACAGCCCAAACTGGCCACTAAAAAGAAGAGGACAGGCTTGGCATGGCTCACTCCTGGCTGCTGAGGCCTTTCAGATCCACACCATCGGCCCCTGGCCACACCATGACCGCAGCCCAGTTTTGCCTGCGTTTCATCTTCCCTTAAACTGATTTATCCTGAATTGTTGGGGACTCCACACGTTGTCCCCCACAGGATTTAGAGTATTGATTTTTTACAGTTCAGCGATTTTAATAACTATATACAGTGGTGCAACCCTCACCACAATCCAGTTTTAGAACATTTGAATGCTTTTTAAGATGGGAATGGTTAACCAAAGGAGTGGCTCTCACAGGCGTGGACTCTGAGCCCAACAGGCTTCCGAGAGCTTCCATTCTAATTCCCTCCTCTGACAGCAAACCTAGGCTGAAGCTGGGAAGTGAGTTACTGCAAGTCAGTCATGGCTGGTGTGTTCTGTACCAGGCTGCCTCTCAGTGGAGGCTTTTCAGGCAGCTGGGAGAGCAGAGATCTTGCCCGGTACTAACCAGTGTTGTCATCTTTGCCCTCAGGATAAGATTGATTCTGCCTGAATATGCAGGTCACACCCCTGGTGAGACTAACCTTCCTCCACTGAGTTACATTCCCTAGGATTCCAGGGCTGGTACAGGTGAGGCTAGTCCATCGCTTGACTAGCCTCATCCAACCATGCAGAACGCTGTCCCAAAGATACATACATTCAGACTAAGCTGTCAGCACCTGTAAACACTTTGGGGGAGAGTCCTTGCCATCCTTCCCCCTCAATGTTGACTTAGAACGGGGCCGAGGGGGCTGGCTGGGGGACTGGGCAGCACCCTGGGGCTGTTGAAGGAAGAGCTCTGAATGTTGACCACTAGTCTCCCCCATTTTATCTGAGGCAACCTAGCCCAGCATTTCTGGCCAGGAGAAGGAACCAGAACACAGACGACCCCGGGACTCAGGGAGGACTAAGCCACGCACCTGCCACTGCCCATCATCAGTGAATCCAAGTCTCCTTTCACAAAGAAAGAGTTGTTTCCTGTCCACTTAAAAACCTGAGGTGACAGGAAAAGGTTCCGGTTACTGGGCGAGTCCCGCCCTTGCAGTTTGACTCTGCACCACTGGGTGGCAGTGTTGTGGAGGGAACTGAACTTCCAGGCCCGGACTAAGCCACAGGATGTACTGTGGGCTCCTGGCTCTTGAGATTTCTTTCCAGTCTCTCTGGCGTTCACCTCCTTTTTCCCTCCGGTCTGAATTCCCACAGCCCCAAAGCCCCTCTGTTCTAGGAATAGACCAAAACCCTTTGAGCCTTCCTTCTTCCAAAACTGGAAAGAGAAGGGGAAAATCCAGGAGTTGGGTCCTGATTCTGCCATTAACCAACTGTCTCCTCAGGCTCACACTGCCCATCCCCCAGTGCTGCCTCAGCCATTTCTCAGCAAGTCTTTCAGGCCCCACCCCAAAGAGACCCCCTGACTGCCACCTTTTTTGTCCCCTCCATCTCCACTCACTCTTGCCCACCCCACCCAAGCCACCTTCACTCCTCGCTGGATCACAGCTTCTACTGTCTCCTGCCCACAGCCCATCTCCACACTGCAATCTCAGTGGTCTATTCAGAATCTAATCAGATACTATCCTTCCTCTGCCTAAAGCCCTGAAAATAAAATCCAACTCCTTACTGAAGCCAAAGGCCCAGCCTGCTCTGACCCCTGATTTTTCTCTCTGACCTCTTCTCCCCCTCACTGACTGCACTTCAGCTACACTGGCCTTTCTGTCCCTGGGACAGCCAGAGCTATTCCTACTTTAACCTTCGCATTGCTGATCCATCTGCCCACAATGCTCTTCCTGCTCAGCCTCAAATGACCCACTTTTCATCTTTTAGCTCAAATGTCATCCCAAAGAAATTTCCTGGACCACGCTATCTAAAGTAGCCCTTCCTCCCAGACCCTGTTTTCTTTTCCTCACTGCAATGATCCTGTTCATGTGTCATGTACCACTGCCTGCACCCTAACACGCAAGCCCCGTGAGGGCTGTCTTGATTCCCGGCTGTATTCCCAAGACACAGTATAGACGTTTGTTGAATGAATAAATTACTCAAAAGTCAATTTATGTAATAGATGTATATGATGTCAGAGGGGCAATAGATTAGGGGAGGGGTTATCACTTTGTGAGGGGTGAAATGTCTACTACATTGTTTTGTATACCTGAAACTAATAATAATAATAATTTTTAAAAGGAAGACAAAAAATAAGATGCTAAAGAGAAACTTGATAGAAATGAACTTCACAAAAACTATACAAAACCTACTTGAAAGAAATTGTAACACGTGACTGAAGGCCAAAAAGAAAGCTCTTACTAAATGAAGAGACGTAACTATTTCTGTATGGGGAGGCATTTTACGCCAAAATTATGAGAATCGTGATTTTTATCTTCTTTGTACTTCACTCTCAAGTTTTTCCACATTGAGCACATTATTTTCCTATTTCCAATTATTTTGTAATTTTTAAATGAGAGTTTGAGAGCTTTAAAAATCTTAACAATGGCTTTTTTTTAAAAAAAGAGTCAATTTAGCTAATAAAAAGATTTTTAAAGGGCCACAAAAGCCTACTAGTATATTATTGCCAATAATTAGTTGCAAAAAAATGTGAACAACCAAAGGGTTTTTAGGGGGGAAAAAAAGGACTAATAAAAGATAAGCCGTGGGCTCAGAGGAGATGAGATAATATTAACAAGTGACCACGAAAAAACAAAACTGTTCAAGTCCTCCTCTACTTTCATCAAGGAACATGACCTTGAAGGAGTAAGATAAACATTGCTACAGAGGAAATCAAGACCATGTTCACGGTGCTGCTTGGAATAGTGATGAAGGAACTGCTGGGAATTTATAAAGAACATGAAAGGTGCCAGAAGACCAAAGACGGGAAAAACTAACCAATTTTTGAAAAGGTGAGATTCCTTAACAGTGAGCTAAAAAGACAGACAGCAAACCTGGGAGGGGGGGGGGGAATCATTGATTTCATTGAACATTTCCCCCCCCCCCCCCAGCATTTAGCACCAGGCACTGTTTTAGGTACTGAGGAGAATGATGAACATAACAGACACAAATTCCTGCCTCATGAGACTCTTAGTGAGAAAGGCAGATAAATAAGTAAAATAGTTTGTTAGGTGGTGACAATTGCTAAGGAGAAAAAGAGAAGGGCCATAAGGGTTCCCAGGGGATGGAGTATTATACATTTACATCAGGTAGTCAGAGAGGGCCTCACCAAGATGGTGACATTACAGAAGAGAACCGAAGGAAGTGAGCACTGAGCCATGTGAAGATCCAGTAGGGGGTACTCTAGACAGAACATCATGTGCAAAGGCCCTGAGGTAGGAGCCTGCATGTTTAAGGACCAGCTCCGAGGTCAGTGTGACTAGAGCAGAGCAAGGGAAAGGAAGAGTAGCAAGAAACAACAACAGAGAGAGGCCAGAGACATAGGGACTTGTAGGTTAGTTACCTATTTAAGGAACCACTCCAGCCACCGTGATGCCTGAAGGTGAAAGCATTGGGAGGCTAGAGCAAGAACACAGGCAAGTAACAATAGTGGCTTGAACTAATGTGACCATAAAGGACATGGTGGTAGGTTCTGGATATAGATAGAAAGAGAAGGCAGGGCTGTCAGGATTTGTTGACAGCTCAGATGTAGGGTGTGAAAGAAATGTTAAGAATGACTCCAAACTTTTGGGTCTCAGCAGCAGGAAAGATGGGGGCGCCCATTAACTTCATTGGGGAAGATGGCAGGAGGAGCAATTTTGTGGGGGCAAAGTCAGGAGCTCAGCTTTGGACATGTGAGGCTTGAAATGCCAGGTTTGAGATCCAAGTGGAGAGAGACACTGGGTAGTGGTTGGATATGTGAGTTTGGAGTCCAGGGGAAGGCGCCATCCACACATGGATGGCATGGAAAGCTGTGAGAATGGATGAGAGCTTGAAGGGAAAGAGGGTGGTCCGAAAAGAGACAAGAACCCAGAACTGAGTTCTAGGACCCCCTGACATTAAAAGGTTGGGAAGATGAGGAGGAACCAGCAAAGGATTCTGCCAAGGAGTTGTCAGTGCAGTAAGAGGAAAATTCTAGAACTTTAGAATTCTAGTATGTGCACCCTGAAAGGCCAGTAGGGATGACTTGTATCCAGCATGGGGTTCTATGAACAACTGACCCTTCCCTCTTTCCTGATAAGATTACCAGACTGGCTGATGGAGGCCATGCAATAAATACGGTGTGTTTTGCCTTTAGCAAGACAGTCCATAGCTCCTTGTGACCTCGTCATGCGGCCAGGCGCTTGTGTTGCTGGATGTATCTTTAGGGGTCTAGGTCTGTGCATTGGAGAGGACATGTCGAATCGCAAACCAAAGCACTCAGAACGAGCTCTCTATTCATTGTGTATTTTCTTTCCCTTCTCTTCCCTCTGTTGAACAAGCTTGGCAAAATCCTAGGCATGAATAAACCTTCCCCTCCACTCTGTCCCTGCCTGAACCTGAGAAGCTGAACATTGCTGGAGGAAAGCACACGCCAAATAACTGGCTTGCCTTTAAATTCATAGTCTCAAACCTCCAATCAACACTGCCTGGCTGTCTTCTGCTTCTCTAGTTTTCTCTCACAGGCTTTCCTTTCCACTCCTGTGATAACTATTTGATACCTTCTCTCCCCTCAACCTTCATACCCTCTCCTCCATCCTCACTCACAGCAAATGACCTTACCCCATACTTCATAAGAAAATGGAAACCATTGGATATATCTGTCTTCATCTTCCTACCCCAATACCCGCAGATCTACCTGCACGTGGCCCAGTTGTATCTTTCTAGCCTGTACCTGGTAAGCAACAAACTTCCTCTCAGAACCAGTCATTGGTGGCCAGGGACCTACTGAGCATTTTTTGGAATGAAGACAGGCAGGCCACGGGGGATGCTCTGCCTGCCACTGCCCTCCTGCTTTCCCTCTGTGGAAAGATGGAAGGACACCAGGTACCCCAGCACAGGGGATGGAGCTGGGGGCCACTGAGACCCTGGGATCTTTGTCCTGCCATAGACCCCACTTGCTCCTGGAAGGTTGGGAACATCACCTTCAACTGTGGAGAGAAGGAGAAGAGGAATGTCTCGCCAGTACCATAGAAGCCTTTGCTGAGTCGAAGAGCCGAGGAGGAGAAGGCCCCAAACTTCTGGAAAGCAGAAGAGCTTACAGTTCGCAGCTGGAAAGGAGTTGGAGGTCCTCTAGCAACCCTGCTTTCCAGGCTTGGTAATATAGACTTATCCTAGAGGGGCACCTGGGGAGCCTGCGGCAGAGCTTGAGGATGGAGAGACCCCCACGGGCATCTTGCCCTTAACACTCCGTAGGCTGGGGCCCAGCCAAGCTTACCTGCCCATCCTGGTCCCTCAGCACCAGTAACACTGGCCCACTGTGGCCCTCCATCCGCCGGTACAGGCTGCGCAGACTGAAGCCATCCCTTGATGTGCAGAAGGCCAGGCTCCAGGAATGTCCAGTGACTCTCGGGGGAAGGTGGAGGCTGAGCTGGGGACAGGACCGGAGATGAGTGAAGAAGCCTCATCCCCCCAGCCTCCTTGTACCATATCCTTGGGGTCCCAGGAAGACGGAGGTTAAACAGCCGCCACTCACACAGGCCTGGTGCTTTACAGGGTATAGAGTAATTTCCTATTTCCAGGAGACTGTCACACCTATTAGCAGTAGCCCTCAGAGAGGGGGGTTATTAGTCCCATTTTATAGATGAAGAAACTGAGGCTCAGGGAGGTGAAGCAACTTGTCTAAAGCCCCCATGGGGAGCAAGTGTCAGAGTCGGGATTTGAACCCAGGTCAGTTCTCTCTCAGGACTCTCCCCTTGGTCACCCTGGCCCCTAATGGCCAAAGAACAGATGAGATGCTGAATCCCTCCTTCTAATCCCGCCCCCCACTCCCACCCCAGCTTTGGCTTCACTTCCCAATCCCTGGTTCTACTTAAGAATAAGCTTATTTCATTATATCCTTAACCTCCAGGCCCAGTGAAGAGGATGGCAGTGGTAATACCAGATCATTTTATAAGAAAGGAAAAGAAAGCCTAGAGGAGAAATGATTTGCCCAAGGTGACACAGTGAGCGGGGGACAGAGCAGGAGTGACCTCAGGTGTCCTTGAACCTGGCTGGGGTGGGACAGGCGGGCGGGACCCTCAGGTTCAGGGTTAAAATCCTTGCTCCCTGGGCCGTGCCCAACCTGCCTAATCTCCGAGGCTCCCATAACCTGGCTGGCTTCTACCAGCTGGGGCTCCACGGGGTCTTCAGGAGCTGGGGCTGCCTCCTCCTTTTCCTCTTCCTCTTCCTCATCCTCCTTCCCAGACAGATCATCCTCCGCCTGGCTGGGCTGTGACAACAACACAAAGGCCTGCTGAGTCAAGGGACAGGAGACACCAGCCTCCACAACTCCCAGGTCTGAGCGTCTTGGCTGGCCCCTGCCCAGATCCCTGCAAATGCCAGCCCAGTCAGAGGAGGCTGGGAAGCGTCCACCGCAGATAAGGCTCGGCCCTGCCTCCAGCCGGCTCCCTCCCTGCCCGTGCCAGCCAAAGGTTGGAGATACACACACCCATCAGCTGTGGCTGTGGGCCCTGTGGTTTGTCTGCTCTGGATCCAGAGTGGGTGCCAGAGATCCAGGTCTCAGCTTGGGGGAAGGAGAGAAGGGCCGGTGACAGCCCAGCCCATGGGCCCTGCAATGTGTACATTTGTACATGAAATAATGATGGTAATGATAGCGATGAGAGTGGTTGACACTGATTAGCACACACTTGACCAGGCCTGTGTGAAGTGCTTGCTGTGCGTGATCTCTCTGAATTTCCCCAAGAATCCTAAGAATGTGCTTCCTTATTATCTCTATTTAAAAAAAGGGAGAAAATGAGGCCTGGAGGCTTCCCTGTCAATCAGTGAAACGATCCTGCAGTTGTAGGTGAAGCGTGTGCAGGTTGGTGTAAAATGTGTGCTCATCTGTGTGCCTGCGTGTGTTGGCGGAAAATAGAGTCGCGTGGGCCTATCAGTGTGAGAAGGCGCTGTGGGTAACTGTGTTTACCTGTCGATTTGTTTGTGAGTGTGAGTTTGGATTGTGTAAATATGTGAGTTCAGTAGGCGTGTATGTTGGTATATTCATGTATTCATTCGTTCATTCATTGAATTAAGCTTCCACTTTGTACCTGTGTGTGTGTGTGTGTGTGTGCGCGGGCGTGTGCTTACACACAATGCCTTCAGGGCTTTTCATAGGAATGAGAGACCTCCTGAAGGATGAGAGATGAACAGGACACTGCTTTCCTTTTCCCCAGGTTCCGGCCTAAAGAGGGGGTCCTAGCTGTGTGGGGTTTCTGGACAGAGCTCCACCTGGCACCCGCTCCAGGGAGGAAGGGAAGGAGATAGCATTCTGTGCTCCTCGAGGGTCTCAGGACCATGGGGCTGGGAGGTAAGGCCCTGTGTTCCTGAGGCTTGTTCTGAACCCCAGGCCAGCTGGGGAGGGACTTGAAAGAAGAACAAATCGCCTGCCTGGATCCACCCGCTAGTCTAGGCCCCACCCTGCCAGAGAGCTCATCTCCCCCCCACCTTTCCTGACCTAACCCCCAGCCCCAGCGGGACCCCTTACCAGCCACCCCTTACCAGCCACCCCTTACCAGCCGAGTGTAACGCCAGCGAAGACCTTTCATTCTTCTGTCCCAGCCGAGCAGCGGGCAGTGACTGAGGCTTCAGTCCTGCCAGAGGAGAAAGCACCGCTGGGTGAGGTTTACAGATGAGAGGAAAAGGGCTGTGACACACCTGGCTGACTCCACACCCACCCATCTGCCCTTTGCTCCTGTCACTCCCAGCCCAAGGTGTCACTGACTGGGTAGGTCCGTGAGGTCGGCTGCACTCGGCATTCAAGACCTCACTTTCAGTTGGTAATAAATACAACTTAACCTTATGCAGTAAATTGTAGGTGTGAGTCCCTCCCACCTCCTTGCCCTTCTAGCAGACTGACCTTGGGAGTATGGCCCTTTGGGCAGATGCTTAAGCCCTAGGCTGGGGGTCTAGGGCTTCTGATTCCTTGTATGACCTTGGATAAGTCCTTGCACCCCTGGCCCTCAGTTTCCCCACATGTAACATGTTGGGCCAGATCATTCCAGAAGTTCTCACAGTACTGACAGCCTGAAATTCAGTTCCCTCCTAAAGCCAATGAGTACATTATAGCTGAAGCTTGCAAGGAGCCAAGCCTAGACCAAAAGAATAGATCTTTAAAAAACAAAACAGACAAACAAAAAAACAAGAACAACAAAAAGCAAAACCAAAAAACTCTTTGTTTTTCTAATTAAAAAAGTAATACATGCTTACTGTAGAAACTTTGAGGAATCGAGAAAAGAATAAAGAAAAATAGAAAAATATTTATAATTCCATCTCTCAGAGATAAACTCTCAACCCCTAAGGGTATTTTTCCAATCTTTTATATTTATTTCATATGCATGTATATACACATATTTATAAATAGATCATACCATGTATAGTTTTACAAAGCACTTTTTCCACTTAACGAATGAGAATTTTCCAGTGATACTCATGGACTTTGAACACATGGTTCTTAATGGCTGCATATTATTTCATCATAAGATGTGCATCATTTATTCCTCAAATTTTGTTTGCCTCTAATTTTCTGTGATTATATGCAAAGCTGTAATGTACTTCCTTGTTCATACATCTGATTATATCCTTTATAATAAATTTCAAAAGTTGAATGCTGGATCAAAGGGCATACCCTTGGCTTTTGGCAAATGTTTCCAACAAGGTTTCCCAGTGATTAAGGCTGACCCATGTCCAGGTACCTTTAGGAAATCTCAAGGTAATATCTTTCTGATCATCAAGTTTTACACCTTCAAACTACAGATACAGAAATGGTCACTAAGAAAGGGGAAGGCACTTATCCCAGCCACGCAACAGTATAACACAGGTTAAGAGCACAGGCTCTGGAATCAGGGAATTCAAATCCTGGTTTTGCCACTTACTTGCTGTGTGACCTTGGGGAAGTTACTTAACATCCCTGTGCTGTCTTCTTATCTGTAACATGTTTACCTCATAGGGCTGTTGTAAAAGTAAATGAAGATAATCTCTGAACAACTAGGATGCTAAGCCAGGCCTCTATCCTTCTGTCCTCAATTCAGTGAGATGATGCACAGTGCCTGGTATTGGTGAGTGTTGGATAAATGACAGTGCTTATTGCTATCCCCCTCTCCCCCATATACACTGCCTTTTGAGAGATCCAGGCCACTCAGTCTCCACCTGGGCACCTCAGAGACAGACAGTCACCAGGTCACTCACAAGGGTGAGGAGCTCAGTGAGGAAGGGAAAGCTAGGAACGGTGGAAGGTACTCACCTTGCCGAGCCCTGGCTCTGGCGACCTTCTCCAGCCTGTCCAGCCTGATGGTTTCCTTAGTGATCTCCCAGATCTCCCAGAGAGGGGGCCACTTCCAGAACTGACCCTGCCCACCTGGCAATCTGTATGCAGCAGCTTTAGGTCTCCACCCTGGTCCCCGGGTGGGCAGCTGGCATCTCTCTCCTGGCCCAGCTCTAGGACCTCCTCCCTGACTCTTATACCCGCCCAGAGGGCGGCCAGGCCCTGGCCCAGTGCCTGCTCTGGTTCCAGCTGGGAAGGCCTGGCAGCGATTATCATCTATCAGAAACTCAAATCCCACAAACGCACACAAACAAGACCTTGTCACCCTCTGGCCCTCAGCTCTGCCCCCACCAGCCCAAAGAGGTGGGCCTGATGCCTACCACTAAGACCCTTTCGTTTATGGGGCATAAATGCTACAGGAAAGAATTATGAGGTGGGCTTCTCCATCAGTCACCCTGTGCTGCAGGGGAACCCTGGGGCTGGGGGGTGGGGGAGGAAACGCAGAGGAGTAACCCTGCTCTGTCCTTGCTCATTCCCTCTCTCAGATGGGGTGACGATTCTTTCCGCATTGGCCTATCCTGACATCAGGCGAGATCAGGCACAGGAAGCCCAGTGTCAGCACACAGTAGGCAGTCTGTCAGTGGGCGTTACTTCTCTGTCTCCAGCTCATAGTGAGGCTTCAATGAATGCTGTTGTTGAATCACAAGAACTTCAAAGTTGGAAGGGGCCTTGGGCGATCCCAGAGCCAGCGGCTTCCACCCAAGGCAGGATCCCCTGGGAAATATCCCCACCAAATGCTGCCCCAGCCTGTGTTGGATGGGTGATCCCACTAGCTCATTCACTCCATCCTCACACACCTGAGAGACCCCCGCCTGCTGGCCTTTGAGAAGAGGACTTGGGTCCCCAGATACTTTGCCACGGCCAGGCCTCCTGGGGCTGTGCTCCCTCCAGGAAGGGTGGGATGCCAAAAGGACTTGTATTATGGGGGAAACAGGAAAGTGAAGGGCCCTGTTGCCACCTCAAACATGGCTGTTGCAATATATGTTTAAACTGTAAACGGCTCAGGGGTCACACACCTGGTCATCCTTGCTCTCCAAGTCCCTTTCCCCATCCTATTTTCCCCATGAGAAGCCAGTGAGATGTGCCTTGCTGTCCCATTCTTTGCCTTCATATCCAGGAAAACCCAGACTGTGACCTATCAGGAACACCAATTGCCATTTAATAGGCACCTGAAAACACTTTCATGATGGGATTTGAGACGCCAAAGCACCTGACGGCCCAGCTCTGCCCTGCAGCTTCCCTCCTTTCTTCTTCACCAGACCACACACCATCCCTTTCAGGACTTCAGTAATCATTGCCAGGAAACAATTTAAATGTCCAATAAAAGGGGGAAAAGGTTAAGTGACCCATAGAATGCCCACTCTGTGGATTATTTCTAAGTTTTAAAAGCGATGTTTGCAAAGAGTTTATAATGCATGGGGAAATGCTTCTGCTACTCCATTAAGTAAAAAAAAAAAAAGTGGGACATAAAATTGTATGTGCAGCATGGTTTCAGCAATGCAAAATAAACCTGAAAATGTTAAGAGAAAATTACTAAAATCACTTTAGAATATACCCGGTGTTTGCTGGACTGACTGGTTTCAGTTTGAACCTCAAATAGGTGCATAAATGGCCTGACATACCCCCCTCTCATCCTGGGAAGTCTGGTTTCCATTCTCCTCAAATGAACTCTCACTCCGGTCATTAACTCTCAGCTGGTGACTTCAGAGGCCATCATCAGTCACTCCCTTACCTTCCTGACAACCCCACCTGCATCTCACCCATCTCCCTGCCTTCCCTCCAGGACGATGGAAGAAGGGTCCCTATTCTTTTCAAAAACTAGTCCCCCATCCCGGGGTCCTTCTGTCTCCCTTTCTGCTGCCCTCACTCCTCTGTCTGCCTCATCCATCTTGCTTGCCCCTCCCTCTCAACGCAATACCCCCTTCATGACTGCTCCATTTTGCTTCTCCCTACGCTCCTTTTACCCACTTTCTAGAATTAGGATTCTTTTTAAAATTAATTTTTATTTTTCAATTGCAGTTGACATTCTATATCATATTAGTTTCAGGTGTACAGCATAGTGGTTAGATATAACTTACGAAGTGATCCCCCTGAAAATTCTAGTATCTACCGAGCACCGTACATAGTTATTACAATATAATTAACTATATTCCCTATGCTGTATTTTACATCCCCGTGACTATTTTGTAGCTGCAATTTGTATTTCGTAATCTCTTCACCTTTTTCACCCAGCCCCTCATGCCTCCTCCCATAAGGCAACTATCAGTTTGTTCTCTGTATCTGAGTCTGTTTCTGTTTTGTTTGTTCGTTTATTTTTTAGATTCCACGTATAAGGGAAATCATATGGTATTTGTTTTTCTCTGTCTGATTATTTCACTTAGCATAATGCCCTCTAGGTCCATACATGTTGTTGCAAATGGTAAGATTTCATTCTTTTTGTGGCCTTGTAATAGTCCATTGTGTGTGTGTGTGTGTGTGTGTGTGTGTGTGTATATATATATATATATATATATATATATATATATATATACCAATCTTCTTTATCCAATGTCTGTTGATGGACACTTAGGATGCTTCCGTATCTTGGCTATTGTAAATAATGCTGCAATGAACATAGGATGCATTTTCAAATTAATGTTTTGGATTTCTTTGGATAAATACCTAGAAGTGGAATTTCTGGCTCGTAAAGTGGTTCTACTTCTAATTTTTTGAGGAACCTCCATATTGTTTTCCAGAATGGCTGCACCAATTTGTAATCCCAGCAACAGTGCATGAAGGCTCCCTTTTCTCCACATCCTCACCAACATTTGTTGTTTGATGATTTATTGATAGCCATTCTGACAAGTGTGAGGTGATACCTCATTGTGATTTTAATTTGCATTTCTCTGATGATTAGTGACGTTGAGCATTTTGTCATATGTGTATTGACTGTCTGTATGTCCTCTTTGGAGAAATGTCTATTCAGGTCCTCTGCCCATTTTTTAATTATATTGGGGTTTTTTTGGTGTTAAGTTGTATGAGTTCTTTATATATTTTGGATGTTAACCCCTTATCGGATGTATCATTGGCTAATACCTTCTCTCACTTGGTAGGTTGTCTTTTTGTTTTGTTGATGGTTTCCTTTGCTGTGCAAAATCTTTTTAATTTGATGTAGTCCCATTTGTTTATGTTTTCTTTTGTTTTCCTTGCCCAAGGCAATATATCAAAAAACATTACTAAGAGCATTGTCAAAGAGTTTACTGCCCATGTTTTCTTCTAGGAGAAAGAACCACGTTTATGGTTTCAGGTCTTACATTTCAGTCTTTGATCCATTTTGAGTTTATTCTTGTGGGTGGTGTAAGAAAGTGGTCCAATTTCTTTCTTTCTTTTTTTTTTTTTTTCATGTATGTGTCCAGTTTTCCCAACACCATTTATTGCATGTCCTTGCCTCCTTTGTCATAGATTAATTGACCATATAGGCATGGGTTTATTTCTGGGCTCTCTATTCTGTTCCATTGATCTATGCATCTGTTTTTATGCCAGTACCATGCTGTTTTGATTATGAGAGCCTTGTAGTATAGTTTGATATTAGGTATTGTGATACCTCTAACTTTGTTCTTCTTTCTCAAGATTGCTCTGACTGTGTTCCATATAAATTTGGGGATTATTTGTAGAATATAAATTTTTTAGATTATTTGTAGAACCAGGATTCTTAACTTCCTGGTTCTGGGTCAGCTTTTCTTCTCCCTACATGACCTTACCCAGTCCCATGCATTTAAATATTGTCTAAATGCTGATGACTCATCATGACTCCAGACCAACAGCTGCCCTGGGCTCCACACTCATATGTCAGTTGCCTATACAAGCTCTCCACTTGGATGTCTCCATAGACATGTCAGACTCAATGTTCAGAAAGAACTCTTCATTTCCCCCTCCAATCCTGGTCTCTCTTACCCCCAACCACCTCCAAACCTGTCTTGTCTTGGTAAATGGCACCATCATTTATCCTGTAACGAAAGCCAGAAACTGGGAACTGAACTTGACTTCATTTCTCTGATCCCTCATGTTCTACCAAGGGTGTCTGACTCTTTGAAGCTCCAGAACAGATCTCCAGACTTCTTTCCTTCTCCACTGCATACACCCTCACCCAAACCACCATTCTCTCACAGTCTGGTTCAATAGCCCTTAACACATCTTCCAGCATCTCTTCTTGCCAGCTGCTGAGTGACCTATTTAAAACATAAATTAGATGGTGTCATGCCCCTGCTGACAATCTCCAATGGCTCGTCACTACATCCAGCCCTTGCCCATGGCATGCCTTGGCTCCTGCTGTCCATTCCAGCTTTATCTTGTCCTTTTTCCATCACTTATCAAGTTCCAGTCACACTGACCTTCTCACTTCCTTGAATTTCTACCAAGCTTGTTCCTTCTTTAGGGCCTTTGCCCTTAACTGTTCCCTCTGCCTGGAATTCTCTTACTCTGTCTCTTTGAATAACTCAGTTTAAATGTCACCTCCTCAGAGAGGTCTCTCTACCCTGTTTAAAGCTGGTTCCCCTACTAATTCCTTTAATTCTCCCTCAACCAGTGGTTTCTTTCTTTTATGATTGATATAATGGGGGGGGGGGGAGAAGCTTTAGCTGAAAAAAATCACCTCCTCTTAGAAGGCTTTAGGATTTAGTCTCCATTCACTTTCTATCATGTTAGTCAATCTAGCAGCTTGAATGGGAGAAAACAAACATTTTCCACTGGGTAGCTAGCATCTTCGTTTCTTACAGTCTGATATAATTCTTACAATCATTTATTGCTTCATGCCTTCTTGATTAGAGCTTTGTATAGCACACACTGTGTGCTAGAGCTGGACACTGCCCAATAGTTCAGCATAACGGGCTCTGAAATTAGATGGCCGTGAGTTCAAATCAGTCCCAGCCCTGCCACTTCCAAACTGTATGACCTTGGACAAGCATTCCAGTTGTCTATTGCTGCATAACAAACTCCCCAAAACTCAGTGGCTTAAAACAACAATATTTATTTTGCAGTTTGGGACAGCCTATTTCTGCTCCACTTGGCATCAGCTGGGGCAGCTCCAAGGCTGGGGGCTGAATCATCTAAAGGTTCACTCCCTCACATATCTGGTGGTTAGTGGGGACCAGAGCTGGATTTTGTTGACTGGAACACTTTGACATGGCCTTACCTTCATGAGGCCTGGGCTTCCTCTCAACGTGGCTGGGTTCCAAGGGTGAGTGAAGAGAGAGAGAGCGAGCAAGCGAGAGAGAGAGAGAGAGAGAGAGAGAGAGAGAGAGAGAGAGCTGGGTAAAGCCATGTATTCTTTTGTGACCTAGCTTTGGAAGTTACAGTGCCATGTCTGCCATTCTCTATTGGGTGAGGCAGTCACAAAACTCTGCTCAGGTTCAAGGGGAGGGAACACAAACCTCATCAGGCAAGTGGAAGAGTGTCAATGCCATATGATAGAAAGAGTAATTGGGATGAGCTATATACTGCTGTATCTACCTTTGGAAAACACAATCAGCCACAAGAAGTTTTAACCTTTCTGAGAGCTGCTACTGACGTGTTGAGCTCAGAGCCTGGCATAAATGAGTGCCCATGGGTCAGGAAGCCACAGATGGTCTTCCTGCCTGCATGCAGCCAATTCTGGACTCCCAGCAAGACTCACTCCTTTTGCGGTTTCCAGGTCTGAACTGAGCCCCAGTCCAGAGCCCCTACCTTGGCCCCACCCAACCCTAGGACCCCTCCCTACCAAGGCCATGCTGTTCCCCAGGTTCACCTGGGGCTGCAATATAGACTCATGGCTCTCCAAATCCAAAGACCATCAGAGTAAGAAGGTCCCTGAGCCATGAATGTTGAGGCCCAGACGGGATATGTGGTAGAGCCAGGGCTCAGACCCAGGTCCACGTGGGGAGATCCAAGCCACTATAATTTCAGGACTGCCAGTGTGGCCCTGGGTGTGTAGCAGTGGCTGAGTCAGCCTAGTCTAGCATGTCCCTGCCTGGATTCACACCATCCAACATCTCCAAGCCCATATTCTGCATAAGGGGAGAAATTGAAGCACAGAGAGGGTAAACAATTTCCAAGAGCTACACAGCATCTCTCTCTGCCAGACCAGGAGAAGCCTACAAGAAACAGGAGCCTCAGTGCTAGAAGGCTCCTGTCATCGGTTACAGCAAACTAGACCAGGTGGGGACTCTGAGGCCCAGGAAGTGGGAGGGGCTGCCCTGGCCCCTGCCCCCTGCCCCCATGCTACTCCATGCCACCCTGTTTGTGATTAATCTTTCTTGGCCACCGCCCCCCTATACTGTGTGCTCTCGGAGGCCAGGAACACAACATGACAAGTCCACCACTGTGTCCTTTAGTGTCCTACCTGGTGCCTGTGGACCAGATGAATGAATGAGGCAGGGGAGGTGGTGCCTTGCCAGGAGGGGGTGGATATGCTCCTGAAGAAGTGTTTGTCCTAAAACCTGATGAGTAGCCCTGCTCCTTACCTGGCTCAGTGGGGCACACCTGGAGGGAGGATCTGAGGTGGAAGGGGCACTCACACACCTGGACACACCTAGATGGGGATGAAGCCATGCCTCAGGTGAGAGGGGGTGCCCCAGAAATGTATTCACTGCTGTGGGGGAGGTTGGGACAGAAACAAAGAAGTGGACCTGGTGCCAGCTGTGCGTCAAGGGCAGGAGGTGAAGGAACAGGGTTAGGGGAGGAGGAAAAGGAGGAAGGAGAAAATGGGCAGGTGGAGGAAAAAGGAAAAATGGAAAAGGAGGAGAGGAAGGAATAAGGGGAGGAAGAAGAGGCTGCAGAAGGGTAAACACAGCCCTGCCCCCCGCCCCCGCCCCGTTGGCAATGGGGTGTCACCCTGAGGGTAAGTGCCCGCTGGAGGGGCAGCCAAAGGACTTAATCTGGCTCTGCCCAGCGGTGGCTCAGCAACAGGGAGTAGCAGCGGGGAGCAGGGTAGGAGAAGAGGACGGGAGGTGTGACAGACACATGGGAAAATCAGCAGCCGTGGAGACAGCCCTGGAAGAAAAGAAGCGACCTCCTCCAGAGCCGGGACTCCGGAATGGTCCGCAGTTGCTGTTGGGAAAGAACATGTGGGGCTCAAGGCAACCATCTCCAGCCCGTGCCAGCCCCCAGCAGGGACAGAACCTACTCCTAAATCATCGCTGGTCTGACACCTCATGACAGGTCGCCTCCATTTCAGCCGTGCGGAGCCTGAAACTGGGGTCAGGGAGGAGGGAGTATGTATGCCTGGGATCACAGTAGGTCATGGTGTGCAGGGCCGGGCGTGCACCCAGGGCTTCACGGTGCCTGTCCCTGTGACAGGGAAGCCGAGGCAGAAGAGCCGAGCACGCCTTTGAAGGGTGAAGTTTGGATTCCATTCCGGCCCTGCCATTGACCTTGGATTAATCGCGAGTCTTTCCAAGGCTTCATTTTACGCGTCTGTGCAATGGGATAATTGGTCTTGCTTTGCACTGTTAAGGGGGAGGAGTTCGCGCACGCTCGGCAGAGCGGCGAGGGGCGAAGTACCGGGTGTGTATATGGATGCTGGCTCCTGCGTTCTGAGGTCCGCCCGGCCTCTGCCTGGAAGTCCCCTCTCTCGCCGCTCACGGGGCCCTTGCCGGAACACTGGGCGCAGGGGAACCCCCGCCGGGTGCGTTCCCCAGGCCGGCAGGGGAGGGGGCGGCGGCGGAGCGGCCGAGGAGGGAGCAGGGACCGCGGCAGCCCCGGCCTGCCTGACCCTCGAGGGGGTCGCTGTTGCCTCGCAGATCCCTCCCTTACTCGCTGCCTGTGTCCCTCCCTGCCGCTCCCGCCGCGTCCGTCTTTTGTTCACGGAGCCGCGCGCCCCCGAGCCGAGGCGGCGGGGCGGGGAGCTGGCGGGGCTGCGCGGGGGGCGGGCCGCGCCGGGCGGAGCCGGGGCCCGGGCAGCAGCCGGACTGGGATCCCGAGGGAGCGATCGGCGTGTGGGCAGCCGGGGCCCGGGCGCGCTCCGGGGGCGCGGCGAGGCCGAGGGGGCGGGCGCCGGGCGGAGCCGGAGCCGGAGCCGGGGTGCCTGGAGGCGAGCGGGCCGCTCTCTCCGAGCTCAGAGCAGCGGAGAGACAGTGCGGCGGGGGTCAGGGCCGGAGCACAGTCCCGGGGCTGAGGTGAGCCGAGAGGAGCCGCGGCCAGAGCGGCGGGAGCGGCGCCTGGACCGTCCTCAGGGGCGCGGAGGCCGGGCGGGCCCGGGCCATGCGCGCCGCTCGCTGAGGCCGAAGGAGGCCGAGATGGAGGCGCCGGCGGGGGAGCCTCTGGCCCGGGGCTGCGGCCCCCCGCCCGCGCCCGCTCCAGAGAGGAAAAAGAGCCACCGCGCGCCATCGCCGGCCCGGCCCAAGGACGTGGCCGGCTGGTCGCTGGCCAAGGGCCGCCGCGGCCCAGGCCAGGGCGCCGCGGCCGCCTGCAGCGCTGCGTCCTCCGGGCGGCCCGACAAGAAGGGGCGCACGGTGGTGCCCGGGGCGCGGGGCGCAGGAACGCGGGTGGCAGGGGTCCGTACCGGGGTGCGTGCCAAGGGCCGCCCGCGCCCGGGTACCGGGCCGCGACCTCCTCCACCGCCGCCCAGCCTCACCGACAGCAGCTCGGAGGTGTCGGACTGCGCGTCGGAAGAGGCGCGACTGCTGGGCCTGGAGCTGGCGCTGAGCAGTGATGCCGAGTCTGCGGCCGGGGGCCCGGCGGGGGCCCGCACCGGGCAGCCGCCCCAGCCCGCGCCGTCAGCACAGCAGGCTCCGCGGCCGCCTGCCTCCCCGGATGAGCCTTCCGTAGCCGCGTCGTCAGTGGGAAGCAGCCGCCTGCCACTTAGTGCCTCGCTTGCCTTCTCCGACCTCACCGAGGAGATGCTGGACTGCGGGCCCAGCGGCTTCGTGAGAGAGCTGGAGGAGCTGCGCTCGGAAAACGACTATCTCAAGGTTGGGGCCCCGATGGGGGAGAGGGAGGCCACGGGAGGCCCCGGGTGTCACAGACCCACGGGACTAAGGCACCAGCCGGCCGCGCAACCCCACTGGTTGAGCTGGAAAAAGAGGTCTAAACCCCCTGGGACCACCCTGAGGTCGATCTAGGGCTCTCTCACCTCTTGTCTTCCATTTTATTTGGGGAACCCTCTCCTGAGGAGGAAGCTGGATGAGGGAGACAGGCCAAAGGGTCCTGATTGGGAAGGGGGAGCGGTGACAAAACTGCTTTGGAAGACGGCAGGGTGCATTACTTGGGATGGTGGGGTGGGTAGTCCCGTGAGGGGCTGGACCTCTGCCTTCAGCCACTCAGAACTCCCACCCCGAGTCCAGAGGCCAGGCCTTTGGTGGCTCTCCTTTCTAGGACAGGCACTGGTGTGCATGCTGCCAGGGAGACCTGTGGCCTGCCCGTGCCAAGGAGAGGCCGGAACACCATCCTGAGTCTTTTCTCTGGGCTTTCCTCAGGCCCAGGCCTGTCCCCGCCTGCCTTTCAGGGCGGGTCCTGTTTGAAAGCATGACATCTGGGAACATCCCTTTGGCTGGAGTCCGACTTCCGCCCAGTCTAACGGTCCTACAGCTTGGGAGGATGCTGTCGTGGGAGAACCAGTTCAGAGGCAGCTTCCTAAATTCCAGGATATTGCCTTCTGCTCTCTCTGGGACCGGTCTTGTAGACACAGCAGTTCCATTGGCCTCTCTTGGCTGCCCCTTATGTTCCTGCCCATGTCCTCCCCATGTGCCCAGTGAGTGGAGGGAAGCTGCCTATCTGAAAAGGGCATGGGGGGACCTGAGGGCTTCCCCAGGAGAGCAGGCTTTGCACCTACTGGGTGGACATGAGCACCAGGCTCTGTCTGTTCACCACCTGGCACTGTGGCAGCTTTAGGGACAGCCTGGCCCTCGGGTATCGACCTTGGCTGTGCAGACTGGAAGCTTCATGGGCTCTAATCTACTGCCACTGGTTGGGCATGGTTTTGGAAGAGGCTGAAATGTTACCTACTCTTGTCATTTGATGGCCTGGTACAACACCCAGTGTGCCCCGCCTGCCTGGCAGTACATAGCTTTGCATTGTGGTTCTTCTGGCCAAATGTGTTTCTCTCTCATTAGAGTTTTGGGGTCTTGCTCAACTGTGTCTCCTCCTCCCCATTTCCCCGGGATCTGCTGTCCAGCCTGTGTTCAGTACATACTTGTGGAGTAGAAGGACAGGGCCTGTCTAAATCAGGATAATCCACCCCATTCAGTATTGACAATGAGGGTTCAATGAGCGCCTATAGTCTTCAGCAGCTAATGGTAAGGAGCGGACAAATAGAGGGTGGGTAGGAGGAGGGAGACAAGCTAGGAGGAGGCCTGGCGCTGCTCTCTTGGTGCCCTGAGCTGCTTTTTGTACTCCCTGCCTGAGCTGCTCTAAACTCCGAACCTGAGGTCCTCCCTTCCACCTCCTGCCCGCACTGTTCACACTGGGTAGAGAAGATGGGCCATAGAGCTGTGCTTCAGGGTCTTTTCATGCACCCACCTCTATGGGCTCCTGTCCTTCCCAGGAAGTGACCGGGCAGAGCTCTGTAGTTCCCCTGAGCTACCAATGACTGTTAAAATGGAATATAATCCCAGAAGGCTGGGGGTTGAGCCCAAGGTCTCCCGGGGGCCAGGGCCTGGCTGGGGACCTCCCACTGCCTGAGCCAGGGCTGAGCCTCAGTTTCTACCATTCATTCAGTGTTTCAGGCTTTGTGCGCAGGCCTCACACCACTCTTGGATTCCGGGTCCGTAGCTTTCTGGCTGTGTGATCTTGGTCAAGTTATTTAATGTCTCTGGACCTCAGTTTCCTCATTGTAAAAAGGCACATCACACATCTTCCAACCTTAAGGGTTAAAGGAGATAAAGTGTGCAAACACCACTCGAGCATCTGGCATGCAGTGAGCCTCAGATGAGAGAAGCTGTCATCACTGCTATTCTCAAGTGCTATGTGATTCATTTCCATGGGCGCCTTTCATGTTCTCTTGTGAATTCTGAGGAGGCAGAATAGATCCTCCACCCCATCTGAAGCAGGCTGGGCTCTTTCTCCTGGCTCCTCATTCATTCATTCACTAACTTTATTTAACGCCTACTGTGTACCAGTCACTAGTGCAGGTCTAGGGGAGCAGCCGTAGACGAGGATGTGCTTTCGTGGAGCTTCGGGTCTAGTCGGGGACACTGAGATTAAACAATAGTCATACCGTAAATCACAGTACAGATCATATAAGGGTGGAGGAGGATACATTGTGCCCAGAGCGCTTGGAAGTGGGGATGGGGGTGCTCAGAGGGGCCGAGGAGGAGAAGGAGGAGACGGAACCAGCTGAGTAAGAAGCTGGAGTGAGAACATTCCAGGCGACAGGAAGTAGGGAAAAGCTTGTGGATTTCAAGAAACAGCTCTGAGGCTGGAGAGAGGAAGGAGATTGGATGAGAGAAGTGAGCAGGGCCAGAATGTACAGTTCTTGCTGTGTACACTTGGGTTGGTCCCTGAACTGCTCCAAGCTTCATTTAACCCAGCTGCCAATCTCACAGTGATGAGGTGAAAATCTAGAGACCATGGCTGTGGAGCGTCAGTGTAGGGGCTATTACAGGAAGTGTTGGTTTGTTCCATCTACAGATGATAAACCATGGCCAGAGGGGAGAAGGACTTGCTCCCGGTCCCATAGCTGGTGCTCCAGGCAGCCCGAGCTTAGAGTAAGAGTCATTCCACTGATGACGTGTTTCCTGCCCCTCTGGGCCACTTTGCTTCTAAGATGCAAGAACTGAGTTCCCAGGAGAAGGACTGCAGGTCCCCAGTGTGTCAGGCCTCCTGCCGCCTGGGCTGAGTCCCATAGAGTGTGGTGGGGCTGTGCTCAGGCTCACCACCCCCCTGGCGAGGGACACTGGGAATTGTCCACTGAGGAAGGCTTTTTGGTGACGGCAGATCTCCTGTGGCATGAGGCCTGCTCTGGGGCCCATGTGGGGAAAGCGTAAGTGGGCAGCTGTTTCCCAATGAGCCAATAGAAAGAGCTGTTACAGAGAAGGGAGTGAGCACACTGTCACTTGAGTTATTCAAAGAGAAGCTGGATGACCTCACATGTTCGGATAAAGACATAGGGTTTGTGGAAAGCAGCTTGTAAACTGTATAGAATGTTGGTGGTTGTGATTAGGGTGAGATTCATGTGGTGGCTGCGATTGGGTTGCCTGACCTCGGGTCCCTTCCAGACAAGGAAGTCTGAAGGTTATTAACTTTTGAGGTTCCAGGATTTGAAGAGGCAGCTTTAGCTGCAGAGGAGACACGTTGACTATGTTTGACCTTTAAAGTCCTGGTCTTCCAGCTCCCCGTCGCTACCCACTGTCGCCCAGGTACCATGTGGTGAGGACATGCTGGGAACCTACCCCTTGTGGATGGAAGAATCTGAGAGTTGGAGCCAAAAGACCTGGATTTGAGACCCGACTGCCATTTACTGTGTGGCCACGGGCAAGTCCCTTGGCCTCTCTGAGCTATGTTTTTTTCATCTATGTAATGAAGATGATGGGCATCTTCATAGGATTGTTAGAATCAGGAAGGTATGAAGAGACAAGAAAACATTTTGCAAGCAGTAAAATCCTGCATCTCTTGGGGAATTGTTAATATTTTTAGCCAGTGAGCAGACAGGATGTCTATATCTTCATTCTTTTTTTTTTTAAAGATTTTATTGGGGAAGGGGAACAGGACTTTTTCTTCAAGTCAAGTTGTTGTCCTTTCAATCTTAGTTGTGGAGGGTTCTGTTCAGATTCAAGTTGTTGTTCTGTCTTAGTTGTGGAGGGCACAGCTCAGTTCCAGGTCCAGTTGCCGTTGCTAGTTGCAGGGGGCGCAGCCCACCATCCCTTGCGGGAGTCGAACTGGCAACCTTGTGGTTGAGAGGACATGCTCCAACCAACTGAGCCATCCGGGAGCTCAGCGGCAGCTCAGCTCAAGGTGCCATGTTCAATTTTAGTTGCAGGGGTGCTGCCCACCATCCCTTGCGGGAGTCGAGGAATTGAACTGGCAACCTTGTGGTTGAGAGCCTGCGCTCCAACCAACAACTGAGCCATCCGGGAGGCAGCTCAGCTCAAGGTGCCGTGTTCAATCTTAGTTGCAGGGGGCAGAGCCCACCATCCCTTGCGGGACTCGAGGAATTGAACTGGCAACCTTGTGGTTGGGAGCCCACTGGCCCATGTGGGAATCGAACCGGCAGCCTTCGGAGTTAGGAGCACGGAGCTCCAACCGCCTGAGCCACTGGGCCGGCCCCTTTTTTTTTTTTTTAATTAAAGTTTATTGGGGTGACAATGGTTAGTAAAGTTACAGATTTCAGGTGTACAAGTCTAATACATTGTCTATATATCATATTGTGTGTTCACCACCCAGAGTCAGTTCTTTTTCCATATATCTTCATTCTTGGAGGAGCTCGGAGAAGCCAGGAAGGTGGGTCCCCTTAGCTGTAGGATGTTAATGAGTTGGGAGCTGTTCCAGGGAAGACAAAAAGATGTGATCCTCTTCCATGCTGTTTGGGTTCCATGAAGCTAGTCCTCCCCACCTCCTTGGAGGTTCTAGATGCAAGTGTTTGAGGTGCAGCCAATCTAGATGTTAGCCCAGAAGGGCCCAGAGGAAGCATCTAATCCGCCCCCAGTTCCCATTGTACAGTTGGGTAAATGGAGGCTCCAGGTCACACAGCCAGGCTTCTAAACCCAGTTGGTCTAACTCTGGGTCCTGTTCTTTCTATAGTGTGACTGGAGCAGTGAGCTTTGGGTTGCTAGCAGTGTGTCTAGTCTGGGACATGGGTTGGTGACAGGAATCTTTTTGTGTGCCAGGCTCTAGGCTAAGACTGGCTGGTAAAAAGTGGAGAAGAACATGTGCTGGGGCCAGGGGTCTGGAGCTTGCAGGTGGGGGTGGGGGACACGTGCTTGCATGCATGTATGTGAGTATGTGCCTGCACCCATGCAGACCAACTGGGACCAGGGGTCTGAGGTCCTGGAGGAAGTGACAGGGGTTTAGATCCAGCCTTAAGGATGAGATGACAGTTAGGCTGGAGCCCAGAGGGCTGGAATGGTAGAGCTGGCCTGCCTGGGGACCTCTAGACCATGGATCCCTGGGCCTTTATGGCTCTTGTGTCACAAATGCTATCAACAATCGATCACTTCCAGTGGGACAGGCTCTGGGTTAAGTAAGCCCTTTACTTCTCATAGCAATCTCATAGTGTGGAGCATTCTGATATCAGTCCCATTGGACAGACGAGGAAACTGAGACGCTGTGTAATATGCCCAAGATTGCACAGCTGATATACTTGGGAGCCTCACTAGACAATCCTATGGAGCTGCCTTTTCCCCGTCGCTCTTCCACTCTCTCCCATGCAGGAGGCACACTGAGCTTCACAGAGCTGGGTTCTTGCCTGGCTTTGCCAGTTACAAGCTGTGTGACACTGGGTGAGATACTCAGCCTTTCTGAGCCTCTGTTTCTTCTTCTGTAATACGGGTGCTAAGCATGCCTGTCCCTGGGCCACTGGGCACCCTTTTCAGTGTGATCATAGTGCACAGTAAATGTTGGAGCCTGTCCCAGTCGTTGCCTCTCCCTTACCTGCTTCTCTAGGCATTCATTCATTCATTCATTCATTCATTCGTCAGATGTTTTCTGAGTGCCTCCTGGGTTCCAGGCTTTGTGCCCCATGTGTGGCGCAGTAGCCAGCAAGTTGTGAAGCTCTTCTCAGCTCCTGGGAGCTGTAGGGGGAGGGCCCCAGTTTATCTGTCACTGGGTACGGGAGAGGAGTGGTCGTCATGGTCAGCAAAGCTCCTGACTGGTCCCTGCCCTGAGTCCTGGCCCTCGCTGTGATAGCTGAGAGGTGTCCTGGAAGAAGCTGCTCGGAGGCCTGGGTCTTTAAGAAGCCTCGGCAGCTTGCCTGTCATGGGGAAAGGGGAGCCGTTCCAGTGAGATGGAAAATGAGATGGAAAATGTGAGGCTGCTGCTGTGAGGCCTGGGGGGACCACGGCTCCAGGGCCCCCCGCATTCCTCACAGAGGGGCTGGGCCTGTGTTGCTGGGCAGAGTCTCTCACACACGTTGCACATATTCACAGCTTTGCCCAGAGATTCACAGCCACTCACACATGTCTCGCAGATACATCCAGAGACACGCTTACATTGTATGCTTCCAGAAGCACGTCTCCGGGCATATTAAAGAGGAGACACGCTTAGAGAAGCACACAAGCCCGGGCAGACACACAACCTCCTGATTCCTCTTACACACACTACCAAACACACGCAGCAGGGACCCACACTATCTAGGAGATCCCCGGCTCAGAAACACATCCTCACACACACACACCTTACACCCCCAGAAACACTTGGCCATGTCCCAGAGATGGACACAGCCTGGCACCCCCTCAGACAAATTAGAAGCACACATACATAAGCACACACACACACAAACCCACACAGACTCATTACACACAGGCACTAGCATCCACGGGAATCCACACATCCGCCCCTGCCAAGCGGGCACAGACGCAAGCTCACTGCCCAGATACCCCCACGGTCTCTTCTACAAAGGAAGCAGCAGAGGCCCGGGGCTCGCAGACGTACACCCCAGAGACACTCGTAGAGACACGCAGCCTTGTACACACAAGCAGGGCCACAAGCACAGAGCACTCATACGTCAGGCCTGTAGCCTTTGCTGACGGGGGCCAGAAACCCACAAACCCGAGTGTCCAAACATGCACACACTGGCTGTGACATTTCACCCACAGAAACACAGGAAATCCTGGTCCGTGTCTCCCTGGAGCTAATGTGTACAAACCACTGTTTTCAGCTCCTGCAGAAGGCTTCCTTCCACAAGGCGGCTGGGAACGGTGAGGAGTATGGTGGAGGCTTGATTTCATAACCTCCTGGATCTGGGGGCCCTAGGAACCTGGCTGGGGGTAGGTGGTAGGTGGTTGGGGGCCTGGCAGTTCACCAAATCAGGAGAAGCTGTACCGAAGGCTCTCAGGCCCCTGATGCCCAGCACTTGGCCTGGGCCCAGTGGGCTGAGTGAGATGGAGCAATTGTCAGGCCTGCCCATAGGAGAAACCCTGCCTAGGGCCAACTCCCTTCTAATCGTCCAGGGATTTCCTGCCTGCCCTCGTCTCCCTCCTCCTCCCCCTTTCCTTTGCTGGGGGCTGTGGAGAGCCATGCCACTCCCATCTCTAAAAGTTGCCCAGTTCTGCCTGGGAACTGATGAAGGGGGCCAGAATAGAGGAGTTGGAGAATGGGCACTCACAGGAGGGGCCTGGAAGACTTCCTGGAAGAGGAGGCATTAGAGCTGAAGAGTTAGCCTTGAGTGGCTGCCTCTATGCCCAGCTGCTAGACTAGTGCCTGACAGAGGGACTCAATAAATACTTGTGGCATGATTGAATGAAAGGCGGTGATCACAATATGCAGGTGGGCTGCAGGCTTAAAGCAGAAGAGCTAGAGGGAATGGTGGGTGGGGCAGTGGTAAGGGAGGGGCTGGGAGGAGGAATTGGGCCTGCTTGGGAAGGGCGCTGAATGCTGAGCTAAGTGAACGCCTTGCTAGGTGAACACCTTGCTAGGAAGGAGCCATATTGGCCTATAGCAAAGCTAGGAGCTCTCGCCCCCTTTCCACGTGTCTAGCACTGGGCATAAGGCTCAGGGGCGAAGGGTGGGAGGGAAGGAAGGCTGTGTGGTTTCATGGACAAATTCCAACTTTGGGGTCAGGTCTGGGGTCAAACCTTGTTTTGTCACCTCCGCCCTGTGCATGATCTCCATGTGCAAGTCCCTTTATCAAGCCTCAGTCTTCCTGACTGTAAAGTGGGAATTTAATCCCTTTTTTTGCAGGGTACTTGGAAGGATTAGCATTCAGGTATATGGCACATCCAGCACTGTCCTGGGCACAGAGGGAGGGAGGGAGCCCCACATCCTGTGTGGCCTCTGGGGCAGAGGGAGTTCTCCAGAGGAGGGGCTCAGCTAAGTTCCGGGCAGGGGCCTGACCAGCAGGCAAGGTGATTACTAAAGTCATTCCACCAGTGCCCCATAGGCATCACCTCACTTGTCATCACATTCTCTGCCTTCTGGTGCCAGAAGGAACTTGGACCTGGGGGAAGAGCCAGGGGCAGTTGTTCCGGGCCAGACTGACCCTGACATTCATTGGAGGCCTGCAGGTCTGCGTTCCTAGCAGCTAGTGCCGGCCTTCGTGAGGCGTGGCAGGGAGTAAGAGGTGTGAGCAGCAGGCCAGCCCTTCCCTTCACCAGTGTCCACGGCGGTTAAGGGCATTGTGGTTTAGAGCCAAGCTGACCTGGGCTTGAATCCTAGCTCTCCTTTTTCCTCTATGAGCTTCCCCTTTATGAGCCTCAGTTTCCCCATCTGTAAAGTGGGGATGCTCAGTGTATAGTGTTGCTGTGAGGATTAAATCAGAGCTCATGTATATAAGGATTAGCCAGGGCCCGCTCGTGGTAAGGACTCAATAGCTATCCGCCTTCATCACTCATAAGCAGGCTTGGATCTGACTGCCCGTGGGCCCAGGGTCCTTGATGGCAAGGTTGTGCCTTGTGCCTGGCTCTGGGTGTGGGTCTTGGCGTGGAGCAGGGGCCTGAGACATGTGCGTGGAGCTGAATTGCATCATGGGTTTCCCAAACACATCTCTCCCTCATGTACCCTCTTCCCCTCCCACCCCAGTCTTTGAACAGCTAAGGCTGGTGCCGCAGACTGTATAACCTGGAATACTCCCTCGATGATGGACAGCCACCTTGGGGTCCCCCATTTTAAGGTCAAGGTGAATAATCTCCCCTTGCCTGGGCCACAGAGGGCACTCAGGCTCCAGTAGAAAACCAGCTTGGGGTCCCATAGTCAGGCTGGACCAGCTAAATATCTTTCCCCTGATTTTGCAGTCAGGCTGGACCTGACTGAATATCTTTCCCCTGGTTTTGCCCCATATCCACTGGGGATATTCTGGGTCGTTGCATCAGCCCCTCCCCTCCGTGCCCCTCCTCGGCCCTGCCCCAGTGCTTAAGCAGCCTGTGTGGTCCTGCCTCCTTCAACTTCGCCTCACTCCTGCTGCCGCCAAGCTTTCACACGCTCCACACATCCCAGGCTGCTGTTCCTGTGCTCTTCCCACCTGGGGGCCTTTGGGCTGTGGTTCCCTCCCTTCCCTTTGGTTTGCTCCTCCACCCTCATGCATTCCGCTCCAGTCCAGGCTCCTGTGTGAGACACCTAGGAGCTTCCTGTAGGCTCCTTTGAGGGCATTTACTTTAACTGTAATTAGATCATTAATTGGGTAATTACAGGTTTCATGTCCAGCCCCTCTCCCCAGCTGTTCTGTACTAGGGCAGGGACCTTATCAGGGTGGGACTTAGCTCCTTCCTTTTACACAGGTGTAAACTGATGCTCAGAGAGGTCGAAGGGCTTGCCAAAGGTCACACAGCCTGCTAGAGCCAAGCAGCTGGGGCCTCTAGGTGCTCTTTCCAAATTGCTAGGCAGCGGGAATGGCAGGAGCAAAGGCTCAGCAGAGTGAAATGCTGGGCTGTGCTGGCGCCTCAGGCAGCGAGGCCCAGGGCCACTCCCTTGACCCTCCCCAAAGACCTCTGAGCGCTGTTCCCTCCCTGCTCAGAGATTTGGCTGCAGCCCAGGGGATGTTTTAAACATATCCAGATCCAAATGCTGCTTTCCTTCCTGTTCACACAGAAAGGACCGGAGGGATACCGGCAGGCGCCCCCGCTCTGAGCGTCCCTCAGAGGCAGCAAGGGCTGCAGCTATCTCCCTGCTCTGTCTGCTGAGGCCTGGAATGGGGCAGTGACAATGGGGCCTGGCCTTTGTGGGCTCCAGTCTCTGGGCATCTCCTCTCCCCCAACACATGCACGCATGGACAGCTCCCCCCAGAGGGACTGTCTGTGGTCTCGTGCACTGAGTTGTGCCAGAGCTGGGACGACAGTGGGGAGGGGCTCTCCCCTGATTGGCTGTGGAACCTTCATCTTCCTGAGCCTCTGTTTGCTTACTTGTAAAATGGGCATAAAATAATAGCAACCCCGTAAAAAGACTGTCGTTGAGCACAAGACGATGGACCTCCATTCAGAGCTCAGCCCGCTGTGTGGCACATGGTCAGCCCTTATAAATACTAGCTAAAATTATTGTCACTTTTTCCCCATTATAGAGACTATCTAGTTTATCCGAGCTCAAACTGGACTCAAATCCTGGCTGTGCCATTTAGTATGAGACCTTGGGCAGCATAGTTGACCTTTCTGATCGTGGTTCTTCATCAGCCAGTTGGGGCTGGCTGGGATACAGTGAGATAACAAGCTGCCTGTCATGGGGCTGGCAGAGAGGAAGTGCTCAGGGAACACGTGCGTATTATTATTTATTGGTTTTGGAGATGCAAGTCCAGGGCCCTTGTCTTCCCTTGTGACCGTCTGGGTCACTGGGACCAGGTAGCCTCCGTGCTGGCTGGAGTCGGGGCATTGTGTTGCATAGCAATGCCTGCCTGGGCTTCCTGGCCTTCCTTCGCCAGGACCTTTGACCCTGACTCCTCCCAAACTAGAGTCCAGCTTCCACCCAAGGAGGCTAACTAAGATGGATTGAGCTGTGGCCTGGGACACAGAAGCCCAGAGTCCCTTCCTGCTCAACTCTGGACCCTCTGCAGGACTATGGGATTCTCCTCGGTATCCGCGTCTGTGAAGAGATGGAGGCTGTGAGTTTCCCTGGCCCTACTGCTATGCCCAGGGTCTTTGCTCTTGAGCTGGGAGAGAAGTGGAGCTTTGCAGAGCCTTCTGCTCTCCTTGGGGTCCAAATGCGATGATCTCATCTGGAGCCTTGACAGACCCTGGGGGATTGGCAGAAGGGACAGCAGATGGCTGCTCTGGCCTCTTGGGGGGCTGGCATGCTGCCCCTGTGGCCACTGCTGGCCTACCCTGCAGGTCAGCCCTTCCGGGCTGGGCTGAGTGGTCCCTGCCAGAGCCAGGGTGGCAGATGGGCAGGCAGCCTGGGCTTTGGCCTGAGGGAGGGACCGTGGCAGCCTGGGCAATGTGGGAGAAGGCGGGCCAGGCAGAGAATCCTCCGCGGAGTGGTTGCTGTCCTACAGAGCAAAGACTGTAGGATCCCTCAGCTCCGTTCTGTCATTCTGGGTCTGTCTGCCCATCAGCCGGTTGGGTCCTTAGAACCTAGGAAGGAGGTGACACATTGGGTCAGGTTTGGAACCTGGCAGAAATTCATCCTGGGAGTAGGTAGGCTAGGGTTTGAGGCCTACCACTGGGGTCCGAAACCTCATGGGCATTAGCTTTACAGAATCAAAGAATTAAAGTTAGACACAGTGGCACTGACCGGAAGTGGTTTTCTTCAGGGGAGTGGAACGGGATGGTAATCTACCCCTCCTAGGACCCATTTATTTATTCGGCAGCTATTTATTTGTGTGCCAGGCACTTCGCTGGGCTCTGCCTTCCTGAAGTTCACATCCTAGTGGTCGAGACCCACATTCCACAAGCAAACAGACCCCACAGTAAAATAATCAGTATTACAGATAAGCCTGTGATACATTATGCGTCCAGATTAGCGATGGACGCGATGGGCCTAGAGAAGTCTGGAAGGCTTCTCTGAGGAGGTGGCATTTAGCTGAAAGCTTCAAGCAGGAGGGGGAGCCAGTAATGCAGAGGTTCAGGGCAGGGAAATCAGGCAGAGGGAACAGCAGGGGCAGAGGCTCAGAGGTGAGACAGACCAGGTGTCTTCTGGCTGCTGGAAGAAGACCCAAGTGGCTGCAGTGTAGCCAATGAGAGGAGTGAGGGGTGATGAAGGTGGAGAAGTGGGCACGGGTCGTTCTTTTGTGTGGCTTTTAGGTCAGGAAATGTACGTATAGTAAAATGAGTTTTGACAAATGTGTACATTTCTGTAACCACTACCACAATCAAGATACAGAAGAGTTCCCTTGCCCCCTAACATCCATCCCCCTGTACTCCTCTATACCTGACACCCACTGATCGGTTTTCTGTCCCTATAGTCTTGCCTTTTCCAGAATGTCACATAAATGGAACCGTTCAGCATGCAGCCGACTGAGTCTGACTTCCTTCACTTAACATAATGCATTTGAGCTTCATTCACATTGTTGTGCTAGCGGCAGTTCGTTCCTTTTTTATTACTGAGTAGTATTCCATTATATGGATGTACCACTATTTATCCATTCACCAGTTGAGGGACATTTGGGTTGTTTCCAGATTTGGATAATCATTGGAGGGCTTTAAATAGGAGTACTCTGTGGTCTTTAAAAAAAAAAAATCAATCCGTGTACTGAGTGGAGAACAAATTAGTGGGGAGCAAATTGGCTGTTTTGAGGATTAAATCCAATGATTTGGTGATGAATCTGGCCCACCATAGATATTCACTAATTGTTCATATAACAGGGCTGTGCCCTGGCACAGGTGGGGCGGCTTCTTGGTAGAGGTGGCATTTGAGGTGGAGGGGTGAGGAGGTGGGAGACAGGCAGAGTGGAAGGAGACCCAGGCAGTGCAGAGCTGGGTTGGCTGAGATGCCTGCTCCCTGCTCCTGATGCAGCCTTATATGCCAGGGTTTCTAGAATGTGGTCTACAGGGCTTATATCAGAGTTTTCTGGGGGTCCTGGGGGAACATTCACGTCCCAGGACCCACCCTTAGCCCTATGGAGGTTAACTCTTGGGTGGAAGATAGCTGGGGGCCTCTGGAACATTCTCTTCTTTGGTGGCTGGTAAGACGTGACCTCCTCCTGCCTTTGGGAACCGTCTGTCCCCTCGGCCTGCTGGGAACTGTAGCTGGGGTTCAAACCACCCATCATCACTTGCTGTGTTTCTGCAGAGGGACCTGTGTCCGGTCACTTTCATCTGCAGCCCTGCAGGTCAGGTCCTCTCCTACAGACCAATTCCAACAGACCCATGCATCTGGAGTCCCTTGCAAGTGTTCCATTGAGCCCCAAATCTAAACTTCCCCCTTCTGTCCTCATTGTACAAAGATTAATCATCTTAGATTGGGTGTAGGTTTCCCGCAGAAAGCATTCTTTCCTGGAACATTTAAAATGTGGCTTGAAAGCAGACTTCTCCAGCTTTATGCCCTGATGGAGAGCCAGACCCCACAGGTGAGGCAGCTCAGGAAAGAACAGGGGCTTCATCTTCTTTTGTGCCAGGGACCCCTTAAGCTCTCTGCTGAGAAGAATTCTTAGAATAATGTTTTTAAACATTTAAAATATAAAGGGAACCAAATATATTGGAATACAGTTACCAAAGTATGTTTTCAAATCATGCTATAGTAATATGTGTGTTTATTCACTGATAAGATCAGGTGACAAGCTTACTTACTACTAAATTTTAAAGCACTGATGAGTGTAAACAATATTTTGACATTTCTGCAGCAACTGTGATGTGATCTGAAAACATCTGTGTTTCTTTGGGTGGCAAAGTCACAGGGATGGCTAATACAACTGTAGCTTGTCCAGAATAGAAGGAAACGGTAATTTTTAGTTAGAGGTGAGTGAATATAAAGATGGGATTTGTTTTTTTTTCTTCCCGTCAAAGTTCATGGACTCCCTGAATTCTGATGCAGATGAAAGAGCTTGAAGTCCGCAGCCTGAATCCTGCTTGGAGGTCGCTCTGTGTGACCTTGGGCATAGCCCACCTTCCCCATGCTTCTCCCGCATCTTCATCTGTAGAACAGGGATAGTGATTCCTGCCCTTTCTGTCCATGGAGTTTCTGTGAGGACCCATGAGATGATGCAGATGGAATGTCTTTGTAAACTGTGAAGCCCTGTGCAAGCTCTCACTATTATTAGCAGTAATGTGAGCTCATGTTTGGCCCTCTTGCTCAGTATATACCAAGAGACTCTTCCTGGCTGGTTCCCCTGGGATGCCTGGGAACCAATCCGTTGCAAGGGGCAGGTCTGCCTCTGAGAGGTTTCTTCCTGCAGGCTGGCTTCGTGGATCACTGGGGGGGTATAAGAGGGTGGACAGAGACGTACTTTGTGGGGAGGGAGTAGATGGGTGAGCAGGAGGTTCCCTGGGTACCCAGACCCTGCTCATCCTGGATGGTGTGGGGGCCTGAGCTCTCTCTGCCTCTGTGTAGCTGGCTTGGGCCAGGGATCAGGAGGGCCCTGGGCTGTGGAGAGAGACTGGGCAGGGCAGAAGCCAGACTCATCCTCTCCTTCATTCATCCACCCAGAGACAGTGATGCGTGCCTGCTCTATACCACATCCTGAGCGATACTGGGAAGCAGACCTGTCACCTCCCTCCCCCAGCTCTCGGGGAAGATAGACTTGAAAACAGGCAAATGCAACCTAAAATTGTTAGCACCAGAGACAAATGGAGTTCAGAGTGTGGGGGTAGAATCAGACTAGGGGAAGAGGGAATGCCCTGGAAGGATGAAATGATTAGGAGTTAGCCTGGCAAAGCCCAAGCAAACCTGGGAGTAGAACACAGTTAAGATGTATTAGCCCAGAGTCACAGGACCTGTTTGGGTTCTGGCCCCACCACTCCCTTGCTTGAGTAGCTCTGGGAAACTTCTGAGCCTCAATTTCCTCATCTGCAAAATGGGAACATTTTCAGTACCCACTTAACAGGGTTGATAAGAGGATTGTGCACATCCCGTGCTTGGGTTGGGGGCCGATAATTAGTGAGCCTCCACATAGGTGGTAGCTATTTTTAATCATGGCATATCTGGACAGGGTGGTGGGGGACAGAGGATGCAAAGACGGGCAAAACAGGAATGGGGAGGAGACCACAGATGGCTTGGGTGCCAGGGTAAGGGGCTTGGACCTAATGCAGAAACCAATGGGAACTAGTGAAGGAAATAGAAAGCCATCTGCTTTTTCTCAAATTTTCTTCATAAATAAGTATTACATCTGTAATCAGAGCAAAAGAAGCATTTTCTATAAAGGGAAACGTTGACTACCCTGGCAGCTGTGTGGTGCCCCATTCCTACCCCTCATCCTCCCCCCACCCCCTCCCATTCTCAGTCCTGGTTAAAAGAGAGGTCAACTGAAAGGAGTGGCCAGATGGGTGGATATGGAGGCTGGCAGGCTGGGCTTGGTCTGGGCACCTCTCCCCAGCTTCTTCAGGCTGGCCTTTCCGACGGGGGGAGTATCGGGGGGCCTCCCGGCTCTGAGGTGGGCATTGCTGGGCAGTGTGGCCTTTTCCTGTCTGTGGTGAAGGGTGTGGTTTGGAGTTTCCCCGCTGATATGGGGGGGGATGCTGACGATCTTGTTGGGTAGCCCCCAGGTCTGCCGAGTTCAGTGGAGTTCTGCCCTTTCTCAGTTCACAGTTGAAAGGCTTGGGAGGTGGGCAGGGTTCTGCAAGGCCACGGAGCTGTCTTTGAAGGCCCTGGGAAGGCTGAGTTCCCACCCCCACCCCCTGGACGATTCCTAACCAGCTCCCTCAGTTGGATCAGTCACTGGAGAGCTTTCCAGGGACAGGGGCCAAGACTACAGAACGGAGGAACCCTTGGCGATGCGGAGGCTCGCTTAGGTCTAAGAACCTCCAGAGTAAAGCAGGGTCCTGCCCTCCCGGATCCCCTCCCCATGGCCCTGCCCCCACCTCAGGTCCCGAAAGCTCAGAAAGCTCAGCCCTTCCCTAAGTCCTGCATTCACCGCGTCCCAGCAGACCTGGCCTAGGCAGGCCATAAGCCAGCCTTTGTGGACTTGCCCTCTCCTATGGGCCGTGCCAGGAGGGGCCGACTGCATTCTGCCTGCAGCTGGGACAAGCCCCCGAGGGGCCTAGGCCCCCCTTGGCCACCATGGAGAGATGGAGCTGGCGTGAATGCAACATCCTGCATTTTCAGAAATTGACTGTGGTGAAGGCCAAGCCCTGGAGATACAGCTGCTCATGTGAGAAAGATCATTCATTCATTCACTTCTTCAATAGATGCTTTCTGAGACCCCGCTTTGTGTCAGGCCCTAGCCTCGGACTTGTGCTGAGACACATGACTCGTGCCCTTGTAGGGAAAAAGACTGGAAGGAAACACCCTGCAGGAGAGTCACTTGGGGGCCCCCATCCCCAGTTCCAGATTCAGTAGGTCACCATGGTGGCATGAGATGTTCTGAAAAGTTCCCCGATGGTGCTCTTGGACCACTGTGATTCAGCACCAGGTGGAGGAATTATGAGTGATATATGTTTTCTGTATTTTCAAAACTGTCCCTATGATTGCTGTTTACTTTTTTTTTTAATTGAAGCAAAAAGGAATTTACTGGAAGGATACAGGAAAAGTGGGGAAATCGGGGCTAATAAAAGGCCCCAGGGACCTGGTTATTAGCAGGTACTAAAGGGCAGTTGGTTCAGGTTGCTGCCAGTGGAATGGCCTCAGGTCATCTCACTCTAGCTTACTTTTATAAATAGAAAAATCAGTTATTTAAATGTTAAAAAAAAAAAGTCCTCTAAAGTGACTCCAGTGCTCCGCAGGTGGTCCTGTGTTGAGGGATATCACCTCCCATGATCTAAATGGCATACATCTGTCAGCATCATGAGCTTCCGCGCCCCCTACACTGCCCCTTGGCTCTTCCTGAGCTTTGGGTCCACTCAGACCCCCACCTCCTCCCTGTGCCCAGGTCCTGTCGGTGTGACTGCAGAGAGAATACACGAGATGCTAGTCAATGGCAAGGTGAGGATTTGAACACAGGCCCTTTGGAGGCCGGTTTAGCTTGGACTTAGCCGACTGGCCTGTACTTCCTGAGCAATGTTGTCCGTGTGGTTCCTTAATCCGCCAGCTGAAATGACATGTGGACCCCTCACTTCCTCATTTCTTTAACTGGGGTGATCATTGACTGTCCCACTTCCCCCTTTTCCTCTTTTAGTTTTGTCCACTTGGCTTGGCAGGAGGGTGGTGAGTCTGTATGTATATCAGGGTGGGGGTGGGGTGGGGGGTGGCCAGCTGAGGTGACCATTCCTTTGCAGTGGTGCCTTGGGGGGGGCCAAGAGTGGGGCTGCTGAACCCACCCCTAGAAGAGAGGCTGTAGTGGCACATGAGGATTTAACCCTTGAGGTGATGGTGGGGTCAGGACAGTGTCTGTTGGGAAAAGCACATATCTGTCCCTCTGTCTTCCTCTCCTGAGTTCAGAACCATCTGAGAAATACTCTCAGGAATCAAATAGATGGATGTCAAAACCTTGGTGAGCTTTCATCCTAAGGACTGGCCTGGAGGGTACTGCTTCCTAACCCTGCCCCTGAATTAAACCGACCCACCCACTCTCAGGGGGCACTGGACAACCCCAAGCCATTCCCCTGTATGGAGCCACCCATTTTCTTTGTGGAAATGGGGGCTCGGAGGCCTGGTGAACCCAGCTGTCCAGATTGTGGCCTCCTCTCCAGTGTCTACAGAGGTTTTTTGGGGGGATTTTTGCTTCTTGGGCCCCCCCATCCCATCATCACTTGGGTGCTTTCTTTGGCTCTTCAGGGATGCATGCCTTTGCCAGATCATTCATTCTCCATGACTCAGTTTCTCTTTTTAGTGTACAATCTTATTTAATCCAGTGTCACTAAGAGTAGATATTATCCTTCCATTTGTAACTCAGTTCTCAGTTTTCCTATTTGTTATTAGACATAATAATTGTCCGTTTCTTCTGCCGGGTCTCCTCACTTATCCCCTTAGCTTAATTTCACATTGGTATGTCTTTGTGTGGCTGTATAACTATCTAGACATGTATTCATCCATTCAGATACTATTTGTTGGGAGTCTGTAAGATGCTGTAAGATGCTAGGCCATGTGCTGGGTGTGGGTGACACATCAGGGAGCAAGGCGGCCCTCCAGACACGTATGGTATCTCTGAGAGACAAACTGTTAAATAAAGAATTGCAAATGTGTTCATGGTGACAAAGGGGAAGTGAGGGATTTCTGGGAGCTGGTGACAGAGATGGATGGGAGCTGCCCTGAGGAAGTGAGGTCACCCCCTGCAACATCCTCTTCTTAAACCCAGATTCTTTACTCCGCCCTCAAGGCCCTGGATGGCTGACCCCCGTCTGTTTCCCCAGCTTCAACTTACCCCTGTAGCTACCCTGGCCTCCTTGCTGTATCTTGAGACACTTTCCAGCCTCTGGGCCTTTGCACGCACTGTTCCTTCTGCCTGGAGTCACCTCTCCCTGGCTTTCTCACTGCATGGCTGTTCCTTCTTGCCTCAGCTCAAATATCCCCTTTTTAGGGATGGCTTCCCTGGCCATGTCCTCTAACATAGCACTGCTTTATCATATTACCCAGGTGGTTGTTTCATATATTTTTATATATATATATATATATTTTATATGTATATATATTTTTTATATGTATATATATACACACACACACACATATATACACATATATATGTATATATATATGTGTGTATGTATATATTTATCTTCATAGCTCTTAACGGTATTTGAATTTATTTGTTGGTTTACTATGTGTCTCCCAATGAGACTTGGGGTTCCATGCAGAAGATACAGAAGGAGTCATGTTAGTCTAGGTCACCAGTGTTCCTCCCCACCCCTGTGCTTGGCACAGGGCCTGGCACACAGCTGGCACTCATAAAATGCTTGTTGAATGAGCCCCCGGTTTCCCCGGTGTATTAGTATCCTACTGCTGCTCTAATAAATGACCACAAACTTAGTGGCTTCAAACAATCCCAGACTATTAACTTACAATTCTGGAGGTCAGAAGTCAGAAAATCAAGGTATTGGCAGGGTTCCATTCCTCCTGAAGGCTCTCGGGGACAGTCCCTTCCCTGTTCCAGCTTCTGAAGGCTGCCTGCTTTCCTCGGTTCATGGCCCTTCCTCTACTTCAAAGCACCACGCTCCACCCTCTGCCTCTGTGGTCACATTGCCTTCTCCCACTTTGATCCCCTTGCCGCTCTCTTAGAAGCACCATGGTAATTACATTGGGCCAGCCAGATAATCCAGGAAAACCTCCCAATCTTGAGATCCTTCACTTCATCACATTCGCTTGGTTCCTTCTGCCATATAAGGTGCCAGGTTCACAGATTCTGGAATTAGGGCATGTACATCTTTTGGGGGGGGCATTCAACCTACTGCACCCAGGTGCCCCTGAAGAGCCTAGGGCAGCATTAGGTGTGGCCTGCACTCAGGCACGCTGGCCACTGCCACAGGGGCCACTGACCCGACCACCCCTTCCACCTACAGGACGAGATCGAGGAGCTGCGGGCAGAGATGCTAGAGATGCGGGACGTGTACATGGAGGAGGACGTGTACCAGCTGCAGGAGCTGCGCCAGCAGCTGGACCAGGCCAGCAAGACCTGCCGCATCCTGCAGTACCGGCTGCGCAAGGCCGAGCGCCGCAGTCTCCGTGCTGCCCAGACTGGCCAGGTGGACGGTGAGCTCATCCGCGGCCTGGAGCAGGACGTTAAGGTGAGCCCAGGTGCCTTTGTTGGGCGGTGGGACCGTGAGTCTGAGTGGGGCCCAGGTCAGCCTGCAGCTCCTTCCTTGTGTGTCTGTCCTTGGGCAAGTTACACCACCTTTCTGGGCCTCAACGTCCTCTTCTGTAAAGTGGGGATCCCTGGCGAACTGACAGGCCATCAGCCAGGGATGTTCCGAGGGGCTATCATAATAGGACTCCTACTGACAACAGCTACTGTTTGAGTAGCAGCCACACACCTGGTGCTGGGCTCCTCGGAGGCCTCGGTGCACAGTTCTGTGGGGGTTTCTGTATTGTGCTAATTAATGGAGACAAGCAAAGGCCTGGAGTTGCATTGTGCTGGTTTAAATCTTGGCTCCACTATGCCCTAAGTATGAGATTTTGAGCAAGTCACCTGAGTTTCAGTTTCCTCATCTGTAAAATGGGTGTAACTCATCTGTGAGTCCCTGCCTCACAGAGTTCTATGGGGGATAGATGAGATAATGTAGGTTAAAAGTCACTATAGGCGCCCCAAAATGTTGGCTGTTATTATTCTTCCCATTTGCCGGATGAGGAAAGTGCGGCTCAGAGAAAGGAAGTACCCGTCCACAGTCACATGACTGTGTAGCTGGCAGAGCTCTGGCTCTTCATCCTCCCATGCCTTGCTGCCTGACCTGGCTGCCATGCATCAGCAATCAAGAGAGGGATGGGGTAGAGGCTGGCAGGCGGGGCCTCCAGAAGAGGCGCCCACCCTGCTTAGTGAGCCCTGCTTAGGGGCAGAAAACTTGGTTGGGGGAAGACCCAGCCCCCCTGCTCTCAGAACTCAGCCCAGTGTGATCATGGGGATGTAGGAGCTGGGGGAGGGGGGTCACCTGGTACAGCCTGGGGCCCCTAGGGAGTCTTCCTGTAGGGGTGACATCTGAACCGAGGCCTGAGAGAGAAGGTGACAAGAGTTGGGAGGGGAAGGAGGAATGCTGGAGGAAGGGGTCCCTGTAAAGGAGGGGGAGGGGAACCGCCAGTTACAGCACCGTGCTCTGATGTCTTCACGTGCACTCCAGGCTTCAAGGTCAGTTTCAGGGTCGGTTGTGCAGATGAGGAAACTGAGCTTAGAAAAGTTATGTCTCCAAGTCCAAAGTGTACCTTTACCTGAGAGGGCAGCCCCCCGGACAAATGTTTACATAGATATTCAAATCCTAGGCACTGGATTAGGGGGTGTGGGGTGAGGAAGAGCCTGGGAAGTTCAAAGGAATCTGAGTTTGGGCCCATGTAGTTGGGGATTTTGGGCAGAGACACAGAAAGTCAGCCTTAGGGAGATTAGGATGGGTGAAGGACGGGGCTGGGGCCAGGAGCAGGCTGGCTGGGTTGCTGGGGCCTCCATGAGAGGGGCTGAGAGCAGCTGGTGTGTCTGCATATGTGTGTGTGTGTGTGTGTGTGTGTGTGTGTGTGTGTGTGTGTGTGTGTCTGCGCGCATGCGTGTGTGTTGGGAGGGGGCAGCTGGGTGGAGGGGAGGAGTGGCCCCTTCTGTTGGGATTTGAACTAGCCAATCAGCATCAACCTTGCCCTCGATGCTCCCTCCTCTCTCCATCCCTGCAGCTGAAGCACTGAGCTCATCCACACAGGCTGGGCTGGATGCCTCTGGCCACAAGGCTTTACTTCATGAGCTGGGGATATTCTGGGGCATTTTTTGGAGGTCCTCAAAATGCTGACTTCCCTGACACTGCCTGGGGGTGCTGGATGGACCCAAGTAGGGAGGGGTCCAGGAGATGCCTCCGAGGGTATCCCTGGGGATTCTCTGACTTGCTCTGCCAGCTTCTTGGCCCATGTCCCTACTGGCCCCCACCTCTTGGGCCTCACTTTCCCCTTCTGTTAAATGTGGGGCTGAGACCAGCAACATTGTCAGGGCTTTTGCAGCTCCAGTGGTTTGATCGAGCAGATAGGTTATTGGTGAGGGTGCCAAGAATGAAACCTCAAGCCTTGGGCTGTCCCCTTCTCACCTCCTTGCTGCGCCCAGGCTCTCTCACTCTCTGCTTGTCCTCCTAGCCTATGGACCCACTGCGCCTCAGCAGGAACATTGCCCAAGCTGAGGAGGGCAGGGGCGGGAGTCGGGGGCAGAGACCTGCCCTGCCGCTTGCTTGCTATGTGGCCTTGGGAAAACACCTTTACATCTGTGAGCCTCAGTTTCCCCATGTGGAAAATGGAGAGAAAACTAGTCCCTACCTGTAGAGATTTTTGTTAGAATCAAATGAAGTGAAGAGTGCTGAGTCCAAAATGCAAAGTCTGGCACAGGATTCTCACCCAGCAAATGAGCAAATGTTGGTTGTGGTGTTATTGTTCTGGAGAACATGTAAGCACTACTAGTAGGTCAAGTGGCTGGGCAGGGGCAGTGAAAGGGAGGCCAGACTCTCAACCTCGCTGGGTAGATTAGAATCGCCTGGAAGGCCTGTTCACAATGCAGATTCCCAGGCCCCACCCTCAGGGCCTGGGATCCTATGGGAGAGTATCAGGTCCCTGAATCCTGGGATGTAAATTCCTACCTGGAGGGACTCCTGGGGAGGCCCAAGGACATGCCAGTAAAACATTTCCTTTCTTAGAAACAATGGAGAAAAAGTTCTGGCTTTGGGTTTTATTCCTGGGTGACTCAGGCAGGAGTCCTCCCCTCTCTGAGCCTCAGTTTCCTCATCTATAAAATTGGGGTGACGTTCCCACCCTTCCAGGCTTCCGGGGAGGATTTAGCCACCCAGAGCTCAGATGCTGCCCTGCCAGGGGAGTTCCTTAGGGAAAGGAGCTCCCATCCCCCTCCCTGAGGATTCAGAATCACAGGGACACCCTGCGGCCAATGAGTGAAGGGCCAGTGAGCTAGCTAGTAAGCTGGGCTGCTATGGCCTGGAGGCTGCTTGCTGCATTTGGCAGGAGCCAGGCCCCAGCGCTGTAAACACTGACCTCATGGCTGAGCGCATTTGTTTGTGCTTTGGGGATTTGCCATGGTTTCCGGAAGCTGCAGCTGTTTCGCCTCCCTAGTATCTCAGCCCCTCTACCTCGGGAGGAGTTGGGGAGGATCAGGAGGTGGTCAAATGAGATAGGGAGGTGGGGCCCCATGAGCTCCTGACAGTGTGTACCTACTGTTGGGCTTACTATTAACACTTTTATTGCTGATCTTCATATAATATGTCATCCAGCTTCAGGCCAATAGCAGGGTCAGGTTGAGAGCAAGACTCTAGAGTGGACTCACCTCATTTAAAATCTTGCTTCCGTAGCTTCCTAGCTGTGTGACCTTGGGTAAGTGACCTTTCCTTGCTGAGCCTCAGAGTGGTGATACTAATCAAAGTGCTTTCTGATGGGATGAAAGGCACATGGCCGGTGCTGGGGAAGAGACAGCTGATTGTGGAATCGCCTGTGAGAGCCCAGGGAGCCCAGGACCCCTGAGGCTCAGAGAGGGGAGGGGACAGACCTAGGCCAAAAGGCTTCTCTCCCCTCCTGGCTGGCATGCTCTTTGCTCCTGTGGGTCTCCATCAGGGTCACAGGGCTCTGTGGGATCTGAGAGTAAGGGCTCTTTGTCCGCATTGGAATTCTGTAAACTGCCTGAGTTTGGGCTTTTTTGCCATAGCAACCCTCAAGGGTGGGGGAGCACCTAGGGAAGGGGATCCCATGAGGAATGCAGCAGAAGGCGACTGACATGCAATCCATAGAGTCAGTTGGGAACCCAAGAGGATCCAGGAATCCACATAGATCATGACTTCTTGGTTCAGAGTGGGTCACCTCCCCAGATCTAGGCCATGGTGGCGACAGGGCACCCTGCCCCCCAGATGGAGAGGAGCTGGCCCAGGTGGAAGCATAGATGGGAGAGGAGCCCTGGTCCCCAGCATCTGCTCTCTCACCCCAGTCAGTAGGTGGGATGGGAGGTTGGGGGAAGCAAGCATCCCCAGCAAAGAGCAGGTACAGCTCCCATATTTCAGTCATTTGCTCCTTCATCGTCCTTTTCGCTTGTTAGAGCCTTAGATTTGTTTGTTCATCCAACAAGCATTTATTAGGCACTTAATGTGTGCCAGACCCTGAGCTGCTGCTGGGACACAGAAATGTGAAGGAGCCCAGGCATGGTCTAGGGCCTTGATCTCTGTTCCCTATCACTTCTATTCCCAGGGCCTAAGCAGGATGAATGAATGAATGAATGAATGAATGAATGAATGCATAAATGCATGAATGAAATGTTGATCGGGACAGAGGTTCACTGGTTGACCTAATAGCCCCAAACTGGGGACCATAGCCAGGAGCCTGGGACTAAACACCTCCAGCAAAAACACTGACAGTAAACGTAAGAGTGAGGCTGTGGGGTATTGGGCCAAGTTGGATAAAATCGGTGCACGGAGGTGAAGTAGTAATCTGGACCATGCATCAAAATCGTCGTATTTTTTGAGCACCTACTATGTTCTAGCCACCATTCATTCCTCCAGGCACTATGCTTATTCTCACAGCAGCGCTCCTGACTCAGCTATATCAACCTCCTTTTACTGATGACCAAACCGAGACTTTGAATGGTGAACTAACTTGTCCTGGGTCGCACACCCAGTGAGTGCCGAAATCAGGCTCAAGAATCTAGTTTTTCCACCTACAAAGTTCTTGTTCTGATAATGAGGGATTGCTCACCCCACTTTGCAGATGACAAAAGCTTGGTGGCTTAGAGGGGCTGTGGGGGGAGCCTCATGGGTCAGCTTCTGGCTTCTGGCTATCTTTGGAGGTCTTCTGGGGTAGAGACGGACAGTGGGCCACAGAGGGAGGGGAAGGCAGTGCTGAATTTCCTTTCTGGCTGTTGTTTTTCCTGGCCTGTGTTGCATACTGCCAAAGGGTCTGTGCCGAGCTGGGCATGGGCCCAGGCAGAGGGCAGAGCCAGGGAGGGCCCTCTTCCCTTCCGCAGGGAGGAGGTGCCATAGTCATTTCCGACACTGGCAGGCACTGGTTGCTGGGCTGTGCCCCAGTCTTGCTGGCAAAGCCCTAATATCCCTTGTGGCGCCCTGGCCACACTGGCCCCTCAGCCACATCCCCGGGGCTCCCCGCAGCTTGACCCCACTGACTTTGTGTGACCCTGAGCGAGTAACTACCATTCTGAGTCTCAGTTTCCTTGCCAGTAAAATGGGGACAGAATTGGAGTGAAGAGGAATGAATCTGGCACACAGTAGGTATTCAACTAATGGTAGTGCCCATCCCACTCGGCTGGTTGTGATTTACCAGCTCAGAAAGGCCTTCCTTATCCCCACGGGCCTTTTAACCCCAGCCAGCAGGGGACAGGACAGAGGGTATCCTCGAGGAAATGGGGTGCTGTTGTTACAGAGTCCTGGAACCAGGATGGGAGTTTGCAGCTCTCTTAGCTCCTTTCTGCAGGGATGACTTGGACAACTGCCCAGGCTTTGCCATTTGGGGCATGTTCTATATCCCAGATGACTGGAAACAGGCCTCGGGGTCACATTCTGACCTTCAGCAAGTCCTGCCCCTTTCTGGGCTTCAGCTTCTCGAAGCAGCAGCTACCACTCACCCAGCGCTCACTGTGCAGGCAGTGGGCCAAGCCTTTTGTGCCATATTCAGTCCTCCTCTTGGGCTCATGAGGTTGGTGCGATTATTATTGCACCCATTTTGTAGTTAAGGAGACTGAGGCACAGAGTCGGGCAATGATTTACCTCCAATCACATGCTAGTCACTGGCAGAGAAGGGGTTCAAATGACTCTGGGGCTGCCCATCTTGCTCTGGGTTTCCTCTCTCTTTAAAATGAGCTTCTGGCCCAGCCACAGGCTCTTGTGAGGGTTGGCAGGAGGGTGGCTGGGAGAGGCTTTTGGAAGATGAATGAAAAGACATTCCTAAGAACATGCAGAGCCTTTACAGCTTTCTGGGAGCTGAACTGTGACAGAAACATAAGGAACACAGGTTGCCTGGGCTTGGGTTTTGGTTCTGCCACTTGCTGGCTGTGTGACCCTTGGTGAGTTACTTAGCCTCTCTGTGTCTCAGTCTGCTCATCTGCTAAGTGGAGGTGACGAGAGAACCTGCCTGCTCAGGGGTTGCTCCTTGGTCCAGATGGGATGGCCCCTCAGCCTACTCATGCCCTGCTCATCACCTGCCCTTGCTCAGGTCTCTAAGGACATCTCCGTGAGGCTGCATAAGGAGCTGGAAGTGGTGGAGAAGAAACGGATGCGGCTGGAGGAGGAGAATGAGGAGCTTCGGCAGCGGCTCATCGAGACGGAGCTGGCTAAGCAGGTGCTGCAGACAGAGTTGGAGCGGCCGAGAGAGGTGAGGGCCCCGTCCATCCCAGGCAGGGCCAGGCTAGGGCTATGGGCATGTGCTGGCCCCACCCAGCCAGTGTCTCTGCACAGTTACGCCTCTCAGGCAGAGCTATTTATCCATTCATTCCTCTAGCACACATTTCCTGAGCACCTCATGTGTACACTGTGTGCTGGCCACTAAGGACACAATGGTTAGTGAAAGACACCAGCTCTTGTCCTCAAGGAGCCCATAGGTTAATGAAGGAGACAGTCCTTCCATCACAGAACCATAGCTGTCAGAGGATCAACTGAGGAAATGGGCGACAATGCCGAGCATGGAGCCCTGCTCTCTGGGCCTTAGTTTCCTCATCTATAAAATGTGACAAAAATGCCCCAAGCCATTGTGAGGATAAGCTGGGATAACTCATGTGTACATGCTTTAGGGCTGCCAGGCATTGCCATTCAGCGTAAAGTCAGTGTATCGATAGAGATTTCGGGACACTAGACACTTCCTGAATATGACCCCCAGATACCAGCCTCTCTGTCTTTGATCATGCCAGCCCCTCCACCTGGCATGTCTTTTCTTCCTTCTGCTGTATGTTAGGTGGACAGCATTTTAGGCAACAATTTTCATAAAGGCTCAATGAGGTTGTGATCATACCCATTTTGTGGATGGGAAAACAGCCCCTGAAGAAGGAGGGATATCCTCCAGGTTTTGCTGGGCCCAGTGGAAACCATCAGCCAAGGTGACCCCTAACGGCTGGAATCCTCCAGCTTCCAAGGGTCTACATTCCAGATGGCCCAGGTGGCTTCTGGCCAAGAGGCAGCTGGGCCTCAGCTGTCTGGCTGCTCACGGGGTATCCTAGGATCGTACATTGTCCTGGGGCACACACCTCACCTTCCCCGAGGGCAGGCATGTGAGCCCTGCAGGACAAGACTGAAACGCCACTGTGCTGAGCCAGAAGAGTCCTTCAGCTGCCCTTACCCCAGGCGTGGTGGTGGGATGGGCCCACAGCTTCTCGGTGTGGGGACGGGGACATTTGCTGCTAAGGGCTGCTGTGGAACCCTCCTTACCCCTTTCCAGGCCTGGGTGGGAGTCCCCCTCTCTCAGGCAGCCTCCTGCCCCTCAAGGCCCATCACACAGGGCATCGTCTTCACACATCTTGCTGCCACCCTTGGTAGTAAAAAGGGGAGACGATTTCAGAAAGCGCCTGGAGGTAAGCCTGTACCTATTGTAAAGGACAGAAAACAGGCCTAGAGAGGGACAACTTGCCTGAATAAACCCAGCTTTTCCTGGGCAGAGACGTGGCTGAGACCCTGAAGCCACTTGCCCATCTTAGTCTCCGTTTCTTTATCTGTGATTTCAGGGTAATAACAGTATCCAGCTTACAAAGTTGTTTATCATCATCAATAAGACTGGGCAACCATAGAACACCATGAAGAAGTTAAAAAGAATACAGTAGCATAGCCGTTCCTGAAAAAGTTAAACATAGAATTACCAAATAAGCCAGCAAAATTCCACTTCTGGGTATATATCCAAAAGAATTGAAAGCAGGGACACAAACAGGTATTTGTACCCCCATGTTCATAGCAGCATTATCCACAATAGCCAAATGTCTATCGATGGATAAACACAAATGTAGCATATATACATGTAACGGACTATTGGTCAGCCTTAGAAGGAAGGAAATTCTGACACAGGCGACAACATGCGTGATGCTTGAAGACATCATGGCAAATAAAATAAGCCAGACAGAAAAGGACAAATATTGTATGATTCCTCTTATATGAGATACTTAGGGTAGTCAAATTCATAGACAGAAATGAGGATGGTTGTTACCATTCTAATGGGACTGGAGGGGAAGGGGTGAGGAGTTACTGTTTAATGGGTACAGAGTTTCAGTTTGGGAAGATGAAAAAGTTCTGGAGATGGATGGTGGTGATGGCTGACAGCAATATGAGTATGTTTAATGCCGCTGAATTGTACACTTGAACATGGCTAAAAATGGTAACTTTTATTATGCATTTTTTACCACGTGAAAAAAGAATAAGGTAGATACATACAGTTGGCCCTTGAACAATACAAGTTTGACTTGTGAGGGTCCCCTTATACATGGATTTTTTGGAATAATACTGTAAATGCGTTTTCCTTATGGTTTTCTTAATAACGTTTCCTTTTCTCTAGCTTACTTTATTCTAAGAATACAGTCTATAATACATATAACATACAAAGTATGGGCTAGTTGACTATTCATGTTATCGGTAAGACTACTGGTCAACAGTAGGCTATTAGTAGTTAAGTTTTGTTTGTTTTTATAAATTTTATTGGGGGACAGTGTTTCTCCAGGGCCCATCAGCTCCAAGTAGTTGTCCTTCAATCTAGTTGTGGAGGACGCAGCTCAGCTCCAAGTCCAGTCGCCGTTTTCAATCTTTAGTTGCAAGGCGTGCAGCCCGCTTTCACTCTTTAGTTGCAGGGGGTACAGCCCACCATCCCATGCAGGAATTGAACCGGCAACCTTGTTGTTGAGAGCTCGCGCTCTAACCAACTGAGCCATCCGACCACCCTAGTAGTTAAGTTTTTTGAGGAGTCAAAAGTTATATGCAGATTTTCGACTGCAGGGGGGTGGAGTGGGGCAGTACCCGTAACCACCATGTTGTTCAAGGGTCAATTGTAGGTACTGACGTGCAAAGATCCTTAAGGTACATAGTTAAGCAGGAAAAGAAAGTTACAGAACTATACATATTGTGCAATCCCACTAATTATTTTGAAAAGCCATATAGACAAACTGGTTTTGAAGCATGTATGTATATATGTGCAAATGCACAGCAAAAGCCTGGAGGAAATCCCACTGAACTCAGGAGTTAGAAATGGTGGGAGTAGGGTGGGCAATGACTTTTGCTTTTATACTATTAATGCTGTAGTTCATTTGTTTCTTAACAATGAGAATGCACTTGGGTATTATTTATGATATGTTAGATGTAGTCAAGCATGTGAAGAGCCCTTTGTAGTGCCTGGCACAGAGTAGGTGCTCAAGAAACACCGGTTCACTGCCTCTTTGCAGGCAATGTCAGCAAGGCTCGTCTAGCTCTTCCTGATGTGTCTGTTGGTATCGCAGGAGCTGGGCAAGGAGGTGTGGCCCTGTGTTTATTTGCTGATTGCCCTCTCTCTCCTCCCTCTCCTTCTGGACATGGTTTCTATGGAGACGAGGGTTCCTTAGCAGTTCTTCTGCCAGAACATCAAGATCTGTCTTTGCCATCCTGACAGGTTGCTGTGGCGATGCTGTCACCCGGCTGGGAACAGGAGCCCCTGGCCTGAGCTGATGTGGTTACCATGGAGATTGCTCTTTGCTAGAGAGAAGGAAGGGTGGCCAGTCCTAGCTGTGCTCTGTGGTGACCCTGATGCCCAGCTGGGCTGCAGCTCAAGAACTGTAGCACCAGCCTCCCCTTGGTCAATATCATTCCCTCTTCTTGTATTTTAGGCAAGAAGCCAACATCACTGTTGACGTGATTTATTATACTACAGCTGCTGTGTCTGAGTGCTTGCTGTGTACCAGGCACCACACGAAGCATTTTTGTATGTCCTCACGTTATGTGACAACAGCTTCCCAATGTACAGTGTTGTTGTCCCCGTCTTAAAGGTGGTAAACTTCTTGGTAATTTTTAAATTGCGATATAATCCACATACCATAAAATGCACTGTTTTAAAGTGTACCATTCAGGGGGCGGCCGGATGGCTCAGTTGGTTAGAGCGCGAGCTCTCAACAAGATTGCCAGTTCAGTTCCTGCATGGGGTGGTGGGCTGCGCCCCCTGCAACTAAGATTGAGGACTGGACTTGGAGCTGAGCTGCGCCCTCCACGGCTGGTTTGGGGGACAGCAACTTGGAGTTGGTGGGCCCTGGAGAGGCACAGTGTTCCCCAATCTTCCCCAATAAAAATAAATAAATAAATAAATAAATGAGAAACATATCCTCTATAATGGAGTAGTCTTACCTGATAAAAATAATAATAATAAAATAAAGTGTACCGTTAAGTAGTTTTTAATATATTCATAATGTGCATTTTCATTGCCCCCCAGATAACCACCTGTACCTGTTAGTAGTCACTACCCATTCTCCCTTCACTCCAAACCCTGGCAACCACTAATCTGCGTTCTGTCTCTATGGATTTGTCTATTCTAGACATTTCACACAAATGGAATCATGCAATCAATATGTGATCTTTTGTAACTGGCTTCTTTCACTCAGCACAATGTTTTCAAGGTCTGTCTATTTTGAAGCATGAATCAATACTTCATTCTTTTTTATGGCTCACTAACCCATTGTATGAATATAGCACATTTTGTCTCTCCACTCATCAATTGATGAATATTTGAGTTGTTTCCACTCTTTGGCTATTACACATAATACTGCAAATGAACATTTGCGTTCAAGTTTTTGTCTGATACATGTTTTCAGTTCTCTTGGGTATATACCCAGGCGTGCACTTGCTATACATATGGATGGGACTGGGAGAAGACAAAGATGGGATTCTAACTCAGGACTCTTATCTCCCAAAGCCACGCTGACTCTTCCGGTGATGCCCCTGCCCTCCTTGCCCCTCCAGGGGCCTTTCTAGGACCCTGCTGTATTCTCAGAACCTCCGAAGAGGCTGCTTGTTCCACTGAGACCCTCATTCTCTGGTATTGGCTTCTTGTGCTGATTCCTACCCATTCTGATGGGGGTACAAAGGGCGTTGACCATGACATCAGAGCGCCTGGGTTCAATTCTCGATTCTGCTGGTGTTGTCATCCGAGGCAGCCTAGCTGTGGTCTGTGTGGCACGTGGCAAACACGAACTTGGAGTCACAGGGGCCTGAGTTTGAATCCTGGCTTTGCCACTTATTTGTAAATAACTGGATCATTGGGCAAATCGTGGTCCAGTGCTCAGTGTGTTCATTTATAAAATGGGAATATTAATCCCTATTTCTGAGAGGTGTTTGTGAGACAAGCAGGAAAAGTGCTCAGCAGAGAATAAGGGCTTGGTGACTGCTGTTTATCATTATTACCTTCACAACCATTACAATGGCTGTGGGTTTGGAGAAGACGTAACCTTAGTTAAATCGATACGTTTCTGCTGCCTCTGATAAGGAGCTCTCCGTATCGAGCTGTCAGTTGCCCATGGAAGGAGCAGTTACATTGCAGATCAACACCTACAGTTGGCATCGTCTGTCCCATTGACTTTTGATTTGGGGCTCATGCCTAAACCACTCTGTTTCCTCCCCGCAAAAGGTCTCCTCCAGCCAGGAGCCACACAGCCTCTCTGTCGAGCTGCTTCAGCCACTCTGGCAGAAGAATGCCTCAGTCTTTGAGAGGCACCCCCACCCCAGGTCCCCTCTAGAGTAAATTTTGCACACACAACACAGTCTGTGTTTTCAGTGAGACCTTTCTAAACATCCCCTCCAAGTCTGGTGAAAGTCTACCCAGCTGTTTTGGCAGAAGGTTCATTTTATTCCTTTAAGGTTGGTCTTTGTTCCCTGGCAGCATGGAAGCATGGAAGGTGTTAGAGGGGAGGCCCCTCCAAAACTGTGCTCCGGCAGCTTCTCTGTGCGGGCAGGAGGGGTGGGGACACGCTCTGCTAGTCTCACCGAGGGCAGAGCGCATGCTCCTACTAGGAGCCGTTAGACCAAGAATGCTGAGAGCCACCACCCGGGCTGCTGAAAGGCAGCCTTGTGAGTTGCTGTGGGTGGGGAAGCCCCTGCTACATGCCAGGCCAAAGAGTGTGCCCTCGGGGTCCAGCAGTTGGGACTGGCAGTCCTATTGGCTGCCCTGACCTGCCCCATCCTGCCCTCCCAAGGCCCAGGGCCAGGACATCTGCCCCTGGGGGCACTGCAGAGGGGCTCTGACAGGCCCTGGCTCCTTGAGGGGCACCACAGCCCCCCAGGCCGCCTGGCCAGCTGCTGTCCTACAGAGGAAAAGGTCTGTGCTCTGTGAGTCTGCCTAGTTTTCCCTCCAGAGCCACAAAGCACTGTGGGAGCCCACGTGGCTTAGATGGGGTGGGGGGAGGGGGCAGTTCCAACCCCAAAAGGCTGGAACTACTCTGGTCTTTTTTAAAAGTTTTGCTGTTTCAGCCCCTCTTCTCTGCCCACTTTCCTCCCTTCCTGATAAGGTCCAAGCCACTCAGAGCTCACTGTCGGCCTGTTGGAAGGTGTTCAGTGACTTTTCTTGGGGAAAGTACATTTTAGAAACGTTTTACTATGAACTTTCCCCCTCCACCCAACAGGTCAACTATGCTTAGTAGAGAAAGACTAGAAAATACAAGTATGTAAACCATAAGGAGAAAAAAATTCACCTGTAATCCAGTATTCAGAGGGAATTACTCTGAGTAATTACCAGATTACTGTTTGGGTGAGACATACACGTATTTCTAATAACAGTTTTTTTATGTATATTCATACACATATTGAAATGTATATGTATATATGCATTTTTAAACCAGGAAAGTAATAGAAGCTCAGTGAAGTAAAACTATTATTGCAAAGGCATATAAAAGCATGCCCGGCATCCTCTGAGGATGGGTACATCAGACTCTGGTTGCATTGGTTGCCTCCGGCAGGAAAACTTGTAAGGGATTCACTGTATTCCTTTTGTCCTGTTTGAAGTTTGAACCATGTGAATGTGTCATCCAAAAAAATAATAGAAATAATAACAACCATACATAAAAGAAAAGAAGAAAGCCTCCCTCAATTATCCTGACTCAGCCTAAGCCTAACCTATGATTAGCAGTTTGGTTTATATCTTTCCGGGACTTTATATATGCTCATACACTATATATGTCTCCCTGTGTATTTTTTAAAATAAAGATGGCATTATAGTATATACATAGTTTCTGTAACATACAAAATAATGTAGCAGGAACACAGACTTTTTAAAAAAATGCTGGATGTTTTGGTGTTTTCTTCTGCCTAAGGTGCTTATTATAACAATCAAAGATCACAGAGTCAAGTAAACATAGGAAGGGAAGAAAGTCTAAAAGAGCACCATCTATTTCAGTATTTTAAACACAGAGCCAAACGTCTAGAAGGAGCTCTAACTGACTATCAGCTGTGGTCACCCTCAGGCTGGGGAGTAGAATGGGTGGGGAGGTAAACAGGGGGACTTCTGCTTTGTCAGCATGGTATAGATGTACAGTGAGAATGTATTTTTGCATGAGGTGTGATAAAAAAATATGGTGAATTTTTAAACTAAAAAAAATTATGACAGTAAAAGACACATTGCCATTAATCCCCCTCAAAATACTCCCCTTTGCTTCGCACACACTTATCCCATCATTCTTGCCACTTTCTGAAACAGTTCTGGGAGTCCTCTTTCGTGAGTGTCTTTACTTCATCCTCCATCATGACAACGCTCTGTGTCACACATCACTTCTGGTACGGCAATTTCTGTCAAATAAAAACATTACGGGGGGAGGAGGGTTATCACTTATTTGAGGGGTGTAAATGTCTAGCTATTACATTGGTTTTTACACCTGAAACTAATTTAAAAAAAAATTATGATGTGTCCTCATCCACCTTATTCACCGGATCTGGCACCGTGTAACTTCTGGCTCTTCCCCAAAGTCAGAATGACCGTGAAAAGGGAAACGTTTTGAATCGATTCAGGCCATAGAAGCAGCGACGACAGCGCAACTAAAGAGACTCAGGAAAGAGGACTTCCAGAACTGCTTCAGAAAGTGGCAAGAACAACGGGATGAGTGTTCGAAGCGAGGGGGAGTATTTTGAGGGGGATTAGTGGCAATGTGTCTTTCACTTGAATAAATTTTTTAGATTTAAATATTCACCATATTTATTTTTCGTATATTTATTTTTTTAAATATTGTATAATAATAAATTTTTTAAAGAAGAATCGCTGGAGGATTATGTCCTCCCTCAAAAAAAATACGAAAACAAAAACAAAAAAACTGGGGAAAGAAAAGTACAAGTTCCCTCTGTCCTCACTGTTAAGAGCTTGGTGTATATTCTTCAGACCATTTTCACCCCATGTGCGTACACATACGCATCTTATTTTTATAAAAATGGTAACATGCTTTTTTTTAAATAACAGCTTTATTGAGATGTAACTTACATACCATAAAGTTTGCCTTTTTTAAAGGACACAGTTCAGTGGTTTATAGAATATTCAAGAGCTGTACAACCATCACTACTCTCTAATTCCAGAACATTTTCATCATCACCCCCCAAAAGAAACCCTGACCCCATCATAGCCGCTCCCCTGGTCACCCCTGGCAACCACTCATCTATCTACTCTCTGCTTTTGTGGATATGCCTATTCTGGACATTTCATGTAAACGGAATCATATGCTATGTGGCCTTTTGTGACTGGCTTCTTTCACTGAGCATGTTTTCAAGGTTCACCCATATTGTAGCATGTGTCAGTACTTCATTCCTTTCTATGGTTGAACAGTATTCCCTTGTGTGGATATGCCACATTTTATTTATCCATTCATTAGTTGGGGGACATTTGGGTTGTAGGTTTTGTTTTGCAGGTTCCTTCTTTTCCTTACAAGATGTCTCAGAGACTACCATGTCCGCGAATTTCTCTCCCTCTGTCCTTTTTCATGGCTTTAGGCTTGGTATGATCTCATTCCTTTATATGTGATGGCTGGGACCTCTCACTGCCATTGGAGACCCTTGGCTCCCCTTCCTGTCACTCCACTTCTTCCTCTAGGAAGTCTACAGAGCTTGGAGAGGCTATAGTCACCAGTCCATAGCTGTTTCATAGATGATGAAATGGAATTTCAGGGAGAGGAAGCGGTTCCCCCAGGATCATAAACTCAGTGTTGTGGAGTTTGCAGAGTTCAGCTTCCAGCCTAGGTCACAGCCCCTCCCACTCAGCTTATTGATAAATGAGCTCAGATCTGCAACTCAGAACCCTCAGCTCATCCATTCCACATTGGGCCTCTCTCTGAGCACCCCCTTCCCGGGCCCCATTTGTGGGAGGGGCTCTTTGTGGGGGGACTTGTTTTGTGGCCCTCACCTAATTCCCTACTCTTTCCTCCTCAATTTTGAAAGATCTTAGGACAGCCCTTCTCAAATTCTGGCTCCTTGCCCTTGGCACCCAGTGTCTGAAACATCAGCCTCTGCTTTCCTTTCTCATTTGCATTTCAAAAGGTCTATTTAGGATTTGATTGGGCTTTAAGATATACTTAAGAGTCCATCTGGAGTTCATCTTCCTGGCTTTGTGGTTCCTACCTGGGCTGCACAGTAGGTCACTTGGGAAGCTATTTAAAAATACTAGGATGCCTGGGACCTTGGCCATCTATCTATCTATCTATCTATCTATCTATCTATCTATCTATCTATCTATCTATCTATCTATCTATCTATATTTTTTTAAGTTCCCTGGGTAATTCTGATGTGCACCCAGAATGTGCTACCTCTTCTCTGCCCCTCGTCAAAGAAGGCACATTTCCTCCTTCCAAGTCTTTGGAACTAGATCTAGAGCTATGTCAAGAACTGGTCCCAGGTCAGCTATGGATTTGCTGTGGGACCTTTCTCTCACCTTCAGTAAAGGGAGGGGTGGATTAGATCAGTGGTTCTCCCCTTCAAGGATAGGGGGTGAGAGGTGGGTTATAGGGAAGGCATGTATTCAAACCACACAGGAGCATTCTCAGAAAATACCTGCCCAACTTGAAAAGTTGGAAGCAACCTCAGTGTGGTGATATATACCACTAACATAAATCATGAAAGAAGTGTTCAAAGGAATCATGCATCTAATTGAATGACTTGTTTAAGCATTGAGAAACATCAGTAATGGTTATTGTAACCTTCCCTTCATAGGGCTTGTGCCATTTTGCATTCTTACCAGCATTCCTGTTTCTCTATAGCTTCAGTAGAATACAAGTATGTTGTAAGATGTTTGGATTTTTGCCAGTCTGATAGGTGAGAAATGGTATCTCATGTCATTTTAATTTGCATTTCTCTGTCATGAACAGGGTTGAGCATCTTCCTATAGTAAAGAGCCTTTTACCTTTCCTTTCCTGTGAACTGTTTTTCATATCTCTACCCCATTTTTCTATAGGTTTGTTGGCTTTTTTATTCTTTATTTTGTGAAGCTCTTTACATAGTTAGGATAGTAACCCCTTTTTCAGTGTTATGAATTGCAAATATTTTTCCCAATTTGTCCTTTATATTTTTACTTTTCTTAGGGTGTATTTTTTCGTGTGAAATTTGCTTATCTGATCAAATGTATCGATATTCTTCCCCTATCACTTCTGGATTTTTGAATCATGATTATTATTGTCTTATTTTGCTTTAATCTGCATGCACACTTTTAAGTTTAAATTATGATCAGTGACTCTTCATTTCCAAACCTCCTGTGTAATTATGGTTTGTTGCACCAATATTCATTCATTCTGAATTAAAGTCCCCACTAGAATGCCAGTTCCATGAGGATAGCATTTCCTCTGAGCTAGAGATTTGCATGTAGAGGCTACTGGAAGAGTCCCCTTGCTAATAACACCATCAAGGAGCGAAGCGGAAGTAGAAGTTGGGGTGCAGAGCCTTCACACCAGTGGCTCAGTGGATCCCTTGGAGAGCTCTGGAGCTGGATGGCCCTTTCCAGTTGTCCCAAGTTGAGGCAGGGGAGCATGGACCCGTCATTGGATGTGGGCTGCCCTCAGCCAATGGCCATTGCTGGGAGGGGAACTCAGCTTAGAGGCCTAAGCTGGAGAGACTAATGTCCCGGCCCCCGAAGGAGGGATCTGGGCAGAGCTCCACAGCATCCTCCCCCCGACTGTCTTGGTCCTTACTATGTTCTCCACTCCTAACTGTGCCTGGCACATAATAGGTGCTCAGGAAGTCTTTGGTGAATGAATGAGAGACAAGAACAGAAACCCAAATTTCCGGGTCTTGGCCCAGGCCAACTGGATCACAACGTGGGGCAGGAGAGAGGGGAGGCACCTTGGGCAGGTGTATTCAGAATCACCTCAAGTGCTTCTGGACCATCCCGCATTTGCAGCCCTCTGAGTGGTCTCGAGGGCCCCTCTGGCTCAGCAATTGGTGCTGGTCAAGGACTGGGCTGGGCTGGGCTGGGCTGGGCTGGGCTGGGCTGGGCTGGGGAGGGGGCCTTCAGTAGAACCTCAGGCTCTGTGACTGCTCTTTGGTGCATATCACCCTCATGTGCTTTCAGTTCTGACTTTTTAAAATCTCCCTCCAGCATTCCTTGAAGAAAAGAGGAACCCGCTCCCTGGGGAAGACAGACAAGAAGCCTTCGGTGCAGGTACTTCCCAGCAGCCCCCACAGCCCCCAGTGTAGCCCCACTGGCAGGTTTTAGTCTTAGGTCTTGAGACCTAACTCCAAGTGGCCTGGTGGGGGATTCTGAGAGGTGCCCACCCCTCCCCATTTTCTACCTCGTCCTCCCTTGTTCATTTTCTTAGCTTCGCTGCCGACTTCACTTCCCAAAACCACACTCTGAACCCATGGTTCTCATACGCTGACAGATAAAATGCTCTATGTAGCACAGGCCAGGCATAGAATACAGTTAGCTTCTAGTGGTTCTGGATTGTCAGAGTGCAAAGTCCTTTGCATACATTATCTCATTTAATCTTCCCCATAGCTCTACAAGGGAGGGAGTGTTACTGCCTCATTTTACAAATGAGGAAATTATAGTAGTAATGGTAGTGGTAGTAGCAGCAATAGTCACCCTGGCAGAATGTTGCCTACTCCAGGAAGCCCTCCTGGACTCCCCAGGCTATGTGGGGTGCTCCATCCTTGCTGCTATATCAACGTCCCCCTCTCTGCTTCCCCTCTGGACCCCAGCACCTAGAGGGTTGGGGCTGTGTCTGCTATATTCCTGTGTCCCCAGCACCTAGGTAGTACTCCCTGAAGTCCTCTGGCTGGTTTGGAGCCTCCCGACACTAACCTTCCTGGGTCTTGTCTGTCCCTGTGCCCCTGGGGCCCCAGGAGGACAGTGCAGATCTGAAGTGCCAGCTGCACTTTGCGAAGGAGGAGTCAGCCCTCATGTGCAAGAAACTCACCAAGCTGGCCAAGGAGAATGACAGCATGAAGGAGGAGCTGCTCAAGTACCGCTCGCTCTACGGCGATCTGGACAGCGCCCTGTCCGCGGAGGAGCTGGCCGACGCACCCCACTCGCGGGAGACTGAGCTGAAGGTGCATCTGAAGCTGGTGGAGGAGGAGGCCAACCTGCTGAGCCGCCGCATCGTGGAGCTGGAGGTGGAGAACCGAGGCCTGCGGGCCGAGATGGACGACATGAAGGATCACGGGGGCGGGGGCGGGGGCCCAGAGGCACGCCTGGCCTTCACCCTGGGTGGCAGTGAGTGCGGAGAGAGCTTGGCGGAGCTGCGGCGACACCTGCAGTTCGTGGAGGAGGAGGCCGAGCTGCTGCGGCGCTCCTCCGCGGAACTCGAGGACCAGAACAAGCTGCTGCTGAGTGAGCTGGCCAAGTACCGCTCCGAGCACGAGCTGGACGTGACGCTGTCGGAGGACAGCTGCTCCGTGCTCAGTGAGCCCTCCCAGGAGGAGCTAGCGGCGGCCAAGCTGCAGATCGGCGAGCTCAGTGGTAAGGTCAAGAAGCTGCAGTACGAGAACCGCGTGCTGCTGTCCAACCTTCAGCGCTGCGATCTTGCCTCCTGCCACAGCACGCGGCCAATGCTGGAGACGGACGCCGAGGCGGGGGACTCTGCCCAGTGCGTGCCTGCTGCCCTTGGCGAGGCCCATGGCCCCCATGCCGCCCTGCTTTGCAGAGTCAGGGAGGCCGAGGCGCTGCCTGGGCTGAGGGAGCAGGCGGCCCTGGTCAGCAAGGCCATCGACGTCTTGGTGGCAGATGCCAATGGCTTCTCTGCTGGCCTCCGCCTGTATCTGGACAACGAATGTGCCGACTTTCGGCTGCATGAGGCCCCCGACAACAGCGAGGGTCCCATGGACACCAAGCTCATCCACGCCATCCTGGTGCGGCTGAGTATGCTCCAGCAGGAGCTCAACGCCTTCACGCGGAAGGCAGACACCGTCCTGGGGAGCTCTGCCAAGGAGCCGCCAGAGCCGTTCTCCTCACTGCCCACCCTGGGCTCCCAGGGGCCCTCCAAGGAGATTCTGCTGGCCAAAGACCTTGGCTCAGACTTCCAGGTAAGATGTTCCCATCACAGGCCGTTACTTTTTTTTGATAGAAACTCTTTACTGAACCATAACTTACAGACAGAGACGTACACCAAGCACAGGTGTAGAGCTTAGAATTTTCCCAAGGCGAGTGCTTTCATGTCATCATCACCCAGAACAAGAACTGGAACACAACCAGCACCCTGGAAGCCCCTCCTCCTGCCCCCTTCTAGCCACAATGCCTGCTTCTGAGAGTAACCTCTTGATTCAGTTTTGTCTGTTTAAACCTTATGTAAATTGACTCATAAACTAACCCACTTAGGCCTGGATCCCTTTACTCACCTTATATTTGTTGTCACATGTGGCATAGTTTGTTCAGTCTCATCACTGGAGATGATCTCATTGGGTGAATATGCCACAATTTGCTTAGTTGTTTAGTATTGATAGATATAGGGACAGATTTGGAGGCCCTATCTTTTTGCCAGGTTGCCCTTTCTTCTTTTCTGGTTTTTTTTGCAGTTTTGTATTTTAAAATGAGTATTAGTTAAAAGAAAAAAAAGGAAAGGACTTTCGTTCAGGTCGTACACAAAGACAAGAAACTTGACTTTCTAAAGGTAATGAATTTCCAGCCTTGACGTCTATAAAATAGTACTACTGAGAAAAATTAAAATAGCAACTGCAGGGGTGGCCGGTTAGCTCAGTTGATTAGAGCGTGGTGCTCATAACACCAACGTTGCCGGTTCAGTCCCCGCATGGGCCACTGTGAGTCTGTGCCCGCCTTAAAAAAAAAAAAGAAAAAGAAAATGCACTTGTCCCCCCCAAAAAAGCATTATTGCCAAAGTAATCCGTAAACACTGAAAGAGTTGCTGAAGTTCCTGAGGTAAAAGCCGCCGCCTCACCACCTCTCACTCCCTACAGGTACCACTTTGAACAGTCGGGAGCAGTGCTGGCCAGTACAGTGGCCACTAGCCACATGTGGCTACTTCAATTTCAAGGAATAAAAATTACAATACAGTTGAAAATTCAGTTCCTGAATTTTCTGTCACAGTAGCCACATTTCAAGTGCTTAGTAGCTGTATGTGTCCAGTGGTGCAGCTCTAGACTATTTCATCATCACCACACGTCCTTTTAAATCTTTCTCTACATATATGCTCATATATTTGTTTTTTTCACCCAAGTTGTCTTGTACCCACTGTTACCGCACAACTTATTTTTCTTGTGGAATGTATCTATTTGTTCATTTGCTAGTGATGTTGTATTTATTGTTTATATACTTTTGTGCTCAGGGCTGGAGGTGCCATGATAAGCAAAAAACAGATGAATTCTGTCCCTCCCCCGCCCCCCAGCCCATATCATCTAGCGGGGAACAAAGATGTGATCAAAATATACCAATGAATGTGAAATTACAAACCGAGTTGAGGGCCCTGGAGGAAAGGCACTTGGTTCTACAAACAAGGAACTTGTCCTAGACCCTGGGACAGGGCAGGCCTCTGGTCTGAGATGAGATCAGAGAATGGATTACCGGGGAAGAGAGTCCTAAGCAGAGGTATCGTAACCGGAAGGAACACGGGGTGTCCAAGAACTCAGAGGAGTGACGCTGGCCTGCAGAGAGCATTTGGGAGGTTTGATCTTCACCCTGAGAGCAACGGGAGGGGTCTTTCCATGTCTCTATAGAGATTTAGCTCTTTCTTTTTCACAACTACACAGTGTAGTTGTGCCATAATTTCTTTAATCAGTGCCCCATTGATCTGGTTTCATCTGGCTTTTTTAAGGAAGCAGACTACCCCATGTTAGGTCGCCCTCTTGGTTCTTCTTGAGATAGTAATGAGCTGGGGCTGCACAGGTGCTAGGACAATTGAGGCTGGCTCAAAGGTTTGTGCACAAGACAGACATTCACAGAACCAGTGTTTTCACTTACCACTTACCTAGTCAGTCATCCTTTCAACAAACATTCATTGAGTGGTGGCAGTGCCCTAACCAGGGCTGGGTCTGGGCTACAGACGGGAGTCCTTCTGGGTCCCAGCACTCAGGTGGGTGAGCAGAGCCTTTAGAAAGCCCATCGGCCTGGGGTAGGGCTGTTTCTGGCACTTCTGGGGCCCCTCCCCATGGTTACCTTTGGTCTCTTCTGCCTGTGCCTCTGGGTACAGCCACCTGACTTCAGGGATCTGCCGGAATGGGAGCCCAGGATACGAGAGGCCTTCCGCCCTGGCGACTTGGACTCCAAGCCCGACCCCAGCCGGAACTTCAGGCCTTACCGAGCTGAAGACAATGATTCCTACGCTTCTGAGGTGGGCCTAGGCCTGAGCGAGCCAGGGGGCGGGTAGGAGGAGAGTGGCTGGGCTTCCCCAAAGCAGAGTGACCCACGGGGAATCTTAGCTGGTGATGATAGGGGTTTTGAGTATCCCATGTGGTTCCAAGCTTCTTGGAAGCCAGGACAAAGAGGGAAACCAGGAAGTTTGGGCTATTCTCATGGCCTGGTAAAAGGAAGCTTTTAAACTCTTTTAAAGAAATCGATTTTTTTCCCTATATTAAATTCTACTGGGAATTCAGTAATTTATGTCATTTAATGGAACCACTAATTTATGTAGCAGGAAGGCAGCCATCTCTACAGTCAGGCTGACTGGGTTCAAATTGTGGTTCCACTATATACTGACTGTAAGTCACTTTACCTCTCTGATCCTTAGCTTCTCACCTTTAAAATAAAAGTGATCCCTCATTGCATTGCTGAAAGGATTAAACACACAAAAAGCCTTAGCTTACGCCTGGTTCAGGTTTGGTGAGAATGAGGAGGAGGAGGATGACGTATCTCTGGGCCTCAGAGGACCTTCCAGAGTGTCTGTGTGACCTTGGGCATGTCCTCACTCTGACTGCAGTTTCCTCATCTGTAACATGGGAGGATTCGAGTCTGTGGTAGCTGTAGAATTGCTAGGAGTCTTTGGTCCTTGAGGATTTCTGGGTGGTTCTGAGCCCCACCCAAGCGTACTGAGCCTCTCCCTAGCACTTCATAATGAAACTGAAGCAGGGAAAGGCTCCTATGGATTCGTTGGGGCATCTCTGAGATGTCTGAACCATGGAGAGCCCTTTGTGTGCCCCAACCTGAGCACCCTTTTCTTCTTGGCATTCCTGGGAAAGCAACTTTGTGGGTCCAGGAAGGCCAGTCTGCTACTGTGCCCGTGGTGTAGCTCTCTTGGAGCTGATGGATCAAACTATCTAAGTGGTCTGAGTTTCCTAGCAGCCATGGCAAAAAGGGAGGAAATCACGAGCTGCTTTGTTTTCATTTTCTGAGAAATCAAAATCACCTGCAGAGAAAATAATTTCCTACATGTATTCAATTATTATTTCATTTAACCCTTCTTTATTGAGTAGTTACAATTTGCCAGGCATAGTGTTAGGTACTGAGTTTAAGGAGAACACCAGAGACAGCAGGTTTAGCCTGGCAAGGATTTTTAGTACAAAACAGGCATATAAGCTAGACCTCAAGTCAGAGTGCCTTCCATTGCAAAATTTCCACATTATTGGCCAGATACTAAATGCCTGGGTTTTTTCCACAGAGAGACATCTTGCCATGTCTGGGAAGGATTTATGTAGGAGTTGGAACTGACATTTCCTTTTTTTTCCCCTCCTGCTTAACATGACAGCTTAAAAACTTTCCTTTGTTACTAGAATTAAAAATTTTTAAATTAAAGTATAACATACATACAGAAAAGCACTTGTAAGTGGACAGGTCACATAATTTTCACAAATTGAACACTCCTATCTAATCAGCAAGCAGATGAATAAACAAGCATGATCTGCCCCCGGGAACCCCCCCCATGCCCTTTTCATCCTGACTTCTAACATAATCAACTAGTTTTGCCTGTGTAGCTGCATATAGCTATAAACACAATTTCCCTTGAAAAATGTAGTTTTATTGTCCCTTGTTAAGATTTTATTATATAGTCATTAAACAACAAATAACTTCAACAAAATCCCTAAGCAGCACTGCATAAAGATATAAAATCAAGATCACACGATTGTCACATACTTAACCACTGTTAACATTTACTGTGTGTGTCCATGTCCTTCATGTTTTTCTGTTAAAATATACATATAAACTTTTCATTGAACTATAACATAATAGTAGACATACAACAAAGGACACTCTCCTTAAGTGTATAGTTGAATGGATTTCTATACATGTAAAAATAGACCCATTAAACACATATATTGACCCCCATCATTATTATCTAAGTTGTTTGTCAGTTTTTGCGATTATAAATAATTGCATCTTTGTGAATCAAAGCTAGTTTCCACAGTATATTACTTTCTTCGAATAAATTTTGAAGAGAAATGATCCGGTTAAAATTATAATGGCTAGATTTGATGTCACTGTTTTGTTTAATCGTCATCACAAAGCACTGTGCCTGATTTGTAATTGAAGGACAGCTTGGGTCTGACTTACTGTTGTTGTTCCCCTACCATCCTCGTCCTCTGACCACAGCTTCTGTCCTCCCCATGCGCTCTCCCTCATTATCTGTGTCCCTCATCCCTACCCCAGATCAAGGAGCTGCAGCTGGTGCTGGCTGAGGCCCATGACAGCCTGCGGGGCCTGCAAGAGCAGCTCTCCCAGGAGCGGCAGCTACGCAAGGAAGAGGCTGACAACTTCAACCAGAAAATGGTCCAGGTGCGTGGTGTCCAGTGCCCTCCCTACACCTACTCCAACCTCCCTTCCCTGAACAGAAGGCAGAAACCTTAGAGGTCCACGGGTTTTCAGAAGGCAAGAATATCGGGGGAAACCCGAGTCTTTCTGCCCCATGCAGCACAGTGGCTGTGGGGTGTTCTGTGCATGTCATTCTGCATTAGCTGTGCTGGTCTGGAATCCTGGGCTTGTCGTTGACTGCCTGTGTGACTTCAGGCCAATCCTATCTCCTCCCTGGGCTCAATTTCCCATCTATGAAATACTGCCCCCATCAGAAGTGAAAACCTGTAGTTGAAAGGCCATAGGCCTTGTCTGTTAATCAAGATGATAGTCCTGGTAAATGGAAAGCATTTATTAAGCCCTTACTGTATGTCAGGACTGTACAATGCACTTCCCACACATTATGTCCTTTAATCTTCATGCCTTCCCCTATGAGGTGTCCCCATTTTACAGATGGGAAAACTGATGCCCAGAGAGCTGAAGTACTTTGCCCAGGATTGCACATCCAGACAGGGTGGGGCTGGGATTGTAATTCAGGTCTCTAGCTCCCTCTTAGTCATGACACAGCATTGCTTCCTAGAATATTACATGTGCTCAGCCTTCCTCACTCCCAGCATGCCCTTTGCTCTCCACGTGGGTTACCCCTCCCTCACACTCATAGCTTCCTCATTGAATGTAAGAGTTCATGTGAAACATTGGCACCCAGTACATGCTTATTATATGATCTCATGGCTTTTAATAATCAGAGCTGTGTTCAAATCCCAGTTGTTTTCACTGATTCAGTAACTGATTGCTGCTGCTTTCATGAGTTTCTATTCCCTGGAGTAGCAGAGGGCAGTGTTTATCTAAACAGAATGAGCTGCTGAACAGAATGATCCCCTGGCAGGGATCACCAACAAGCACCACCCAGATTTTCCTCTTTGCTCTTGTCAGACCCCTGGAATGGGGTGGGGTAGTGCCCCTGAAGACAGCTGGGGTTGCTCACGCTCTTGTCCCCCTTGCAGCTGAAGGAGGACCAGCAGAGGGCGCTCCTGAGGCGGGAGTTTGAGCTGCAGAGTCTGAGCCTCCAGCGGAGGCTGGAGCAGAAATTCTGGAGCCAGGAGAAGAACATGTTGGTGCAGGAATCTCAGCAGTTCAAGCACAACTTCCTGCTGCTCTTCATGAAGCTCAAGTGGTTCCTCAAGCGGTGGCGGCAGGGCAAGGTTTTGCCCAGCGAAGGGGACGACTTCCTTGAGGTATGGTCCCCCTGGCACTGAGACTGGGGCTGGGGACGGTGTGGAGGAGATAGGACCAGGGGGACAGCCAGCTGGTATCAACACAACCCTGAGGCTCACGTACTTAGGAGCCATCAGCTTGCAGGCTTCCATCCCTGCATTCATTCACTCATTCAGCATCTATTTGTGAGAACCAGCCCCTTACTGGGCGCGGTGGCAGGTGCTGAGGATACCCAGGTAAAGAAGACAGACTTGGTCTCGGCCTCACCAGGAGAAAGTCTCGTGGGGGATGGTAGGTCTTTAACACCTCTAATATTTCTTCGTTTCTCTTTTTCACAAACCTCAGAGTCTTTAGCAAGCAACGGTATCTAGGTGAATTTAATAATCCAGTTTTGTTGTTATTGCGTGATCTGCAAATACAGCGTATGTTAATGCTTCTTACTCTTTTAAGCTATAACTTACTACAGTAAAATGCACACATCTTAAGTGTACAGCTGGGGAAGTTTTATAGTGTACCTCCGTATAGCCTCCACCCAAATCACAATAGAGCACATTTCCAGAAGGTTCCTTCATGCCCCAGTCAGTATGGCCATCCCAGCAGTCAGCACTATTCTGACTTCTTACACCATCGATTAATTTTGGCTATTCTAGAAATTCACATAAGTGCATGTAGTCTTTTCCGTCTGCCTTCTTTGGCTCAATATAATTTTTTGAGAGTCATCCATGTCTTGCCTGTAGTAGTTCTTTTTTCTTTTATTGTTTATTTTCGACCTATGAATCTACCTATTTTATTTTATTTATTTAATTCTTTTATTGGGTAACTGTGTTTTTTCCAGGACCCATCAGCTCCAAGTCAAGTCGTTGTCCTTCAATCTAGTTGTGGAGGGCGCAGCTCAGCTCCAAGTTCAGTTGCCATTTTCAATCTAGTTGCAGGGGGCACATCCCACCATCCCGTGCGGGAATTGAACCGGCAGCCTTGTTGTTAAGAGCTCGTGTTCTAACCAACGGAGCCATCTGGCCACCCCTATTTTATTTTATTTTTAATGCTATCCTCAACATATAGCAACGGGTATTGGCTTTCAATCTTTAGTAATAATATCAACTTCCTTTTTTAGATATATTTATTTAACTAGAAAGAGTAGGTCAACTTAAAAACATTAATGATAGTACAGGTAGTATTTATATGTAGCCGGAAACATGAGGAATGGAGCTTTGGGAATGTCTGAAGGACTCACATGGCCCATTTGTCCCTCAGTCTTTGCAGGACCCTTTGCTTCTCAAAGCCCCTGCCTCCCGTCATCAGCATCATGCTAACATTGCTAAGAGAAGGGGGCATGTAGGATGTCATACGTCAGTCACACCCACCTGAGTTGGCACCACTCACCTTAGCCTTTTGGGTACAGGTACTACTGGTCTAGCCCAGATTTGGCCCTCCTTTGGCTTAAGCTACTCTTTCCAGAGCCAGTGGGGCCCAGTGGCACTTCCCAAGTCCCCATGTACTCTTATCAGGGGACCCTTAGTGTAGCCCCAATGCCCCAGGAGCAGGGGATGACGGTTAGGCCTGAACCTGTAGCAAGAGTTCCCTCTTCCCACCCCCAGTGGGGCTCATAGTTCTTCTCCCAGGCACCCGCCTCCTCCCCGAGGGCCTCTTGGGAGAGTCACTGACCATCATTAAATGGACCTATTTCCTGCCGCCTCACCCTGGAGGTGCCCCTATGAGAAGCAGCTTAAAAGCCCAGCATGACTGCCCCTTAAGTATCACCCTTTGTGACACCTGGTACCTCATATTTGAAGGCACTGTCTGCTTTCTCTTCTGTGGCATTTGAAAACATAGGCCCACCTCTCCTATTTGGAAGTCCCACACAAGCCTTTGGGTGAAGCCCAGTTGTTGTTTTTTTAATGAATTTTTAAATTTTTATTTTCTTAATTGTAGAGAATATACATAACATAAAATTTACCATTTTAACCATTTTTAAGTGTACAGTTCAGTGATGTTAAGTACATTCACATTATTGTGTAACCATCACCACCATCCATCTCCAAAACTCTTTTCATCTTGCAGTACTGAAACTCAGTACCTACTGAACACTAATTCCCCCTCCTCCCCTCCCCAGAGTCCCTGGCAATCAACCACTATTCTGCTTCCTGTCCCTATGATTTTGTCTACTCTAAGTACTTCGTATTGGTGGAATCATACAGTGTTTGTCCTTTTGTGACTGGCTTATTTCACTTAGCATAATGTCTTTAAGGTTCATCCACGTTGTAGCGTGTTGCAGAAGTTCCTTTTGTTTTAAGGATAATATTCCATAGTATGGATAAACTATTTTTTCAGCATTACTGAGGTATAAATGACACACAGTAGTTGTATATACCATGTTTCTCCAAAAATAACACTGGGTCTTATATTAATTTTTGCTCCAAAAGACGCATTAGGGCGTATTTTCAGGGAATGTCTTATTTTTCATGTACAACAATCTACATTTATTCAAATACAGTCATGTCATCTTCTTATGGAACATCGTCATAACATACAAAATGCATTCATCTGGCTGACGATCTTAACTGGGGCTTATTTTGGGGGTAGGTCTTATTTTCGGGGAAACATGGTATTTAAGATGTACAAGTTGATGTTTTTATATATGTATATGGAATGATCACTTTAATCAAGCTAATTAACATATCCATTACCTCATATAGTTAACCATTCTCTCTCTGTCTCTCTCTCTCTTTCTGAGAACACTTAAGATCTGTCTTAGCAAATTTCAAGTGTACAATACAGTATTATTAACTAAAGTCACCATGCTGCACATTAAATCTCCAGAATTTATTCATCCCGCATAACTGAATCTTTGTATCCTTTGACTAACATATCCCCATTCTCCCCGCCCCCTGCCCTCGGCAACCACTGTTCTACTCACTGCTTGTATGAGTTCAACTTTTTAACGATTCCACATCTGAGTGAGATCTCGCAGTATTTGTCTTTCTCTGTCTGACTTATTTCACTCATCCTGTCCTTCCGGTCCATCTATGTTGTTGAAAATGGCAGAATTTCCTTCTTTTTTTATGGCTGAATAATATTCTATAGTGTATATGTACCATATTCTCTTTACCCATTCATTCATCAACAGACACTTTGGTTGTTTTCATATCTCGGCTACTGTGAGTAATGCTGCATTGAACACGAGGGAGTACAGATATCTCTTTGAGATCTAGATTTCATTTCCTTTGGATATATACCCAGAAGTGGGATTTCTGGATCATGTGTTAGTTCTATTTTTATATTTTTGGGGAAAACACTATACTGCTGTCCATAGCTGAAACCTATTTTTCGCTGCTATGGAAAATGGTCCCCCACACCCTCCAAAGTGAATTCCCTACAGGCCACGTAGCCTATATTTTAAATTAAATTTTTTCAGGCAAACTCGCCATATTTGGTAAAAATCTTTCTAGCCATTTCCATGTATTACAGTAGCAGAGAGAAACAGAAGCTTTCTTTAGAAAAACAATAAGATGTAAGCGTAGGAGATGAAATATATATGCCTATAACTAATAGAAATATACATATTTATTGAAAAAGACACAATAAGATATAAACATGACCACATATATGTAAAAATAAGTATATACATATATGTAGATGATATGATATAAAGCATATGTGTATAAAATACATTTAAGTACATAATAAAATACATGTAACTATATAAATAATACACTTGATATACATTTATACTTTTGAAGAATATACATATCCACACATGTAAAATTAAAACTATATATGTGAATGATAACCCTCAGATGTTGGGTGTTTGTAGTGTTCTGGGCACTGTCTTAAATGCTTTAAGTGGGTTATTGCATTTCACTTTTACAAATACCCTGTGATGTAGAGACAATTATTATCCCTATTCTACTGCAGTTAAAGAGCTTTGCTTCCTTGTCCTCAATTCTGAAATCCAGAAGCTCTGAGAACTGTTTCTTTGCATCTAACTCAGTTGAAACAAATTGGCCCTACATTCATTTGGCAACAAAACCTTTATTCCATTTCATGTTAATATTCATATGTTTGTAAGGGAAATATTGGTGTCCTTGAGCGCAGGGTGTTACCCCAGATTTTTTCAGGCCTGTTATACAATATACAGTGTAGGTACCATATATATATATATATATATATATATATATATTTTTTTTTTTTTTTTTTTCTTTTTTTTTTTTTCCCCCTTTCTTCTGCCTCCCCCCCAACTCTGGTTCAAGCCATTGTTTCTCAGTCTAGTTGTGTAGGACACAGCTCCCTGGCCCATCCTGGTATTATGAGCCTTGCGCTCTCCCGGCTGAAGCAGTTAGTCGCCAGTCATGGATCGGCTGCTCACAGTAGCTCACGGCAACTCTCGCCGGCTGCTGGCCACTCACGTTGGCCCCCGGCTGCTCACGGCAGCCCAGCATCAGGGAGAGCTGTTGTTCACAATCTTAGCTGTAGAGGCTGGCCTGTAGGTACCATATTATCTTTCTAAATCCCAATTAATTCTGAATTCTAAGCACACCTGACCCTAAGGATTTCAGAGAATCATGCACCTGTGTATATAGTCAGATACTGTATGTATAGGTACTTGTGACCAGGGACAGAATTGGGGTGTTTAGTCACACAGGCCCTGCTGCCCCCACATACTTCCCAGCCTCAGCACCGGCCTGACCCTGAAAACTAGTATTCATTTGGTTTCTAGGACTTTTTTTTGGTTTTTCTTCCACCTCTTTGGTTGCTCTTTCTCAGTCTCCTTGGTCTGACCTTCCATTTCTCCTTGACCTGATCTGAATGTCAGAGTCCCCCCTCAGGGCTCAGCCCTCGGACCTTGTCCCTTCTTTACGTGCACTTACCCCCTTGGAGGGAGCTCATCCATGCTCATGGCTTATATGGCCTTTCCTACACATTGTGAGTCCATCTAGAGTCTACAGAACCTGACCCAGCCGCACTGCCCCCCACAATCTGAACCACCATCATGTCTTGCCTGGATTGTCACCATAGTCTCCTAACTGATCTCCCCGCTTCTGCCCTTGCACCCTTGCACCAAACGAGAGTACCCAGGGCAGATATAGTCAATGTAGATGGTACCCCCTGGAGTTATGCGATATGGGACGCTGTCGCTGCCCTATAATGTGTCTCAACATAGCAGCTAGAGGGATCTTATGAAACTGAAAGTCAGGCTGGTGTCACTCCTTGGTGCACAGTCTTCCCCTGGCTCCCATTTCATCCGGAGTAGAAGCCAAAGTCCCCACAATGGCCTGCTCAACCAGCCTGTTCCCCATACCGCTCTCACTTCCTCAAATAGACATGTTCCCACCTCAGGGCCTTTGCATTGGCTGTGTCCTTTTCCTGGAATTATGCTCATGGCTTATTTTCTTACCTCCTCAGGACTTCGCCCAAATATCACCTTCTCTCTAAGGCAGGGGTGTCAAAACTGCGGCCCGCGGGCCAACTGCGGTCTGCAATCCATTGTTAATTGGCCCGCAGCAAATTCCAAAAATATATTTAGTTTACTTAAATAAACCAGGTGAGGCAATACGTACTTCACCTCGAGTGAGCGGCCCGGCTGTTTGTGTATTTTACCGCATATGGCCCTTGGTGAAAAACGTTAAAAAAAGTTTGGACACGAGCACCCGCATACAGCACATCCTAGCTCCTTTTCCGGCTCTCTTTTTCTCCATAGCACCTGCTATCATGTGATATTCCATACACTTAATGACATTTCATACATTCCCTATATTTGTTTGTTTTCTTGCTACTGGAATGGAAGCTCAGGGTTTTTTGTCTGTCTTGCTCACTGATGTATCTCCAGCTCTGAACACAGATCTGGCTCATGGTAGGTGTTCAATAAATATTTGTTGAATGAATGATGAAAGTGCACCCGAGTCAGAAAGCGGCTTCCTTCTAATGCTTTCCTGTTCTGAACTAGTACCCGGTCTCCTTGGTTGGCCCTGGACTTCTAATCAGGTTCCATCAGCAGCAAACCCTGCCTCCCAGGAAATCTCCTTCTGTCTACCCAAACCTTTGGTTCTCCTTTCTGTAATTATAGGGGTGCCTGTGGCCCTTATATTGCAGCCACGCTGCCTACCTTGACCCAGCCTGACAACATGGTCATTTATGAATAGCTCTCAGGGATGCTTCATGGTCCTTTTGGCGGGAGAGATGGTGGGAGCACAGAAGGGCCTGACTCTCCAGCTCTGCTCCTCAGCCTAGACGGCACCCAGGGTGCCAAAGTCAAATGTTGGAAAATCAGTGCCCAGCTGGGTGCCTTTGGTCCGTCCTGCACCATAAACCCCATTCTTTCTTCCTGATTGGCTATATAGTCCCATATCTGTCTGGGCCACTAACCTGAATCCCATCCCCCTGAGGGTCAGACCCCCAGGCATGATGCCCTGCCACCCCCTGTTGAGTGTGGTTTTTTAAAAATAGGTAAATAGCATGAAGGAGCTGTACCTGCTAATGGAGGAAGAGGAATTAAACGCCCAGCATTCTGACAACAAGACCTGCACGGGGGACAGCTGGACCCAAAACACGGTTTGTTCTCAGCCTACTCCCAGTGCTGTCCGATCCCTTTGTTCCTTTGTCTGTTTCGTGATCACTTCCTGCCACCTTCATTTGCACTCGGCACTGGAGCTGCAGAGGTTATTGCCTGGTCACTGGCCCCGGTGCTCAGTGCTGTGGGCCACATAGGTCATCCCAGGGCAGTGACAGAGGGCCAGATGATGGACTGTCACAGGCAAGAGAGCAATTAATTCTGTTTGGAGTATAGTGGACGGTATCACAGAGAAGCGGTCATAGGTGGTGAATTTTGAAGGATAAGTAGGAATTTACCTAATAGAGAAAGGGGAAAGGCCATTCTGGACCAAGAGAACTGTGGGTACAGAGGTGTGGCAAGGTATTGTTGGATTGGCTGCATCTTGGGATGTACATAGTTGGGGGAAGGACCCCAGGCCGGGATCATGAAGAGGGGCCTTATGGTCTGGAGTAAAAACCCTCAAATCAAGCCATAGGATAGAGAAAGCAATAGAGTCAGGTTCCTAGGGGCGCAACAATGGGAACGGGTGGGAAACAGGTCCTGGGCCAAGGAGAGAAGATTGGGCCCATTCAGGCAATCAGGGAGGCTCCATGGTTCAGACTCCTTATCTGGCCCATGGTGGGTCAGAGAGGCAGATCCTGAGAAAGGAGATGGATCCAGGGCCTTGGTGTTGCAGGGCCTCGAAGAAGCCAGGGCTCAGCTTAGATTTAGGCTGAGTAATTATTGCTGTAACTGTGTGAAGCTGGGACGCACGGTCAGCCTAGGAGGTGGCCAGGACGGAGATGACTCAGCTCAGAAAACTCGGGGCTGAGACTGCATGGATGAGATAATCCGAGAAGTTGAGGGACTTGCCCGAGGCCTGGTAGAGTCCTGGGCTGGACTCTGGGTGAGTGCTCCCAGCCCAGGCTCCCCTCCCTGCCCCTCAAAAAGCTCCTGACCCAGGTCTTGCCCCCGTCTGCAGCCCAACGAGTACATCAAGACACTGGCTGACATGAAGGTGACACTGAAGGAGCTGTGCTGGCTGCTCCGGGATGAGCGCCGTGGTCTGACTGAGCTTCAGCAGCAGTTTGCCAAGGCCAAGGCCACCTGGGAGACGGAGCGGGCAGAGCTCAAGAGCCACACCGCCCAGGTGAGTCTCCCACCTGTCAGAGACATCTACCCCTTCGGCTGTCAGATTTGGGAGCAGGATGTCCAAAGCATGCTTCTAGAAGCATAAGAACCTCACCTTGTGATCCCGAGAAGGCAAGAGACTTGCCTAGAGTCACACAGCAAGGGTACCAGAAACAGTGGGAACTGGGAGTTACAGAGCTGGGAAGGAAGGTAAGGGATTGACCAAAGGGCATGGGGGCATCAAAGGCACCTCGGCTGCACCATCGGCTCACAGGTGAGGCCAAAAACACTTAGTGCCTGTCTGTACCTGGTAACGTCCTTCACATACACGCCCAGATTCCAGCTGCCTGCTGTCTTCATTCTTGCCCTCTTCTCCTCATAAGAATCCCTTAACCCCCTGCTACCGGGCTCTGTTCTGTTCACTCAAACTGAGGGACTTCTCTCCCCACAACCCAGCTTGACCAAAGGAGCCTCAAGCAGAACTTTGGGGGTTTGGTCTCTGCTGTGTACCTGGAGGCAAGTTGCTGCCCTGCTCTGGTCTTCTCAGTGAGAGGGTGGGCTTATTCCCACTCAGAGAGAATGCTCTGACCCCCACCACACCCCACACCCCAACTCTGCAGAGCCCAGCTTCCTCCAGCCTGCCACTGCTGCAGGCTGCTTTCCTGAGCATCATGGACCCCTTGGAGGTGGGTACACTCGTTATCTCTGCTGGAAAAGTGACAAAACAGGCATAGAGGAGTTCTGTTTCTTTCCCAAGGTCACCTAGCTAGTAAGTCACAGACATGACCCTCGCTCCCCAAACTTCTGCCCCTTCACCTCCCCATGACCATGATGTCACCTTCTCTGTACTCACAGACTCTGACTTCCCAGCGCCACCATTCTCTCCTCCTAACCCTCCCTGCAGATCTCACAGTTCCTGCCCCATCTGCGCATTCGACTGTCCACTGCTCCTTCTGCCCTCCCAAACCCAGCCATTCCAGGTGTCCCTCCCCACTGGGAACCTGAATGGCCCCATGAGAGTTAAGATGTCAGACCACAGCCTGGCGGGTGTGGGGTGCATCGATTCTTGAGGTTGCATGTTTACCTCCTGCGATTTGAAGCTGAGAAAGCCATTATGCAGGAGTAATTCCTGGACACATTACATTACTGTGTGAGCATGTCCCCCACTAACCCTAATCCATAACGCTGGTACAAGTTGATGAAGTACCATGACAAGCATTAACTAAGAACCTCTGCCATTTTGTAGCTGTGTGACCTAGGACAAATAACCTACCTCTCTGAACCTCTTCAAGCTCCTGTGCAGAATACCGAAAATGGTAGTTATCTTGCCGAGTTTGCATGAGGTTACTGAGCTAATGCCTGAAAGGCTGTTAGCACAGAGCTTGGCGTGTGGGAAGAACACAAGCCTTGATTGGGAGGAGAGGTTAGTTCTGAGTGGGAAGGTGAGTGAAGGCTTCCCAGGTTAGGGGTCCTCCGGGGAGGAGCTCTCTCCGCCTGCCACCTGCTGGCTTCCTGCAGGGCAGAAGGGTAGAAAAGAGGTGACTCCTGATGCCAGCTCCCAGTTTGTTCTTCCTTTTGCAGATGGAGCTGAAGGCTGGGAAGGGCGCTGGGGAGCGGGCGGGGCCCGACTGGAAGGCAGCTCTGCAGAGGGAGCGGGAGGAGCAGCAGCACCTCCTGGCTGAGTCCTACAGCGCTGTCATGGAGCTGACACGGCAACTGCAGATCAGCGAGCGCAACTGGAGCCAGGAGAAGCTGCAGCTGGTGGAGCGGCTCCAGGGTGAGAAGCAGCAGGTGGAGCAGCAGGTAAAGGAGCTGCAGAACCGCCTGAGCCAGGTGAGGCCTGTCCCAGCCCAAGCTGGCTCAAGCCACAAGGGGGAGTCACTGTAGGAAGAGACGGGGGTAGGATCTCCTTCAGGTATAGCTGGATCTAGGTGCTCAGGGAATACAGTAGGGACGAGGTCTTTCTCTCTGCCAGTCTCTTAGGCTTGCTTTCCTCTGTACTTTACTCTTAAATTAAGCAAGCTCTCCTCAAATATAGCCAAGGTTAGTTTTGTGCTCATATCCTCACAGCTGAGCAATTGCAATAGAGTTTTCCTTTTCCACAAAGCTCTGATTGGCCAGGTGTGAGTCATGTGCCCACTCCTTGGAGCCTGCCAAAAGCTAGGAACCAAGAGGGAAGAACCAAGGTGGGAATTCTCCCCATGGGAATCCTCCTACCAAAAGACAGGGGAAACGAAAAACAATCACTGACCATTATCCCCACTGCAGTTCACATCAGTTGAACTGCTGTTTAGCGTTCCTAGTATGGATATTTTGCACATACTGAGCACTCTGGTGGGTTTCAGCTGCTGTTTAGCTGATCTAGCTGTTCCAGAGATTGTAGTATGAATTAACATAGTAGTAACAACAGTAATAGTATACAATAGCATTGGATATATGTCATCTTTAAGGGTACCTGTAAGTGGTTACTTTCAGGATCATTTCCCAAATCCACCTTGTTGGTAGCTCAGAGCTGCGGCTACCCACTGGGAAGGTGGCTCCTAGTTCGTGATCCGGGTCCTCCGGGCTGCAGAGAGGAGCCTGGGGAGTGGCTCTGCCCACAGCGGGGCCCTGCACCAGCTTTGCTCACCACTGACCGCCCTCTTTGCCGTTTCCCAGCTGCAAAAGGCTGCTGACCCCTGGGTCCTGAAGCACTCAGACCTGGAGAAGCAGGACAACAGCTGGAAAGAGGTGAGTGGGATACAGGCCGCTCTTGTTTTCTTGATTCCTGGATACACTGAAAAATCCCTCACTTGTGGGGATGCGACAGAGAGGATGCTAACCTGTCCCACAGGTCATGCCCTCACACCTTGGGCTCCTCAGCCCTGGGGCCTCTACCCTCACGGTTCCAGCCTATGGTGTGGGACACGTGAAGGACCCTCTGCCTCTAAATCACCATGTGATCTTGGGCAAGTCACTCTCCCTCTCTGGGCTCCGGCTGCCTCGTTGGTAACATGAGAATCACGTTTTCTGCCTTAGCCCAGTCCTGATTGCAGAGATCAGTTAGGTCACGTGGGTGAAGTTTGCTCCTAAGCCTCAGGTACATTGTCCATATAGCAACACGCTGAGGAACCAAACAGTGAACAGACGGGCCTTTGCATCGTCCCAGGTAAACCTCATGACAGCCTGAGGAAGTGGTGTTTTGTCAGGAAACTTGGTTGCAAGCAACAAAAACTGATTCTGGAGAACTGAGGCAGGAGAGGATTTTATTAGGGGCTCAAGAGGGCTGGTAAGGGAGGTTCGGAAAACTGGTGCAGGTCCTGGGAACCAGGTCGAGACAAACCCAGAGCAGGAAGCTTCAGGTCACTGCTGTCACCGCCAACTGGACAGCAGCCATTGGGTGCTGCCACCACATTCACGTTACGTTCTAAACAGGTTCTGCTTTTCCTTGGGGATCTCTCTGAGAGCTCCCATTGGCCACGCCTAGATCACATGGAGGCGGGGTTAGAGGCACGGTCACCAGAAACTGACCAATGGCATTCTAGATCGTTGCTGACATCATTCCTGCTGGACAAGAGGAGACTCAGGCGTGTGGGGTCCAGGGTCAGCTCCCTCAGGGGGTGCTGGTGGCCAAAACTGACCCTTCTTGTCTCTCTTGACAGACACACAGTGAGAAGATCCACAACAAGGAGGCTGTTTCTGAAGCTGAGCTTGGGGGAACTGGCTTAAAGAGGTACTGACATTCCCTCCCCCACTCTGCCCTGCACGCCTGCCCCCTGCTCCACCCTGCACCTGCCTCGCCCCTTTGCCTCTCTTCTCTCCCATGCCCAATGTGCCTCCCGCTGCACCTCAGCAGGGCTGGGAGAACTCGGGGATATGGTTTCTATGCTACTTAGGAGCTGGGGAACTTGGGGCGATGAGAATTCCTGTCTATAATTTGTTTGATTCTGGGCATGGAAAACTGGGGCCCCCACATACCCTAGCTGGGAAAGAAACTGTATAACTCCTCTTGGGGTTCTTTCTTCTTCTGCCGGGAATTAGGAGAGTCAAGCTGGACCCCCATTCCTGGGATTACTGAGCATCCTCCTCTGGGCCCAGCCCTATGCTGTGGCCAGGAAGACCCCGAGGGCTCAGAACCATGTCTCCGCCATTAGGAAACTCATGAAAGGAGTGAGAGCAACAGAACCTCCCAGGGGCCATGGGAGCATCCGGAAGCCAGATAGGCGGATGGGCTATGGAGACAAGTGTGGGGTTTGAATTCCAGCTCCGTTGTTTCTAGCTCTGTGGCCTTGAGCTGTATGTCACATCTCTATCTGGTGGGGATAACAGAAGCTGCCTCCTAGAGGTCCTGAAGGACTGTGGTCTGACCTGTGAGACGCACTTACACAGGCCTGGCATTTTCAGTCATCAGGCAACACAAGCGCCAGCTCTGTGCTGGAGGTTTAGTGGAGTCTTCGTTTGGGTTCCCCCAAAAGCAAAGACAAGGATTTGAGACCTTATCTCAAAGATCCTGAGACAAGGGTTTGTGTGCAAATGATTTATTTGGGAGAGGATTCCAGGAAACACTTGGAAGTGAGACAGGGAAGGGAAACCAGCTGTAAAGGGGGTATTATTCCAAGGGCAACCCAAGCTCAGTTTCCCTGGGGAACTCTGGGAGCCAGGGTGGAGCATGCAACTCAATGTCATCTCACTCGAGGACCAAAGAGCCACCAAACCCCACCCATTGTTTGCTGAGGGCTGCGTTGAGGGGTGTGCACGCTGTGGTGTTTCCAGCTTCCTCTGTGAAGGCCACGTGTGCTCCTGCAGTCGGAAAACAAGCCCTGGGGTAGAGAATGGCAGGTGCTCAGAGCATGCGGTGTTGGGTGTGTAGGTGTGAGTGCTGAGGGAATGGGGGGCGGGGCTCCAAGAGAAATTTCCACAAGAGGTGAGCAGGGCGGTGGTGGTCCCTGCCCCCGTGTCACAGGGACCAAGAAGGAAGACCAGAGTGCGGGCTAGGCGGGTGTTACCTCCCACCAACACTACTCTTCTTTCCTCTATGCTTCCTAGGACCAAATCTGTTTCTTCCATGTCGGAGTTTGAAAGTTTGCTTGACTGTTCCCCCTACCTTGCTGGTGAAGCCGCCCGGGGCAAGAAGCTGCCCAATAACCCTGCGTTTGCCTTTGTGGGCACCCAGCCAGTGGACCCAGAGAAGGATGCCCAGGCACAGCCACAGGACTGCAGCCACCTGGGTGCCCTGGCCTGCCAGGACCCGGCAGGGAGGCACATGCAGCGCAGTTACACGGCTCCCGACAAGACAGGCATCCGCGTGTACTATAGCCCTCCAGTGGCCCGGCGCCTGGGCGTCCCCGTGGTCCACGATAGGGAGGGTAAGATCCTCATCGAGCCCGGCTTCCTCTTCACCACTGCCAAGCCCAAAGAGTCGGCCGAGGCCAACGGGCTGGCCGAGAGCTCCTACGGCCGGTGGCTCTGCAACTTCTCACGGCAGCGCCTGGACGGGGGCCCAGGGGCCAGCCCCGCGGCTGCCGGGCCGGGCTTCCCAGCAGCCCTGCACAACCTGGAGATATCGGGCAACATGAGCGACGATATGAAGGAGATCACCAACTGTGTGCGCCAGGCCATGCGCTCGGGCTCGCTGGAGAGGAAAGTGAAGAGCACGTCCAGCCAGACGGTGGGCCTGGCCAGCGTGGGCACGCAGACCATCCGCACGGTCAGCGTGGGCCTGCAGACCGACCCGCCCCGCAGCAGCCTCCACGGCAAGAGCTGGTCACCCCGCAGCTCCTCGCTGGTGTCCGTGCGCAGCAAACAGATCTCCTCCTCCCTGGACAAGGTGCACTCGCGCATCGAGCGGCCATGCTGCTCGCCCAAGTACGGCTCGCCGAAGCTCCAGCGGCGCTCCGTGTCCAAGCTGGACAGCGCCAAGGACCGCAGCCTGTGGAACCTGCACCAGGGCAAGCAGAATGGCTCGGCCTGGGCCCGCTCCACCACCACGCGGGACAGCCCTGTACTGAGGAACATCAATGACGGGCTGTCCAGCCTCTTCAGTGTGGTCGAGCACTCGGGGAGCACGGAGTCCGTCTGGAAGCTGGGCATGTCCGAGGCCCGGGCCAAGCCCGAGCCCCCCAAGTACGGCCTTGTGCAGGAGTTCTTCCGCAATGTGTGCGGCCGAGCCCCGAGTCCCACCTCGGCAGCAGGGGAGGAGAGCACCAAGAAGCCGGAGCCCCTCTCCCCGGCCAGCTACCATCAGCCGGAGGGCATGGCCAGGATCCTGAACAAGAAGGCAGCCAAGCCAGGCAGCGGTGAGGAAGCCAGACTCTCTGTTCTGCCCCAGGTGGGGAAGGACGGTGTCCTCCGGGATGGAGATGGAGCCCTGGTCCTTCCCAATGAGGTAGGTGGATGGGGCTGCCCTTTTTCTTGGGAGGCGGGTTGGCTTATGAGGTCCAAGCTCTTCTGGTTTTCCAGCTCAGGGAATGTAGTTCATGTGTTTCAAAAAGTTTTTGTGCTAGTCTGGAATGGGGGTTGGATGGCCCCATGGAAGGACACGTGACCGGAATACCGCGAGCAATGGGCGTGGCTTCACTAGCTGCTTTGCCACCACATCCCAGAGATTGCCAGCATCCCCCACAGGGAAGGGGTGTGCTCACTTCTCTCCCGCCACCAATGGTGTGCTAGAGCTGCCTCATGTGGTTCGTGAGAGCCAGGTGTGTGTGTCTCTGTGTTCAGTGACATCACCTTGGTACCCTGAGATTGGCCACAGTGGGAGGGCTTACACCATGAAAACTGGCAAATGCCACAAGTCAGGGCCTCTCCCCTCACTCCTGGGAAGCTAGTTCTTAAACATTTATCAGCATCCCCCCCATCCCACCCCACGAAGCCTCCATGCCTCAGTGCTCTCATTTTCTCTGAGACTCTTTTGCTGCACTCCCCCCTCCTGATAATCAGTTTCAGATTTCATGGGGGAATTATTTGCATATTAGTAAAAGAAAGCATTTAAGTTAGCATCGCAGAGAGGGAAATGGTAGCGTATCTCATGGAACCTGAGGGCCGGGACCCGAAGGCCTCAGCAGCTTCTCTCTGTCTCCCTCTCCTCTCTCTTGAGCTTCATTTTCTCTGTCCTCTTCCTTCTTCTCTTTCTCTGTTGCATTTGCATATGGTCAGGAGGGCTGTCTGAGCTCTGGTTTTATAACATCTCCCAGGCCAAGCTCCTGAGAGAGGCTATCTCAAATCCCTGTCTCCCAGTTCCACATTTTTGGTCCAGCCCGAGTCCAGTGGACTCCCTGGGTGTAGTCAGGAGTTGCTGTCAAGTGGTGTGCGGGGTACTCAGTGAGGGTTGCGGGTGGGTGGGGCACAGAGCTGGGATGGGCTATGATTGGCCCACTGGTATGTATTGTATGTTTAGGTGGTTTCTAGTTTTTCCCTATTATAAGTAATTCTATGGTGAATAGCTTGGTCCAAAAACATGTTTCCACATTTCAGATTACTTCCTTAGGTTCAAGTTGCAGACATGGGATTACAGGATAAAAGAATATACATTTTTAATGGTATTTGATAAATGTTGCCAACTTGTCTTTTAAAAAACTTTGTCCGGTTTCTATACCCCCCAGCCGTGTGTGGTGAGTGCTTTTCTTCTCTGTCTTCTCACCCAGCTGGCTGAATTTTTTAAAATCTTTCACATATTTCTATTTTTTAACTTTTTAAAAACTTTTCAATTGAATATACATATGAGCATATCATAAGATATGGATCACTAGATTCTCACAAACTGAACATACCCATTTTATTAGGGTTCTCTGGAGAAACAGAATCAGTAGGTGCTGTGTGTGTGTGTGTGTGTGTGTGTGTGTGTGTGTGTGTGTGTATAATTGGTTTATACCAGTATTATAACAGATTAGTTGCTGTGATTATGGGAGCTGACAAGTCCCAAGATCTGCATGGTGAGTTAGCAGGCTGGAGACCCAGGAGAGTCCATGGTTTAGTTCCAGTCTGAGTCCAAATGCCTGAGAACCAGGAGAGCCAGCTGTGTCATTCAGTATAGCACATGTATCTGTTGTAGTTCCGTTCTGAAGGCTGGCAGGCCTTGAGACTCAAGAAGAGCCGATATTTCAGGTTGAGTCTGAAGGCAGGAAGAAAGCCCATGTCCCAGCTTGAAGACCATCAAGCAGGAAGAATTGTTTCTTGCTCAAGGAAAGTCAGACTTTTGTTCTACTCAGGCCTTCAACTGATTTGACAAGGCCCACCCACATAAGGGAAGGCAATCTGTTTTACTCAGTTTACCAATTTAAATATTAATCTCACAGACACACCCAGGATAATGTTTCACCAACTACTGGGCACCCTGAGATCCAGTCAAGCTGATGCATAAAATTAACCATCACACCCATATAACCACATCTACATCAAGTAACAAAGGTTCAAAGTTGGCTGTACTTTGAATGTTGATTCTAAAGTTGATCCAGATATTTTTCAGTATGTAAAATGTACATGTTACCCATTGACCAATATTTCTATGCATGTAGCCTGTGGAAATAGTCACAGAGGTGGGAAAACATATTTTTGTATAAAGAAATGTATTGCATTATTAATAAAAATTGCTAACATTTATTAAGTACTTAATCGGCACTATGCCCGACGCTTTCCATATCATATCTGATTTAACCCTCACAACAACTTTGAGAAAGGTATCATGTCCCTCATCTTAGAGAGAAGGAAATCAAGGCTCAAAGATTTAAGTAACGTATCCAAGGTCACACAGCTGGTAAGTAGCAGGGCTGGGATTTGAACCAAGCATTCTATTTCTATAACAGCACTTTTAACCATTGTCCCTGTGTGTGTAATAGTAAAATAATAAAAACGACCTAAATGCACATCAAAAATGAATTGGACAAATTAATTAAGGTATTTCCACTTGGTGGAATAGTAGTCAGCTATTAAAAAGAAGGAGATCTAGACATACATAGTGACAGAAAAGTGTTCATGTTTTGCAATTGCAACACAGGCTGTAAGGGCTGAGTCCGGAGTCCTGGCCTGGCTGGCCATCCAACCCCTGGGTGGTCAGTGCCTCCTCTCTCCTTCTGACTTCCTCCCTCCCTCCTCCTAGGATGCTGTTTGTGACTGTAGCTCCCAGTCTCTCACCTCCTGCTTCGCGCGGCCGTCCCGCTCAGCCGTCCGCCACTCTCCATCCAAGTGCAGGCTGCACCCTTCGGAGTCCAGCTGGGGTGCGGAGGAGAGGGCAGTCCCCCCAAGCGAGTGACAGAGCAGCTGAGCTCCCCATCTCAACCAGCCCAGTCCATGGATAGGCGAAGGGAACCAACAGACGGGAGGACCATGCCCTCTGCATCACCTCGCCCTGGGGAACACGAGCTGCATCACGGTGAAGAGAACAACTTTCCCATCCAGGTAAAGCAGGGTCTCCTGCTGACCACTGGGTGGCGATCTCCGACTTCCCAGGGGAAGGCAGTGAGTGGGAGAAAGACCAAAATGGGGCTTCGGAAGCATCTCCAGAGAGATCCGTTGGGAACCCATCCCTGGATCCTAAAGGAGGGCCTTGCCTGGTTTTACCCACATCCACTTCTCCGAAGAGCTGAGGAAAGGATACGCTTGTGGTCACACCCCTCAGGGAAAGGGCTGGCAGAGCTGTACCTTGCCAATCACACCCCTTTCATGGGAGGAAACACCAATGAGAAGAACAGGCTTTGGCCTAGGGCTCAGCTTGGGGTTCCTGGTGGAGCTGGGCTGGGCATGATACCCAACCCTTCCTTCCCTCCAGTGCCTCTTCCTCCTCCCAGCCCTGCTGCTCTGGATCGCTGTGACTCTAGGGGGTATGATAGGGCAGTAGCCAGGGCCAAATATCTGCTTGGAATCCCAGAGCCTTAGATCTCTCTGCCCAGAGCCCGGATCTAGCAAGGATGGAAGACGAGGTGGGAATGTGTGGGGCTTGGTGTCGGGGAGCCACTGGAACTGCCTCCCTTGCCAAGGTGACAACCGTCCCAGGAGATTTCTTGAAGACAGAAATAGGTTGAGTCTCTCTCAAGACCTGGTGCACAGATAAATGCCTAAATGCAAACGCCCCACTGCCTTGATCACGGGGCCTCTTTCCACGGCACCCTAGAGGGGGCGCCACATCACCACTGTGTTTACATCCTGCGGCTGGTGGAAGGCAGATGTATTCCCCACAGAGACTCCCTGGCCAGGCCAGGCGAAGGAAACACTCCAAAAGCCTGGCGCCCCAGGACACAGCGGTAGACGGGGGCCTAGAAACACATTTCTTGCCTATATTGTTTATTTTAATTTTTCTTACTATAAATATTTAAGGTGGTTTTACTTTATTTTAATAATTTAATTTACCCCAAAGTCCCTAAGGTAATTTATTGCAGGTTGAGACATGTATTCTTGCCCCTGGGACAACGCAAGGTTTCTAACACTATGGACAGGAGTGGGTTCCCCTATATGGATGAGGCAGCTCAGCAGCCGAGCTCTGGTCTCCTGGTCAAGTTTGGGGGTCCCCCAACAGAGCTGGAGTCCTGCAGCTTGCTCCCCCAACACCACTGACCATTGGCCTCCGAGCACTGCTTTTCACTCAACACCTGGTACTTGCCCGGTACCCAGCAGTCAGTCTGTAAATGCTCGCTGACGGGCTGGAGGGCTGGACCGATGTCACCACTTCCCAAACATTCTCCATTTCCCTTCTCATTTTCCTTCCTCCCTCTGACACCTTTTTTTATGAGTCAAACGTGGGTCCTTAGGCTCTGTCAAGAGCACAGAGATCTCGCCAAGTTCCCCACGTGAGAATTCGCAGGAAAACAGGCGTGAACTCCGAGAATGTTGTTTATTGCAGCTTTGCACATGGATCTGAGAGTGTCTGCCAGCCTGCCTGAGTTCTCACCAGCCTGCCAGCCTTTTCACCAGCCTCTCTCCTTAGCCTTATGGCCTCTCCTGGCTCTTCTCTCAGCCCCAACTTCACTGCCCACCCTTCCCTATATTCCAAGCTGCTCAAGCCACCAGATGGATTGCAACGTGGCTGATTGCAGTGTGGTAAGGAGGTGTCAGGTGGCCTCCCCTTGACACCAGTGAACCCATTTTGGTTGCGCACACACACACACACACACACACACAGATAGATATGTGGCCCTCCTGTAGCTGGTGGGGGCTCAGAGTGGAAATGCCAGGATGAAATGGTTTGTCTGTGGAATTCCCCATCAGGAAGACCAAAAGCCAGCAGCTTTTCTAGTTTGTCCACAGGACTCTGGAGATGTCTCTGCATTCCCACCTGCTCCTAGTTCTGCCCTTTCAGGGTCACCTGAACCAGTTACCCAAAGTCTTTCACCTCCATTTCCTATCGACAGAATATCGGGGTCATGTCTGACCAGCCACTTCCTCGTTCCATAGTGACTTGTGTGGGCAGAGCATGCATCCCTCCCATCCAAGAGGTCAAGGGGCCCCTTCAAGGTTACCTCCAGGGGAGGGGATTCACAACCACAGGCTACAAGCCACCAGAGGCCTTCTGCCACCTCCCCAAGCTCCAGAGGGCCAGGGAGTCTGCATTCTCAGCCTTGGGGAGAAATTCATGATACCTGAACCCTGTGGCCTACGGACCACCCAGCCTTACCATCGTCCTCGTCCAAGATTGTCCTTGCCACCGTTGTTGTCTCAGCGCCTGGACGCCTGGCCCCCAGCCCGTGTCAGAGGCTCCAGCTCTTGGTTTTCAAAAGTCCCAGTTTCTACTTCCTGCATGCCACTGTGCAAGCTCACTCACCACTCTTCCTTTAGAAGCCTCTGGACGTGGGGCTAGATGGGGTTGAAAACGTTTTCTGTAAATAATTGATTTGGTTTGATTTTTAGCATTTTCAGTAGTAACTGGTTGTGTTTTCTTTTGGGGGGTGGGGGGATTGGTTTGTAAAAACTCTCTACTCTTTTGGAATGTAATTTCTAAGTTTGTTTGTTTCTTCAAATGCCTTTTAAGTCTTGGTAACATTCCCAAAGCAGAAAACTGCCTGACCCTCAGTGGGGATTCCCCTGGAACATCGGGGTCCCAGGAAGGAACTCTGCCCTTCTCTTTCTTCCCTTCCTACTCCCCCTCGACCTTTTTACTCCTGGCACCTTCCTCCTTTTCCTCCTCCTTCCCCTCCTCCTCTATCCTTTTTGCCCATCTCTACTCTCTTCAACCAAAGTCGCGAGGAACCCTGGGGTCTTAATCCACTACAGCTCTAGATCTAGGCTTGGGTCCATGGTGTTGGCACTTGGTGAGGGGGAAATGGAAGACCAGTTGGCATGGTTGACCCTAAACTGGGCCACCTTATGTTTCTTATATCAGACCTCTTTCCAGAGCCAAATTAGACCTTCCTGGGGGCCATGATGTCTGTATCTGAAATGAAAATCTTACCACTTTGGTGCATTAGTGGCTTTAGACCCTGTATGCACAAGGCATCAGAATCCAATTCCCCTTCTCCCTGGCAGCCCCATCGCCCCAATTCTTTTCCACAGCAAAGGCTGACCAATTTCAAAACACCTCCAAGAGGTCTTGCTTTCTATGAACTCAAAATGCCCCCCCCCCCCAGTCTCCCGAGACGCTCTTCTACCGGCTGCCCTCCCAGGTGACAGTTCAGGGCCCCCAAAACTTGACCCTCTTACACCCTGATCACCTCATGGCTCCATCATGCCCCCCCCATTCACGGTTTGCTTTCACGGTTTCATCACCCAGCCTGTTCTCCTCTTGCCCACCCAACTTCCAGGCTCTTCCTCCCTCTCCCCTCCCATCCAGAGTGTCTTCCCCTTCCAGCCTCATCAGCACCCCAAGTTCCCACTTCCTCTTTGTTAATAATAATAATAATGACCCCCTGCACTCTCCACCTAGAGCACTTTACTATTTAGAAATCGCTCCTCCATCCCACATTTTTTCCCAACCTCTTGGGGACAACTCTGGGAGGCAGCCTTGGCAGGACAGGGGTTAGTGCTCCCATTTTGCCAATAAGGAACCTGAGGCTCAGGTCTCGTCACCTAACTGGGAAGTCATCGAGTCTAGACTAGAACCTGGGTCCATTGGATTCCCCAGCCCAAACTCTGTCCTGCTTGCTATGCAAACTCACTGCCCCACTGGGGACGTTTGTATGGATACAGGACACCCAAAACGTGCCACTGCCCAACCCAGAGATGAAAGCAGTCCACCCTGAATCACTGGATCTGTGTGTCCCAGAGGGTGATCTGGGGTCCCCTTGCATCAGAATCCTCTGAGAGCTTTCCAAAATGCAGCTTCCTGGGCCCCACCCATACTTTCTGGGCCAGGAACCTGCATATTTCACAAACTCCCAGGGAGGTGCTGAGCACCAATGACCACACTGAGTTCACAGCCCTGACCAATTAGGCCATCTTCCTTTGAACCAATAACCACGATGCTATATTTAAAAAGAGCACCGTGCTGGGAATTAGGGGGACCTCGTCCACATCCCAGCTCTGATTTGGTTTAATAACCCTGAGAATTTCCAGAAAGCATCAGAGGCCATTTACAATCAAAGGCATACTACAACAGAAATAGAATCTTTTTAAATCTTAGTTTCATAAGACAACATAAATAGAAAGTCAAAAAAACAAGAATCATCATTCCCCAAATCGACCTGATGTAATCGTCATAACCACGCGATTAAAATGTACTCTGTGCCACTGAATTTCCGAAGTGTACCTTTTTTTTTTTTTTTACTGTGCTTCAAGTAAGTAGATAAGAGAGTTATAAAAAGAAATTTACTCTTGAGTTTCCTGGCATTCGTGGTAAAAAGAGAAACACATCAGGTTCCATAACTGCATCTTCCAGGCGGGAAGCAAGCTTACGTGCCCCAGGATACCACTCTTTCTGCTACTAATTTATCGTATGCGTCCTTTCTTGAAAGACTACTAAGCCAGTTGGTGTTTCAACAAGGAAACCTGTAAGGTGTAAGGATATTTTCCAGGCAACTATTTTTTTTAAAAAAAATAACAAACTGCCACCAACTTGAATGACCTTGGCCTCAGATCATTTGGCTATTCTGTGCCTCAGTTTCCCCAGTTATAAAGTGGGGAGACTGTCTTTCTACCTCACATGGCTGTGGTGAGGATCACATACAATACCCTGCCTGCGAGTCTCCTTGGAAAAGCGTAAGGTCCTACACAAATGTAAAGTAGTCTGATCACACGCCTTGTCCGGAGGCCAGACCCTCAGTGACCTGGCCCTGGGGGTCCCTTCTCACCCCCCTCACTAGTCTTAATGAATAGAAAGGGGGCTGCAAAGTCATCTGCACCAACCCCCCTCGCTTTTTTTAAAAGATTGTGGCAAAATATACATAACATAAAACTTGATATTCTAGCCATTTTAAGTACATTCACAGTGTTGTGCAACCATGACCAATATCCATTTCCAGAACTTTTTCATCATGCCAAACTGAAATTGTACCCACTAATTGTACCCATTCCCCCTGCCCTGAGCCTCTGCTAACCTCTCTTCTACTTTCCATCTATGAATTTGCCTATTCTCGGTACCTCATATAAGTGGAATTGTATGCTCGTTGTTCTTTTGTGTCAAACCTCTTCACTTTTTTAGATGAGGAATCAGGCTCAGAGAAGGGAGTGTCTCACCCAAGGTCACACAGCAAACTAGAGTCAAAGCCAGGACCAGAACCCAGGTTTCCTCACTTCCAGAAGGTTCTGCATCCCCATTGGCAAATGTGACACCACCCTGCCATTCTGTGATCTCGGTTGAGCCTCTTCCTCTCTCTGCGCTGTCTGTTCCCTCCCCACCTTACCCATCCTCTCCTTTATCATATTCCCCCAAAGCTTCTCCTCCTCCTGCCTCTTCTTCTCTGCTGGTTCCTGCCAGCCGACCCAGTGGCCCTAGCCCAGCGCCAGGTTTTCCTCTTCTTGGCCCCGGGCTTACTTGTAGCATCCATCCCTCAGCTCTCCCAAAACGGCCTCCCAGCCCTGCTCCCCTCCCATGGATTTCTCTGTCACCTCAGCACCCACTCACTGCCTTTCAGGCTCACATTCCCATCCTACTATCAGGGAAGTGCCCTTAGCTGTGGTCTCCCCACTCTGAGGGTTGCTTTCAGCTCTGGGGGTGTTTCCTGGGTTCTGTTTTATTTCGTGTTTGCTCACACCAAAGGGGACACCTTTCCCCAACACCTCAGGTGGCGTCAGCACCCCCAGCCCAGAAAGACATCCCCTAGTCCCACCCTGAGTCATATGGTCTTCTCTGTCCCTAGCTTCCTGGAAGGACTCCAGCATTTTCCACTGAGAGTGCAGTGCGTGTGTGGTGGGAGGGACCTGGGACCCCCATTCTGGCCTCCTCTACCCTGCCCAGTCCTACATGGCCTTGATGGAGGAGATGCAGCCTGACTTGGGTTCTTCTCTCCCTGGTCATTTGTCCATCTGTCCATTTGACATCCCACCATCCTCTCTGCTCTCCCTTGGGCCTCACTGGCTGCGGAGCAGCTCATCCTGGCAGAACCTGTAGATGACCCTGGCTCTGACCTTTACCCCTGTTAACAGCATTTGTAGTTTGCTGCAAAGTCCCCAGAACCAAAGGGACATAAAGCTGGGCCTGAGTCCCCTGCCCAGGGCTTCTCCCCACTCCTCCCTCACCCTCCTTGGACCCTCCCTTGTCTGTCCCGTTGACCCTGATCCCCTCTCTTCCTTCCCTTCACCAGCAGTCTGGACCCCAGGCCCCAAAGAAAGGAGCTTTGGTTTCCTGTAAGCATCCTTGAAAGGCCAAGGTCGTCGGACCTGGCTTCCTTGTCACGCTCCATTCTGACTCCACTCAAACTACTATATCCGTGAAGAGCAACCTCAGCCAGGACTATAGAGACCTGACCCAGGTCTGCACAGACCTCTTCTCTGACTTAAGCTGGTTGTATGGTTTTATAGTGAACCCCAGAATGATCCCTAGAGCCCCAGGCACCCCTTGTGTTTTGGGGTCCTGTGTTACCATCATTTTTCACTGGTCCCTGGTATCCTGTCTCCTCTCTTAGTTCTGCCCCTGATCTCTGTGCCTTAGTTTACTTCTCTGCACAGGGGACTCACCACAAGACTATTCCTAGCAGCTTTCCAAATATGTGGTGCCCCTAAGGGCTGGGCCTTGCCAGCTGTGGCCCAGTTTCCTGACACTGCCTCGGGGCACCAGTTTATTGAAGATGAGGTGCTTGGAGGTTATCAAAGCAGCTAGAGTATCACCTGGGAACTTGATAGAAATGCAAAGTATTGGCACTACCCCAAGACCTACAGAATTCAAATTTCCAGGGTAGGACCCAGCAAGCTGGGATTTAACAAGCCCTCTGGGGTGATTCTGCTATAACATGAGTTTGCCCGCTGCTGACCAATGCTAGCAATTAGTGCAGCCCAGTGAGGGCCTGAGGCCGCCCCAGACCAGGAACAGGTGGGAAGCACCAACCCCCGCATTCCTGAGAGACTGGGAACTCTCCCCACCTGCCCCCCCAAAATAAAACAATCAAAACTATTCTCTTCCTGGAAGCTGGAGGGCAGGAAGAAGGCATACATTCTTCCTTTCCCTGCCCCTGGCTTGGTTCCAGCTCTGCTCCTTTTTCCCACTTATCTGGGTTTTACAAAAAGTTGTGTAGGATTGTGCCAACCAGGCAGGGGGTGGGAGCCCTGTGGGGCAGGAGTCAAAAGACCCTGACCATTTATTTATCCTTTGGAAACCTCACCATAGGCTCATAGCCTCTCTTCAAATGGAAAGAAACCTAACTCCTCAAGCAAAGAATCCTAAATCCCCAGTTCCTCCTTTTCCTCCTCCCACCTCTGGAGAGACCTTGTAGATTGTGCCAAAAAAACAGCTCCTACCCCCAGCGACTGAGGAAGAGAGCCAGAAGCTGTCCTTTCCCATCCTGCCTTCCCCCCCATTACCCACCAATACTGTGAAGCCCCCTTCCTGCTCAGCCTGGTTTTCTGGTGAGGGTCCTGCAGTCGTGGGCCCTAGGGGACCCCCAGGAAAAGGCCTTGAGGAGGGAAGGGACCAAGGGCATCCTTGGGCCAAATTGTCCACCTCTCCTGTTCACTGTCATCTCCTCCCCTGCTCTTGTGTTCAAAAGGCTCCTTCCCAGGACGGATTGGGTGCTAGGACAACTGTGGTCCTATCCATCAACTCTCCCTACCACCTACCCCATGTCTTATTTTGACATGAGAATAACTGTACAGTGTAAACTTACAAAGGGTTTTTAATGGTTGTAGATTGGAAATAAAGTATGTCATTATGAACAGTTTCCGTGGACTTGGCCTCTGATTTCTCTTGTGGGATGGGGAAAGCACCTAGCAGATTTGAAACCTGACTCTAGCCCACCCCCAGTTCCCTGGAAAGGAGGGAGACCTGGGAATGCCACAGCCAGCTAACTGGTTTGGGGGTCACTTGGGAGGAGCCACCAGGTAGGTATTCCCTGCTGCTGACGCCTCAGAATCTCCCACTAAATGTGATAGGACTACTGAGAAACATGCAGAGTGCTCAAAAATGGAATTGAACTTTTCTACAAAGGACTTTATAATGGAAAAAAAAGGACACATTAGACATGTGTTAATTATCTATTACAGTAAAAATTAATTATTCCGAACATTTATTATATCACAGCTGCTGTGGGTTAGGAATCCAGGAGCTGGGTAGTTCTGATTCAGGGTCTCATTCAGATTGCAGTAAGGTGTCAACTGGGCTGCAGTCAAGGCTTGACTGGGGCTGGAAGATCCATTTGGAAACTGGCTCATATGCCTGGCAAGTCAGTGTTGGCTGTTGGCAAGAGGCCTCTGTTCCTTCCCACCTGGACCTCTCTGTGGGACTGCTTCAGTGTCTTTACAACATGGCGGTTAGTTTCCTGCAGAGCAAGTGATCTGTGCGAAAGCGGTAGAAGTCACAATGTCTGTTATGACTAAACCTTGACAATCACACACTATCATTTCAGCAGTACCTTACTGGTTATACAGGTCAGCCTTATGCCCTACTGGGCATGAACACCAGGAAGCAGGGATCACGGGGGCCATCTTGGAAGCTGGCTACCACATACAAATTCTACAGATCTCCTCTTTTTTGAGGCTCTAACAACAGCCAGGCCTGTGTTAGCATTGGGGATATAATAGATGGGCCTGGAAGGCAGGAAAGCAAATGGCAATGGCAGCAGGAAGCCCAGGATGGTCAGGGAGCCACGAGGAATCAGGGAAGGCTTCACAGAGGAAGGGACATCTTACAGGGACCTAAGGTTGAGATGCTGCCCAGATGAAAGGGATGGTGGCGTGTTGTAGGCAACAGACTGAGGATAGATGGTTCCAGGGAGAGGAAACAGCATGTGTGAAAGCATGGTAGAGAGCAGAGCAGACCTGGGGAACTACAATAAGTTTGATGTCACTGGAGTAGGGAATGATGAAAGAAGAAGCTGGGTCAGATCAGTGCCTTATGAGGGAACAAACGTCCACATTCTGCCGACAGTAGGGAGCCATGGAAGAATTAAAAACAGGGAGAGGGGCAGCCAGATGGCTCAGTTGGTTAGAACACGAGCTCTGAACAACAGGGTTGCCGGTTCGATTCCCACATGGGCCAGTGGCCTGTGCCCTCCACAACTAGATTGAAGGACAACAACTTGGAGCTGACAGGCCCTGGAGAGGCACGCTGTTCCCCAATACTCCCCATTAAAAATTAAAAAACAAAAAAACTGCGAACTACTTAAAAAAAAAAAAACAAAACAGGGAGGTAGTCAGAAGTATTCGGTCTGGATTCCATGAGGCTATATTCTCACTGTGCTTCAGGATGGCCAGCCCTGGTGGAGAATACTGTGTTCTGTTCTTGGGCTCATTGCCAAATGAGGAGTTGAAGGAGGGGGACAGACGTAGAAGGAACTGGGTACCACTGAACCCCAGAAACTGACGTTCAGAAAACCAAGAGCAAATCTCCGCTTTCAGATGGTTGTTGAAGCCAGCAGGCTGGAACCACAGGGTGGAAATTTAAGGGAGGCAGATTTCTGCCTCCCATCCAAGGACCACAGCTGCTGTGGAAGATTGGAAGATTGACCACAGCTATGCGCCAGCTGCCACTCTCTAACCTCTCTTTCAGGCTTTGTGGACTGCTCATAATCCAACATTTGGAGGTTTCAGAAAGAGGATCACACACATGCAGGGGGGCATTTTCATGGTGTCATGCTGGGTGCTGGGGAAGCAGCCTGTTCTCTGGGGCCAACAACGGATTATGGACAGGGCACAGGTTGGGATCTTAGGAGTACATGAAGAACCGGCATCTGGTTTTCAGTCTGGGACCTCACAGAAGGCTGAGAGAGAGAAATCCTCAGCTGAGGCTTAAAATTAGAGGGCATTTTGTCAGGAAAAAGCAGGGAAGGCTTCCCAGGCAGAGGGAATGGCTTTCAAAGGAGCAGAGGCAAGACGCCATGGGAGTGGGCAGAGGGGCAGCAAGCAGTTTAGGGAGAGGGTGGCCTGCTAAAAGGCTGCAGAGGAGACTTCTTGAACTTTGCCATGTATTGAAAGGGCCACAGAAGGAGAAAAAGTGCTAGAGTAGAAGTAGGAGAATGAAGCACTGAGCACATAACTCCAGTGTCCCCTGGGAGAGTCATGGTCCACATTTTTGTCGTTAAGATATAGGGAGAAGGAATCGTGGCCTAGCGGCTGGGGCAGAGCTTCCGATGCCCGCTGATGCACTGTATTCCTTTGGCAAGTACCTCTCTGGAGCCCCCGTTTCCCCATTTTAGATGGGCTCTGGGCCCGTGCGGCGCAAAAACCGACGACGCTGTGACAGATCCCAGGAGGGGACTGCATAGCTGGGGAGGCGGTAACGTGGCTACTTATGGGCGGATCAAGATTTGGACGCGGGGGCGGGGCTGGCAGAGCGTCGAACACCGGTTTACGCATGCGCCATGAGGGAGGCGAGCCCCTCTGCGCGCGCGTGCGCGGGCCTGGGAGGCCGCCGGCCGCACATGCGCCTTTAGTTGGCGGGAGTTTCGGAAGTGGAGACCGTGACGCGGGGTGTGGTCCGCCGACCTGGAAGGAGAGGCTCAGTGGCGCAGGGCGTCCAGAGGTAACCGGAGGCCGCGGAGAGTGGCCTGCGGCCATTTATTTCAGGAACGGAGGCTCCGGGCTGGACAGGCGTCGCTCTGAGGTCAGGAAGTCGCATACTCTCCCCCGACACGGCCCCACTCACCCCCGCAACAGCCTCTTGGGCGTCGGATCTCGGCCCAGCCCATACCCGTGGTCGCTCCCCCGACAGCGGGCATTCGGGGTGCCCCGGGGCTCTGCTTCTTCCTCTGGGTGAGAGGAAACCCGAGGGCGGGCCGCGTCGCTAGGCTTTTTTGCAGCGCCAGCGACCTAGACTCCTGAACAGTGGTTGAAGGGCTGGGGTGGATCACAGGCCTGTGTTCGAATTCCACCTCTGTCCCTGACTGGCTACCTAACAAGCTTCCGCCAGGCTTTTGCCCTCTGAACGTCAGTTCCCTATCGGCAAGAAGGGATGAATGATAGTCCTTAAGGAGCTGTGGAAAGGATTCATTGGGATGATGAGATAACGATGCAAATAAAGCGCTTACGTACAACACAGGTCTTGGCATGTAATACGCGCTTAACAAGCAGCTTAACAAATGGCAGTTGTTGCTGTTATTATCTAGGCTTGACTCTGATACAGTTATAACTGGAGATTTAGATCCTTGACCTACTCGTTCTTGTTCGGCTATCTTTTCCATGTTGTCCCTCCCCATATAGTCATTTCTCTTTACTAAGCAACCCCCCATACAGATTTCTCCTGGGAAGCAGGAGTAAGCATGGCAGATGTAAAAATGCCTCAGTTAGGTCCCTGCCCTCTTCCAGTCTGTCGTGGGTGACAGGCACTAAGAATACACATATAATCTGGCTTGGGAGACAAACATGTAAACAGACTTTACAGCCACTGCTAGGAGACCAAAGGGTGGAACAACCAACTCTGCCAGCGAAGTGGTGTGAAAGCCTCACATTTGAGCTAGGTCGGGGAGGATGAGTAAGTTTTACAGGTCATGTGTGCAAAGATTCAGACGTGGTACAGGGAATGTAAGTGGCAGGAGAGAGCAGTAATGGCTAAATTGGGACTAGCTTATGAAAAGTTGAATACACTGGAAAAATCTTTGCTGGTGTCTGAAGAATGGCTAGAGGGGCAGTCCTGGATATAGGAAAACTAGTGGAGAGGTGGTAGATTATTGGGGGAAGGAGGAGGAAGGTCGTAGGTAAATAATGAGACAAATTAAACTAGAAACTTGAAATGGGTCAGAGGCAAACGTATAGGTACAGACAACAGAATGGTGGTTACCAAAGCAGGGGGTGGGGGGTGCTGGAGGGAAGACGAAGAGGGTAAAGGGGATCAAATATATGGTGATGGAAGGACGCTAGACTTCAGATGGTGAGCACACAGTGGAGTATACAGATGTGGTATTAGAAAATTGTACACCTGAAATTTATGTAATGCTGTTAACCAAGGTTACTTCAATAAACCAAAGAGATTTTGAGTGTTGGAGGTAGAGTGGACAGAATTTTGGCTCTGGGTAGTTAATAAAAAGTAAAGGATGATGTGATTTTTTTCTAGTTTGGAAGACCATGTAGATCATAACGCCATCAACTGAATTAGGGAGTTAGGGACTAGTTAAACACAAAATAATTGGGAAATAGGGTATGTGTTAAAGAAGACATGAGTATTTCTAGTGATAAGTTCTGTAGAAATTCAGAACAGGAGGTGATGAACCCAGCTGATAGTCTGTGGAGGTGGTGAGTGAGGTGGCATTGGGCTGGGCCTTGTCAGGTAGGTAAATTTCATGGGGCAGAGATGGGCAATTCAGAGAGGGTGGAAAGCAAAAGGCCTATTCTAGGGTAGTAAAGCCCCAGTGAGACTGGGGCTAAAATGTGGAGAACAGATCACCTTATTTTCCTATTTTCAGGATTCTCCATCCAGGATGACTTCAGAAACTAGATCAGAGACTGTAGAAGGTGAGTATTATAGTGAAATTCAGTACTTCTTGTCCTAGGTTCCGGTTTCTCAGCTGTACCCAAATGCTTTCGTATCTCTTGGTGGTGTTGGAATTACATATTCACATATTTGCACAGGTGCTTCCTGAGTGTTTCCATGATCTGGGCTATCCATTTTCTTTTTCCACCTTTTTGCACAGATACTTAATTGTGGTGGGTTTGATTTTGTATTTTGACTTTTTTTTTTTTATGACAAGTGCTAGAAGAGGAACCAGGGACATCTAAGACTAATGATCATCAATTGGAATTAGATCTCAACCCTGTAAAAGTGTGTAATAAAGCATCTGCTTCCCTGGAGATGATTCAAGGCGTTTCGAAGGAGAAAATTCACCTTGGCTCTAGCCCTAAAAAAGAGGGAAGCTGTGATCCCAGCCACCAGGAAGGACTTCAGTCCACGTCCCTTCATTTGTCCCCCCAAGAACAGTCTGCCCATCATCGAGACAGGAGGCAATCCTGGCGGCGAGCAAGTATGAAAGAAGTGAACCGGCGGAAGTCACTGCCTCCATTTCATCAGGGCATCACAGGTGGGGTGCTGTGTACATAAAACAGTGGAGTTGCAGCTCAAATAAGAGGCAGTGAGGTATGGCAGAAAGCATAGTTGGACAGACTTGACTTTGCTACTTAATAGTTATGTGACTAAGTAAATCACATCACCTATCTGAGCCTCAATTTCCTCATCTGTAAGAGGGACATTCTGAGATTATAAGTACTATGTCAAACACCTACTAAGTGTTTACTATTCTTGCTATTTATGTCATATTATGAGCTGCCCATTGTAGTCTACACTGTGAACAAAAATTCTGATTTACAATTGTTCAACGCTCACCTCTGCTGGGATGAGAAGCATTAAAGATTTCTTCCTGTGGCTTTCTGCCTCATATCCCAAAGGGGAACAGAAGGTAGATGGGTTGCTACCTGATTTTAGGCTTTATACCTGAAACTATCTCAGGGAAGATGCACATAAAAAATATCTAAAGTGAAAACCAAGTTTTTAGACATGCCGTATTTGAATGATTTTGTGTAAGTTTACAATAATAATTACATCTCAGTATGCATTGAAGTACAATATTTAATTTGGAAAGTCTAGCATGTTTCAGGCAAAACTTACTAGCTATGTGACCTAAATCAGGTTACTTAACCTCCTTTGCCTTATGGTCCTCATCAGTAAATGAGATGGAATCATACCTGTTTTACAGGGTTGTGTGAGGATTAGAGGAATTGATATATAACACAGTACTTGGCACAGAATAAGTAAATAGCTCAAATGTTAAGCTATTGTGACGATCTTTTTTTTTTTTTTAATGTGAAATTGTCGGGTTTTTTTTCTTTTTCTTTTTTTCTTTTTTCTTTTTTTTTTTTTTATTGGAGAAGGGGAACAGGACTTTATTGGGGAACAGTTTGTACTTCCAGGCCTTTTTTCCAAGTCAAGTTGTTGTCCTTTCAATCTTAGTTGTGGAGGGTGCCGTTCAGCTTCAAGTTGCTGTCCTTTCAGTCTTAGCTGTGGAGAGCGCAACTCAGCTCCAGGTCCAGTTGCCGTTGCTAGTTGCTGGGGGCGCAGCCCACCATCCCTTGCGGGAGTCAAACCGGCAACCTTGTGGTTGAGAGGACACGCTCTAACCAACTGAGCCATCTGGGAGCTCAGCGGCAGCTCAGCTCAAGGTGCCGTGTTCAATCTTAGTTGCAGGGAGCGGAGCCCACCATCGAGGAGTTGAACTGTCAACCTTGTGGTTGAGAGCCCACTGGCCCATGTGGGAATCGAACTGGCAGCCTTCGGAGTTAGGAGCATGGATCTCTAACTGCCTGAGCCACTGGGCCAGCCCCTATTGTGATTATTTTAAAGATGTTACCTCACTTCCAGATTGCCTGATATCTAACAGGAAATCCGAGTAAAAACAACCATTTAGCATAGCAAAATATGGCTGCCACAATTATGCTCATGCACTTTACTCCATAGGGGTGCCAAGAAAACATCAGCAGGTCCCTAAGATTACTCCTACCTTCATCTCTATTCCAGAGCATGTGGACCTAAAATTCTGTATAACAGAAATCACCGAAGTACTAAGATTGGTTATCCCGGTTATTCTTGGCCACTCGCCAGATTCCTTTGGTTACAGGCAGAAGGTATCCTGTTTTTCTTGACTAACAGCAGTGAGAAGTAATCAAGAGAGGAGACAAAAGAACTTTAAAAACACAAGCAGCTGAAGCTAGAGGACCAAAAGACATGTATCTCTCAAATTCTCAAAGCAAGCTTCCTTTGCTGAATAATAATTGATGTTTTTCAATGGATGTAATTGAAAAACCAGTATCTACATCTTGTGGTTTTTTTGAGGATTCAGTGGCATAATTATGTAAAATCCAATTCAGGCTGACTCACTGAGTGACCTTGGGCAAGTTACCTATTACTCAGGCTTTGTGCCTCAGTGTCGTCATCTATAAAATGGAATTGATGAGATACTTGCCTCAAGTTTTCATGAGGTGTGTATAGCATTTAATAAAAAGCCTTTTGCATTGCAAGTGTTCGACAAATTACTATTAATGTTATTATTAGGTCATTATAGAAAGACAGCATGGTATTACTGGGAAAACACAGGTTTTGATGACAGACTTGGGATTGAAATCTTGCTTCACCAATTTCTGGCCTCTGACAAGTCATCTCACCTCTGAGCTTCAGTTTCCCTATTTGTAAAATGCAGGTCATAGTTTATAAGAGGTCTCTTAAGACAATAAGAGCATTGCAGGGCATGTCATCAAAATGCTCAAATGTTCCCATTCAAATGTTCTTTGAATGGTGACTATAAAACATACAAAAAAGTTAAATTATTTATGTGTCTTGTTGAACAAGACGAGATTTGAATGTAATACATAAAATGTTCTTACAACTTTAAGTTAGGATGCGCAAATTGTAAATTGCATTCTTTGGTGATCCTTAAAAAATCCGAAGTGAGTATATATGAATTCTCCCTTTAATTAGAAAAGGATGCTTGGGCATTCTTGCAGTTAAGTTGGACTGCATCAAGAGTGAGGAAAATTTTCGTGTTTTTTTTTTTTTTTTACTTTGCTAACTAAGTATCCAGCTCCTTAAATATGATAATATTTTATGTTAGAACTAAGCAGAACCATCAGCGTCAACTTAGCGGAAAGCAAACGGCTTGGCACTCTCCTGCTTTCCAGTTTCCAGGTGAGATTCTCGGGATTGGGAAATGCTCTTTTTTTTTTTTTTCAAACTGTTCCTGTGATAGTCCCAAAGAGAGATCAATGCTGGGTGATGCATCTGTTAAGATTAAAAGATGTTTCTCTCTAGTTGGGATTAATTTAAAAGCCAGATTTAATCCTAGCAGCTGATTTTGTTCTGGACTAGGCTCTCTATCAATCCCACTGGTGCTGCTATGGCTAACTGAGTAGCTGAGCGATTTCCCTAATCTAATATCTGTTGCCTATTGGCAGCAAATGTTGGGAATTTAAAGAGGGTGGAATTCAAAATCTAAGTTAAAGCAGACATTTGAGGTCTGACGTACTACGTTGGTATTATATGGCTAACTGGTGATTACATGAGTTTAGATAAGCAAGTCATTTGTGTGAATTAAATGACCTTTTTTTTTTTTCAGAACCCAAAATTAAAATGTATAGTCTTACCAACAGAGCTTTTTTCCCAATCTATTTATTTGTTTGTATGAAAAAATCTTAGGTGCAAAAATTAAATCGTGTTTACTTTCACATTTATTAAATATAAAATTACATGAACTTCGTTGGGACTGACCTAGAAAATCTTGGTTGTTGTACTGAAATGCTTTTCTTTTTTCAGTTCTCTGTTCAGAAACTTGAACCTTTCCTACGGGGTACTGAGGGCTTCAATCTTGAAAGTTTTAGAGCCCAAGGTAAGTTGCTAAGAATAGACAACTTACCTTTCAGCTGTACCTTCTGTTAAAGTCAGTTGAAAAACCCCACTTGCAGGATCCCCATTTACAGGAGCTGCTTACATCACAAAACCAACCCCCCCCTTTTTTGTAATTGCATTTAAAAAAATAATATATGCTAATTAAGAAGGTATAAAAATGAAAAGTAAGCCTGCCTCCCACCCCCAGCCCCAGTCTCAGCTCTTTTCTAGAGGCCACCATAGCCACCAGCTTCTTGTGCATCATTGCAGACATACTGCATTTGCAAATGCTTTTTATACATTAAAATGAAATAATACTCTCTGCACTGTTCTTTACCTTGTCTTTTTTTTTTCAACCTAATGATTTATCTTGCAGATATTCCATATCGCTTAATGGGCTTTTAGGGTTTTCATTCTTTTGCTATTACAATGAATAGGGTAATGAATACCTTTTCACACAAGCTTTTCGGCACATATGCAAGTAAAAATAAGATATTACTAACAGTTGCCACCCCAGTAAACGTCAATTTTTAAAAAATAAGATAAATTTCTAGAATTGGAATTAAATAGGTCAAATGAAATGGTAAGAAATACCAGATTGCTTTCCAAAAACATTGTATCATTTTATTGTCTCACCAGCATTATATGCAAGAATGTTTTCTCACATTCACCAACACAGGTTTATGAAACAATTCAGATTTTTACTATTTTATAGGTGGTAAAAGTATTTTGTAGTTTTAATCTGTGTTTTTTTCGAAGCATTTTTTCATATTTTTTAGAACCATAAATGTTTCATTTTGTTTGTATCCTTTGATCATTTTTGAAAATTGGTAATTTTGCTCTTTTATGTTGATTTGTAGGACTCGATACAGTAAGAAAATTATCTGTTTATGACATGAGTTACAAATGTTCTTTCCCAGGAATCAATTTTCAGCTTTCTGGGAAGTAGCTGGTCTTACAGTGTAACTTCACAATTATCCAGGGTCAGAATACTTGATGTTACCAACTTAAAAGATCTAGAAAATATAATACATGAACTCAGACTTACTTGTTAAAATTGTTTATCTCAGAATTGGGTCATTACCGTAATTAGAGTAGATGTGTCAAGGTTATCTTGATAACTATTTAACATATCCTTTCCCCTCTGCATTCTTCACCTGAATGTAATTGTGGACTCTTCCAGGTATAAGCAGAGAACTGTTTTTACTTTATGCCCATAATTCTTTATTTGCCTTCAACATTTTTCATTACACTCTTGCCTGTTGCCTGACTTCTGTGATATATTTCCTTTCAGTGCCAGCAGTTCACATCTCTTGAAAAGAATGAAATGTCAGTGCAGATAAGCCTTTTTACATGCTTTTTCACCAGTCAGGTATAAAAAACACTATCAATAAATGTCATAGAGGACTTGTCTTCCATTTTATCTATACCTACCCAAAGAAAAAAGATGAAATCTTTCTTCCTATTTATACCACTTTTTTGAATGAGTGAGAGAGCCACCTTAAGTTTGTTATATCTTTGTCAGCGGCTTGCTGTGAAAATTTATATCTCTTTATAAGATGTAATTTTATTTTCTCTAGCATCTTCTCTTTCTGAAGAATTAAAACTTTTTGCAGACAAGCTGGAAAGTAATGGAACTCTACAGAAATGTTTTGAAGATTCACAAGAGTAAGTTCAGTACCCCTTCTGTCCTAAATTATCATTGAATTTAGACTTTTTATTATAATTTGTCAGTTCATTCACTCATCAAACATTAATCCAGCATCTTCTATATATCAGGCTTTTCTAGGTGCTAGAGATACAGTGATTACTAAGTCAAACAGGGTCTCTCTTACACATTTTAACAGGAGAGACTAATACATAGAAAATAATGACTTAAGATAGTGGTAATAAGTCAATTAATAATGATACTGACTTCAGGGGGTGGGTTAGCTAGGGTTCAGAGAAGACGTCTACTGACTTGATCTTTGGACTGAGACTTGAAAGACCTGAACGGTGAGAAGGAACCAGCCATGGGAAGATGAAAGGAAAAGCATTCTTTAGATCTTTGCTAGCCATGCAAGTTGGAGATAAACTTAGGTTCTTTAGCTGTTGACAAGCAAGATTATTAGGAGAAATTTAGAAATCCCACCCTTAAACTTGTAGTTCTTCTGCAGAGGTGGAGCCTAACCCTCTACCTCCTCCTCTGCAGCAAATCATTTCACTAGAGCTTACATCATAAACTTTTTAGTTTTGACTTTGTAAAAGTCTACTTTTCCACAGATCCTTAGAATTGACATTGTTATTCAGGAAATGAAAAATATTTTGGCTCAATATAGCATTGCTTTTAATGCAGTGTATTTAAGCCACTGGCTGCAGCATCTCAGCCAGCAGTGATAGAGGCTTTGTGTCACAGGCCTTGGTAGAAAAACATAAACGGTGGCAGAGCTAATTTGTCTTTGCCAGGTGGAGTACCAAGTACATCTGCAAAAGTTTGGCATTTCAGTGCCTGCTTCTTTTCCATTAGGATAATCACCCAACTGAGCTGAACCATTGGTGTAAGTAAAACATAATCCCTGTCCAGTGATAGCTTCCATTTAAATGAGAAGACAAAATAGTCATGAAAAAGGATTGTTGGGCCTTAAAAGATGTTAGAGTTTCAGGGGGTGGCCGGTTAGCTCAGTTGGTTAGAGCGTGGTGCTCTTACAATAAGGTTGCTGGTTCAATCCCCACCTGGGCCACTGTGAGCTGTGCCCTCCAAAACTATATTAAAAAAAGCTACTTAACTTGGAGCTGATGGGTCCTGGAAAAACACACTTAAAATAAATAAAACTAAAAAAAAAAAAAAAAAAAAAAAGATGTTAAGGTTTTTGATTAGTGGGTCGGGAGGAGACTAAAAAAATATGTGACTGAAAATTTGGAAATTGAAAACCCCAGATATTTTGGGTCAGGATGAGTGGGATTATATGAGATAAAGCAGATAAAAGATAACAGTAGGAATCAAAGTTAATGAATTGGATGGAGCAGGAACACAGTGTTTTTAAGTGCCAGGTTAAGGAGTTTTGACTTTTCTTCTGAATGCAGTAGAAGGTCACATAGTTTTTAAGCAAGAAAAAAAATTAAAAGGATATTTTAAGAAAGGCTAATCTGGACATGTGTGAATTGGAATTAATGAGAGAAATAAAAGATAAAGAGACCTAGTGCTAAAGTGAGATAGACTCCAAGAATAAGTATTTGTTGAAAAATAAATTCTAAACATGTTTTATTGCCATTAAAATTATGTAAGGTGTCATATTAAAAGCAAGTGCTCTTGGGGCGGCTGGATGGCTCAGTTGGTTAGAGCGCGAGCTCTGAACAACAGGGTTGCCAGTTAGACTCCCACATGGGCCAGTGAGCTGCACCCTCCACAACTAGAATTAAGACAACGAACTTCCACTGAGCTGCCCGAGGGGTGGCCAGATGGCTCAGTTGGTTGGAATGCGAGCTCTTAACAACAAAGTTGCCGGTTCAATTCCTGCATGGGATGGTGGGCTTCACCCCCTGTGACTAAGATTGAAGGACAATGACTTGGAGCTGATGGGCCCTGGAGGAACATGGTGTTCCCCAATATTCCCCAATTAAAAAAAAAAAAAGTGCTCTTGAAAAATGTGTGTTAATCTTGTAATCCTGTCTGATTTCCAGAAAAGCATCAGATTTGTCTCTGGAAACATCAGTGGCTGAGATGAAGGAATATATAACAAAGTAAGTGAAAATGCATGAACCTTTGTTGGAAAATCTAAATTCACCTGGGGGAAAAATAGCTAAACCTGAGAAAATGAATAATAAACAACCTCTTCTGAGTGTTAATACTAGTGTACCAATACTGGAAGTTAGAAAGTTGTGTATTGGGATTTTATGGGCTGTACTGATGGCCAATTTCATAGAATGGAGTCCAGGGAATAAAGATGTTAATTTGATTTTAAGAACTCAAGTTTGATTAAATTAGTATCCTCTGAAGTGAGTCACGATTTCTAATCTTTTAATAACCTTTTTATTCACATCTTAGAACCACAGTAGGCCCCTAATGTCCTTATTGTTGTCGTGAGTGGTTCAGAATGAGGTAATCAAAAATTAACTGAATTTTTTTTTTCTGATTCTATAGATTTTCTTTAGAACGTCAGGCTTGGGATCAGCTCTTGCTGCGCTACCAGAAGGAGGCTGAAGAGATCACATCCAGGTTAGATCAGAAGCTATCTTTTTACCTTGCGGAATTTGATTTGAATTGATTTTAGTTCTGTTAGCACAAATTGAATGATAAATATTTTTTCACAGGCCAGTCAACTCATCAAAGCTCTGTAAAATGTATATTAGCACTCTCTGGCCTTGCATGGAGAGTTGGGAAAAGGAAGGGAGAGTTAGTGTCAGTATTTTCAAAGAACAGAATTGCCTCTTCTGTGTCTTTGGCTGCTGTTCACATCCTGGGGGGGACAGGGACATCTCTGCCCTCTACCTGGCAGCCCTGGTCAGGGTGCTCGTGGAGATGCAAAGACATGAGGGGTGATGGAAGAGGCAGAACAGGAGACAGGATCTTTGGGTCTTTCAGGCTTAAGAAAGTGGAAAAGTGCTAGGTTTTGATTTAGTTGGCTATCTAAGCCAGTGATTTTAAGCTTTTTTTCCGAACAGAATCTTAGCTAGAAACCCAACTATAAAATGTTAGCCAAAACCCTAATTGCAGAAGTTGCCTCTTAGTAGAAAAGTGCTTTGAGAAACACGGTTTGGAAAACTTCCCCAATCCAGGCATTGGTGGTTATCAGTTACTTTATTCACCCCTTACATGTTGTGTTTATGAAGATAATGTATAAGATGGCAGTTTCAAAACAAACTTTTGATGTGACGTAGCTTATTGGTTAAGAGGAATGCTTTTGGAAGCGGACTATTTCTGTTCAAATTCCAATCACTGCTTTATTCTGTGTGTGATCTTGGGCAAGCCCCTTAATCTCTAAACCTCATTTGAAAATGGAGATAATATTAGTACCTACCTCATTGGATTGTTGTGAATATTCAATGAGGTTAAATGGAAAGTGCTTAGCAGTGTCTGGCATCCAGTAAATTGTAGTTATTAAAGAGTTATCATTGGTTTTCTTAAAGTCTCCTTCATATTCAGATTTTTAGAAATTTAAAGTGGCCCAGCATTTTGTTTTTTTGTGAGACATAATAGACATTGACTTCAGGATAGCAAGCTTAGGCTTTATGTCAACGATAATCCCTTTTGTAAGTGGACCTCACTGTTAGGTGGAGTCAACTGACAGGAAGCTTCTAGCATTTCCTGGAGTCCAACATTAATGGATCATTGTTTCAGACCCCTTTGTTATTAAGAGAGCCTGTACCTACAGTGGGGTGTAAGAATATTGGTTCAAGTTTTTTCCCTAGGTAATCTTTCATATCTTCTCCGAAAATGATTATAACGTTCCTTGAAAGCTCTTTTTTTGTTTGTTTTGTTTTTAGAGGATCAACTGAAACCAAAATTACTGAAGTGGAGGTGGAACCTACAGCATATCTTGGGTCTTCCCAGAGTGAAGTCCTTAATACAAAGCCTGACTACCAGAAAATATTACAGAACCAGAACAAAGTCTTTGATTACATGGAGTTGATGGTGCGTTGGCTCAAGTTTGTATTTGGTTGAGTTACCCAACTTTGTTACTTTGTTGTCCTCGGAAATGAAAAGACCTGGAGAATGTGTATAATGAGATGAGATAGTAGATTTAACTCTACCTGGTGAAACATGGAAAGACAAACAAATAAATATATGGTGGTAAGTGCAAATAAACAAGGGTAAGGAAGAGTGTACAGGGACTGCAGCAGGTTGCTACATAGAGCAGTTGTTGTGGGTCCCTCTAAGGTGCCATTTTAACAGAGACTAGAAAAAAATGAGGAAGTGAGCCATGAGGACGTTTTGGAGAATAGTATTGTATCATTCCAAATATTAACAGGAAGCAGTTGATTAAAGGTAATCAAGGAGAGTTTATTCATAAAGGGGCTATGTATAAAGTATGGGTATTGGGAAACCACAAGGGTTAGTGAAGTCACCTGGGGCTTAGAGGCAGCTGAGCTCTGACTGCCCTTAGGCCTGAAAGGAGGAGGGCAGGAACAGTTACTGTGGCAACTGAGAGGAGAAAGTCACATGATGGGCTGCTTTTTCGGAGAACCCTGACCTTCAGTTGAGAGACACAGCTAACTCAAAATCATCCTTTCTGGAGCAGGCCTGGGTAAAAATACCCTGACCTCATTCAGCTTCCTCCCATTGGGCTTCCTCTTGTCCAGACCCACCCGGAAGCCATGGGACCCGGGATCCTGTTAGAGGTTACCCGGGTTAGCCTTCTGGGGCATAGAGCAACATGGAGGAGTGGAGGAGCAGGTATAAAATGCCTGGCATAAGCCTTCCAGGTTTAAAGAAGAGCAAAAGCAAAGCTCCCCAGCAGGAGCTCGCCTGGTGTGTTTGAGGGACATCAAAGAAGCCAGGACCTTCTCGCTCACAGCTGTCTGTCATCTGTCATCTCCAGATGGAAGAACTGCAAGGATCAGTGAGGCAGCTGCATGCCTTTATGGACGAAAGTACCCAGTGCCTCCACAAGGTGTCAGTACAGCTCGGTAAGTGGGTCTTTTGAGGGGACCAGAGCATAGCCCCTCTAATACAAACTGCCCTTAAAGCACATGGTCTCAGACGAAGGCCTACATCAAGTGATCTTCCGCCCTCTCCCCCTGCCTCCCACAATAACTATTATGTTGTCGGTACCGTGTTTTGCCATGTACCACGTGCATTTTTTTGCCCAAATTTGTGAGGGAAAAATAAGGGTGCGCATTATATGAGATCTGACAATTGGGTTATACTTTACTTGCTCTTGTTTTACTAATAGGTTAACACCACATATTTTTAAATGTGAAAATCCTGTTAGGAAAAATCTCTCTATTGTGGTTTGATTCAAGGATAGCATAGGCACATTTCTCATGTTTCCTGAATGATCCAAATTAGTAGATGATTAGACATAAAGGGTCCTTACATACGAGATCTGACAATTAAGTTCGCGAACTCATCCTAGAAAAAGGGCTACAATACCTCATTGCTGAATATCACTATGGTCACCTTTGAAGTACTCCCCTTGGGAAGCTATACCCCGACGCCAGCACCTAGTCCACCCTGCAAAGCAATTTTGGAACTCTTTTTCTGGAATGGCCATCAGAGCTGCCGTCATATTACCCTTGATGTCCTGAATGTCATCAAAATGTCTTCCTTTCAGAAAGAAGTCATTGGGGTCCAGGTCAGGTGAGTAGGGGGTGGTGTTCCAATACAGTTATTTGTTCACTGGCCAAAAACTCCCTCACAGACAGTGCCGTGTGAGCTGGTGCATTGTCGTGATGCAAGAGTCATGAATTGTTGGCGAAAAATTCCGGTCATCTAACTTTTTCACTCAGCCTTTTCAGCACTTTCAGATAGTAAACTTGGTTAACTGTCCAGTTAGTACAAATTCATAATGAATAATCCCTCTAATACCAAAAAAGGTTAGGAACATCATTGCAACAAGTTCATGAACTTAGTTTCATATCTCGTATGTGGGTGGTACTAATTCTGTATTTATATAAATGTTTTTAATTATTTTATTTATGCTTATGAGTTAAAAGTTTAACTCTAGCAATCAATAACGATATCCGTATGCAAAATAATACCCTGGAATATGAGAATCGGTTTTGTTGAACTTGCAACGACGAAGAGTTCTTGGCTTTCTATGATGTGTAAATATTATAAATTTGTTACCGGTACATAAAAATTCTTGCATCTGTTCTTGTGTTTCGTAATTATTTGTTACATAATATTTCTTGTACCATAATATGGTAAAAAAAGATAAATGCTAAAATTCTTTTATAATACAAAAAACAAATACCTAAATGTAAACAAATAAAACTCTAGGGGTTGCCGGTTAGCTCAGTTGGTTAGCGTGTGGTATTGGTAGCACCAAGGTTGCTGGTTCGATCCCCGCATGAGCCACTGTGAGCTGCGCCCTCCTTAAAAAAAACAAAAAGAACAATAAAAACAACTTTGAATTAAAAAATTAAAATGAAAGATTTTTTCCCCTGAAAGTTTGGACCAATGACATAGTTGCAAGTTAGATACGGGAGCGCATTATACACGGCAAATTACGGTACTCAAAGCTGGAAAATTCCAGATGTAAATTCCCCAGAAGCACAGTAGACTAAGAATTAAATCCCCACAAACCATCTTCTTTTAGTAAATCCAAGACTAAATACCCATTGCCTTTTTTCCCCTTCATTCTTCAAGAATCCACTGAGTGACACTGATGGTACCTCTCCATAGCATTTTTTTACCTACCCCAGCCCTAAATTATTGCTATACGTACCTTTATTTTCTTATCACTTGGTATTGTGGTTGTAGTTGCAGCTGGCCTTCCTATCAGGTTGTCATCTCCTTTAGGACAGACTCTTAATTGTCATTGTAATGCCCTTTAGTGTCTGGCACAATGTCTATACAGTAAGTTTTCGATAAATGTTATTTGCATTCAATTGAAATTTATTTTTTGGCTCCTCTCTTCTGCAGGAAAGAGAAGCACGCAACAATTAGTTCCCTCACCAGCTCGAAAACTGCTCAAGCTTCAGCTACAAACACTGCCTACCACACATTGCTCTAAATCTTGTCAGTGACCTTATGCAGCTTTGGGGCCACAAGGTGCTCTAGGGGAGAAAAACGGGAAGGGTGTTTGTTACAGCACATGGCGACTCTGTGGCAAGCTGAGCTGTTGATATCTGCCCTGTTGTCTTTGAGGATAACTGGCTGACTGCAGAGCACTTCTATTTTTTCATAAAAGTGACAACATTGATGCATCCCAAAGAATGTTGTATAGACACTTTTTCCCAGAATGCAACGTACTTTAAATTTCTGTTTTGGAATGACCTTCAGAACTAGTGGCCTATTCTTTTAAATACCTTTGTGATCAGAAGTCTTCATCTTGTGTAGATGTTTTTCAAGTTTTGAAACATCCAAAGTCATTCAGCATCAAACCCAATGAAACATTTTAGGGGTCAAGTTGAGTTCTGGTTGTAAAGGAATGAGACTAATTTTCTAGTGTGACTCCGAAGGTGGTTTTAGGTAGAGAAGTTGTGGGCATTATTTCCATCATGTGGGTACGTACGAGAACCTAATTGTCCGACAGTCATATATCACTTCACAAGATGTCCAAATTGAAAAAAATACCACGGATTCTCTGTCTTGATGCCCATGGTGTGCTTCAGCTTTTAATATTAAGTCAGCTTCCTAAATCCTAGATTCATGGCAAGAAGGGCTAAGTATTCCTTTTCATTGTTCTCTTATTTGTTAATATTTGCGTTATATAATTGTACATAATTAAAAGCTTTCCTTTGTCTTTGTGTATATTTTGAGTGTATAAAAAAATTAAAAAGTTGGGCGGGCTTAGCAAAAAATAGGATTCTTTGCCAGGATGTGGAAGTGAACGGTAGTGTAGAGATACACCTCAGCATTAATTACTGATAAAACACCACCTCATTCATTGTTAATGGTTTTTATTCTTTGATCCTCCTAGTAGGACAAAATATTTTCATTTAACTACCTAGTCATAATCTTTTTTAATAAGACCTATAAGACCGGGTCTTATATTAATTTCTGCTCCAAAAGACACATTAGAGCTGATTGTCCGGCTAGGTCTTATTTTCGGGGAAACATGGTAGATGTAATCTTAAGTCTTAAACTTTGGCACCAGTTAATGAGAAGTGATATCTCCTTGTTTTGACCCACATTCCTTATTATTTCATATATTTACAGACCTCCCTCCTATATACTAGGCACAGTTCTAGAACTGGGGAGAAAACCAAAACATGTGGAACCTCTCACGATGCTCACGGTCTAGTGGGGACACAGGGAACAAGAAGAGACAGAAGTGATGTTTTAGTTGATTTGGGAAGGATGAGGGAGTTAAATAGGTCAAGTATTTGAGGCAAAAAGCAGCATTTCCAAAGGGCTGAAGAGAATGAAGCATTCTGGAATACTGAAAAAAACCCCACAAAAACTAGTAAAGCAGGATGCCGAGTGCCAGCGGAAAAGCCACTTGAGACAAAGGTAACTGAAAGTCATTAGAAGATTTAAGGGAGGGAGAGATGGGATCAGAACTTTATTTTTAAAAGATCACTCTAGTTGCTGTGTGGAGAATAGAAGTAAGCAAGGTATGGATGTGATAGACCAGTTAGGCTATTGCAGTGGTCTACATGGGCAGTGATGGCTTGTACTAGGTGTTGGCAGTAGGTGAGTGGGGTGAGTGGCTCATAGTGTCTGGAACATAGTAGGCATGTAGTTAAGAGCAGAACTCTTCCACTTGTGACTGAGGAAAAAGCTACATAGCCGCTTACCTGTATGATTAGGAGAATGAGGAACTATAGCACAGGGATGCTATAAGAGTTAGATTAAATAAATTTAGAACAGCAGTATCAATGTAATGGAGGGAGTGAAAGCTTAAACAACTGGGTAGATAATAGAGCAGTTAATGAGAAAGCTAGTAATTAAATTTGGGATACCAGATGGAGAAGTCAACTAGACTGTTGGATATACTGGTGGAAAACCAGGTAGAAAAATCTGGACTAGAAATAAAATTTGGAAGCTACTAATATCTAATTACTGAGTCTTGAGAGTGGATAAATACTGTCCAGAATACAGCAAGAAGGGATACGGGAGCCCCAAGGAAAGTTGGGGCTTTTAAGAATCAGAGGAGTGGTTTTAATTTCCTACATTATCTAGCAGAATAGTATAGAACATAGAGTTTGAAGTGAATCTTCATCTCATCCTTAATTTCCTCATCTGTAGAATGGGGATAGATAAAGCACCTCTTTCCAAAGGTGACTACTTTCCCCCATTTTATTACACTTGCATTTTTTGTTTGTAAGAATTTGTTCAAACTCAAGCATAAGAAGTGGGTGTTTGTGTCTCCAATAGCTAAACAGGATAGAGCACAGAAAAATAGTAAGTTCTAAGCATTTCATATGCATACAGACCACAACCTTATGAGATAACGTCTATATATATGTATATGTATATATATATATATATTTTTTTTGTCACAGATGAAGAACTTTGGAGAGCTTTGAGAATTGAACCAAGGATGTGTAGATAGTAGGAGAGGGTGAACAACTAATTTGGCACTCAGTAAATGTTAATGAATAAACAAATCATATATAATAAAAGGCTGTGCTCAGTTAATACTAGTTTTTTCTCTCCCCAAATTTGGTTCAGGAATTGGGTTTGATGAATAGCAGTATTACAGAGTCACTGCCCTTGAGATGTCTGGTAATATTTGTTAAATTCTTCCTAATGTGGATAAAAAGGGTCACTTACTAAACCTGACAAACATGGGAGGCCTGCATGGCAGGCCCTACAAACTCAGAGACAAATTAACCTCATAGGATGGTCTGAACATACAAATTCCTAACTAAAAGCCAGGTCATGGCTGGTAGTCACATCCTTGGCCTGTGGCTTCCTTGATAAAGGTCAGTCTTTACCTCAAGTGAGCCTCTCTGTAGTCTTTTTGCACCTAAAATAACATGCCCTTGGAATGTCAGAGTAATCCCTTTTTCCGGACCCCCGGGGTACAACCCGCTACACCAAAGCAGGAAACTCCAGAATCCCGCATTGTTATCCCCTGATTACCATCTCTATGTACTGTAAAATGCTATTAACTATCTTGTACCCACCAATGTAAAAGGTATCTATCGCTCCAATTTACTTTTTATCCAATCCTAGAGATTTCCCTGCTTTGGTTTCTCCCACCCCTTAACCTATCACCAATGGATTTCATGTAACTCTCCTCCTTTGATTCTAATGTATAAAATAAGTTGTAAAACCATTTTCCAGAGCATTTTCTCAATTGTTGAGATTTTGCTTCCCAGCAATTGTCAGTTTTGCTCAAATAAACTCATGTTTTCTCTTAGGCTGGATGGTTTTTTTCATTGACACTAGTTTAAGAGAACATCTATACTTAATATAGTATTGTTGATTTCTTTGGTGTGTGTGTGTTTGAGTAGGGTACTCTTTATTGCTGTTGCCATCAATGCCCAAGCGAAATAATGTAACGACCTTAAAATTAAGATAGCCAGTTATTTTACCAGCAAAGTGGGTTTCTTTGGGAATAGCAGAGAATTGCAATTCTGGACAAGCACGCTATCGCAAAAAGTAGGCAAGTCCAGCAAACAAAGGAGGGGAACATTATAGACAGAAAACGAAGTTGAGAGGGGTTGTTTTGAACAAAAGTCCATTGGAGGGGAAGAGTTTAGGGTGTCAAGTTTTTCATTGGCTGAGTTGCTGGGTAAGGAAGGAAATTGTCCTTCTTCCTGTTGGAATAGTGTTACCGGAGAACGGGCCCTTCTCAGAGCGATGTCTCGGAGGCTTGGTTTCCACAACGGGGGTGAACTCGGCAGTGTCCGTGCTAGATTCCCAGACTAGGGGCCAAAGCTGGGCCTTCGAGCAAAACTGGGAATCTTAGCCGCTCCAGCTGCCGGAGGATGGGCCCTCCTCAGCCCGGTGTCCAGGTTCCTGGCATCTCGAGCAAAGAATTGAACGAGATACCGAGGTAAAGTAGTGAAAGAGCAGGTTATTAGAAGAAAAAGTACACTTCAAAGAGGTAGAAGCGGGCCTGAGCAGAAAGCAGTGGCTCAAGGGCCATTATTAGAAGAGAAAGTACACCCAAAAAGATTGGAGCAGGCCTGAGCAGAAGCGTGATTCAAAAGGTTCAAAAGACCAAAGGCATCATTATTAGGAGAAAAAGTACATTCCAAAGAATTTGGAGCGGGCTGAGCAAAAGAAGAGGCTCACAAGGCCCTGACTGGTGAGGACTTGGAGTTTTTATCCCCATTTTTTTCTCTAAAATGGGCTGTTCCTCTCTGGGCGTGGGACGACTTGATTGACACGTGATTGACAACAAACTATTACCTCATCTCTTTAGACTTCCCAGAATTCCTTCCCAGAATTCAGTCCGTTATAATGATATTAATGATATTAATGAACTTCTGGGCATATGTGTGATATTATAATGATGGTATAATGAGGCCCAGGTGAAATGAAGGTCATTGTAGCATTTACTGGCACAGGTGTGAGTGACTGGTTTAATCTAGTTGGGGATTTGTACCCATTTGTTTCCTCATAGGGGTAATTACAATGAAAAAGGGAAGTTTTGGGCGGAGAGGAGAGGTCTTTGGGGCTATCGCATTCTGTGGGTTGTGCTGGATGTGCAGGAATGCAGAGACCCAATGCCTAACTGCTTGCCTTGTTTTCCCCTTGAGAGAAGTGATCCCCATCAAATCTCTATGCGAAGTTGAGGGACAGGAGGTTTTTTCCTTCTGTATCTGCTTCCTGCTGGGCAGGGGCGTAGAGCTGTCTCTACCTATTGGAGATTCACGGAACTCTCACCCTATCTGATCTTAGATGAGAGGAAGGGGTCTCAAGATCCACCTGGAAGACAGTGTTGGCTTCTTTGGTTGGGACTGGTAATCTTGCTGGGGAATCATCTGTATCCTGAATGAGGAATAATAGATTTTAATTAATACATTTCTTAAAGAGCAGAGCTCAAAACTATTGATGTGGGGTGGCTATGTGATGGAAAATCTGTCAGCTCTTACAGAGCCTGTAGCCATTCAGCTGGTCACTCAGGTGGCATCAATTGTCCAGGAGCTGGGCACAGAACGGGTTAGAAAGAACATTAGGCTTCAGTGATTACAATCAACAAGTATAAATCACAAGTTTTAGGGTAATTATCTAAAGCAGTGGGTAGGAGCTAAAAAGCTGGGAAAAAGGAAACTTGAAGGAGAAGGAAACTTAAAATCTCTATAGGAAAGAAAACTTAGAAGTTTTTCAGTTGGGGGGCTACTTGCTTGGCCCATGTCATAGTGTTAAAGAGAAAACCACAGGTCCCAAGTGAGTGGCATCACTCCTGCTAAAAGCCCAGGATACTAAACTTATATTTAATACCTGATCTATTGCAGTTTCAAACTCTCCCAGAAGCAATCTTGATCAACTAATCTGGAATTTTCTGGTTAATACCGAGGTAATCTGTATTACCCATTCCTCATAGGAAGAGGCAATCTGCACGATAAAAATCCTTCCTTTGGGTTCCCGCCCCGTCAAGGTGTCCCACCCAATAATAATTCTTTTTTATTTTATCTCATTTTATTTGCGAATTTAATGCATATTTGGTTTTACTAGGGGTCAGGGACAGGGCGGGGGCATTCAGGGATTGGCTGCCATGGTCTCCTCGATCCAGTCCAGGAAGGACATAAGTTTGGTGAAGACACCGGGCTTATTGGGTGGGGCACATGGGGTGTATCCCTAAGATGTGATTCCCTGAAGCACACCATCACAGATCAGCGGGCCCCGAGTCACCTGTACAGGTGTCCTTGCCACCCTGCAAGTGTCCAGCACACAGCATGACGTCTGTCACCTTCTCAGTGTGGGCTTTGGCACATACATCGTTGGGCAGGAGCTTGAGGTCCACACACTGGGGCTCATGTGGGTACTCATCTACAAATGGATCTACTTCGATGCTGCCCCAGCTGGAGGCATAACAGGTGCTCCCCAGTCGGGGTTCCTGGGTGGGCAGGTCCAGGACCTTCACAGTATCTGTTATGTGGGCGGGCTCTGCCAGGTGGAGCAGCATGATGTCTAGCTGTAATCTTCTTCTGGATAGGTGGCGTGGTTCTTCAGGAGGCTCAAGCAGAATTGAGGGTGTGGGAAGCTCTTACTGACCTGGACGAACTGTGCTGTGTCTTCATTCTCAAACAGGTTGTGGCGACCCAGCCAGAGCTGGTAATTACTGGGGAGAGAGAGGGACCAAGGAAATGAGGAGAGATGAGGGGAAAGGGAGAAGGGCAGGGCAGCATGGGGGCGGGTCCCAAAGGAGAGAAAGAGAAACAAGGACAAAACTGAGCGCGAAAGGTTTAGAATCATGGAGAAATAGAGACAGTGAGAAAGCAAAAGAATGTGACAGTGGAAAAGGCAGATCCAGAAACAAAGAGAAAGGGGGTGAAAAAAACAGCTTAAAAAGATACAGTAAATGAGAAAAGCAGAGGGTAGAACAGAGAGATGGAGCAAAAAGGAGGCAGGATGAGGAGGAGGAAAGACAGAGATAGTGAGAAACAGACAAATGGAAGAAGCAGGAGTGAAAGAACAGAGCAAGGGAGGAGAATGAGAAATACACTAAGTGGAAAGGGATGGAAGAAGAGAGAATGAGAAACAGGCAGAAGAAAAAAAGGCTAGGAGGTGACAGAGAGAGAAAACATAATTCTTTTTTAACTAGCACCCTTGCCTCATCCTTCTTCCTATAAAATCTTCCATTTTGTACAATCCCAGGGGCACCCTTCCACGTGCTAGATGGGTTGCTACCTGATTCATGAATTGCTTAATAAAGGCAATTAGCTCTCTTCTTTTTTTCATTTGAATTGTTTCTTTAATAATATCGACTTGCAAGGTGCATCTCTTTCTGTTGAGGTTGGTAATTGAAGATTCTTCCTATTGGAGTCTGTAATTCATGTTGTGTGGTAGTGCCTGATGCCTGCCCCCCCAACTCCATTTTAAATGAGGTTTCCCTTTATTAATTGTCACAAGATTAACTAAATTATGAACTTTGGGGAAAGGGATTTAGTCTTGTGCATTTTGGTGTTATTTAAATTTGGGGGTCATTAAGCTTCATGTGTAATTCTGGGGGGGAAAAAATCAGTTTCTCATGTTGCACCCAAGAAAGGAGGCGGTGTAGCTGGCGGTTATAACGGAAGACTGGGAATTAGGAGGCTTGAGTCTTGGATTCTAGTTCTTAAGTTACTGTGTTCATTCACCAAAAACTTACTAACCCCCTTCCTGGTGCTAAGCGCTGTGCTAGGTGCCATGTGACAGCTCTGGGCTGAGGTAAAAGGACGACACCATTCCCTACAGGGGTTCTTAAGTGCTTCATAAGGATGTGACTCCGCAGAAAGGAGGAGGCTGGCCAGACCCAGCACTCCACACCCCTCCCTCTGGATAGTTCTAGTTTAAGGTTACTCTCCCAGGAGATGCTTTTTTTTTTTTTTAATTTAATTTAACTTTTATTTATTTGTGTTTTCGCAGGATCCATCAGCTCCAAGTCAAGTAGTTGTTTCAGTCTAATTGTGGAGGGCGCAGCTCACAGTGGCCCATAATGGGGAATCGAACACGGCAACCTAGTTATTAAGAGAACCCGGGCTCTAACCAACTGAGCTAACCAGCCACCCAGGCGATTCTTTAGCAAGAAAAACTACATGTAAGATGGCGCCGCAGGCCCCTCCGGCCGCAGCCACCATCTTGGTAGTTCCCGCCGTGAGCGAGCACAACGCACCTACGCGGCCCAGGCGCCCTCAGCGCGCCTGCGCGCCCGCAAAGCCTGCCCCCGCCCCTCGCCGCTGCTGTTGCAGCCGAAGCCTGCGCGGCTGCTGCACTGACGGCGGGTACCCGAGCCTCAGGTGAGTGAGCGGCTCATCCCGGCCCGCTGGGGAGGCGCGGCGCTGCCTGCGGGGGCGTCGCTCCCCGTGCCTTTTCCTTCCCCGCTTCGTCTCCGCTGCGCTGTGGGGGCCCGGGGCTCGTACGAATAGCCTCCTCCGGGTGCTCCCGGCGCCCTCTGCCCTCCTGGCTCGCGGAACCCGGGTCAGCCCGGCCTCCCTCGGCCGCTCCCAGAGCCTAGGCGGTGGGGCCCAGCGACGAACCCCCAGGCGGCAGCGGCCGAGCCTAGAGGCGCCCCAAACCCTCGGTTGCAGAGACCCCACCTCAGGCGCGACCCCCTTTCTCGCTCCTGCTCTGCGGGAGGCGGGGCTCAGTGTGCCTCCATGTCGGGCACCCATCTATCTCCCAGTCCCAGTCCCAGGGCGGCTCGAAGGATGAGTGGTGAGCTTGCTTTGTATCCGAGCGGCCCGGGTGCAGCAAATTGTATCCTCTGGCGGGACCCCACGGCGATCCTGCGAGGGAGGGGCACCTTCACCCTGCGTGATAGACGAGGACACTGAGGCCGCGAGTGGTGAATTACCTGCCCAAGGTCACGCAGCTGGCCAGAGGCAGGGTTGGCCCTTGCCCCAGGGTCTTGGGCTCTCAGGCCAGTACGGTTTGAATTTAATCTTGTACCTTTAAAAATATTTGATATACACTTGCTATGGAGTTGCTTCTTCAACGTCGCAAAAGACTGCAAAAACAGTGTTTTCTTGTTGGAGTACAATTGAAGTGTTGCTGTAATAATAAGTAGTAGGAACGTTGTTAATAAGAGCTAACGTTCATCCAACGTTTGCTGTGTGCCAGGGATCTTGCTAAACAGTTAAGATGATCTCACTTAATAACCTCAGCATTTCCCTATCCAATGCTTCCCCCTTCCCTTTCATGCACCCTTTTTTTCTGCAGAGCTGGCCTCTCACAGACTAGGAGCCTCATGGCTTAGGAGGCGGAAGCTCTTACTGGCAGAACAGGGGTAAACCTTAGATGCCTGTATCCAAATTTCCCCCCTAGCCTGGTCCCCAGAGGATATAATTAGCCTTCCTTTAGTGGCTGCTAGAAGAGCAAGTTGGACTGACTGGACGTGGAGGTGACAGAGCAAATTTGGCGAGCACTTAACCTCATTCTGGGGCTTTCTGGCTCTCTTCTAACGCTGGGCTTGAACATTTTAATATTTAAGACAAAGTAAAAAGAGAAAGAGAACATTGATGGAGATGCTACATCTAAGAAGCCTCCATGATTTAAAGTCCCAAAAGTACAGCTGTAAAAATATGTGAATATTTCTTCCCCAACATAACGAGCTCAAACTTTTTTTCTTCCTTAGCAAATCCTTCTTACGCACTTAAAAGCTTCACTAACTCACCACTTCTCTGTGAAGCCTTCCTTGCTTGATTTTCCCAATTAGAATTACACACACACGTATTTGCAGCCCCAAGTGCTTGGCTTATAATAAGTAGGCCCTTGGTAAAAACTGAATTTCCGCTACTCCTTTTCATTACTCATAAGAGTGATGTTTTCTTGCTGCCCTTCTGTTCTTCCTTCTTGCCCTTCAATTTCTCTTTGCTGTCCCTCCTTTATTTTATGTTTTCCAGGTTTATTGAGAAATAATTGACATACATCACTATATAAATTTAAGGCATACAGCATTATGGTTTGATTTATGTATATTGTGAAATGATTACCACACCAGGTTCAGCTAACATCCATCTTCTCATATATAGATACAATAAAAAGAAAAAGAATAAAGGAAAACAATTTTTTTCTCCTGTGATGTCCCTCCCTTTAGATTCAACTTCTGGTCATCAACGACCGCTCACAGGTGTCCCATCCACCCTGTTGTTTCTGAAAATTTGCAAATAAAGGTCCTGTACCAAGAAGCCTATTTATCCCCAACAGTGGAGTTAATATACGCCACTAAGTATACGAAGCAGTTTTTATTTGCATGTTACAGTAAGGTAGCCTGAGGTTTATGTCCTTGTAGTCTATCCCTAAATGCATGTTAGATTTCTTTTTACATTCTTGGTCTTATGTGGCTGACTGCCGCCCCTGGTGCTATCAGAGTCATCACAATTTTTTTTTTTTTATCAGAAATCATTTCATAGTATTTATAGTACTAAATATTCAGAAGGGCCCTTTGGGAGGCAGCAAGATCTGTGCATAGGTTCTCTACATAAATAAAACTTTTAAAAGAGTTCTTCCAATAATTTTCTGCAAATATATTGAGCTGTTATGTGGAAGGCATGGTGCTGGGTGTGGTGGAAAATTCACCGTTGACTAAAACATGGTTCCTGTTGATAGAGCTTACTAGCTAATTGGGAAACACCGTATCTAACTGTAACTCAGGTCTAAAAATGGCCATGACAGTTTTATAAACAGAGCAATATGAGAGTATAATGGAATAAGATATTCCAACATGGGACATTTCATAAAATCATACACTGTTCAAGCTGAAAGGAATCATCAAGTCATTGAGTTCAACCTTCTCACTTTTACAGCCCTCATCCTAGGAAGAGAACTTAGCCAAGATCACAGAACTGGGGCTACAACTTGAAATCCAGACTTTTTATCCATTAAAGGTTTATCAGTATTTCAGTGAATTCATCCATAAAGACATTAACCAGCAACTCTTTTAAAATGCCGTTTGTGTGCTTAGAAGAGGGTTGAGAAAGAGAACAAAAATAGGATTCATGTCTCAAGGAGTTTATGATCTTTTCTCTGACATTGAAGACAGGGTACCTAACTGTTAAATCCTGTGGTAGAGGGACGAGGCCTGGCATAGCAGTTGGGAGGGGACCAAGAGAGATCAATCGGTAGGAGCTGTGGTAGTGAGGGCGCTTTGGGAAGGAGTTAGGACTTTCTGGGCCTTGACAGATTGGTAGGGTCAGAATTAATCAAAAGAACAAGGAAAGCATTTTGAAGTAGGGTGGTAAAACTGAAGTAAGGTAACAATGCTTGATGTGTTTAAGGGACAGGAAAAAACACTTGCTTGACCAGGGTGGTTTGACTGGATTCGGGAGCAGTGGTTCTGCACCTTGGATGCGCCTCAGGATCCCAGAATGTCTGCGTCAGTAGGTCTGGAGTGGCTCCCGACAACTTGTGTTTCTGAAGTTCCCTGATGACGCTGATGCCCCTAATCCAGGGACAACACTGAGAATCACTGGATTAGAAGGTTGAGAAGCTAGTGTCAGAAACTATCGAAGAACTGGTTCCAAAAAGCGTGTGTGTGTGCGAGTGCGCTCCTGTGTGCATGTTATACACCAGCATAGGAAAGTTCTAGAAAGATACATTCCAAACCGTAGCACTAGGAACTTCTGGAAGTGGGATGTAGGGTGTTGGAGAAGTCACTTTTTACTTTATACCTTTCTATACTATTTTTGCATTGTGCACATAATTGCTTTTGTATTTTAAAAAAGTGAGTCCTTTTTGAAGATATGTACTGTACTAAAATATTTATGGATTAAAAAAGAGCTCGCTGAAGTAATCTAGTGTCATACAACCAATATTTTTAGAGTGTCTCCTGTATGCAGATGCTGCTAGGATCTGGAAATGAAAAGCCTTTGCTGAAGTTTTAGTTTAGTGATTGAGACAGGCAGATAACAGCTGTACTGAGTTTCATGAGCTTCATAAGAGCAAGGATGAGGGTCTAGCTCTGTGTACGGCAGGTAACAGGCACTGGGTAAATGATGAATGAATGAATGAATGAATATGAGCAAATCCAGGCAAGAAGCGAGGACAGTCAGAAAGGGCAAATGAGAGATTCTGGAGGCAAATGAGAGATTCTGGAGGAAAATTGACAAGCCTACATAGGGATGCTGAAAGGAAGGGATATGGCAAGGACTTTCAGGTCCAAAGATTGATAACATTTTGGGTTTACTGTAGAATTGGGTGGCAGGTCATCTATTCTGAAAGACCTTTTTAAAACCTCCCAACCCCCCTTTTTTTGAGACCACTTGGAAATAACGCACAAACACTTAACCTAGATTGAGTATGAGTACTTACCAGGTTTCAGGGCTTTCTTTGGTAAAGGAAATTTTTTTTTCTTTAATCACAGTGCTAGTTTTATTGTGTTTATACCATGTTTCCCCGAAAATAAGACCTAGCCGGACAATCAGCTCTAATGTGTCTTTGCCAAAAGACGCATTAGAGCTGATTGTCCGGCTAGATCTTATTTTCGGGGAAACACGGTAATATTTACCTGCAGTGTGGCCATTAAATATTTACTATGTGAAATTAACTGAGTTGCATGGAGGATGTTTTAAATACCATACAAAAATGGGTTGTATTATGCCTTTTGAGCTTATCTTCAGTGAAAGGTATAGTACAGTCTACTCAAAATTCTGTCATGTGTCTCACAGTGCCTCACAAAATTTGACATATTTTCAGTCCTAAATAAATATCCTTTGTTGATGGCTGAATGGGGTATACTTTGGAGGAAATATGGGTTTCTTGCTTTCTGAGTTGAATTCTATATAGACACTATTTACATTACCAAACAGGCTGTGCATTATTAAACTTGTTTGCTGTTAAAGAACGTGTGATATGGAGTGGGTGTCCTCCCCAACGTTTGGTGTGGAGGTGCTCTGTTTTATCTTCCCCAGAGATTTAATATAGGAAATGGAAATTAATTTCTCAAGTAGAGGGGTGGCTTCCCCCAGGCTTTGGTTATGGCATTAGACTATAATCTCTTCACCACCTAAAAATGGCCAGTCTACAGTTTGGGATTTTCAATTGATTAAGTAAAAATTTCTGCTACCACCACTCTTCAGACTTGGTTTTATTACTTATTAAGATTGTTTATCTATTTGAAGATAATGCTGTTTCAAGTTTAAAGGCAATAGCTGTTGTTTTGGGGGAACAGGGAGAGTGATGGCCTAAAAACTCATAATAAATCAGGGTAAGGAAAATTGTATGTAGCTCGGAAAAACAGTGTGAAGTTGCTTCCTGTTTGTAATGATGACCTAAGAAGTCTTGTCAGCTTCTCCTTTAATTGGTAATTGTCTTGTGGTAATTGTTCCAGAAATACCATTTGCTTTCAAAACAGACACAGTTGTTTATTAAAAAATGACAGTTTTATCCTTATAATGCTTCTACATTTTTAAGCATGAACTTTCAACTTACGGATAAAAATTGAAAGCTTTTTAAAAGTGACGTTTTAGTTCTAAAGCTATTTTATGTGAAGCAGTAATGCTGTACTTACCAGAGAGAAGAGAGGAATCAGGTTATATGTCTATTTCTTTCTACAGTTGAGAAAGCTCTGGGGACGTGGTTCCCCCTGCTATTCTTCAACTTTGAAGATGTTGCTTCTTTTAAATCTTTGTGTTGGAACATGAGTTTAACCAGGGTGTTGACTAAAATGTGACTTTGGATAGCTAGGCAGTCCACAGGGTTGCTTTTCCAATACCACCCAGATAGGTGCAGTTCTCTCCTATTAATTAAAGTAATAATGCTAATACCTAATCATACCAAACTTCGTATTAGTAATACCTAAATTTTATATGATGCTCTTCAGTTTCAAAATTCTTTGTCCCATAAGATCCTGGTAAACTCCAGTAGCCAAACCGGAGACAATAAGTAGAAGAATTAATGATCATTTGGCATCAAGTGGGAACAGTTGTTTGCAGAGGCCTGCCCAAATTGTAGATACAGGCTGCTCAGATTTAAATCCTTACTCTGCCATTTAGTAGCTGGGTGACCTTTGGCATATTACAAAACCGCTCCAAGTGTCAGTTTCTTTATCTGTAAAGTAGGGTTTACAGTACCTAGTTTACAAGTGTGTGGGAAAATGAAATAATGAAAAAAGTGCTTATCATGGTATCTGCCATAGAGTAACTGCTCAATAAATACAGCTAGTATGAGTCTTAAGTACTGCATCTTAGGAATCTGGTTGGTTCTTTACCTACCACCCAGGCTGTTGGAGAACACATTGTTTTCAGGGGTTCTGCCTTACAGCTGACGGGAACCCGGAGCCCGGCCCAAGAGCACATGCCACGCACGGCCTTGCCAGCAGTAGCTTTCCTCGTGTCCTGAGCTGCATTCTTTAGAAGTGGAAGGCAGAGGGAAGGGCTTCTGCTTCCAGAGTTTCTGCAGTATGACCCCCATGTTACAACGTCAGCTGCTGGGTGGGTGTCGGGGATGAAGGAGAAGGCCCCTAGGTGGGCACGTTGCTTTGTCCTAGTGGTTATCTGTTCCAGTACCCTGGGGTGAATAGAATGAACACCTAGCACAGATTCAGATTCCCAGTTTTTGCAAACCTCCCCATGTACTGCCTGCTGCCAGAATCCAGGAATGACACAATGGAAAGGTGGGCCTGTTATAAAGAGTGCTGCCCTTTTCAGGAAAACACAAGGGGTGTGGCTGGCCCTTATCCAGGGCGAGGACCAGAGGAGTGTCTGTTGTTCAAAGGAGGGTCTGTGAGCATGCCTTAGCAGCTGCCTTTGATCCCTTTCCCCACATCTTTGCTTATGGGATAGCTTCTGTTGAGAGTATTTCTTCTGGTGAACAGGAACCCAGACTTTCCTTTACGCAGTACAAAAACTCAGTGAGCTGTATGTTAAAAAGTCATTGTTTCTTCCATGGAGCTGGGTGGTATGACTTGTTTATCAGGCCTTCTGGGGAGTCTCCTGAGACCCTTTCCTAAGGGCCCCCAGGAGACAGCAATGAAACCAACATCCATTATCCTTGATGCTTGTGGGGATGTTTAAGTCAATAGTTTTATGATTCGATTAATTCCGGCTTTAACCCTGGAAAACTTGACAGCCAAGTCATCAGATAATTGTGCTTCTTACTGAAGCGTGGAATTTAGCCCAATACCCTGAGAGCTCTTTCAGAGCCTGGAATAGGACGGAGTTCAGATGCTGTCCCAGTGCTTCACCTAACTGGCTGTGTGCATTTAGGCAAATCACTGCAATTTCTAGGCCTCTTTTCTCATCTGAGGCTGAGGGCATGACTGTAGACCAGAGGTTCTCAGTCCTGGCTGCATAGAAGAATTGCCTGTGGAGTTTTAAAACCAATTCCAGGGCCCTACCCTCGCCCGATGAAGTTGGATCTTTAGGGTTGGGGCCTGGGCGTTGCTGCTCTTCAGAGCTCCCCAGGTCTTTCTAACGTGTAGCTAAGATAACTAACCACTGGATAAGACGGCCATGTTTTAAACAAGTGTGTCATTCTGCTCAGGAGCCCTCAGTGGTTGTCTACACAGAAAGTCCAATTCCTGTGCTCTGGGTTCTGACCAGGCTTGCTTTCTTTCCCAGCTGCATTGTTTTAGTGTCTCCTGGATGTCCTCACCTGAAATGCCCTCTCTCCTTCCAGCTGTCCAAAATGTGTTCCTATTCAAGGCCCACCATTCTTACCTCTGGGAAACTCCCGGCCCTGCTCCTTAGTTATGTCTCCCACCCCTGCACTGGCTCCAAGCTTTGTTTAGCTCGGACTAAATACAACAAACACTAGATGCAGCGTAAGATGTGATACTCACGCAACATCCTGTCCTCTTGGGGAGGTGGGACACATGGCAGTGCCACTGGTTTGACTTACACTATTGAATATCTGTGTGATATCTTGTATGGTTGGCTACCTCGTTCCGTATGTATACCTTGTAAGTATTAGTTGACAGATGCTATCTCTGACCTGACTTCACTAAGCATTTTTAGCCTTATCTCCTATTTCCAGCAGGGACCTACGGCTCTTGCCAAACTGCATCATTTTCCAGCAGACGTGTGCTTTCTCATCTGTGTTTAAGTTACTCTCTTCCTGCAATTCCTTCTTTTAGTCTTCTGTCATCCTCACCTGCAGGAGTTGTATCTATTCTTCATGGTCCGGTTCAAGTATTACCTCCTCTATGCATCTTTTTCTCTGCACCCACAACTGCATTAACTGTCCTTGGCCCTAGACCTCCCTAACCCTCAGAGTAGTGTTTCTCAACTGGGGGTGATTTTGCTCCCCAGAGGACATTTAGCAGTATCTGGAGACATATTTGTTTGTAACAACTGTTGGAAGAGGGTGTTACTGTCAAATTTAGTGGGTAGAGGTCAGGGATGCTTCTAAACATTCTATGCACAGAACAGACCCCACAACAAAAAATTATCTGGCCTAAAATGTTCGTGGTGCTGAGGTTGAGAAAATGCTTTAGAGTTTGTTGAATTCATAGGCTCATGTTTATACTGCGTTGAACTGTAGTGATTTGTCTATAGACTTAATCTCCCCTACTCAAGTGAATTAATGGGTGAAGGCAAATCCCAGTCCCAAATCTCAGCTTTCTTGTTATTCACTTGATAATCCTAGAGCCTGTGGCCTGATCCTAACTATTCAGTGTAATTTGGGACCAGAGATAAAGAGGTCCTCAGCGTGAGGTGGGTGCAATGAGGCAGTGTGCTAAATTTCTCTCCTTTCACCTATAAGTCGTCCTCTGTGATCACCTGGGCGGCATTGTGATACAGGGCACAGAGCGAGCTTTGGGATCAGGAGAAAACTGGGTTTCGGTTCCAGCTATTGCCTTTATTAGTTGTGTTGTTTGGGTCAATCCATTTCACCTCTTTAAGCCTCAGTGTCCTCATCTCTGATGGATGGCAGTGCCCCGGTGTTTTAGCTCACAGTGCTGTCAGGATCATCCAATAAGATGCTAGGTGTAAAGGTGCTTTTGTAAATTGTAAAGTGCTATAAGAATTGCCCATTCAGCCAGTGGTCTACAGGTAAAAAGAAGACGTGCGTTAGCTTGCTGTAGGAACAGCACTGTACTTTCTAGCCCGTCCCCTAGCCACTTCCTGCAGCTTGTCATGTCGAGCTGTTTCAGCACCAGCTCCCGCCGGCCCTGTCCAGCTCATTCTCCTCAGTATGCCTTCTTTGTTTGCTGCCTTCATTCTGTTTAGCTTGTCTCTCTGCAGTCTTGCCAAAACCCAAAGTGATTGACTTTGCCTCTGGAATACAAACGAGTGGCCTGGCATCAGTACATCCTGGCAAAGCCTGCGAAGGCCAGACAAATTACCTTGCTCATGGGGGAAAGCTACAAAACAAAACAGCGGGTAGTTTAGAAAGCCAGTAGTGTGTATAGTCCCTTCTTGTCTTTTTTAAAGTAACAAAGCAATGTGTCTAAGCTCTAGAACTCTCAGTGAGCTTTCAGCTAAAAGCCTGTGACCCTCATGTCCCTGGGGACAGGCCAGCTGCACCCCCCCACTGATTTGCTGAGTGACCTTCTGTAGTCTGACCCTCATCAGGTTGGTAACTTAGTCACCTCTTAGGATTGTAGTAAGAATCGAATGGGGGACGACGCTTGCCCTGGGGAAGAATGTAAAATTTAAAATACTACATTTAGCGGGAATTTCTGGGTCATAGAATGTCAGCCCTATTAGGAGCCAAAAAGGTCATGCTGCCCAACCTCTTCCCTTGACAGATGGGGAAACCGAGGTCTAGAAAGGGAAAATGCTTTACTCAGTGCCACTCAGCTAGGTAGGGGCTTACCTGGGTCTAGAGTTCTCATCTGATGTGCTATCCGTGACTGGAAGCATCTGGGCACCCATTTTTTCTGAGTGAGCAAAGGTTGCACTCAGAAACATACCGTCGCACTTTATTTAAAATGTGTTCTGCAGAGCCCTAGCCTTCTCACCACTTCAGCCCGTGCCCCACACTTCCTTCTGTTCTCTATTTCAGAGTTTTGGTGCAAAAATTAAAAGTCAGTAGTCTTGCTTGATCTTTAAAGGTTCTTCTGAGTGCTGACTGAGTATCAAAGAACACTGGTTCTCTCCTGACCATCCTGGGAACAGTTTTGCTTACATTTAAATTCAGAAATGTCAGGTTCTGTGTTTCTAAAAAGTCATAGTCATGGCGGTTTTTTTCAGCATGGAGAACTGAACCTCATTTTTCCTAGATTTTAATCCGACTGACTTTCGCTGTTAAAAGATAAGGGCCCTTTCTTTGTCCTCACCTCCTCCTTTCCCTCCTCAGCATTTGACCATTTTTAGCTCTCCTTTCCTGTAAATTTCTCTTCTCCCTTGGCTTCTTTGACTTTGTGTTTCTGCATTATCTCTGGCATCTGTTGAGAGTTTTTTCCTTTGTTTCTTACTGGTTCTGCTTTCTTCTGTCACTGCACAAGAAAGATTAGCAGGAGAAAAACCTGTATACGTGGGAAGGACCCAGGAAAACTGAGTAACTTGCCAAAATGTCGGAAGCCATCACCTTAAATACCACCTTCAGCTAAAGACAAAAGAAGGTGTTGGGGTTGGAGAGTCACTCCTGGGAGGTGACCTGGCAAGCACAGTAAACAATAAAATTGTTATGTAGATTTAAGTCCTGGCCTTCTCCATAGATCATGAATGCAGGTCTGGTATAGTGTGGGAAAGCCTCACAGATCGATATGTCCCTTACAAATATAAATGTCCCTTTACTTGGTTACAGAGCTTCTCCCATTTCTGCTGTTTCATAAAGTTAATCAGCCTGAAATAATCGGTATTCCAAAGAGGTGTATTTTGGGGTAGCAACTCTGCTCCCCTCAGCACCTATAGATTTTCCTCACTAAATCTCACTCCGTCCTGTGCTTGGGTTTCTTGGATGCCCACATTTCAGCTGTGACTCAAAATTGATTTTTGTTTTTTCAAAATTGATTGTTTTTCACCACTTCCTCTGTTGCTTCTTAATTCCCCCATTTCCGTTCATTTTGCCATCATTCTTTCATCCCTTTAAGTAGAAACTGGGGGATGAAGAAACTTTCCTCTACCCTCTAGGTTCTTTTAGCTGATCTAATAATTAAATAAACATGAGATAGATTAACAAGAGAAGATAACCAAATTTAATTATATACATATGTGTGGGAACCCCCGCATACATGAGAGGCAGAGATCCCACATAAATCAGAGGTTCAGAGGCAGAAAGGAAAATTGAGGTATATAAGACATTCTGGGCTAGGGATGAGGTGATTGTGGGCAGAGCACACGTTCAGTCATTAGTTTGCCCTGCCATATATAGATTGGTAAAAAAAATCACTCCTGATGATAACTCTTATCTTGGGCCAGGCTCCGAATTTAAATTGTTCTAGATAGTTGGGGGGGAGTTGTGAAATTTCTCATGATACTGTGGTGAAGGTCTGTCTGGCTGCTTGCCACAGGAAAGCCATAACTGAGAGGCGAGGGTGGTGGAAAGAAAAGCAGGTTTATTCAGAATGCTGCCATTCTGGGAGGGTGGCCGACTCCTGTCCAAAGGCCGTCTTGCCCCCAGCCCCACCCCTCCGCCACACCTCCCAGTATGTCTGAAAGGTTTTATAGGCAGGAAAGGGAGGTTGGTCAGGTAATTTCTGGAGAAAGGTGCTCCCCAGGGGCTGGTTTGTTTCAGGGATAGGAGTGGATCTTCACAGATGTAAAAACTTCTTTCAAGTCAGTCTCCTGGAGGTTTCCTTGAGGAATTGGGATGTTTGAGCCTGGTGTGCATATGGTCTGGAGTAAACTGAATCATTGAAACTGGTGTCCATACTGTGTCTCCCGGAAAATCAGACCTAGCCAGACAGTCAGCTCTAATGAGTCTTTTGGAGCAAAATTAATATAAGACCCGGTACTATATTACATTATACTATATTACATTATATTATATTATTATATTAATTATATTATATTATACCCTTATAGTAAAATAAGACCGGGTCTTTTACTAATGTTTGCTCCAAAAGTCGCATTAAAGCTGATTGTCTGGCTAGGTCTTATTTTCGGGGAAACAGGGTAGTAAATGTATATTAAACAGAGTCATTAAGGTTTGGTGGGAAGGGGAGGGGAGCAAAGAAAAGAAAACTTTCAAAAAGTTCCAAGCTAAACTATACTGTTCAATTGAATTACACTGGAGGTTTAAATCTCAAAATAGAAGAGATAGTGTCACCGTTACAAGCCCACCAGGGTTTTGGTTGCCTTTAATTCAAAATAATCTACATAACCACTCAGGCACATCTTGGAGTGGCTTGTTCTGAACCCCTGCAAAACCATGGCAAAATCTAACTCTTCTCTGACCTCACACTATTTTTACCAACTTTAGCGCCCAGGTCTCCCCCTTGGTTGTATCTGTGATTACCGTAGTGGGGTCAGACTCTTGTCACCTTTCACTAGAGTTTTGCTCTGAGCTACTAAACTTCTCTCCAGTGTACTCCCCTTCTAGTTTAAAATCCTACCTAGTTTACTGAAATCTGTTTTGGACAAAGGCAGGATAAAATTAGATTAACAGTCTCCACCCCATCTTCATCACCGCTGTCGGGGGTTGGTGCTGATAATCAAGCCTTTCAGGTACTCACCTCTTCAACTCACGTGATCGTCACTCCTCCTCAGATGATGACGTCACCTATTGACCTGGCGTCACTCAAAACCGATTATGTCTAAGATCCTAAACAAGGTCCCCAGGTGACTGCCTGTTTGAGGCTCAGTGTTCTAAAAACAAGCAATAAATATCGTTTTTGGAACTGGTTACCAAGTAATAGCTGGAATTTTGTTTGTCTTTCCCCTGTTCTCCTAGTCCTCAGCTAACCACTGAGACACTGAGGTTTCTTGTACTGGTGTGATGGCTCAAACCTTCATTCTAAGGCGTCCGGGTCATTGGTGGTGGAGGATTGCTCTGGGCTTCTATTACCTTTGGGTAGAGAGGAAGAAACTTGCCCAGGGTTCTACGGACAGTAGATGGAGCCTGGCATAGACAGCATGGTGTAGTGGGAAAAGCGAAAGCTTTTAAATCCTTTCCCTGTTACTTTCTTAGATGTGGGATATTGAAAAAGTCACTTCTCTAATGCTAAATTTCTCCTCTTGTGAAGTAGGAAGTGAAGACATCTACCTGAGGGACTGTTATGAGGATTAAACGTAAGGTGCTTAGGTTATAATTACTGGCCGGTGTAGGATTTACACTTTTCCCTGTTCCCTTTCTAGCCATTTAGTACCAGGCTCACTTCTTCAGTTCGACGATGGCTGGTTTTTACTGTTCGTCCTCCCTCTACCTCACAAAGCTGGGAAACAGTGTGAACATTTTGTTATTTACTGCCATTTATAAAATCCCTACTAGCCTTTTGAGAATATTAATATCCTCTAGCACCAGGATGGGATCTGGCAGCCACATCATTTGTGCAGATGAGGGAACTGCAGGTCTTGGGGCCCCAGGCGGGAGCCAGTCTGTGTAGCTGAGGGATCTGGAGATGGAATTTTCCTCCATGTGATCTTAGTTTTCTTATAGGGGTTACAAAACTGTTCATTGGCAAGGGCTCAGGACAATGAGAAATTGAGTCTCCAGAAGAACGCATTAGGGCATTAGGTCCCCTCTAATGGGGAAGGTGAACGTCTATTGTCCTGTTGCCAGTTCCCAAGTCACACTGTAGCAGCTGCCTGTCCTGCATTGAGTCTGCATTGGGCCCAGCTGATACGGACAGCCTTCTCATTTAATTTGTGCCTTTATTTAAGTGTTTGTCCTGGCACAAACATCGCATTATTTTTCATCTTTTAAAAATGCGTCAGAACGCTTTGAATGCCAGACTCTTTGAACTTGAGGGAACCTCGGGCTTTCCCATGGCCCTGAGGCTCTTTGACAGGCCCTGTGTGGGGTCGTCTTTGAATAATCAATACCTTCAAGCGTCCTGCTTTTAAGTAAGTGAGTTAGTTTATACTAGTGTGATTAATAAACACATAACAAGTAAATAGATCCCAGTTAGGCCAATATTTTTTGTTCGACACTGAGTTAACTGAGCCGAAGTGCGACTAAAAAAGGAAGTCGTAGGTGCTGGCAGAAATTTGTGATAAAAGAGTCAAGCCACCTCATCTCCTTTGAAATGTGACTGGTAAAAAACAAAAGCAAGTAAAATTGAGCTTCTGGGCATTCAGTAGTTTAATCAAGTTTATAAGATGCCTGGGATCTGAGAAAAGAACTGTGTTCTATGGAGAGGGTAAATATCAGGCACACTTACGATTGGCATGTGTGGTCCATCATTGAGGAGTGTTCCCAATGGGCATTCTCTGGGTCCTTTGAAGGAATGATAAAAGGGCTTTTGTTAGTCTGTCCTCCTGTAGGCCCAGCTGGGAGCAGGATTTCTTTTAGTGTATTGGTCAGTAATAACTAAAAGGTAACCTGGAACACATACCCGCTCCATAGCTAACAGTCAAAACATGCAATCCTGTCTCTGGAGAAAAACTAAAAAGAATTAATATAGTAAACTAATGTGAAATATTTCTTGATTTCCACCAATCAGAAGTAATTACTCCTCCTCTGAACTCCTATGACCCTCTTTTTAGTTCTCATTTTTATAGATATGTCATCTTTAGTAAGCTCCCAGAAGGCAGTGACCTTTTGGTGTCGTCCATAATGCTTTGCACAGTGGAGGCTCAATGTGTGTTTGTTGAATGGCTAAGTCCCCAACTCACTCAATTAGCATTTTTCCTGACTTTGAGGGATTCAGGGTCAAGGCAGAGGAGGTGGCCTGGAGCTTTGAAGTCTGGGTGGGAATCACTTGCCTGCAATTTCCGGTATTTGCAGTCTTTCTCAGTGGCTTCCTGTACAGTGGGATGGAGGAAGGATTTGGGGCAGTTTACCCTGCCTCCCCACAACTTCCCTCTTCTGGAACTCTATTGCCCTGTCTACTCCCTCTCTGTATTTGTTGCTGTGTAACAAATCACTCCAAAACAGAATTATTTATTATCTCTGATGGTTTCTGTGGGTCAGGAATTCAGGTGGAGGCTTGGTGGGGTGGTTCAGGCTCAGGGTCACGTGTGGTTGCAGTCAGATGTCTCTTGGGCTACACTCATCTGAAGTCTTGGCTGGGGCTTGAGGATCCACTTGCAAGGTGCCTCACTCACGTGCCTGGCAAGTTGGTACTGGCGAATTGTTTCCTCTCCACATGGGCCTCCTCAGAGGGCGGTTTGAGAGTTTTCATTATATGGTGGCTGGCTTCACCCAGAGCTAATGAGTGAAGACTACAATGTTATGCAGCAGAAACTAATGCCTTTTGTGACGTAGCTTCAGAAGTCACATATTGTTGCTTCCAGCTAGTTACTATTACACAGGCCATCCCTGATTTATTTGTGTGGGAGATTACATGAGTGAGACTGTCAGGAATCAAAGATCGTTGGGCTCATTGGAGGCCATCTTGGAGGCTGGCTACCATACTGTCCGTCCACTGCTGTGATTCCCTAAGTGAAGGCTAGTGAGCTTAGCCTTGGTTCATCTCCCTCTTCATTCCCATTGCCATTCCTAATTCAAGGTCTCACTCTAGACTACAGCACTAACCTTCAGTTTTTGTCCCCTCTTAATTCACCCTCCAAACTCTTGCTTCTTGAAGTGTAGCTCTGATCAAATTGTTCTTCCTTATACATCTTTAGTAACGAAAATGTGTACTCCATGATGACAAAGACTGTTGTATTATCTGTTGCTGCATAAATATGACCACAAACTTAATGGCTTAAAACAACACACATTTATTATTTCACAGTTTCTGGGAGTTGGGAGTCCGGCATGGGTTGACTGGGTCCTCTGTAAAGCGGCAGTCAAGGTGTCTGTTAGGGCCAGCTTCTCAGCTGAGGTTCGATTGGGGAAAGATCTGCTTCCAGGCCCATGTGGTTATTGGCAGCATTCAATTCCTTGCAGGTTGTTGGACCGAGGGTCCCAGTTTCTTGCTGTCTTGGCTAGATGCTATCCTTGCCTTCCTTGCCACATGGCCCTCTCCCAGCATGTCAGCTTGCATCTTTAAAGCTAGCAGGGGAAAGTGTGTCTCTTAACAAGGCAGATGTAAAATATTATGTAGTGTAATCATGTACACATACTCATGTACATTCCATCACGTTTGCCATTTTCCATTGTTTGAAAGCAAGTCACGGGTCTTGCCCCCACACTCAGTGTGTGCAGGAGGCAGGGATTATGCAAGGGTTTGAATACCAGGAGGCAGAGATCATGGGGGCCACTTTGAGTCTACCTGGTTTCCTGGTTTCCTGTGTCTTCAGCACCCTGAGCAGTGCATGACACAGAGTAAGCTTTAATACGTGAATAAATGGATGTAATGTGATTATTATCTTTCCAACTCCTAGTTTAAGCCTTTTTCTTTTTTTTTCTTCCCCTTTCTCTGCCTCCCCTCCACCCCCACTCCGGTTCAGGCCGATGTTTCTCAGTCTAGTTGTGTAGGACACAGCTCCCTGGCCCATGCTGGTATTGTGAGCATTGCGCTCCGCCTGGCTGAGGCAGTCCGTCTCGGTCACCATTTGTTGGTCGGCCACTCACAGCAGCTCACAGCAGCTCTTGCTGGCTGCCGGCCACTCACGCTGGCCACTGCCACTCATGGTGGCACACGGTAGCCCACGGCAGGACACATTAGCCCATGGCAGCTCACGCCAACCTCCAGCTGCTCACGGCAGCACAGCTCCAGGGAGAGCTGTTGTTCACAATCTTAGCTGTAGAGGGCGCAGCTCGCTGGCCCATGTGGGAATCAAACCGGTGACCTCGGCAATAGGAGCACTGCACTCCAACCACCTGAGCCACCCGGCCGGCCCCTTAAACCTTTTTCTTCCTTTTGTTTCAGAGTTAACTGGTTTATTCTTGAGAGTCCTCTGCTTTCATCTGTCCTCATGGATGAACTTCAGGATGTTCAACTCACAGAGATCAAACCGCTTCTAAATGATAAGGTAAAGACTATACTTTGTTTTCACTAAAATGTAAAAATCACTTTTTTTCACTAAAATGTCTTTTCTTCTATGATTGGTTCATTTTCTATGTTATCTAAATAGTAACTAACTCAAAACATATTTTGCTTGACTTTCTATGGAGGGAATACTTTTGAAAATAGTATATTTCTTTTTGATGCCTTTTTGATGCCTCTGTTTTTCTTCTTTTGTTTCCGTGGGCCAAATTCAATCAAGTTATCCTTCAGATTTTCCTGTTTTACAGATATATTAAGGGAAAAAATAATAAGGCAAAGTTAAGTAGAAAATAGGAGAGTGGAGTTTGACTTAGAACAACCAAGTATTTGAGTATCAATTTCTATAAGGAAAACTTAACATCCCGGCTGGTGATGTATATAGGCTGGAACACTCTCCCTAAAGTTTGTCAAGTATGTGATGTGACCCTTCTCTCAACATTATTTTCGTCAGGGATGCCTGGATGTCAGTAATATACCTCATTATTTCCCCCCCTTCTTCCTCCTCCCTCCTCCCCACTCCGGTTCAAGCCGTTCTTTCTCAGTCTAGTTGTGTAGGACACAGCTCTCTGGCCCATGCTGGTATTATGAGCCTTGCACTCCCCCTGGCTGAGGCATTCGGTCATCCGTCACCGGTTGGCCACTCACAGCAGCTCTCGCCGGCTGCCGGCCGCTCACGCTGGCCACCAGCCGCTCATGGCAGCACACGGCAGCCTGCGGCAACCTCTGGCTACTCACGGCAGCCCAGCTCCAGGGAGAGCTGTTGTTCATAATCTTAGCTGTAGAAGGTGCAACTCACTGGCCCATGTGGGAATCGAACCGGCGACCTCAGTGTTAGGAGCACAGTGCTGCAACCACCTGAGCCACCGGGCCGGCCCAAAACCTCATTTTTATGTTAGTGTTAGAGACCTACACAAAGTAAAGAGCGTGTTTTATGAACTAACAAAAAAGTTAAGAAAACTAAGAAAGGTTGACCTCTCTTCTGTCCCTCTCCATTAAGTAAATGTGCCTGAAATTCCTTCCTTTCAACCCTATTCTTTTGGTTTATTGTCATTGTCCCCTATTAAAATAGTCTTGTAGGTTGGTGTGAATGACTGCATGGCATCTTTTCCTCAGGGAAGTACTGATAAGAGTGAGGTTGAAGAGGGATGAGGTTGGGATGGGGGTACACCAAAAGATGGTGTTACCTGTGACCAATTTTGGCAAGCAAGGCCCTTCACCTACTGTGTGTTTTATTAATTTGCTGCTGAATCCTACCAGCCCCATTTTCTTCCCTGTGATATCATCTCTCCATCCCCACTCACCCCTTCCTTTATCTTTTACCCGATTTCTTGCTCTTCCCCTTGGCAAGCTGCATACTTTTTTTAGCTCCCTCTTGGTTTCTTCTGCTGCTTCCCACTCATGTGTTCAGGAAACTCTTCTTTAAATAGTCTTTTGGTGCATGCAAAGGGCTGTCCCAAAAATTATGTGCCATAAAGAGGAGGAAGGAAATAAAATCTCCATCTGTAAGGCTTATCTATTACCACAGAAATGAATAGTTACAGGGCAGGTGGGAGTAGGCAGTTTAGCTTCAGGAGGGAGTAACCTGTCCTAAATCTGTCTGATCACCAGAATCATCTGGGGAATTGTTTAAAAAAAGAAATTTCTGAGGGGCGGAGAACAGGACACATACATACACCTCTGTGATCAGTGGTCCCCAACTTTGGCTGCTTGTTGGAATTACTTGGGGAGATTTGAAAATTACCAGTGCCTAGGTTCTACCTCCAGAGATTCTGATGGAATTGGTCTGGGGTGTGGTTGAGCTTTTTAAAAAACTCCCATAATTGAGAACCGTGCCTGAAGTGGTTCCGATTAGCCGGTGTGGGCAACCCAGGACCTGGTGGGTCTCAGATGTTTGAGGACTGAGGCACAAAGAAGAGCAGGACCCTTCCCTAACCCCGGAAGTCCACAAGATACCTGACGAGGCACCTCCGTGAAGGAACTGCAGGAGTTAATTGACTGGATAGTTCATAGGAAAGAGTCAGTGAGCGTGACCATAGAAAAGCGTTGACTTAGTGTCTGGATAGTCCTCTCTGAGGCACCGTGATGCCTTGGTTGTGTCTGATGTGTGCCCAAGTGCTGGGCACACGATTGTGCCCCCCGCCCCTGCATTCATGTGTTGAACCCTCCATGTGACTGTATTGGAGATGGGACCTTTAAGGAGGTAAGGTTACATGAGGTCAAAGGGTGGGGCCCTAAGCCAAGAGGATTGGTGACCTTTTAAGAAGAGAAAGAGAGGGAGAGTTAGCAGCCATATGAGGACACAGCAAGATGGCAGCCATTTGCAAGCCAGGAAGAGAGCTCTCACCAGAACCAGAACCCTGCTAGAATCTTGCTCTTGGATTTGCAGCCTCCAGAACTGAGAAAATAAATTTCTGTAGTTTAAGCCACTCAGGCCGCCCAAGCAGTCTAAGAAACCAAGTAATCAGTGCCTCGCTTCCTAACATCTGTTCGCTCCTCTTTGCCATGCCTGTGCTGTTCCTACTCACTTCCCACGCTCCATCTCTCTCCCTGCGAAGGGTTCCTGTCCCATCACTATGCATGAGAGTCCCCTTGCTCCAGCCAAGCTTTATAGAAGTAGATTGGCAGGAGGCCCTGTGTGTGGCGGCATTACCAAACAAAGCATTTCACCTCCGTTAGCCCCCCGGCCCCAGTATAGCTGTGCTTCTGTCTTTGCCCAGAAAGTGGGTGCTTTTGCATACATTGTGAAAAGTATCGTAATGACAATGCCTCTCACCCATTATTTCATTTGATCCTGCCAATAGTTTGAATCAAGTTATTCCCATATTGCTGGTAAGGAAACTGAGGCTAAGAGAGGTGAAGTACTTACTCAGATTGAGTGCCTAAGAATGGCACTCAGTCTTGGCACTGTTAATGTTTTGGGCTAGATAATTACCTCTTGGGGAGACTGCCCTGTGCATTATAGGGTGCTTAGCAGTATCCTTGGCCTCTATCCACTAGATGCTAGTAGCACCCCCACCCCGCCCCCGCTGCCCAGTCATGACAATCAAAAATGTCTCCAGACACTGTCAAATATCTCCTGGGAGGCAAAGTCTGCCAGGTTGAGAACCACTGCTATTAGGGGATAAGACTTCAGGTGTGAATAGGAATAGTTTTTTTTTTTTGGGGGGGGGGGTTTGTTTTGAAGAGGTTTTTTTTTGTTTGTTTTGGGGAGTTCTTTTGGCCTATCCTGGTATCATTTATTAAGTACCTTTTATGTACCAGGTGCTTTATATACCTTCTCGCCTTCAATCACCAGAGTATCCCTTCGAAGCAGATGGTATTATTCCTCACTTAGCAGATGAAAATCTGACTGAAAGACTGGCTTGCCCAGTCAGTAAGTGGCAGAGCCAGGACTAAAACCCAGGTCTTCCCTGCTCCAAAACCTGAGATCTTTCCACTATGTTCACCCGATAGATGTGGAGAAGCCTAGAGATGTGTATTGTTTCACTTCATCTTTCTCTCCATTCTCCTCAGAGATAATACTTTTAGCCAGAGATGTCGCTGTACTCTTCCAGGCTTCGGGGAGCTAGCTAACGGAAGTCTAGACCCAACCTATTATGGAGAAGTTTGTCCTGGGATGACTGCAAGGAAGCATTCTCAAAATAGCTTGAAGCGAGGCTTATGTTAACTTGCCTCTTGTCATTTGTTGCTACTTTTCCTATTTAATTTTAGTATGCCTGTAATTTTGTCTGCGGCTCAGAATTGTGAAGAAGTGAGTAATTTTGTCATGCCTGTTTTGGCTCCAGAGATGAAAAGAAGCACTCGCCAGCAGTCATCTTTGTTTTGGGGGCAGAAATTGCACAGGCATATGAAATGATATTTTAAAAAATAGCATTTAACCCTTTTTAAAGCATTTTCACAATATTGTCTTACTTGAATCTCTTAACCCCCTTGTGAAATAAGTAGTTAAAGGTATTTTTAACTCTATTTTACAGATGAGGCTCAGAGAGGTTATAAAACTTGTCAGATGTTAGTGTCTGGTAAGATGCTGAAGCCAAGACTAGATCCCACATCTATCGACTTCACCTTGGATTGGGGGCCTAGAGCTCTTCCCACCGTCACCTGCTTCTTGTAGCTGGTAGTTCCTACGTCCTCACCCAGTACACCTCACAACAAGCAGAGAGCTGACGGGTTTGTGCTTCATGTTCCCTGCCCTCCTCTATCTACTGTTGGTTCAGACACTCATGAGGCCAGGAGAAAGCAAGGAGGAGGCCACAGATGGCCTTGCAGAGTTGAGGAAGTATCAAGAAAGGGAATAAATATTTAGTAGGGAGAACAGGGACAAGTTATTTACTATGTTTTGATTGTTACAGTAGGAAGTGAGGTAGACCCTATTACAGTTCAAGTTTTCCCTTTTAACTAGTGACTGGAAATGTGAGGAGGGGAGGGAGGAGAGAGGACCGAGGGATGAGCAGTTTTGTAACCTTCTGGACAGCAGACAGACAAAGCATTAGTGCCAAGTGTTCTTTAAAAAAAAAATTTTTTTTTTAATGGATTTGTTGACATTTTCATTAAAGAATATTCAGGGAGTGCTGCATCTACTGCACATTACAGGGTGGGTGTCCCTTACTGTGCTACGATGTGATTGTCCCATCTGTCATCAGAAATGCCTTAGATTTAGATGGTACTGGAGCAGGAAGTGAGTTCCCAAGTAATGATGCCACTGTGGCAGTCAGTTCTCAACCTGCTACAGGACAAGGTCAGCAGGAGATGGTGGGAAGAACCCAAGACTTAGCCACACTCAGCAGGGTGCCCAAAGAGTTTTGTTTGTTTGTTTTTTTATTTAAGGAGGGCACAGCTCACAGTGGCCCATGCGGGGATCGAACCAACAACCTTGGTGTTATCAAAAGTTAAAATTCTACTTTTTCATCAGTTTGCAGATGATTATACAAGTATCTGACCTCTTTATAATTTTCCTTATGAAGTCTCAGTTCTTTAGTATTTTTTGAAGGTAATAATACAGATATTTAAAATATGTATACACATACACCCACACAGACATACTCACATATATATAGAACTTTCATTTTTGTCTCTGGATTATAAGCTTGAACAGATTTCTATTTAAAAATGGTTTACTGATGATTGTAAAACATTGGTTTATTAATTTATGTTAATTGATTGTATTAGACTGTTATAAAGAAAAACTAAAGTATTCTCTTGGCTTGTCTTACCTTTTTTATTGTAGAATTCTCCATCTTTTCACTTTCTGTTAGTAAGGATTATTGTCTTTTTTTAATAGAAATACTGTATTTTATGACAATTTTTTTAAATCAGCGCGTTTCTAAAATTTTTACTGTTGTAACAGCTCCTTTGCCCCAGTTTAATTCCTAGCATATCAATTGTATATAATCCTTTCCCCTTTTCTGACATTTCTGATTCAAATTGAGTATCTCTGTTTTGAGATACTCATAGCCTCTACAAAATGAAGTTTATTGCATTTACAAAGTGCCAGGACTGGGAATAGAGTGGTGAATCAGATGCAAGCCCCCCTTCAAGTTCACAGAACAGGTAGATTTATCCCAAATCTCTTCTTATTGGTAGTTGGTTCTACGATCTTATGTATCTTCCTTCCATTATATCTGCTGCTTTCTGTTGAAACTATATATGTCTCTTGACTAGATCTCATGTTGGGAAACTATATTTCTCTTCTTCTTCCTAGCAATTACTTGTTTTTTAAACTTTCTCTCTCCTGACGTCCTTTTCATACTTCTCTTCATTCATTGACCTGTTCTTAGTTGTATTTTGCTTATTCTCCAGACTTGTATTTGAAAGAATTGCTTGTTATTAATTTACTTTTTGTAGTTGCTTCATTTACTTCTTCTATACTTGTCACAAGGAGGCTTCACCAGGAAATACTCCCTTTAGCTGGTTTCTACTTTGCAAATTTCAGCAATAATTGATCTTTTTCCTTGACTTACTCTTTTTTCTGTCCCCCCCGCCCCGCAATTATTCTATCATTTTAATCTTTTTTCTTGAATCCCTTTCTGCTACTCAGTTCTGCTTAGTGCAAGACTCTCTCTGAAAACACAGAACTTGAAACTTATAAAGGTTTTGTTAGAGTGGAATAATGTGCCTCCAATATCAGAGACAAATAAGTTCCCAGGAAAGGACCTCAGGGAAATCTTTCTCCTTCCAGAATGCGCCCAATGAATAGTATTACATTTTTAATGAGTTCACATAATAAGGCTTCAGTTGATCACAGTTGGGTGGGGCCCAGCTAATGATCTCCATTCAGAATCTCTGGGTGTCAAACAGACTCAGTCATGTCCTTTCTCCAGGATGATCACTCCTGAAGCCTGAAGCCATTGTCCAAGAGGGTCGGGCATCTCTTAAGGAAAAAACCAAAAAAAACCCAAAAAAAACCTGAAGAAAACAAGTGTTAGTCTTCCTTCAATTTATTAGTGCGTTTTTTTTCTGGGAGTGCAGCTGCATGTAGTTGTTTTTGCTTGGTACTCAACAAAAAATAGATAGCTCTGGTTTCTAGAGTAAAGCATCTCTTTCCTCCTTCGGCATTTCCTTTGTGCTCATCTCAGAGGCTTTGGGGCCCCATGCCTCATGACTGTGATCACATGATTGTGGGAAAGGGGAATTCATTGCAGACAGTGATGGCTGCTTCCCAAATAGCTCAATGGAATTTGTGTCTATGTTGTTCCCTGCCCAAGATTTTAGTTCAAACTGAAGTGATTTTCTGTAATCTTTCTAAATGATCTTTGAAGGAACCCCTGGGAACCCTGTAAGATCAAAGCCCTAATATAGTCTGTTTTGACATCATTATTCCTTAAAAGATTAAATGAATCTTTTTATAAAATACTAAGTTACAAACATTTTTTGTACCATACAAAATTCTTTTTTTCTAGTTTTCTAATTACAAAAGGGGAAGTGCATTCTCATTGTAGAAAAGTATAAAGGAAATTATAATCACCTAAAATCTCTATTCAGAAATAGCTGATATTGTTAATGTTTTGTTTTGCTTTGTTTTCTCTAGTCTTTTTAGTACATATTTTAATGTAGTTGAAGTCCAACTATAAAGACCATTTGTATCCTACTTTATTTTCATTTAATGACCATATCATATCATAAACTGGAATGCAATAGAGTTTTTTTGTTGTTGAACCAAAGTCTTAATAAAAACCTTTCAACACTTAATTTTGTTATATTGGCTTGTTCCTTTTGTAACTATATATCAAACGCCTGATTTATACCAGGACCTGGGCTATATTTGGGGGGAAGGTGCAAGTTGAATCAGGAACCAGGGGCCCACCATCTGGTCACTTTACATCCTGCTGAAACCACCTACCCTAGTCCATGAGAGGGCCCTTCCTTCTGCTTCTCATAGCCTAACTAGAAATTAAACACAGTGATTTCAGTGAAGGAGTTTTCAGGCACTTTATAGGGCTCCTGGGAGCCATGGAACACTATGATCCTTTTTCCCAATGACAGCATTCCTTGGAAATGTTCTACCCAGTCCCATCTGTACCATATCTTAGTTGTCTTTTCATGCTGTGACTGCATCAGACTTTCTTTTGTGAACTTGGTTTCATGCCAGACATAATACTTCAGAATAGTTGTCTCTACCACTCTTTTCTGTTCTGTGTCATCTGCAATCTTTCTATGATTGGTAATCTATTGTGATTTTCCAGGCATCTTTATAGAGAAATAAGGGCTGCTCATCCATAACTTTATTCCTCCAAAGGCTGCTTTCTGTCTCTAGGTCGGTGCTGTACAGTACAAGTTTCTCCAGCAAAGGAAACATTCTGTATCGCTGCTGCCCAATAATACAGTTGCCACCAGCTGTGTGTGTCTGATGAGCACTTGAAATGTGGCTAATGTGACTGAAAAACGGAATTTTGAATTATTTAAATTATCACGTGTGACTGACTAATGACTGCGGCATTGGATAGGGCCGCTGTGGAGCCTCCCAGCTCCTTCTACTAGTTCCTCTCATGGGGGTGGGGTGGGGGGGCAGTTTGTTTCTTTGGGTGTTTTGTTACCGCTCTGGGCTGTGCTTTTAATGTCTCTTTTTTGTCCTGCCAGCAGTGTGGGTAGTGGGATACAGAACTGTTTCTACAAGCATCTTGAAGGGAGATGGGACTACTTAGTAGTATTCCCTTGCGATCAGATACCTAGATCTCTGGAGGGGCAGCTTTTGGGAAGGTGCGTATTAGGAAGCCATTGGTAGAACAGATTTTTTATGAAAACATAATGTCTCAATAAAGAGAGGTTTTTTCCTTTCAGGGGATGGACTTTACTTGATGAAAAATCAAGTCAGAAGGTTTTTTTTCCTCCCAAACACATCACACTCATTATCCTTTTTTTATTCTTATGTCATATTCTTGCAACTCTGGCATCTGAAATGCTACAAAAATGCTTCCGAGTCATCCCCATTGATTCCCCCCCAATCAAACATTATTATGATATTATCTCTTTTTAGAAGCTTGGTGACTTCTCCTTGGGGTATTTTGACTATGTTCTAGTTTTTAAATGATTCAATGATTTGTCCTTTTTCCTATCAGCAGTTTCATGAGATGCAGTAGGTATGCCAGTGTATTAGGCATATCTGTTTTGTTTTTTTAATTCCCTCCTTCAGTGACAGTACCTTTTTTCCTTGTTAAAGTCTTCCATTTCTGATCCATCTGTGTCATTGTTCTCTTCTTAATCCTGTCTTTAATTCCTAGTTCTGGGCACTTTGGCCTCTGCCCGCCTTTTCTCCTCTCAGGGTTGGTCTCCCAACTCCTTTCCTCCCAGGTGCTTCTTTGTGGGTTGTGAGGGTGCTCTAAGACTCTGATCCACGTCTTACCCTCGCCCCACAAGTTCTCACTGCTCTCCTTAGACAGGGAAGCGGGAAGTTACAAGCTTTACTGGGAAAGCAGGCTCCTTTCCTTTATCTTCTTAGGACGCCCACCAAAGTGTAATCTCAGCTCTAAAGACTCACCTTTTACTAATACGTGTTAGGACCCCACTTTGCCTCAAGCCGTTTGATGAAAAGAACCGTGTTAGTTTTACGTTTTAGTTTTACGGCAGCCGAGGCTGCGCATGCGCCGCTTTCACTGTGAACTGAATTTGTTGCATATTTGGGGAAGCCACGTGGGGAAACTGACTGTGTTTTCTGCCTTCTGTTGACAGAATGGTACACGAAACTTCCAGGACTTTGACTGTCAGGTAAGGACTGTACGCGCACCAAGGCGGGCTGTATACAGGACCCCTCCCTGTGCTGGTGGTCCTGTAGAAATGGATCTCTCGTCGTGGCAATCTCGGCTCCTTCATGTTTTGGTCTTTGGCTCAAATTTATTTAAAATAATTTGCTATCATATTCAGAAATCGCCTGCCAGGTGCCTGTTTTATGGTTACTGGGTTGCACTGTCTCTTTGTGATTAAGATCTCCTTTCCTCAAATGATACTGGAAACCCCAGTCACAGGTGTCAAATGAAGAATTGTCACCTCACTGCAGAGAAGGTGGGGGGCGGGGTTTGGAGGGGAGACTTATCAACAAAATCTTTTCCTAAAAGAAAAGGACAAGTAAATGTTACCAACACAAAATGCAAATTTCTCTTGGCTTTATGTTTGGAAATGCAAAATTCAACCTGACTCATTAGTATTTTCTTAAATGATACTGTTCTTCCCAGTTTGCTTTTGCCTGTGGCTCTGTTGCCAATTTGAAAATCAATAAAATGAGCCAGAAACTCTCCACTTAACTGCTTTATTTATTCACTGGCCCTGAAAGAAATGGGAGGAAGGAATGAGTGCATGGAAATGGGAACCTTAATAAGCCCTTGCAGCCCGACTCCTACTTTTGGGATGATGTCATAGCAGTGGCTGTCAGAAGTAGAGTGCAGCAGACTCAGAGGGAACTAGGCAGGAAAGAGTGGTGTTGGGAAACCAACTTCCATGCTTCCAGATTTCAGCCCACCTGTACACCCACAGGCAGACAGTTATTTTCAGATACGCATTTTATGTTAACTATAGTGGACTCTCTATAGCATTAACATCAAAAGGAAGAGCTCATATTTATCTCATAGGCAAACCACTTCTATCGTTATAATTTACCGGGTACCTATTATAGATACTAAACGTACACATCATCTCCAGTCCTTGGAGCAATACCACAAAGTGCTTTTTATTATCCCTGTTTTACAGATGAGGAAATTGAGAATCAGGTTTCTCAACTTATCATCGGGTGAAGTTAGGGTGGAAAAATCCCATTCTTCCTGAATCCATTGCCTATGCTTTCCCACCTGGAAATATCCAGAGCTGAGATGTTGTAAGGAGTTGAGTTGTACTTAAAGCTGAGGTTCCTTGGCAGTACAGATGAGACTTAACTTTGGAAGAGTCAGGCTCTTGGCACTGGTACAGATTTCTGAATCCCAGTGCCACACACCTCTTGGTGTGACTATTTGGTACTTTTTATATACAACATAATCAGCCTAGTACTTTTAGAGAATCATTTGCTATAGTCCTTTACTCATATTATTATTATTTTTAAACTTTTATATATTTAAAAAAATGTTTTATTGGGGAACAGTGTGTTTCTCCAGGACCCATCAGCTCCAAGTTGTTGTCCTTCAATCTATTTGTGGAGGGTACAGCTCAGCTCCAAGTCCAGTTGCTGTTTTTAATCTTTAGTTGCAGGGGTCACAGCCCACCATCCCATATGGGAATTGAACCGGCAACCTTGTTGTTGAGAACTCGCGCTCTAACCAACTGAGCCATCCGGCAGCTCCTCTGGAAGCTCAGCGGCAGCTCGTTGTCTTCAATCTAGTTGTGGAGGGCGCAGCTCACTGGCCCGTGTGGGAATCGAACTGACAACTCTGTTGTTCAGAGCCCGCACTCTAACCAACTGAGCTACGCGGCCGCCCCTCATATTCTTTTTTTTAATAAATGGTGGCAGTCAAGTTTGGGTTTAGTTGTTTTTAACTTGATCTAACTTCCGTTAGGGTTTGTAGCCTAGGTTAACCTGTTCAACTTGATTGTTGTTAATATTTGATATAATTTACCTAGAAGGAGATCATTTGAGAGAGGGTGACAGTAAAATTCAAGGTGAGGAATTCTAAAAATAGTATATGCTTACTCCTACTAAAAGGTATGGAAGAATTTATTTTCATCAAATTGAGCACCCTCTCCCCAAAAGAGAAGATTGAAATATAAAAAATTACAAGCTCATTGAAAATAGATAAGAGTACCAAAAAGTAAATAAAAATCACTTGTTATTTCACTGGTATTAATATTTTGGTATGTGTCTTTTAGGATTTTTTCACACATAAATATGCTTAGATATAAATGAAATTGAGTTTTAGAAATATAATTATGAATTACTTTTCAATATTAGGCTTAAAAATAGTCTGGCAAAAAATTGTTTGTTTGTTTGTTTGTTTTTTGGAGTGTGGTGAAGCTTTAGTAACATGTTCTGGCCTCCTGAAGTAGAATTTTTAGTTTAGTTCTGATATAAACAGAATGATGGCAAATGTTTGTCACTAATTGTCACATGCCTATCACTGGTTTTGAATTGACAGGTTCTTAGTGTTTTAAAGAAGAAAAAAACCATAGGCTTTTCTTTTTTTTCCTCCTTTCAGCACCTGTGCTCTTCTACCACCATTCTCATCTGTCTTTTTGTTAAAGGCTCATGTGATGTCCTGGAGATGGGCAGCTGGGTCAGGAGTCTAGCAACAGGCGAATTGAAGGCCTAGGAGTTAGAAACTGTGATGTGAGAAGTCTGGAGTGGCCCGGTTTGCCTGAAGGCTTCTTGGAAGCCATTGGGCATTCTTAGGAGACAAAGCACAAGAAATCTAAAGCCAGCATTATCGCTAAATGAAAAAGCATTCAGCGGGTATTGGTGGTGTCCATTAGCCTAACTGTGGGCTTCCTTCTGATCTTTCTTTGTTTTGACTCAGAAAAATCTTAACGGAATCTTTGATGAAATCCACGGAAGTTATCTTAGCATCATCAACCAAGCTCACAAACTTTCCCGTTTTCCTAACTGATCAACTACATGTTGTTGTTGTTTTTCAATAATTGAAAATATAATTAAAAATGTACCATTTCTCTTGGTTCTTTGATTGTCCTAAGTGACTTCATTGCTATGTAGTTCCTCTGAGGCAAACAGCAGTTATATTTGGATGTAAGAGTAATCAGGAAAGGGGTAATTAGAGGTGACATGCTCAGAATTGATGAGGAGAAAAGAGCCTATTGCTGATTGAAATAATAAATCAGCAGGCTTATTATCCATTTATCTACTTTCGTGCTGCTTAATTCTCCGCTCTGTGAGACTTTAGAAGTTTGGAATTAGAGCTGAGACATGCTATGCTTCTCTGTGTCTGTGACATGTTGCTTTAAAAATTAATACGTATCTTGTGTATTATCAGAAACAAATTTAGAAAATCCATAAAAGTATAAAGATTACCTATAATCCTGCTACCTAGAGATAACCATATTCTTTTATATTTTTTTCCAGTTTTTACTTTTGTATTCTGGTTATCAAAAGAGTACATGCCCATATTTGACTATTTGGAAAGCACAGAGAATTAGAATTATAAACTATAGCTAGAGAAAAACTCATAATCCGATAACCCAGGGACAGCCATGTTAATATTAATATGTTTAGTGTTGAGATATGTGCGTATGTGTAGTTTTTATGAAAATAATTAATTTTTAAATTTATTTGGTTGATCACACTAGATATACAATTTTGTATCCCCTTTTCTGACTTAATATTAGAACACAATCTCGTTTCCATGTTATGTTAAAACTCTCATAAAAATGTCTAATGGCTGCCTACTTCATCTTGTGGCTATACCATGCCTTAACTATTTCATTGTTTTTGGAAATTAGATTGCTTATAATATGTTGAATTCACTGAACATTTTTGTGCATAAACTTTATCCACACTTTGTGTTATTTCGGATTCTTGGAATGAGCGTACTTAAGGCTCTTGACCTATCTGGTCAAATTGCCTTCCACTTCCACCAGACGGGTACTCAATAAATATTAACGAAAAGTGAACAGCTGCTGTCTACCTGCACATACCATCCCCACTGGGAATAGAGTGAACTCACAAGAGTGGAGTTCTTGTTCCTGGGACAATCCAGGCAAGGCCCAGGGCTGAGTAATTTCATGCTGGCTGTTTAATTGCAGTAGCTCTTTAGAGAACTGATTTACAGACCCCAACTGTGAAGACTAGTTTTTAGTACCATAATTCAAATGTATGTATGTGACCAGCCTCTTCTGAAGGGGTTTAAACAGCTTTAAACTATTGCCAATCATTCGGTGAATGGGCATGTTACAAAATAAGAATTAGATAAAATAAATATCGTGAAAGTTCCTTCCATAGAAAAGAAGTGTCTGGAGAGAGCCGAGATTCAGTCCCCTGCTGCAGGTCTGTATTAGAGATTTTGATCAGTTCCCATCTCCTCCCTGACTTCAAAGGATGTGAATGTGGGCCCCGGCTACCTACCGTTCAGCCACTGCTTCCTTCCCTTTGTATCCCCCACGTACCCCCAGGAAAACGGAAATTATTGCGGACCTACCCTCTTTTCCCTTCTATGGCCTTTGTTCACAGTTCTTCCCCTGAGATGACCCCCTTTTGTTGTTGGTTTTTGGGGGAAGTTGATTATTAAGTTCTAAGGATATAGGTTACTTGATTCTCATATTTTTGAGAGAAAAGTTATATTAGGTTGGTGCAAAAATAATTGCGGTTTAAAAGGTTAAAAATAATTGCAAAAACGCAATTGCACCAACCTATAATTGAAAAAACTAAGGTTTGTTTTGTTTTGTTTTTTAATTACCATCCCCAATCTCAGTTCCCCTTCCCCTGTCACTAGAGGATTTATTTCTCAGACAAACTCGGTCCCATCATGGGCTTGATGGCTGCTAACTGCACCAAACTCACATCCTTCCAGCTTAGCAGCCTCACTGTAACTCGAGGGAAAGATCAGAGGAGGATTCTCGTTGGCTTAGCATGTGTAAGTGGGGGTGACATGCACATCCCTGAACCACTCAGTGTGGTCAGAGAGCGGGTGCTTGAATTGGCCAGACCTGGACCCCTTCCTATGTGGACTTTCCTAGAGTCCGTGTTCTGAAGGTGTTCTGGTCTGTTGAGTGTGGGCTAAATAGTTGGTCAGTCTTTTTCTCCTCATTGTTATCTAAGGCTATGTAAAGAAGATATTGGAGTTGGCTTTGAAGGAGGAAAAGATAGATTTTTGTTGACGTTGCAAAAGAAGCTTTCATATGAAGAGCGTGGTTTGAGAGAAGGGTGAGTTATGGGTAGCTGTAAAGTAAAACACTCAGCTGTCTGAGTGTTGGCTGAATTAGGCTGAAAGACGTAAGAGGTAAGGGGGAGAGAACTGAGTCAGGGAAAATGTATTATAGAACTTTAAAAAGGAAAATGTATCCTACTGGTAGGCAGAAAGCTGAGGAATTGTGGAGGCTGATTTTTTTTTACTAGGGGATTAAATGAAGTTATGCAAATGAACTTTATACCACTACACAGAGGTGAGGTAATGGTGGGGGTATTACATCAAAAATTCCATATAATAATAAAAACTATACCTAAGGCTAGGGTTTCCAGGCGGAATTCCCGCCCTGTTCTCAGGAATTTTTCACTTTCCCGTTCCCGAATCCCGAGATATAAACTGTTTTCTGTTCTCCACAATGAATCGTTTCCACAAAGTGACGGCCAATAATACCAACCACCTGGGTTCAAGGAGCTGATTTTCCCAATTTCCTGACCAACTTTTCTCCGGATTCGGGAATTGGAAAGCGAAAGAAATTCCTGAGAACGGGCGGGAATTCCTGCCTGGAATCCCTACCTAAGGCTCATGACAGTAGCCTGCTTACTAGAAACAGAATAAAATTTCATACTAATAAAAACGTTGACATTTCCAAGAGTATGTCATCATATAAGTTTATCTAAACTATTTCAGACTGGCCAGGGGGAGGAAGAGGTACTAACAGGCATGAAGTGATCAAAATTTAACTGAGTTCAGAGAGCTATGACAAGTTATATTGTCTAATTCTGGTGACAGTGCGTTCAGCTAAAGGAAGAAGACTCAGAAAAAAGGTAAAAGTTGATTATTACCCAATAATGGTAATATCCTAAACTCAGATTTTTTTTTTAGTTTTAAATTATTGAGCCACAGTCCCAACAGACTTTATTTAATAATTAAAAACAAATACTTGATACAGATAAAATGACAATGAAAAACTACAATGCCTGCTGTATAGGGCAAATGTATACAAATGGGGGCTTTTCGAATATAATACCTAAGATAAATGCTGGGTTTTCATTCATAAACTCTTAAATTTTAAAAAAGACTCTTAAACTACATCTTTTTTTTTTTTTAATTTTATTTTATTAAATTTATTGGGGTGACAATTGTTAGTAAAATTACATAGATTTCAGGTGTACAATTCTCTATTACATCATCTATAAATCCCATTGTGTGTTCATCACCCAGAGTCAGTTCTCCTTCCATCACCATATATTCGATCCCCCTTACCCTCATCTCCCACCCCCCACCCCTTTAAACTACATCTTTGATTAAGAGGGAGGCAGTCCCGGATGGAGAAGTGTGTCAGGGACCAATATGATTTCAGGTTGTTTTATAAGCTTGGGGAATAAAGGTATCACTCATGTTCAAGTACATAGCCTTGGCGATGGGAAACAATCAGAGTGCTGGGAAAGATCTATGACCATGCGTGTTACCTTGGTTGGTGCCCTTTGAGCACAGACACTCATTGTGTAGTCACACCCTCTAGAATGCTGAGGTAAATGGAGAAACAGCCTGTGAAACAAATGATCTTGACTAAAGCCGGAAAGGTGGTGGCAGCTACACCCCCTGCGGTGGCCTGATCATTGAGTCAGCTCTGTAGCCTCAGTCTCTGCATATTCATTTCTAGGCAGAGACTTGTTCAAGCTCTTCACACACAGGGTCACAAAGGATATATTTAGAAGTCCATATGGAAGTGAGTGTCTCCTTTCTTTTCATAGTCTTTGAACACTTAACATTCACATACTTTATTTTTTGACAGGTGAGAATTTTACTTTTTTAAAAGATTTGTATTAAAATACAGCCAACATACAATATTATATTAGTTTCAGGTGTATGTAAATCATAGTTCTTCAACTACATTCACATACTTTAAAATGAAGAGAAACCTGTAAGACGCTGATAGCCAAGGGTTGCTCCAGAAAGGGCAACAGGATTGAGGACAAGGGCCCAGGACTCTTGGCCCTTTGACACTTGGGTCGTTATACAATTTGAAGGTGTATTATGGGAGGTCGCAGCTGAGCGTCTAAAAAGTTGAAATTTTGTGAGCCAATTTTAACTGAATTTCATCCAGATTATGAAATGATGACAAAGTAATTACTTTGCCCTATTCCCTCATCTACTTTTAACATGTTCTCTTTTATCCCATCTGTTACATCTCCTTTTTTATCGTCCTTCTCCTGAACTTTCCCGACAGCTCACTATTCCCTACCCCACTTCACCACACCCACACACTATCCCCATCAATTAATTACCTGGCCTCAGGAGGTTCTGCTAACCTTAGGGCCAACATGTAAACTGATTTTTCTCTCTGGTCTCAGTAGCACAGCTGAGAATATTTAAGCAAGAATATTTAAGCAAGACTCTACTGAAGGTTTGGATGTAACAGAAGGAAGTCTCCAGCAACTAAATTGTCAAGATGACAGATTATTGCACATTTTCTTCAACTTGGGTTCTGCTGTAGTGTCTCCCATTTGGCAGAGGCTGGCTTCTCTCTCGCTCCCTCTTTATTCTTTCTTTCTCTCAGGAAAAAACATAAGAGAGAGCAAAGCCTCCTTGAGTTCCCTTTCTGAATCTGTCACCTCCCAGGAGGAAACAAGTCCTAAAGTTAGTGTACATTCCTTCTCCAAGTGTTTACACTTTAAATGTATGCATGTAAACATATATACAGTCTGCATAGTGTTGCTTTTTTAAAAATCTACTAAGTGGTATATACATATCCTTCTGCATTTCTACTCAGCATTGTGTTTTCATGATTTTCTCTATTAATGCTTCTATTTCTAGTTCACTCATTTTTATCTGTAGTTCATTATACGAATATGTCATAATTCATTTACCAATTTCCCTATTGATGGATATTTAGGCTATTTCCAGTTGTTTTTGACATTTTAAATAAGGCTGCAATGTACATCTCTGTGTGTTTGAGAATTTCGTTTATTTTTCCCCCCTTCTTCTGCCCCCCGCTCCCCCACACTCCAGTTTAAGCCGTTGTTTCTCAGTCTAGGTGTGTAGGACCCAGCTCCCTGGCCCTGGCCCATGCTGGTATTATGAGCCTTGCGCTCTCCCCGGCTGAGGCAGTCACCAGTCATCAGTTGACTGCTCACAGTACAGCTCTCGCTGGCTGCTGGCAGCTCACGGTGGCATACAGCAGCCCATCTCACGGCAGCTCACGCCAACCTCTGGCTGCTCACATCAGTCCAGCTCCAGGGAGAACTGTTGTTCACAATCTTAGCTATAGAGGGTGCAGCTCACTGGCCCATATGGGAATCGAACCAGCGACCTTGGCATTAGGAGCATGGCGCTCCAAACACCTGAGCCACCAGGCCGGCCTGAGAATTTCTTTAGCTTATACCTAAAAATTAAACTGCTGTAGGGTAGACACCTCTTAACTTTACTAGAAATTACCACATTGTTCTCCAGAGTAGTTGTTCCAGTTTATATGCCTAACAGTATCTGAGGCTTCTTATTTCTCTACATCTTGGCCAACACTTGGTGTTAATCCAACTTTAAAATTTTTGCCATTCTGCTGTGTATGAAATCTTATTTCATTGATTTAATTCACACCATCCTGACAGTTTAATAGAGTTAATGTCTTCCTTCTCAATTTTCTTTTTTTAAATTTTTTTAAATAAAATTTATTGGGGTGACAATTGTTAGTAAAATTACATAGATTTCAGGTGTACAATTCTGTATTACATCATCTATAAATCCGATTTGTGTTCATCACCCAGAGTCAGTTCTCCTTCCATCACCATATATTTGATCCCCCTTACTCTCATCTCCCCACCCCCACCTTCTCAATTTTCTATCACAGCATCCTATTTATTTATTTCATAGCACTTATCACAAGCTATTATTAGGTTGGTCGATTTATATGTTTATTGTCTGCCTCGCTGTTGGAACATAATCTCTCTATGAGAGCAGGGATCATATCTCTCTTATCCATGGTTTGATTCTCAGTCCAGGTTCTGGTAGTAGGGTTTCAATAAATAGTTGTTTAATGAATGAATGAACCCCGTGGTGGTTGAGGGGGCTCCTCAGTAAGTCTGACATTACCACGAGAGAAATGCTCCTACAGTAACAGGAATTTATCTTTATATTCCGCCCATCCAAATCCTATACTTTATTTCATAGCCAGTTCACAGTAACTGAGTCTCTTCTTCATCTCTTACTTCCCCTTTTCAAGCCTTTGAATAAGAGGTGGCAGTAATAGAGAATAGCAGAATTATTGTCATTTGTGGTTTGATTTGATAGAGATAGCTGCTCTAGCCTGGGGCCAGATTTGAGATACGCTGTGGTCAGTTAGCCTAAGATTCTTCTGCGTCCCACATCAGAGAAGAAACCAAAGCTCTGATGAAGTTCTTTATTAGGAAATTAAGTTGGAAGCCCTTTGCCTGGGTTGGGATTCTTATTGACAGCTAATCTTGTCTCATCTACCATGAGATTTCCCGAGATAGGCATGGACAACTTTGTCAGCAAAAATTCACTAGGCTAGACATGATAGTTTTTTATTTTTGAGAAATGTAGACTTTGAAGATTAGAATAAATCTCAGCTAACTTTTCCACAGTCTCTTTCTTTTCCACCCAACCACTCTTACTTAGTGCTAGTCTTTGGTTGCATCTTGTTTCAGGTCTTAAGCTCTGCTCTGACTATAGTCATTTTAAACTTGACTCAGTTGCTTCGGTTCAGATCCTTTGGGTTACAGGGAACAAACCCACCCAGCTAGTTTAAACCAGAGGCAATCCAGGGATGTCTCAAAAATTAAACTAGAACCAGGAATTAGAGCAGTGGAAATGTCTACTGTTAGCTGCCAAGGATGGAATCTCTTTGTCCCAATTACAAATCCTCAGGGAAGGAAGCTGACCCAGCATGGACCAGATGGCCACCTGACTCCAGTCAGCTGTGGCCATAAGGTTACAGTCTATAAACACGGCAGCCAAGAGCCACTGCTGTAAGATATGGGTGACAACAGACGGGCAGCTCCCAGGAAAGGGGAGAGATTTTAGGCATACACACCCATAGATGTCCACTGAACTTACCAGTTGCTGAACGAACATGTGTTTAGAGGCTCTGAAGCCTCTGGCTTTTTACCTGGCAACTTCTTATCTCCTGCTTTTTTTTAGTTTTTCTTTCCCTGGGTCTTACTGGCTCTATTCAATTTGTTGATGTCCTTTCCATAGCCAATTGGATAATATTCTTAACAGATCCCTGATTTCCTCCACTTAAGAAAGTGAGCTTTGTGGTTAAGAAGGTATTTTCCCCCCTCCTTTATTTGTTTGTTTATCTGGAAGGAATTAGAAAGTAGGAATATTCTATGTAACATAGCATCTCTCTGGTGTGCTTATAGTTCAGTGATGTGTCCTGCCCCGGCTAGTGGAAAATAGCAGTGAGTCAGGCGCTGTGAAACTTCAGCAACCTGGGAAGTTCATTCTGCTTTTGCTGAGACGTTACCTTCTCTTGTTACAGGAACACGACATAGAAACAACTCATGGTGTGGTCCACGTCACCATAAGAGGCCTACCGAAGGGAAACAGACCAGTTATTCTGACATACCATGACATTGGCCTCAATCGTATGTATTTGATTTTGTACCTTTTTATTATAATACTTAATCTTTGTATATTAGAAAAACACACATACATAAGAGATTCTTGTATTCTAATAGAACATAGGTTTTGTCCTCTGCCTTACTTCCCTCTTCATTGCTACATATGTAAATGGCAGGATGAACGTTCCTGGGAAGAGCGCAGGAGAACGTGTTTGGGGGGAAGCTGGAATTATGCCTCACCTGTGTGTCACATCTGCTAAAGGACTGGAGGTTATATAATGAACTGGTTAAGAAAGGAGAACTGAAATCAATTTTGTTTAGTTTTTTAAGTCTAGGCTTCCTTGTTTTTTTTTCATATTTCAGGTTAAAAATCCAGGGTTTGAAATTAACTTCATGATGAACTCTTCAATGAATTGGTAAAAGTGTTCTTGCTACAGCCTGTCATCAGTGCCTTTAAGTGGACTTTTCTAGATGGTAGTACCAGTGTAATACGATTCCGGCCCTCGCCACAGGCATATGGAGTCTGTATACTTACATTTTCTTCCCCACTTCTCTGCCTCGCAGAGGTGGTCTGAGTGTAAGGCCACAGTTTAGTGCCAGAGCTTTCATGGCCTCTTTATCATGAGAAGCACTTGTACTACGGGGTAGCAATAGAAGCAGCAGCCTCTCCCTGTACCCCAGCACCAGCAATTTTTCCAAGAGACAGTCTTCTACCTGGTGAATGTAAGCTGCCCAACTCACTCTGGCCAGGTTCTTGGGATGTACATGGTCAGTGTCTCTACATCAGATAGGGCAATAAGGTACATGAAAAATGACAGCATTCTGTGCGTTGTTGGGATTGATGTCCACTTTGTAGACATTGTGTAGAATTGAGAATTAGTTGTTTTCAAGTCATTGAGACGTCTGGTGTTCAGCCTTTAGGGCACCTTGAGTCAGACAGATTGTTCAGACACTTCACGTTAGTGGGACAGTGATTAAAAGGGACTGAAAGAGAAGGATGATCTAGAATTGATCGAGTGGAAGAAAACTGGGGAGAAATGAAGAGCCTGTGACTTACGAGTGTTTTTACTCTTGCAGATAAATCCTGTTTCAATGCGTTCTTTAACTTTGAGGATATGCAAGAGATCACCCAGCACTTTGCTGTCTGTCATGTGGATGCCCCAGGCCAACAGGAAGGTTCACCCTCTTTCCCAACAGGGTAAGACCAGAAGCAAGGTCTGAAGAAATGCACTCAGAAGAACAAGTGGCTGAGTTCCAGGGAGAGAAGTAGTGTGTGCTGCCCTTCCCAGCGGACTTGAGCACAGCCTAAAGGTTCTAGTTAGCTGCCAGCCTTTCTCATGTTTCCTCTCCTTGCTCTGAGAGCACTGTTACGTACAACTGTCATTTTTGTGTTCCTCCCTGAAACTCCCAGCTACCCAGGCCCAACCTCTGATCCCTCTGAGCTTCCTGGGAATACCTCCCGTCTGGTGACAGGAATTTGAATATCTGTGTAGCCATTTATTCTGAGAAGCTGCCCTGTCAGGTAGAGGTGTGTCTTTACTGACTAGGAGCTCTGGCGTCATCCTAAACTTGCTTTGCATGGCAGAGCTAGAGTGTCCCTAACTCTTCCTTGCACAGTGTGATTATTGAGAAGACCTTGGGAGGAGGCGTGAAAGCACAAGCTATGGAATGCCAATGCTTTCCCTCTTCCTTTAGGCCTCTCCAGAGCTGCCTTTGCCCGTGACTGCTGTGAAATAGACCATTGCAGACAAATGATGGCTAACACTTATATGGTGCTTAAACAGTATTTCTGACACTGCTTAAAATGCTTTACAGCTATTAAGTCATTTAACCCTCACAACCCCATGGGATAAGCTTACTATCATTCCCATTTTACAAGTGAGGAACTGAGGCTCAGGGATACTGAGTAACTTGGCCAGGGTTACATAACAGACGAGCAGCAGAGCCAGGGTTTTAACCCAGGCAGTCCGGCTCCATATCCACGTTATTGAGTATGTCCAAGCTACTCTGTCTCTCCAACACAAATTGGCCAGTGACCCATTTATCCAACAAGATTTAGATCCCATTCCTTTTTTTTCTGTTTTGTGCGTAAGTGTCTCAAGAATGCTTCATCGCTACAAGTGTCTCAAGCAGAGACAGGCTGACTTGCCTCTCAGACGTAGAGCAGCACCTGCCCCGTAATCAGGAGGCTGCCTTAACATCCCCTCCACCTTTGATTCTGCCATCTCTATGAGTGCTCCCTACTCCTATTGGATTCCTAGTCCGAATCCATTCTTGGGTTTGTTGGACCATCTTAGGATCCGGTGGTTCATGATACTCAAAGGCCAGGAAGTAGCGGTGTTCTCCGATGCCTAAGTAAAACAAACAACGTTACAATGAGGAGCTCATTTGCGACTGTGCTTTGTTTACTTTCGCATTTAGCTGCCTAAATATAAGCAGCAGACCAAGAGCTACTTCCTGAGCTGATTCTTACTGTTGGGAGTTTACTGAGCCTGAACCGATTGAAGTAATTGTCAGCGATTTGGAAATCCGCTGAGAGAGAACCATATCACCTTTTCTTTTCAAGTGGCTTCCTCTGGCCTGAGACTGCTCTTGAGGATATAGGAACATGCAGGTTTTTTTATTTTCTTAGCATGGCGGTCGTAGCGAGTCACACAACATGCCACAATCATTTCCAGGTTCCACATCACCTCTCTTGAGCCTTTGGTAAAGGGAATGCTTTAGTTTAAGAATCCTGTACTTTTGTAGCTGTTCTTGTAATTGGGAAATGTGGGTGCCTTCTAACTCAGGAGGTGTCTGTCCTTCTGGATTTCAGGTACCAGTACCCCACAATGGATGAGCTGGCTGAAATGCTGCCTGCTGTTCTTACTCACTTAAGGTAGGTTCGTTCTGCAGTTGTTTCACACAGTTTTTATGGACTTTCTACTGTGTGTCTGATCTAGGGGCTGTGATAGTGAGCCCCGCAAAAAACAAAAAACAGTCACTACCCTCATGGAGCTTACATCGTTGTGGGGGAAATAATTGACAAGTAAGCAAACAAATAATCACAACTCAAGTGCTAGAGAAGAAGTCAGTTGGGGGTGTTGTGACAGAGAAGGAGGGCAGGATCTACATAGACATGGCTAGCTGGGGAGAGCCTCTCTAAGAAGCTGTCATCTAGTCTGAGACTCGGAGGATTAAAAGGAGCTACCTAGACAGAGAGCCAGGGCAAGAGGAAGGAGTCCAAACAGAAGGAGCAACAGGTCCAAAAGTCCTAGACCAAATGAGCAAGTGGGAGAAAGACATGGGGTGAAATTCAAGAGGTAGACAAGCACCAGATTACATAGGTCTCCCAGATCAGGTAAGAATTTGGGATTTTAGTCAAAAGAAAAAATACTGAAGGCTTTGAAGCAGGGGAGTGATATCCAATTTAGTCTTTTAAAATGACCACTCTGAATATGTAAATTGAACATCAATAAAACTGCAGTTTTTAAAAAAGGATTACTAGCTGTGGAGAGAATGGGTTGGAGAGGAGTAAAAGAGAAAAGGTTGGGAGGCCAGTTAAGCTATTACAGCAGCCAGGCAAGAGGTAATGTTCGTAGTGGATACTGTCGGGCTTGAAGAAACTTGACCAAATTCTGTATTTAGTAAGCATCAGAGCCAAGATTTGAACCCAGTTGTATTCTTTCCGTTATGTCATGCTGCCTCCAAATGAGTTAACCGTATCGGTGTTTGTGTGTTTCGTTCATAGTGTGAAAAGCATCATTGGGATTGGAGTTGGAGCTGGAGCTTATATCCTCAGCAAATTTGCGGTGAGTACATGGAGAATTAGTCTCAACCCCTTTGAGGTACTGCCTAGATCACAGCTCTTATTGCTGTGATAAGTGACCAGGTTCTATTGTGGGTCTTAAGTCAGTTTTTTAATAAAGTCTGTCAGCTCAGATATAGGTTTGGATAAAGCCTTGCTCTATACTTATAGTACGTGAAGAATCACAAATAAGGGCAGTACATCGTCCATAAAAAGTAATCTTAGAGAATACTTAGGATAGAATTTTGTACAACCATTAAAATTTTGTAAGAAGCGCTTGTAATGATGCGATTCACATACAGAGGGTGCCAGAAAAATGTATATACATTTTAAGAAAGGAAAAAACTGTATTAAAATTATAATACAATGAATGACACTAGCATTCATTTGATTAACACCATCTTTTGAGCGAATGTCATACTACACATTGCTACTATAATTCAATTCAACTTTGAAAAGTAATGCATACTAGATAACATCTCTTTTTTTTTTTTATAACATCTCTTAAAATGTGTACATTTTTTTGGCACCCCGGTATACTAAAATGTTAACCAAGTTAGAATACAGGTTAACGTTGTTTGTCATGGGCATAGGAAAGGACTAGAAGGAAATATATACTAAGATGTAAACAGGGATTGATGTTGTGTGGTAAGATAATATGAAATTTTATTTTCTGCTTTATACCGGGGGTGCCAAAAAAATGTATACACATGACTTGTATTCATCTTTTGTTATCAGTGTATATTATTACAGTTTTAATACCGTTTTTTTCCTTTCTTAAAATGTGTATACATTTTTTTGGCACCTTCTGTATAATTTATAGTTATCAAATTTTCTGTAGTGAGCGTAATCAGAGGGAGAAAAGTAAGCTAGAGTTTTGAGTTTACACAGAAACGTTCCTATTGATTTTTACTTAATGCACTTTTTTTTCAAATCCCTCTTGGTTGATAAGACAGTCTTCTGGGGTGGGGATCACCGATTCATGTGGTTTGAAAAAACACTTAAGAAGCCCCTATTGGAAACAAAGGTATATTTCACAGTGTGAAATAGCCAGTTTAAGCCTTAACAGCCCCTTATGTGAAGTCATTTTAAGGGCACTTTCCGAGCAGGGAAGACCCACCATGAGCTGAATAACTACAGAGACACCAGGTGCCTTCCTTTGCTGTAGAAATAAGAAAAACATGTTCTCCCCCAGAGATCGTTGCAAGGCAAGATCAGCTGACAGCAATTAAGAAACTGGTTTTCCAGATGCTAATTCAGATTGAAACAGCTATTTTTCTGAATATCCTCCCTAGCACCTCTTTGAAGTCTTCCTTTCAAATCTGAGGCATTAGGGCATAGTAAGAATTAATGAACCATTCTCCGGTATTTTTAGAAGAACGCTGGGAGTGGGACCTTCATTCTGTTGTCTTTGTCTCCTGTTGCAGCTTAACCACCCAGAGCTGGTGGAAGGCCTCGTGCTCATTAACGTGGACCCTTGTGCTAAAGGCTGGATTGACTGGGCAGCTTCCAAAGTAAGCACCAAATGGTGTCCATTGGCTCTCCTCTTGGTCCCTTCTCAAAATGGTTTCTCTGCTTTCTTTTTTATTTTTTCGTTGAGGGATATACAGTTAAGAGCAAGAAGTTTTAAGTGCACAGCTTGATGAATGTTTGCATTTGTAATCACCACCCAGCCAATACACAGAATATTTCCAGCTCTGCTCTTAATACTTCCTCTCCCTTCCCGGAAATAACTGTTATTCTGACTTCTAACATCGTAGGTTGGCTTTATTTATTCTTAAACTTCATATCATTGGAGTCATAGAATATGTATTCTTTTGTATCTAGCTTCTCTGACTCACCGTTGTCTCAGTCATGTTGTGTGTAGCAGTAGATCTTTGTAGTATTTTAATAGTCTGTTGTATGAATACATACAATGAGTTGTTACGTGGTTGTTATGAATAAAGCTCCTATGCACATTCTTTTATCAGTCTTTCAGTAGACCTACACATTCATTTCATTTGGGTTTATACCTAGGAGTGGAATTGCTGTGTCATAGGTCAGTTGTCTGTTTAGCTTTAGGAGCTGCTGCCAACATTCCAAAGTGTTTGGCCAATTCCCAAACCAGCGACACATGACAGTTCCAGTTATTCCACATCCTCACCAACGTTTGATAGTCCTTTTGATTTTTACAAAAGAAGAGCAGTTTTACTTATAATATTAGTTTGTTTTTATACGGTATCCATCACCGAAATAGCATTCATTATTAAAAAATAATTTTTAATTGTAGCATCTTTTTAATTTTAAGCTATGCTTATATGGGTAAATAAAGTTGGGTTTTAATTTGTGTTTCCCTAAAGGCTCATGGTGTAGAGCACATTTCTAAATCTTACTGGCCATTTGAATATCATCTGATGAAGTGACTGTTCAAGTCTTCTGCCTTTTCTTTATTAAATCAGTTTGCTGGTATTTTTCTCACTGATCTGTGAGAGTTCTTGATATATTCTGCGTATGAATCCTTTACTGGCTATATGTAAATATCTTCTCCCAATCTGTAGTTTGCATTTTCACTCATTTTTTTTCCCCCTTTCTTCCGCCTCCACCTCCCCTCCCCATTCTGGTTCAAGCTGTTGTTTCTCCGTCTAGTTGTGTAGGGCCAGCTCCCTGGCCCATGCTGGTATTATGAGCTTTGCGCTCCCCTCTTCTGAGGGATTCGGTCACCAGTCATCAGTTGGCCGCTCACGGCAGCTCTTGCCAGCTGTCAGCTGCTCACGATGGTTGCCGACCACTCATGGTGGCACACAGCAGCACATAGCTGCCCACAGCAGCTCATGCCAACCTCCAGCTGCTTGTAGCAGCCCAGCTCCAGGGAGAGGTGTTGTTCACAATCTTAGCTGTAGAGGGCGCAGCTCCCTGGCCCATGTGGGAATCCAACTGGCGACCTTGGCATTAGGAGCATGGTGCTCCAACCACCTGAGCCACTGGGCTGGCCCCGTCACTCATTATTATAATGAGAGAAATGAATGAATCAATCAATCAATCACTCTCTTCAGTGAACCCAAATAGCTTATCTTTGCTACTGCCCCCAAAGATGGGTAGATTGCAGTGTTTACTCTCTGAAAGATGAAGGTGTTTGCTATCAAGATATAATTCTAGGGGCTGGCCTGGTGGCTCAGGCGGTTAGAGCTCCATGCTCCTAACTCGGAAGGCTGCCAGTTCAATTTCCACATGGGCCAGTGGGCTCTCAACCACAAGGTTGCCAGTTCAATTCCTCGAGTCCCGCAAAGGATGGTGGGCAGCTCCCCCTGCAACTAAGATTGAACACGGCACCTTGAGCTGAGCTGCCGCTGAGCTCCCACATGGTTCAGTTGGTTGGAGTGCATCCTCTCAACCACAAGGTTGCCGGTTCGACTCCCACAAGGGATGGTGGGCTGCGCCCCCTTCAACTAGCAACGGCAACTGGACCTGGAGCTGAGCTGCGCCCTCCACAACTAAGACTGAAAGGACAACAACTTGACTTGGAAAAAAGTCCTGGAAGTACACACTGTTCCCCAATAAAGTTCTGTTCCCCTTCCCCAATAAAATCTTATAAAAGATATAATTCTATCTAAAATCTCTTGAAGGAGATAGGAAACTACATGGTATGCTAATAACTTTACAAATAAATATAAACAATACTAGCAGCAACCACAGAGGATAAAAGATAGTAAGAGGAAAAGCATTATATTATACCACATTTGCACTGATTCACCTGTGCTAAGAAATAATTCAGTATTTTTAGGTTGGAAAGGAAAGCAGTTTTGAAACTTTTTTCCTGCTGAAGTACAAATGTTATTTTAATCTAAAATTAATGTGATTTAGATTAAATCAGTGATGTTACAAAGTTTTCCAGAGAGAAAAATAACTTAAGCTTTCATTGCTTGTTAAAAGATGCCTTATGTAATCTCATTTTTAAATAAATGCCTACTTCTAAGTGCTTTGAAGTTGCCATAAATGTTCGTTCTAAAACACCATTGGAGATGGTCTCCAAAATACTGCCACGCAGCTTGCCAAATGTATCAAGAGTCTTTATTAATACTTAACCATGAGATCTAGTAATTTGTCATCTAGGAGCTTATCTGAAGAATAAATAGTGATACATACAAAGATTTAAATAGAAGGATAATAACCTTTTAAAAATCTAACACATACCTAGTGCTTACTGTGTACCAGGAGCTGTTCTTAATTTTTTGTGGCTATATATTTAAACTCTTCATTCTCATAATGTGATATGGTACCATTAATATCCCACAGAGAAATTAAGTCATTTGTTTAAGGTCACATAGCTAGGAAGTCGCAGAGCCAGGGTATTCATTAAAGCATTACTTAGAAGGCAAAAAGATGGAAACAGCCTAAATGCCAATAATACAGAATTACAAAATTGTGGTACAACCACAGAATGGAATATTATGCAACCAAAAAATTGTTTTTTGGTTATTGAAGGAAATGAGAAAATTCTCATGTTTAAAGAAAAAAAGACTAAAACTATGCATGTCCCAATTTTGTGAAATACACAGATGCATCAGAAAAAGGGGAAATAATTTGTCACTAGTAGTTACATCTTTGGTTGTATAGATGATTACAGAGCATTACAGATGATTTTACTTTTTTCATATTTTCTATGATAAGCATGTGTTGCTTTTATAATTATTTAAAAATATTAAACTATTCCACCTACCAGCAGACCAGATTCTAAAAAATTTACCCATTCCTCCCCACATTTAAGTTCTGGAGAAAAGATACATACCCTAGCTTTGAATGAAATACACTAACAATGCTATTGCCAGATGCTATGGAAATTCCTTCTTATAACCTGACTTATTTAAAATTTGTTCTAATTTCTGTCTAGGATGTGGGTATATTAAAACTTACCTGAACATTCTCAATAACATATAATAACCTAATACAATTCTAAAACTTCAGAATGACCTTATGAGTCTTAAACATGAAATAAGATTGGTTATTCTAATTATTTTTAATTTATAATTACAATGATCCTGTTGGATCATTGAAAACCCATGTGAAAATTCCTTGTCTTCTTTCCTCCTTACTCTTTCTGGGAATATATGTGATCCTGCTCCAGCCATATCCATATCTGTCTCCCTCATCCCTTCTCCACCACCAATTCAGTACTTCACCTCTAATCCAAGTCAGCAGTAAGAAATGAGCTTAAAATAAACCAAAAAAAAGGCTTTAGGGGAATCAACAACATGATTTGAGTTGGACATTTTTCTGAAAATAGACTAACAGTTTGCAGATTTACACAGATTGCTGCATTTATTAGACTGTGATAGGCATCCTTTCCAAGTGGAAAAAAATAGGAGAAAAATGTTCAAAATGCAAGAACATTATGCAAACAGCAGTTTCCTCCCACTCCCTGAAATGAAGATAGCAAACACCAGAGGAAAGAAGAAAAATTCGTTTTTGTCTCTTGGATGGTTTGGGACTGGTTGTAAGTTAATTCTTATCCATAAATCCAGTGTAAAACTGAAAGGCAGGCAGGGAATGAGGTAACTAATAGCTGTGACTTGGTCTCAAATTTTCAAAAAAATTATGGCCCCATTTCTTCCAGCCGCCTATTACAAAACAGGCTATATTATTACCCAGGAAGTGAGACTGCATTTTTTTCTGACTTGTTTGTTCTCATGTCTCTTGAAACTACCATCTCATGAAAATATGTGACACTGAGTTGTGTTTTTGTTTGCTGAAGGATAACATATATATATATTGTATACAATATACATATAAAATAAAGTGCACTAGTCTTAAGTGGACAGCGTGATAAGTTTATACATATGCTTACTCCCTTGACACAAAGTTTTTATCTTTTTTAGATCTCGGGCTTGACAACCAATATTGTGGACATTATTTTGGCTCATCACTTTGGGCAGGTAAGTGCCTATTCCAAGCAGGAGAGTTGTTTATTGGCTTGCGTGCAGAGAAGGATTTGCCTCAGGAAAGAAGGGGTGCCTTAGAATTCACTTGATTCTAGTGGGTGACACTTCCAGTGCAGTGTGAGGTATATATTTTGGCCCAGAAAAGATGAAAGTCTTAGGAGAGAGGCATTAACTCGATGCCACATGGCTCTTGGCGTTCAGAGAGAGATAAGAGAAGGCAGCACCCACCCCTACATACACACCTGTTCCCTGTAAGCAGCATGCCATCTGTTAATGTTTGACAACATCACGTGCCTCACCAAACATCTTTAGAGCCATAATGAGGTCTGGGAAAGGCTTTATAGAAATAGAAATTTCAGAGAAAAATGAAACCAAGAAATGTTAGTGCTAAAAGAACCTTAGAGATTATGTTGTTTGATCCTCATGTTTTGCTGGTGAGGAAACTGAAGTCTACAGAGGAAGTGACAGTTACATGGGTAATTTTGGGTAATTTTTCAGAGAGAAAAGCAAGTTGGATAATACAATTCTGACCGCAGTTACAGTGCGTATGTTTTTTTCCATACCACCGAGCAATTCTCGGACACCAGTTGGATGTCCTACAATTCAGTTCAATTATGACACTCTCTATCTGGAGATATTGTCAGATCCCACAGGTTAGGGGCTCAGTCCTACAAGACTGCCACCACCCCTCCTTCCCCACTTCAAATGCCAGTCACAAGTTCAACCTGTCACCTATGCTTCTGAGGGACCAACTGTAGATCATAGGTTTCAAAACGCCCCTCCTTGGGTTTGATTAATTTGCTAGAACAACTCACAAAACTCAGAGAGACATTTTACTTAGTAGATGACCGGTTTATTTTACAAGGATATATAACTCAGTAGCCAGATGGAAGAGATGCATAGGGCTAGGTATGTGGGAAGGGGCACGGAGCTTCCATGCCTTCTTCAGAGCACGCCACTGCCTCAGAACCTTGACATGTCCACAAACCTGGAACCTCTCCAGGACTTCTCCTTTTGGGTTTCTATGGAGGCTTCATAGTCACAATTGATAAAATCACCGGCCATTGGCAAGTGAACTCAATCTTCAGCCCCTCTCCTTGGGGTGGAACTATAAGTTCCAACCCTCAAATCATTTGATTGGTTTCCCTGGCAACCAACTCCCATCCAGAAGTTACTTAGGGCCTTTCCAAAAGTCATTCCATTAACATAACACGACAGCTTTTTTGCTCTCTTCACTTCTAAAATTCGTAGGGTTTTAGGAGCTCTGTGCCATGAACATAATGTAGACCAAATATATATTTTTTATTATAAATCCGAATATCACAGATAACCTATGAAGGAGTGAGGGAATAAAGGAGGAATGAGGTTGGAGAGCTGTGAGGTGCCTGAAGAGAAGAGATGGGAAGAAAATAAGTACCCTATTTCCCCGAAAATAAGACCTAACCGGAAAATAAGTCCTAGCATGATTTTTCAGGATGCTCGTAATATACGCCCTACCCCCAAAATAAGCCCCAGTTAAGATTGTCATCCAGATGGACGCATTTAGTATGTCTGTTGCAACACACGATGGACATATTGAATTATAAAATAATATTAATATAAAATTAAATATAAATAAATAATATTGACATTCATACTTAAAATAAATGATAATATAAACTATAATTACGTATTTGTAAATACCCAAGCGGGCGTCTTTGGACAAGAGGTAAATGCCTATGTAAACAGATGAACTCTTATTGCCGAATGACCAGTCGGAGTACAGACACAACGTACGAATAACGTGTGCACTTGATAATGAATGGACGTGGTTGTGTCTAATATGAATCTTCATAATTCAATATGTTGTGTGTTGTAACAGACGTACTTAATGTACTTTTGTGAAATAAACATTTTCTGAATTTTGGTGCCTGCAATTTTTCATCGCTTTTGTGTGGACCATCATTCTTAACTGTCATTTTTGTTGCCACTCCTGTCTCATAAGTCTTCAGTTAACACTTGATTTAATGGTAGATTTAAAGGGAATAATATTTTGACCCCCAGACAAGATGAGTGCAAAAAGAAAGAGCTATTCCGTTGAGTACAAGAAAGGAATCGTGGAGGACCCCAGGGGCAAAAATCTTACAGCTTTCTGCAAAGAGAAGTTGGATCTCCGAATGGTCTGAAAATGGCGAGCAGAGTACAACAACCTCAGTCAACAGGTGGACGAGGGAAATGCTAAGAAGCACCAGTGTGGATCAGATCAGCAACCATTATTTCCTGAGCTGGAAGACATCATCTGTGAATGGATTGCTGACAGGAGAGCAAAGGCTTTGGTTGTGCTCAGGGCTGATATTCAAGCATTTGCCCTTGCAATGGCACCACAGTTAGAAATATCCCCCAGGAGAATTCAAAGCATCACAACACTGGCTGGATGGCTTCCTTCAGCGATATTCACTGTCTCTAAGATCGATAGCACTGTTCAAGCTGGAAGATACTGAAGTTATTAAACATGCACTTGCATTCAAGTCCTTTGTTGATGGCATCGACTTTTCTAAATACCAACTCTCCATCATGATTGCTATGGATGAAACTGCCGTGTTTCATGGGCCAAGGATCTCAAACGACAATTGAGCAGAGGGACGCATCATCAATCTGCATTCCCTCCACTGGTTACGAAAGTACCTGTATTTTGGCAATTCATCTGGATGGAAAGAAAGCCCCACCTCTAATCATCACTAAGGGCAAGAAAGATAAGGTTGAACATGTTTCAGGCATTTATGTTCTTGAAACCGAAAAAGCCTGGTGCACACAAGCAGTTATAAGGAAGTGGGTCGATTTAATGCTGCCACTTGTTTTGTGAGGTGGCCAAAGAGGTCTGCTAGTCTGGGATTCAGCCAGCACTCACCGTGCTAAAGACACGAAGAACTTCCTTGCAGAGAGAAGAATAGATCAAACAATGATTCCCACAGGAATGACTGCCTATCTCCAGACTCTTGATATTGCAATAAACAAGCCATTCAGGGACCATTTGCACATGGAAATCAATGACTACATTGAAAATAGAATGGAGAGAAATCAGCATGGAAACTTTGTGAAGCCTCGCCTGCAAGAGGTCGTGACTTGGGTGAAGAATTCACTGACAACTGTGTTGCCAATGCACTACAAACAGGCTACGTGGACAAGAAGTGCTCATTTAAGGAGAGCTCTGTTGCTGGACATGAGAGATTGGGGCCAATGGTTCTACAGGAAATGGAGTCACAAGAAATTCAAGCCAGAATTTGGGGTTTGGAGAGTTATGGCAATGTTCCAGAAGAAGATGACATGACATGACTATTTGAATAAATGTAGATTTTTTGTACATGAATAAATGTAGATTGTACATGAATAAATGTAAATTGTTATACATGAAAAAAATGACATCCCCTAAAAATAAGCCCTAATGCGTCTTTTGGAGCAAAAATTTAAAACCTGGTCTTATTTTCGGGGAAATACGGTAGGAGTAATGTGCACTCAGGGAAATACGGTAGGAGTAATGTACACTCAACTGTAGTCTGTGTGTGGGAAGGAAAGTGGTAGGTGGGGAGAAAATTAGCCTTTTTCTGAGTACTTGTTATGTGTAAAGCACTTTGATAAGTACTTTTAAGGTATAAACTCAGTTGTTTTTCACATGGTTCTATTAGACTTATTTTAAGATGGAGAAACTGAGGGGTCTGTGAGGTAACATAACTTGCGACCATTTTTCCAGATAGCAAGTGGTTTGAATCTAGGTCAGATTAACTCTAAAGTTTATAGTCTTATTTAGATTATATTTTATTGAAGTTAAAATTCACATGTATTGTAAAGTAGAGAAGTTCTATAGGGCTTGTTACAAAGAATCTACCACCCACCTCATTTCCTGCTTCTTAGAGGTAACCAACCACTTTAATACTTTTAGCTATTTTGGGTTTTGCCTCCACATTTGCTCTCTCTTTAATTGATGTGTAATTTACATAAAGGGCAAAAATATAACTGGATCTCAGTGACCTGTATGTACATATACTCTCAATGTAACCACCACCAAATCAAGATTGTAGAACATTTCTATCACCCCAAAAAGGTTCCCTTGTGCCTTTTCCTACTCTTACCATTCTCTAGCATGTATTACACTATAATCCTAGGTCGATGTTATTCAGAGCTAAGCCATGACTGCTTTCTTTTTCTGTACGTTTCTCCTTTGCCAGGTGATAGTATTAGAATTTATAAGTAAAGAACACTGGAGGGACACTGCAAGGTGACAGTGGGTGGAAGGCATTTCTTTTCTAGGTTTTGTCTCCTTTTTAAAAATTTCAGCATGGGAGTCAGGGCTTGGCATACAGAAGGTCTGATTACACCTCCGCATTAAGGTCAGACTTTCTCCATTCTGTGGGCTGTAAGGTCCAGTAAGAAGACAGAAAGCACATACTTTGAGCAGAGAAAATTTTAAACAAAATATTGTTAACGAGTGGTTAACTTCTGAAAGGGGTAAACGAGGACTCTGAGGGGGTCCAGTGGCAAAATAGCAGCTACTGCTTCTAGGCCGAGGGTGCGTGGACACTGAAGGGAGTGACTTAGTTGAGCCTCACCACCCAGCCCAAGAGGTTGGCTTCTTTGAGGAAGGCATGGTTTCCACTGGAAACAGAGCCAGCCAATAGTGTGAGGGCCATAGCTGGTCTGGGGAGCCACTTACCAGGTGGGGGAGACATTTGTCTAAAATGAGGTCTGAGCTGCTACGGAATCTGCAGTTGGGTGGGGAGAGCATGGGCAGAGGGTGCAGTTGACTGATCCTGGTCTATAAGGGTTCCTGATACTTCAACCACTGGCTCCTGCGCTAAATTTTTTTTTTTAACTTTATTTTAAGTATGTTTTTCCAGGACTCATCAGCTCCAAGTCAAGTAGTTGTTTTAGTCTAGTTGTGGAGGGGGCAGCTCACAGGGGCCCATGTGGGGATCAAACTGGCAACCTTGTTATTAAGAGCTCGCACTCTAACCAACTGAGCTAACCAGCCACCCATCCTGTACTAAATTTTTTAAAAGGACTAGCAAAGGGAAAATGTTTCTGCAGTCTAGCTCCTGTACCATAAAGATGGTAGATCTCAGGCTGAGAAACCAGAAATTGGTGACTGGCACAGCTTTCCCCAAATGGCTGCTGACCCCTGGCTATCCACTTTTAATAAGGGCGGGTCACTGAAAGGCCTGTGTGTACCAGGTGAGGCTTATCACTGGGGGCGATCAAACTGGGCCGTTTCCTTGGGAAACCCCTGCTGTCAACACCTTTAGTGATGTCAACACTTTTAGATCCTGTCTGTGGGACTAGTCAGATTCCCCCGGGTAGATTTTGAGATTACACACCAGGTACAAACGTTAGTATTCTTGGACCCAAATGCAGAAGACTGAGGGCCTCTACGTTCAGGTTTTAAATTTTAATTTAATCTTGTTTTCAGTATGATCTGTCTACTGCTACCTGAGCCTGTGGTCTCCCAGATCAGAGACCTTGTATTTTGTCATTTCCAGGGAATAAATCTAAACACAATTAATTTTTGTACATTGATCTTATATCCTTCAACCTTGCTGGACTAATTGATTAGCTCTAGTTGTTTTTGCGGGTTCCTTAGGCTCTTCTATATACAAGATTATGTTATCTGCAAGTAGACGTAGTTTTACTTCTTTCTTCCCAGTCTGGATACCTTTTATTTCTTTTCTTGCCTAAACAGAACTTTGTAGGCCCTGGCTGGAACCTCGGGTACAGTGTTGAATAGACGTGATGAGAATGGACATTCTTGTACTGTTTCTGATCTGAGAGGGAAGTATTCAGTCTTTCACCATTAAGTATGATGTTAGCTGTGTATTTTTCAAAGATGCTCTTTATCAGGTAGAGGAAGTTATTTTCTGTTCCTAGTTTGTTGAGTCTTTTTATAGTGAAAGTGTGTTGGATTCTGTCAAGTGCTTTTTCTGTATCTATTGAGATGTGTAACTTTTGTCCTTTAGTCTTTTTTAATATGGTGTATTACTTGTTTTTCGTATGTTGAAGCAACCTTGCATTCCTGGGATAAACCCACTTACTCATTATGTATACTATAATCCTTTTTCTGTGTTGTTACTTTGGTTTGCTAGTATGTTGTTAAGGATTTTTGAGTTTATATTTAAAGGGTCTGTAATTTTCTTAGGATGTCTTTGTCTGGTTTTGGTATTAAGGTAATAATTGGCCACAAAGAATGTGAGAAGTATTCTCTCTATTTTTTGTAAGAGTTTGTTTGGAAGGATTGCTGTTGATTCTTTAAATGTTTGGTAGAATTCACATTGGAGGCATTTGGGCCAAAGCTTTTCTCTGTGGAGTTTTTATGTTACTAATTTAATCACTACTTGTTATAGATCTATTCAGATTTTTAAAATTTCTTTTTGAGATGTTTTAGGTGGTGTCTTTCTAGGAATTTTTCCATTTCTTCTAGGTTATCTAAATTGTTGATATGTAATTATTCATAATCTCCCCTTAATAACTCTTTTTATATCTGTAAAGCTGACAGTATTGTCTCTTTTTTCATTCCTATTTTTAATAATTTGAGTCTTGTCTGTTTTTCTTGGTCAGTCTAGCTGACCAAGTTTTGGTCTCATATATTTTTCTCTATTCTTTTTCTATTCTCGATTTCATTTATTTCCACTCTAGTTATTATTTTTTCTTCTTCTGCTTGCTTTAAGTTTGCTCCTCTTTTTCTAGTTTCTTAAGGTGGAAGGCTAGTTATGCATGTAAGATCTTTTTCTCTTTATACGGGTATTTACAACTATAAATTTCCCTGTATACGCTGCTCTAACTGCACCCAATACGTTTTGGCATTTTCTCAAAGTATTTTTTTAAGTTTCCTGGAGATTTCTTCTTTGACCCATTAGTTCTTTAGGAGTATGTTGTTTAATTTCCCAAATTACCTTCTGATATTAATTTCCAATTTCATTCCATTGTGGTCAGAGAATATACTTAATATTTCATTCCTTTTCAAATTTATTGAGGCTTATTTTATGTCCTAACATATAGTCTGTCCTAGAGAATATTCCATATATACATGAGAAGACTGCGTATTCATTCTGCTGCTGCTAAGTGGAGTGTTCTATAAATGTCTCTTAGGTCTGCGGGTTTATAATGTTCAGTTCTTCTCTTCCTTTGTAACCTTTTGCCTCATTATTCTATCCGTAATTCAGCATGGGATATTAAAGTTGCCAACTGTTACTGTTGAATTGTTTATTTTTCCTTCCTTTCTATTTGGTTTTCCTTCATGTGTTTTAATTATGTCTTCCTGACATTGTCTTAATTCAGCTGATCTTCCCTTGTTAGTCCCATCTTTACCCTCTGCTTTCACAGAGAACTGGTGCTAACAATTCTTGGGCCTTTTCAGGCTTCTTGGTACATGTTCACTGACTTCTTTAACTCCTGTCACTGCCAGCCTTGCAGCCTTATTGAGTCTGCTAAATGAGTGATTACAGTCTTCTTTTTGCTTTCCCACTTTCAAAGTGTGATTGGTGCTGTCACTTTTCCTGTTGTCTTTGTCCTTGAGTTTATGACTTATAAAGAATGTTATTTTTCTTTTTCTAGGAGTAAAGCTGTGTTTTAATCCAACATCTTTAATTGGAATTCTCAAAGCCTGTGATCTTTCCACTACATAAAGCTGGGTAGAGCAGATACTTTCCTGAAGACGTAGCATGTTTGATTTTGACTATAAACCTTAAAAAGCAGTTCGTAAAATGTACAAAATTCTATGTGCTCTGAGAGAGACAAAGGTATATAAGATATGGCCCTTGTTCTCCAGGCGCTCACTCTGTGGGGAGATGAGGTATACAGAAATATTATAGCACAAGTAAAAAGGGATAAGTAATAAGAACCACTTTTCATTGAATACCTTCAAATTTCAGACTTGCATTTATATACATTAATCAATTCAATCTAACAATTTCATAATGGGAATTCTATTATTTCCACTTTACTGGTGAAGAATAAAGTAGTTTACACAAGTTTAGCAGCTAATACCATATGGAGGGGAGAAGATTTGAAGCCAGATATACTCAACTGTGAAGCTTTCCTCTTTCTACCATTCTAAGGTACATTAGGAGAGGTATCGTGAAGGGCGTAGAGGAATTCAAAGGCAGGAGAGGTTTATTTCTGATTTGGGGATCTGGGAAGGCTTCACAGTAGACGAGCTATCCAGCTGGGCTTTGAAGGATAGACAAATTCATCATTTTAGATTTGAGGAGGCAGGGAATCATTCCAGGAAGGGGAAATAGTTTGCTCCAAAGCAAAGAGGAAGGAATTATAAGACGTATTCAGGGGGTGTTAAGTAATGTGGGGCCCAAACACACTCGCAGGCACTCACCCTGGGCTCCAGCAGATGGACAGTGACTTGGGGGACATCGGAGACAAATGGGGGACAGACTGAGGTGTGTGGCTGTGAGGCAAGGGCTGGAAGATAGTCACCATTCTCCCTGTGTGGCGGTCCTCCTGGGCAGCTGGCAGGCAGGCGCCGTCTTTCCTGTGTTGCACCCTCTCCTATTCCTATGGCTGAACTTGAATCTGACTTGGTCTATTGAGCTCCACTTGCCCCACCCTGGTGACTCACCGAGACTCCACCGCACTCAACTCTTGTACCGCAGGCACCTTCATCAGTGGCCGAACCTTACTGGAACCGTTAACCAGCACAAGGCCGCGGAGTGTCCTGGCTTTTTGCAGAGCTACCCCAGACCCAGTGCTGGTGGTAGCTGTCCTATCCCACGTGCCTCCAGGTCCAGCAGAGGCAGTGACCAACCATGGATTGCTTTGTAGCTCCTACCAGGTAGTCCTAGCAGTGGCAGACCTCAGCCTGCATTGGAGCCCCTCCCAAGAGACCCCAGAACCAACATACTTGGAGTTTGGCTTCAGACCACAGCAGAGCACCACCCAATTAGCCCCACAACTGGGACACCCAATGGGCGGTCTCAACAGGCACCAGAGCCTGCTGTGGCAAATTCCCACTCTGTGTGGTAAGTGTCCCTGCACAGCAGCACATGAGCTGTGGACGTGACCAAACCCCACAGACAATTAGCCTGAGAGTCAGTCCCACCCACTGATGTTCCAAGAGCGACCAAGGCTCAGTTATAACAGGACGGTACCAACAAGGCACACGAGCACTCCTACAGCGTCCAGCACAAGTGACTAGGGAGACTGTGCCCTGGGCCTCACAGGGCACCTACTACATAAGGCCACCCGGCAAGACTAGGAGATGTAGCAAATCTACCTACTAAATAGAAACAAACATAACGAGGATGCCAAAATGAGGGAACAAAGAAATACATCCCAAATGAAAGAATAGGCGAAAACTCCAGAAAAAGAACTAACCAAAATGGAGGTAAGCAACCTACCAGAGACAGAGTTCAAAACAGTGGTTATAAGGGTGCTCAAGGAACTTCCACAGAGAGATAGCAAGCGTAAAAAAGGACATAGAAACCGTAAAAATGAACCAGTCAGAAGTGAAGAATACAATAACTGAAACGAAGAATGCACTAGAATTAATCACCAGCAGACTGGATGAAGCAGAGGATCGAATCAGCAATTCGGAAAACAAGGTAGTAGAAAACACCCAACTGGAGCAGCAAAGGAAAAAATAAAAATGAGGATAGTTTAAGAGACCTCTGGGGCAACATCAAGTGTAAAAACATTTGCATCATAGGGGTACCAGAAGGAGAAGAGAGAAAGCAAAGGATTGAGAGCCCATTTGAAGAAATAATGACTGAAAACTTCCCTGACCTGGCAAAGGAAATAGACATACAAGTTCAGGAAGTGCAGAGAGTACCAAACAAGATGAACCCAAACAGGCCCACACCAAGACACATTGTAATTAAAATGACAGCGGTTAGATGAAGAATCCTAAAAGCAAGAAAAAGGCAACTAGTAACTTGTAAAGGAGCTTCCTGTAAGATTGTCAGCTAATTTCTCAACAGAAACTTTGCAGGCCCAAAGGGATTGGCAGGAAATGTTCAAAGTGATGAAAAGCAAGGACTACAGCCAAGACTACTCTATCCAGCAAGGCTATCATTTAAAATCGTAGGACAGATAAAGAACTTCCCAGACAAGAAAAAGCTAAAGGAGTTCATCACCACCAAACTAGTATTACAAGGAATGTACAAGGGACTTATTTAAGAAAAATAAAGATAAAAAATATGAACAATAAAATGGCAATAACTACATATCTATCAACAATTTCAATGTAAATGGATTAAATGCTCCAATAAAAAACACAGGATGGCTAAATGGGTAAGAAAACAAGACCCTTACATATGCTGCTTACAAGAGACTCACTTCAGATTGAAAGACACACACAGACTGAAAGTAAAGGGATAGAATAAAAAAGCTGGTGTAGCAATACTTATAGCAGACACAATAGACTTTAAAACAAAGGCTATACAAGAGACAAAGAAGGACCCAGTAATTCCACTTCCTGGTGTTTATCCAAAGAAACCCAAAACTACTTCAAAGGGACATGTGCATCCATATGTTCATTGCGGTATTTACAATGGCCAAGATGTGGAGGGAGCCTGGGTGTCCATCAGTGGATGAAAGGATAAGAGGAGGTGGTACGGCCATGGAAGGGAATGGGTTCTTGCACATCTGTGGTGCGTGGATGGACCTCAAAGGTATTGTCCTGAGTGGAGTATGTCAGACAGAGAAAGACAGATGCAATGTGATTTCACTTATACATGGAATCTAAAGAACAAAGTAAACAAAACAGATACAGAGAGCACTCATAGATACAAAGAGCATTTTGATGGTTGCTAGATGGGAGGGGAGTTAAGGGAGTGGGTGAAAAACCGGAAGGGATTAACTACAAATTGGTTATTACCACAGTAGTCATGGGGATGTAGAGTATAGCACAAGGATAATAGTAATATTGTAATAACTATATATGGTGTCAGATGAGTACTAGATTTACTGAGGTGATAGTTGGGAGGGGCGTTGGGAAACAGGGTGAAAAAGGTGAAGGAATTAAGTACAAATTGGTAGTTATAAAATAGTCATGGGATGTAAAGTAAAGCACAGGGAATGTAGTCAATAATATGGTAATAACTATGTATAGTGCCAGGTGGGTACTAGACTAGTCAGGGGATCCCTTCTTAAATTATATAAATGTCTAATCACTATGCTGCACACCTGAAATGAATATAAAATGATATTGGATGTTAACTGTAATTGAAAAATTAAAACGGAGTGGGGGGAGGTGAAGGCGAATAAGAGGTTCACATTTCCAGCTATAAAACAAGCCGTGGGGATATAATGTACAGCATGGGAAATATAGTCAATAATACTGTAGTAGCATAGTATGGTGTCAGATGGTTGCTGGAATTATGGTGATCATTTCGTTAGGTATATAAATGTTGAACAACTACAGCTATGGTGTACACCTGAGACTGATATAATGTATGTTAGCTATATTTTTTAATAAAAATCTTTATTAAAAAATTCAAGCAAATGCTTGTATTGCTTTTATTACTTTGAAATGGAAACAGATATGGCTTTTAAACATGAATCATCTCATCATCAATAATAAAAAACCCCACAGTGATGATATCCCCTTTTTTAGTCTATCAAGTTAGCAAATATTATGAAGAATGATCATTTGTACTAGCAAGGGTGAGGGTAAGCAGGTTGTATAAATAGTGAGACAGTTTCCAAGTGTCCTAATAAGGAATGATCTCTATACACTTTAAGTGGAAAAGCAGTGTGCAGAAAGTCTGACAATTTTGTGTTTTTAAAAAAGGGTGGGAGGGGCAATTTATACATAACAGCTTTGCCCAAGAAGTTCCTTTAACACTTAGGTCAGTTTTACTCCTTTTATATTAATATCATATTTTTCCTTTTTTATCTTCAATTTTGCTGCTCAAGTTCCTCTCCAGATCTTCAAGGGGGAGCTGGCTACACCATTTCTTCTCTCAATTACCATGTGCTTCATTTCTTGTTTCCTTTTCTTACTATAATATCCGTAGCATTTTGCAAGTTTCCTTGGAGTGATTCCAGTGCCCTTCAGCTTCAGATAGACTCTGATCCATTTGGTCAGTTTCCAACTATGTTCTTGGCTCGTTTCACCTGTGTGGTAGTGACAATGCAAACAAATGTCCTCTTTATCTCTGTTTCTCTACAAGGCTTGCTGGTGACCTTTACACACTGCCCTGGATGAACTGACTCTCTTGCTGTCCCTGACACATTTCTTTCCTCCAGTGCAAACATCTTCCCTTCGGCTTAAAACTCCTGGGGAGACGGGGGGGGGGGGGGGTGCACACACAAACCTGGCCTCTGAGACGGAGCGGAGAGGGACCACTCGGTGGTGGGGAGGCAGACTTACTTTTTACTCTATACACCATTTTGTTTCTCTTGAGTTTTGTATGTTTAATAGTATTGGTAATAATATTAAATAAATTATAAATTGCCTTAATAAAATGCCATAAATGGAATATAACATAACTATAATGTATATTATTAAATGATAGTGTATAAATAGGTACTACACTGATTACATTGGTTAAGATGTAGATAAGGTGATTATACAGATTTATAGTTATTAAGAGATATGTTACCTCATGCTTTTCGGCTATACCAAAAGGAGTCTCCCCTTTGAAGTGTAGCTGTAACGATAGTTGGACCTATTCCAGAATAATTTTGGTAATATTTCACTCTTTTCAGGTTCATGTATGTTAACAGTTAGAACCAAGAACATGATATACAATCAATGTGTTTAAACTATGTTACCAAATATTAGATGTTTTTCTTTTTTGGTGGTTGGGGGTGGAGGGAAGAGGTGCAGAGACCATCTAAAACTTCAGATAGAAGTGGCTATTGCCTAAAATACATTATGGCAAAAATCCTTAGTTAGCAAAACTTCATACCTTGCCCAACCTAGCTACATTTTTCATAATCCTTTATGGCTGTGCTGTCCAATAAAGTAGCCACGTGTGGAAAAGGGGGGGGAGGAAATGTTACTGTCCATTTATTTACTTTACATATTACATGTCATATAACTTTTCTTATTTTATCTTTAAAACAGCCCTGTCAGGTGGCTGGTTATTATCTTCATTTTACAGACACTATCTATGAGAAATAGCAGAATGTGGGGGAAAAAAACAAATAAGGACACTAGGGCTCCAAATGGTTAGGTGACCTAAGTTCCACAGCTAGTACTTGAATCCAAGTCTAGTGCAGTTTTCCATTGTGCTGCAGGTAATGATGTTCAGCTTATCCCCAAATTTTTGCACTTGACCTGGAGGTCATGACCACTGTTTTCCATCATAGATTGTTTGGTGCCTTCATCCAACATACAGTGTGGCACTAAACCCATCTGATGCAAATAAAAAAGATGGTAGCCAGCCCCATCATGGGCAGGGGCTTTGGTTATTGAGATTGCAAACCAAACAAGATAGACTTGTACTGTAGCTCCGAAGTTTACCCGTGTCTTTCCATTGTTCTAGGAAGAGTTGCAGGCCAACCTGGACCTGATTCAAACCTACAGACTGCATATTGCCCAAGATATCAACCAAGACAACCTACAGCTCTTCCTGGGTTCCTATAACGGGTACGGTTGTTTCCTCCACCGTCACGTAAATGCAAACCAAGTCTAAAAAGATAATGAACCTTTACGGCAGAGGGGAAAGGGAAATAAATGACTTCTTCCACTGCTGCAAGATGGGATTGCTTTCGTGCTATTTCACCACAGTAGAAGAAGAGGGGCTTTCAGACAGATAGGAAAACCCCTTTCAAGAAGAATGAATGAACTAAAGGCTGTTTTAGGCAAGATCAAATACCAGGTGTAGTTTTTAGGTGTTAAATGTACCTAACGTGGTGTACACACACTAGAACACAATTTCAGGTGGCACAGAAAAGTGCATGTAGGAGAGGCAAATGATAGCAGTCTTGGGCCTTGATTCAGGTTCTCTTTGTTGCCATCTTGTCACCAGACAGAAGTAACACATGGACACTAGTAAATTTGCTTTTGTTTGTGTATTCCAAACCCTGTCACATCTCCCCCAGTCACTGAGAGAGCCTGGTTCTTAATCTTGGAACCAATTTCTCCAAGGTAAAAATGTTAGCTCCTTCCTGCTTTCTGGGTACATGGAAAAATATGGAGGAAATGGTTCAGCTGTAACTTACCCAGAGTCACGCAGCCAGTGAGGAGGGAAGGCAGGTTTTGAAGCCGGTATGTCTAGCTCCTTCCTTTATATAACGGAGCCTCATTATTTGTAGTTGAAATCAGAAAGGTTTATTAAGTACTACACTAAGCTGTGTTAGTCACAAGGGAAATGTCCGCCAAAAAGTTCCCCTTGTCTAAAGGAATTTATTCCTATAAACTAGCCGGAAAATGAAATACTTAGAACTTGAGGATTTCAATAGTGTTGCTGTTGAGTTTTAAAGTTGCCTCCTTTTACCATCCCCCAGAACCCCTCGGGGCTGAGCTAGGAGCCTTGTTCCCGCTCAGTACCACTGAAGATGCCACTGAAATGGCTACTTGGGAACAAAGTGCACAAGGGCCCCTGTCTTCATCAGGTGTGAAGGAAAGGCAGTTTCTACATCCCCTGAAACGTTTTGGTTTTCACGACCAGGAAGTAACCTGAGTTGCCACGATTTTACCTGAAAAGTGCATTGCTTCCTTTATTTCCCTAGACGCAGAGACCTGGAGATTGAAAGACCCATGCTGGGCCAAAATGATAACAAGTCAAAGACATTGAAGTAAGTCCCTCAAGTTCCCCGCTAAGTTGCTAAATAGACTTGCTTTTCATAGACAGATTCAGTGCTCAGGGGGGCACATGTGCTGCTTGCTGAGTGTCACCTCTCATTTTGCCTTTCCGTAGGTGTTCCACTTTATTGGTGGTAGGGGACAATTCACCAGCAGTTGAGGCGGTGGTAAGTATGTCCTGATGTTGTGATGGTGAATGAGATGAAAATGCAATAAAATGTATATGGCACGTGCTGATGCACTAGAAACAGTTGCTCAATACTAGTTTTTGTCATTTCTGATTACGCGTACCAGAGTTTGCTCTTTGTTACCCAGTATGGAAAATGAATTCCTCGTTGATCACTAGCTTTCATCTGAAGGGATCAGTGTTGCTCTGTGTGGTGCAGTTCACATTGTGGCAAGTAGTACAACTGAACACTATTTGCTTTTTGTCAGATTTCTGGCAGCTTTGGCATTCTACCACTTCCATAAATCTGGAACTGTATCAGCAGGCTGGACGGCTGCTGAGAGAGCCGTATGCTTTTCTCTACGTCCTTCTCAAGCACATAGCATACTGATATGCTCATCGTACAAGATATGAAAAAATTGGAAAAATAGAAAGATAGGAAAAATCATGACCCAGTTACCCAAAGACAAACTTATCTTTTTTTGTTTTCAAACATCAATTGGACAATATTAAATGTCCAAGGTTTTGGGACCTGATTACTTAACACTATTGATAGCATTTCCCCATATTATAAAGTCAGTATGTCTATATAACGTTCAGTCTTGTAAGTGTACCTTTGTTTATTTAACCTCATTCTCCTGTTCATTATTTCTGATTGTGCCCCATTAATGATGCTGTTGAACATCCTTATAAAATGTTTGCCTGAATCTTGGGTCATTTCCCTGGGATGGATTTCCAGAAGTGGAACTAATGTATCAAAAATCATAAACCTTTGTAAGGTTCTTGATATACTTTGCCAGATTCCTTTCTAGAAAGGACATATCCATGTGTTGCCACCAGCAATGTATGAGAGTGCCTGTTTCACAGCATCCTGTCCAGCATTGGTTTATACAATTTTATTAGTTAATTTGATCGGTTAAAAATAGTGTCCCACTTCTGTAATTTGCACTTTGATTACAGAGGAAGTTGATATTTTTTCATACGTCTATTAGCATTTGCTTGTCTTTCCCACAGCATATATAAGTTAAGTTTTCTGTGTGAAATTACCTGGTTTTCTTTGGCAGCCTTCACTCCCGCCCTATTTAGAGCAAAACGTTAGGGAATAAGGCTTTTTGGAAAGGAGTCTAATATCTAATCAGGGGTGTAGACAAGCGATAGGGAAAGCCATGAAGAACCTAGCAGGTGACGGCAGGCCACGCGTCCAATGGCCTTTTTAAAGAAGTAGGTAACTTGCCCTCCATGTTATGTAGCCCATAGGAGGAATTAGATTCAACGTGTAGTTTTTTAAAGACTCTACTTGTAACAGATTCAGAAAATGAAATTAGGCAGATTTTTAGATGTACTCAGAAATATCAGATATAAAGTGCATCGTCTAAATATACCTCCTACTTTGTATTTTGGTAAATTTTTTGGCTGCTTTAGCTACCTCCAAACTGAGCTGTTGATCCTCAAAGATCATTCTCTTGCCAAGCTATTTCTTATTTTTCTAGCAGTTCATAAAATTGTTTTCTTTTTCTTTTTTTTAAGGTTGAATGCAATTCTCGCTTGAATCCTATAAATACAACTTTACTAAAGGTAATGTGTCTTCTTTCCTCATTGCCAGCCATTTGTGGGTAAATTATACAGGCTTCGTATTAGTCTATTTCTGGAATAGTTGCCCAGAAAGAAGGAAAGCACGCACCCTTCTCTCTCTCTCTCTCTGTCTCTTTCTCTCTCTCTCTCTCTCTCTCTCTCTCTCTCTCTCTCTCTCTCTCTCTCTCTCCTTTAAAAAAATATTTTTTCCTGAATATATTCTCATTGTAGGAAATTGGAAAACAGTCAAGTAAAAAGAATAAAATAAATAAAAATTACCTATAATCCTACCACGCAGTGGCACAGTGGTAACCTCTGGTAAAAATATTGATGTTCATTTTCTACACATTTTTAGCTCATTAAGATCATAGGATATTTATAGCCCTGTATGTGTTTTCCTCAACTTTTTGATGTGAGCATCTTCCCATGTCATTATAAACTTCATAAGCATTATTTAATTAGTGAGAATTAAGATAATGGATGGAAATTCTTCACATGCTAAATAAATCCTGTTGTGTGGGTAAGGAAGCCTCATGGTGAGGGTTGATGCATTTTGTTTCTCTTAGGGCAAACAGCTCTTATACTAAAGTTTTAGTGTTAATATCAGGTTTGTCCCCCTTTTGATTGTACCTCAGGCAAGAGCATCAGCCTTGCTTTTTCTAGAACCTCTAATAAAATGTTCAGGGACCTGATCTGTTTTGAATTTGGATTACTGTAAATTTAAATGCTGGTCTTCTGTTGCTTATTGCTGCTTTCTCAGCCTGAAAGACCTCTGCTTTCTTCCCTTTCTCTTTGAAGTATGCTTAAAAGGAAGTGTTATCACCAGAAGCAGCCCATAGTTCCTGGAAATATAACGTGAGGTTAATGCTCTGAGGTGACAAAACTCAAAAAAGAGTATTCTGGGGTCCAGGTGGTTGATGAACTAGTCTAAAATAAGAATTTGTTTAAAAAAAAATAAAACCAAAAAAACAAACAAACTGGAGGGTGGTTCAAATTAGTTTTTCACTGCAGATTTAAATCTGTATTCCAAAAGGACAAACCTGAACTCGACAGTAGCCTTAGATGTGGTTATTTCTGAGCAGAAATGCCCATCCACAACAGCATGAGTGAACTTACTCTCCAGGTGTCGATCTTGGAAATAGTCTCTCCCAATATTCATTCTCTGCATATGGCAACTGTTCTATAGTTTTAATCAGATTTGTCTCTTAAGCTGCATGAAAATAATAACCTGTGCTAGTTAGATCTGTTTTACACTTAAATCAGGTTAAATGTTTGTCGCTGCTCTTATGCTTAGAATTTTCAGGGGACTGTTCCTTATTAACTGCAAATTCCTGTGCCTTCTGTGGCATTCCCATCTGCTAAGCAATAGTCCTCCCCCCAGGTTTTCATGCTAGTGAATAGAAACCATGGGGTACGTGTCTCTTTCTAAAACAATGTCAGTCAGCCTGAATAGGATACTATCTGAGTACAAAATGCGTCACAGCTTGAAGGAAGAAGGTGGGCTTGTGGTTGGCCATTGTGCCCTAGAAACAGTGTTCTCTGCAGACTGACAGAATATGCATCGCCTGAAAGCTGGTTGGAAATGCAAGTTTTTGAGCCCCACAACAGAATCTCTAAAGCAGGAACTCAAGAATCTGAGTTTTGGGCTGGCCCGGTGGCTCAGGCGGTTAGAGCTCCATGCTCCTAACTCCGAAGGCTGCCGGTTCAATTCCCACATGGGCCAATGGACTCTCAACCACAAGGTTGCCAGTTCAACTCCTCGAGTCCCGCAAGGGATGGTGGGCAGCGCCCCCTGCAACTAAAATTGAACATGGCACCTTGAGCTGAGCTGCCGCTGAGCTCCCAGATGGCTCAGTTGGTTGGAGCGCATCCTCTCAACCACAAGGTTGCCGGTTCAACTCCCGCAAGGGATGGTGGGCTGTGCCCCCTGCAACTAGCATTGGCAACTGGACCTGGAGCTGAGCTGTGCCCTCCACACCTAAGACTGAAAGAACAACAACTTGAAGCTGAACAGCACCCTCCACAACTAAGATTGAAAGGACAACAAATTGACTTGGGAAAAAAAAAAAAAAAAAAAAGGCCTGGAAGTACACAGTGTTCCCTAATAAAGTCCTGTTAAAAACAAAACAAAAAAACACACAAAGCTATTGTCTTTAAAAAAAAAAAAAAAAGAATCTGAGTTTTAACAAGTGCTGCAGGTAATCTAATGCATGCTAACAGAACCCTATTCTAGAAATTCTTGCACAGGTGAGAGGAACCAGCTGTAAAGACTTATGAGTGAGACATCCTCACCAAATCTATCTATGAGAGGAAAGTGGCTGAGCAAGTGAGGTGGCTGGATTCAGCATCAGCACCTGATTTGACAAATCCCCTTAGTCGGAATGAAGAGAATGTAGTTGAGCGGGAACTTAGAAAGCATGGGACCATGAGAAGTTAAGATCACACCGAGGACTCTAAAAGTAACACACTTCAGTTGGAGTTAGAGCCATCGTTGAAGGTCGTTAACTTCACTACCCTATCTGTTTCCCCGAAAATCAGATCTAGCCAGACAATCAGCTCTAATGTATCTTTTGGAGCAAAAATTAATATAAGACCTGGTCTTATAATATATAAGACCCAGTATTCTAGTCTAGTCTAGTCTAGTGTAGTCTAGTCCAGTCTAGTCTATTATATATGACCCGGTCTTACAGTATAGTAAAATAAGACTGGGTCTTCTATTAATGTTTGCTCCAAAAGACACATTAGAGCTGATTGTCCAGCTAGGTCTTACTTTCGGGGAAACATGGTAACAGGAAATACCCACCATGGGCCTGAAAGCCAGGCTCTGCATGTTACTGATTCATAAGTATTGAATACATCTTTTCTGACTTATATCCAAGGTTATTGCTAGTACTGGGATCTAAGTCTTTGTATAAGAGTGCATTGAGGTAATGAAAAAAATTATTTTTATTTAAAAATGTGCATTGAGGTGTACACTTGGAGGCAGTTAAAAATTCAATCCTGTCCTGTCTAAAAGGACTTATGGCTATTCAGAGCATTTCCCTTAAGTGTAAGTTCCAATTGACTTACGTATTTTTCCTCTTCTAGATGGCAGACTGTGGTGGACTGCCCCAAGTAGTTCAGGTAAGGAGGTTTTTTTGTAAAGCACCCGTTTGACTATACCTCATTGCCTATGCAAAGGGTAATGCCTTCTTATTTTGTTCCCCCAGCCCGGGAAGCTCACCGAGGCCTTCAAGTACTTTTTGCAGGGAATGGGCTACAGTGAGTATAGTACACAACTTTCTATGTAGCAGAGATCTGTTGGTGATGGGGTCATTTTGACATCTTGTGGGAGCCCACAGCTCTCAGGGCATAACCTCTGTGCTAGCCAGCCTGAAGTCAAATAGAGACCAAAACGTTTATGGAGCATTCGTCTGCATATATATAAATGAGCTAATACTTATTAAGCACTTAGAGGTTACATGCCAGGCACCCTGTGTTTATAACCTTAAGAGTAAGTTCTGTTGTGAGTCCCATTTTATAGAAGAGGAAACAGGCTCAAAGAGGCCAAGCACATTCCCAGGGTAACAGTCCCGCCGCAGAGCCATGATTCAAACCCTGGCAGTCTGACTCCAGAGCCCACGTTTGCAACCACTGAAGTTTAGGCTGCCTTAGCCGTGAATCTGAAATTATGATTTGCAGTCAGCTGGTTCATGACTCCTGGCCTAGAAAAACAAAAGGGCGACTCCACAAGAGGAGGGTGGTGTCCTCACTCCGTCCCACCGCAGGAGATGAACTTGCAGAGTGTTTCAGAGTGAGCCCAAGGGTGTGTCCATATCATGTGCCGCTGTCCTGGTCTCTCGTATTGGGAGACTCTGAGCTTTCTCATTTGTCACCAAATAGCCACACTTGCTCCATTCTTGGAGTTTTAAGAAGAAAAACCTTTCTCCCAGGTACTGAGCTCTTTACCCAGTAGGGTGGTTGTTCTCTTGTCTTTGGTATGAGTGTGGATAATGGCCATTGGGCAGCAGCTGGGCCCCTGGGGACAGCCCTGTACCTGGCAGGCAGAACGTGTATGTGTTGTCTAGAGTGGCTGTGTGATTCCCGTCTGTGAGCCACTACCAGCCGAGCCCGCAATGTCCCTCTAGCTCACTGGGAGGAGCAGAAGTCCTTCTAGCCGGTTCTCAAAACAGTTACTCTTCCAGCCCATTTCTGGTCTAAAGCAGGATGGCTGTTTATAGTGGAGGGGAAAACAATTACCTTTGACTAGTTGAGAGAACTAATATCTGAGATTCTACTGAAGCAGCAATCAGCCTCACTTCCTCTCTGGGACCTTAAAATAAAACTTCATCCCTGGCTTAGAATATCCTGTCAGCAATGTCTGCTAGGCAGGTGAGGCACTTGGCACTCGGGTCACTAACCTGCCTTTTCCTGTGTCCACCTGCTTCCAGTCCCGTATGTGCAGCTCAGTCACCTGAGCACCGAGCCAGGTACCTTCCTCCGTGCTGGCCTCGTCCCCGCCTCCCAGCCACGCTCTCCTGGCTGCATTGGCTGCCTGCAGCATGTCCGCGGTTTTCCTGTGCAGTGAGAGCCCGATAGAACGTGGCTCGTTATGCCCCAAGAGGGTTAGCCTGCAGGTCCAGGCCTGGGCCCCCAGGAAGGAAGGAAGAATGGGGTTGTAATAGCCAGGCTTCCTCTCGTCATCCCAAGTTGAGTTGCAAGAGCTTCTAAAACTTCATAGGCAGGGCCCCTCTTCCACCATTACCTTGCATTAAGCACCAGACACAGGAATCGAAGGGCAGCCTGATTCTAAACAGCATCAGAGCCTGTGCCCAGAAAATTCTGCAGGTGATGGCATCTTTTGACCCCAGCATTGAAATGACAGCTGGGGAATGGCTGGTTCCTCAGGAAGATAGGCAGGAAGGTTATGCCAGGTAAGGCCGTCCTGGCCACGCTGGAAGGACCTTAGGATCAAAGCAGTGGCAGACCAGGAGTCTGAGTTAAACACCCCGCTCCAGAACCCTTCCCTCTCAGGCAGCTCCAGCCTCACAGCCTGTGTGTAGGGCAGCTCCAAGCCCCCCCGCCCTCCCTGCATCCACACCTTCCTGCAGGTCTCCTCCCCAGGTAGCAAGGGTAGCCTGTGGACACGGATGGTAGTCTTGTTGTATCGGGCTTGCACTGTTTGTGAAACACCTTCATACTTGTGTGGTTTGTCTTTTGGTTTAGTCTTGCATGCACCACAGGTTTGGGTTACCTATTTGGGTTCCCAAAGCCTCGTTCCTAATTATTCATTATGAATGGCATGGGCGTAGCTAAGAGGCTGTACTCTGGACTTAGGTTTCCCCTCGTTCTGCTGTGGGCTAGAATCAGCTGAGACCCCAACCAGAGCCAAAGGATTAAAGCAGCCTTGCATATAGCGACTCGCCTAGAGCAAATTATGCAAAATGAAGATGGCCACGTCTTGTCCTGGGTGTCACCGTACATGGGCTGGGAATGCGAAACATAAAGCCTTTGGTGAAACTGCTGGATTAACTGAGTTTAACCAGGGCTCCATCTTCTAGTCCTCTTGGTTCTTTCTTACAGTACCATCTGCCAGCATGACGCGGCTCGCCCGATCACGAACCCACTCAACCTCGAGTAGTATCGGCTCTGGAGAAAGTACCTTCAGCCGATCTGTCACCAGCAATCAGTCAGATGGAACTCGAGAATCCTCTGAGTCCCCTGATGTTCTGGACAGACACCAGACCATGGAGGTGTCCTGCTAAGCAGATGCTCCTCCCTGACCATGCAAGTCCATCCTCCTCCCGACGACCCCTCCATAATAGACCATCTCATCCAGCAAACCGGCATCTCTGTCTAACTCCTGCATGGCCACTGACTCTTCCTGGTGTCTTGGGTTTATCATTCTCTGCCTGCCCGCCCCCCTTTTTGTATGTACCAAGAATCACTTCCATGCCATTCCTGTACCATTCCAACCTCTTTAGCTGATCAGATCTCCATGTCTTCTCTTGCCAGCTTTTCCCCGTGCTTTCCTAACTACATATCTGATTAGATTCTTTGATCCTGACGTATGTATGTGAGCACGCGTGTCTGTGTTTGTGTGTGCATAGTTCTGTGATTTTAGACATGCTTTCTTGTAGAGCTTCTGCACAAAAACAAAACAAAAAAGGGACTTTTCTTTTTCGTTCTCAATGGTGTTTTTAGGGGAAATATGCAAAACAGATTCCTAGGTTGGGTAGGCCACTGCATTCGCTCTCTTTTGGATTCAAATTGGTCAACAAGATTTGCAAAGTGACTTCTGGAGAGAGCGGCTCTGTGGAATGTGGAAGACTAATTACTGCTTGGACTGTTGATTGATTGTGACCAATAAAAGGGAACCTGTTACACAGAGAAGCAGGCAAGGTGGCCAGCCACCTCCTTCTGTCCAAATGAATTCACATATACTATTCTATAAATAAAAGGGAGGGATGTGTACTGTTAGAAGCCCATGAATGAGGAGTTCTGATGCAACACGGACTTGTTCCCAAGGACTGCACGTGGCTTAATTACTGGACTCTCGTGGCACAAGAAAGTGGAAAACAAAATACCAGGCATTCACTCTGCCGGAGGAAAACTGCTGTCACTGCAGGGTCTCCCCAGACATCCGCAAGAAGTGCCTCCCAGGTCTGTGGTGGAGAGTGTTTCTCCATCCCGCCATCCTCAACAAAAGGGAGTGCTATGGCCTGAAGGTTATGTAGGTGGTGAGGAGATGGCCGGGTGGGAGGGACAGACATTAACAGAATATCATTTAATAAGTATAACCTTGTTGTCAGCAGACTTAATGGAAGCTAAGTGAAATTGAGACAGAACTTATTTCTCAGAAAGATCTTTCATCCTGTGAACTCTTGTAGGAGGAAAGGGGCCCATGTGTAAGGGCAGCCTGTCCAGGTAAAATTGTGTTCAGTCTACTGCTATGTGAGTGTCGGTGGACGGAGGGTGAAAACCAGCTGCCACACAGCCAGGGCCCAGTTCTTGAGGGCATCGAATGTAAGTGCAGGGTGACTCAATTCCAAGTCTTAGGAAGGGGCTTTTCACAGTAGTATTCGCATTCTGCTGAGATAGAGAATGCATCACTCTGCCAGACTACGACTTTTTACAGATTATTAAATAAAGCTGTATATGTCTCATTGTTACCGATTGCTGGTGTTATTTCCGTCAACCCACACACTGGGGCTCAGGGAGGGACTGAGTTACTGTATATGAGCTCTGCGCTGGGCATTTTCACATACTTGATTATTACCCCAGCCAACAAAGAAATGACGACTCGGGATAAATAATTTGCCCAAGGTCATACCAGAAGCCCAACTGGAATTGAACCCCATGTCCATGTGACACACCTCTATTCCCCTCAAACCAAAAACCACGAGAAGCCCGACCTTGTGTTTTGTGACGATGGAAGAGGAGCTGAGGTCTTGGAAAGGTGTTCGCATCTCAGCTCTGCCGTCTGTGTGGGGTCGCGGAGTCCCACCCCTCAGTAATAATCTGCAGTCACTGTTGGTTCCTCAAACAGACTGGGCTGTGTTTCTCCAGAAATCACTGTCTTTGTACCCACCCAGAACCATTTCAGGAGGCCACCATCTCAGGTCAGTTTTGAATGATCCAGGAGCTGCTGCTGCAGTCACATCGAGGTGGCTGTGTCCGTGGGAGAAAGCTGTAAAATGACACGAGATGAAACACGTGCACATGGACAGATGGAGGTCACCAAACTGAGTTCCTGACATTGCAGGCCCACGCCGAGTTCCGGAGGCAGAGGTGGCTGGTGGTCACAGTTGCTCTTAAAACCCACATTACTGCAGCCTTTTTGGCCACACGGCATGGATGGTTGCCTGCTTTCCGACCATAGCCTGTGCCTGGAGTCAGGCCCCAGCTGACTGCACCTGACTGGCCCTTAACCACACTCATTCCTCTTCTCATTTTCATTTCCTTTCTTTCTGTTTAATCCAAAAAAATCTTAGGTGCCTACTTTGTGAGAGGCAAGGAAGTGGCCAGGTAGATTGCACATGATAATAAGTTCCCAGTTCTTCCAAAATCAATGCATTTGCGTATTTTATTAAGAACCTACCACAGGCTAAGCCCTTAACACCTTCCTACATGTTTCCTTCTTTTGACCCAGTGAGCTACATGCTAGTTCCACTTTATGGAAATGGTCACAAAACTAATAAGCAGCAGATCTAAGCTTTGAAACTCATTTTTAGATGATGCTATGAGCGGAAAGGGAGTATATGTGGGATTTTTTTTGAGACCAGACATTCCCTACTTCTTGCCTCATTCATGGACCTCACCTTGAGACCGGTCTGAAAATGTACCTGTCAAATAAGATGATGGACATCCGAGTGGTATGCAGGCAGGAGCAAGAGGGTGAGGCTGTGCTCATGCCCCCCTCCCTGCCACGAGCCACATCCTTGAGTGGCCGTCACCCATTCAAATACCCTGGTGAAAATTTTCTCTTACAGAGGATGCACCACCGCTCTGGCTCCTTCAGCTCTCCATGCCAAGTTCCCGCGGAGTTAAATCTCAAACCAGCCTTCCCTGTGAGGAAGGAAGAACCTGAGCTGGAGGGTGCCCTGGCTGGGCAGGCCCCCCAAAAGGCTTTGTAGTTTGAGCTGGAGTCAGGAACTACTTACGTGCAGTGGACCATTTTGTGTTAAAAAGCATCTGTCTCCAAGAAGGCTAAGCCCCCTAAGGAAAGGCAAGTGAGTGTGGTTATTTAGATTTTAATGATCTAAGGATTTTAGTAAGTTTCAGTGACTGAAGGTAACACACCACAATCAAAGACAATTCTATCAGATTTCTTTATCCTGGCTGAGTGATTCCCTAGCTGGGGGTATGCATCAGAGTCCGTTGGAGGGCTTGTGAAAACATTGTTGGCCCCACCCACGGGGTTTCTGATTCAGTAGGTCTGAGATGGGACCTGAGAATCTGCATGTCTAACAAATTCCTGAATGAGGCTGAGGCTACTGGCCTGGGGACCACACTTGGAAAACCACTGACCATAGGTGTGGTCCCCAGACCAGCAACGTGAGTGTTACCTGGGAGTAGTTAGCAATGCGGAATCTTGAACCCCCACCCCAGACCCACCAAACCCGAATCTGTTTAACAAGATCCCTGGATGATTCCTGTACACATTAAAGATTGGAACACATCACACCAAGGTGGTGCTCCCCAGACTGGCCCGTCATAGGACTCTCTTGGAGTGTTTAAAATTCAGATTCCTAGGCTGCTCTGGTGACTTGGATTCAGATGTGGGACTATCCCAGGAATCTGATACTAACAAGCCCCCTCAGGTAACTATGATCAGGTAGGTATGGGAAACAGTTTATTTACCACACTTCTGTGTTCCTTGGGCAAGACCAAGCTGGAAAGCCAGAGAAAAACCCTCCAGGATCATGACGAGGCAGCCACTTCTCCCCCAGAAACAGGAACTTGGGGAAGGTGGCTCCTCAATGGTCTGTGATGCCGTCAGAGGAAATGAGTGGTTGTGAGAACCACAGAGCCTGCAGATGTAAGCCGGGAGCCTTAAGGACCCTGTGACAGCTCAGAGAGCTCTGGGGCATCTTCCCTGGCTGGGTTGTGCTTGAGAGGGCTGCCCAGTTGGTCTCTCAGGAGCACGGGGCTCCTGTCCCATCCCAGGTTTGCAAACTGCTGACCACAGGCAGATGCGAAGCTGCCCAAAGCGATACCGAGAGCCTCTCCCCGAAGATTCTCCCAGGCCGCGAGGGTCCTGGAGGTCCTAGGACTGAGGATGTTGGCAGACTTCCAGAAGGGCCCCCCAAAGCCCTAATCTCCAGCCAAAACATGCGTCTTAGCTGAGCCTCCATCCCAACCCTCTGATGACAGGAAACCAGTAAGTATGCTTGTTTTTATTTTCAGTGGCCTTGGGACTGTGCGGCAGGATGGTCCCCTCAGACTGGGAGTGGGCTTTATGGTTGGGGAGAAAAGCTTAAGGAGGAGGTGGAGTGGTTCTGAGGCTGTAAATAAGAGAGGTGGTTTCTGAGGGTCCCTGAAGGAACTGAGGCCTCCCCGTCCACCTCTGTCCTCTGGAGAATTATGTTGTTCCCTCCAGCTTACCTGTGTGCCCACTCTGGTCCCATCTCAGTTACCAAGTTGCTGTGTGACTTTGGGACCCTCTCTGGGCCCCAGCCTTCCATCGTCAGTGAGTAAGAGGAGTCTGGATTATAATCTGAAAACGCTTTCAGCTCTAGAGTCAGTTCCTCCCAAAAGGGTGATATTTCTCAGTTGAAAGAGAGGGAGGTCTCCCTTTAGCTCAATCCAGATTCATCACTCTTAACGCCACTGCTGAGAAGTTATCTTCCGAAGCACAAACACACAAAGACGTGGATTGTAGACCCAGCTCTGCACTAACCAGCTACATGACAGCACGAGGTCGCGCTCTCTGGGCCCTGGTCCTTGTATCTGAATGGGATTCAAACCCTGCCGACCTCTCAAAGGATCAAGTGAGATGATCAAAAACCAGTTGTGGTTGAATGTCAACTATAATTGTATACATGTATATATAGTTACAAGAAGCAGAGTACAGCATTAGGAATAGAGACAGTGGAAATGGAATGGCTGTGTGCTATGTCAGAGGAGTAGTGGATAGAGGGCGGGGGTTGACACTGTGAGGGATATAAATGATAAACGTCTAACTATTACATTGTTTTGTGTACCTGAAACTAAAAAAATGTTTAAAAAAACAAAAAAAAAAACAATTGTGGGCAGTATGCTGGTCTCAGCTGCTCTTCACCAACTCTATCCACTCACCGGCCCAGGTCCCCTAGAAAGCGCCTAACGCGTGTTGAAATACTTCTCTAAGTAATGATCAGGTTTTCTCTCTTCAAAGTTGTGACCGATACCTCCTCCTTTTAGGCCTGCCCACCCCATTGTCTGCATTTTGCCCCCCAGGAGGCTTCCTGGCCAGGCCAGGAGGAGGAAGCTAGCAGAGAATGCTGGGGGCTTCCAGCCTGAGTGCAGTTCTACCTCCTTCGGACCCATCCCCCAGCTCCACCTGCAGCGGGAAGAAGTTTCTGGGTTTAGTGCAGTTGGTGATTGTGGTGACTGTCTTGCTGAAGCAGGGGAAAGGAAACTTACTGAGCACCCACTCTGTACCCGGCTCCTCTACTCCTCCCAACCCCCCCACCCCCCAGCCCTGTGGGCTCAGTATTATCCTTGATTCATAGATGAGACTCAGAAATATTACATACTGTTCCTGAGGTCTCACAGCTCCAGCCTGGTTGGTCTGAATTAATCACTCATGCTACCCAGGAAAGATCTCCCCTTGGATTTTCTTGGAGAGAGAGAGACGCTCCCAGGAGCAGCCTGTGCAGGAGCAACCTGTGGTGAAGCGACATTCAGGGCATGATAAAAGAAAAGCAGGCCCTGTCCATGCTTTTCACATGCACTATCTCTGACACCCATATGTTATGTATTGTTATCCCCATTTTTCAGATGAGGAAATGGAGGCAGAGAGGGGAAGTGGCTCGACAGCCAATCCTCCAAAGCCTTGCAAATGATCACTGTGTCATACAGCCTTCCATTCATCTTACTTTCCCCTGTGACACCAGTAACTGCTCAGTATCACCTTAGCCTGTTGTGACACCAGCCCCCAAACCCTCTCAGATCCCCATTGCCCACTTCTGACCCTAGCCATCAGTCCTGGTATGCCTGGAGTGAACTCCGTCCCGTCATTGTCCCATCACCCAGGTCAGGAAATGGTTCTGAGCAGGCCATCGGAATGATCAGCGAAGGCTGGGTGATTCGGGGCAAACTTCCGGGGAAGGATGGGGTCGAGACAGGCCCGAAGGGGAAAAAGCATATTCTCGCCAGTGGGAGGGTACGCCGCGTACACAAAGGTCCAGAGACAGAACACAGCCTGGCTGCAGCATTGTAAAGATGGACTGCAGAGAAAACGGTCCAGTTTGCAGACAGCCTTCATAGTCGGGCGCCTGGTCCTGATGGGAGGAAGCTTATTCACATGCCTCAGCAAGGCGGTCAGCAGGGTGCAGCCAGGGAGAGAGGGTGTCTCTGGGGACCAGCCCTGGAGCCACAGCTCTGCCCCCAACCCAGTATCTCTTTCAGATTTCTCTCAACGATGTGCTACTGAGAGTTCTGCTGAGGAACCATGGGAAGTCAGCCCAGCAGAGGGAAAACCCTGCCAAGCCCAAGCCCAAGCCCCTCTGTCCAAGAGCAGTACCCCATGCCTGTGCCAACAGGTAGGTGACAGGGCCCAGGACCGCCAGGCCCTCCGCAGGCACTGTGGGGCTGCACTGGGCCTCCCTGACCAGCTACTCCGACACAGCTCAAGTGTCAGTGAGTGCCTGCCTGCTGTATGCCAGGCCCTCCCCTGCGAGCCATACAGGCAGGGCCCCTGCTCCTGCGGGGCTTACATTTGCACAGTCAACATCAGACAACCAGGTAAAGTAACCATGTGAGAGAGTGACAGGTGATAATCAGGAGGGCGTCATCGTCCCCCGGGTGTCTCCCAAGGCTTGCCCCCTCCTCCAGCAGTTTATTTAGAGACTGAGCTGGCAACTAAGACCAACCCCATTTCGGTAGTTCTCCATAGCTGCCCTGTCCCTTACCGTAGGCTCTAGTCATAGGCAGCTATTGAAATGTAAGCTAAAATTAGTTTAAATGTAATACAATTATATATTCAGCTCCTCAGTCACACTAGCCACATTTCAAACGCTCAAAGCCCGTGGCTCCCTTAATTGGCAGCACAATTATAGAACATTTCCATCATCACAGGAAGTTCTACGTGGACAGAGATGCGCCAGTCTCTCCTCTTATCCCGAGAGGTGCTGTGAAATGCTTGAAGCAAAATTACAGCTGTGGCAAATGGAAAAAATTAGCATACACAATGCCTGTGCTGAACCTAGACCAGTGGTTTTCTAAGATCGTCCTGACTAAAACTAATTTTTAGGACAGTTAGACAATCAAAATAAATTCTGATATTTCCATGTCAAAACTATAGTCCTTGGTTTGTTTCTCATTCCCCAAAATAGCCCCACAAGTCCCTTCTCAAATCACATCCTGATTTGGGGTTTGATAGTTGATGTATTCGTCAGAGTCCTCCAGAGAAACAACCACAGAACCAATGGGGTGGGGTTGGGGTATGTGTGTGTGTAGGCACAGAGGTAATTTATTTTAAGAAATGGACTCATACAGTTGTGGGGCTGGCAAGCCTGAAATCTGCAGGGCAGGCCAGCAGGCTGGAGAGCCAGGGAGGGTCGATGCTGCAGAATTCCAGAGCCGAGTCTGGAGGAGAATTCCCACTTCCGCAAATGGCCTCAGTCTGTTACTCTTAAAGTCTTCAGCTGCTTGGAAGAGGCCCACCCCCATTATGGAGGTTGATCTGCTTTATTCAAAGTCTGCTGATTTAAGTGTTAACCTCATCTAAAAAATACCTTCACAGCAACATCTGGACTGGTGTTTGGCCAAATATCGGGGTACTGTGGCCTAGCCACATTGAGACATAAAATTCACCATCACAGATAACAAGATTACCCCACACCAAGCAGCGCTTTTACGAGGAAGCGCTGTGTACACATTTTAACAGAACTAGGAGACTGCAGAGCCAGGTGTCTGCACGGCGGTGTCTGGCAAGAGCTGTCCCCAATCGGAAAACTCCCCTGCAATAGCTGGGGCTCCCTTCCCACACCTCAGCCCCGTGTCCTCATCTCCCTGACAATAGCCTCTTCAGGCCCGACAGGCATCGAGGCCCTTGGCCCTGCAGGATGCCTGATGGGGAGGCAGCTGCCTTCTTTTAGCCACTCGGTCTGCGCCAAGAGCCTGGGGCCTAGCAGACCCAGCAGGAAGAGACCTGGAAACCACACAGACCTCCATCTCGTTTCCTCTGAATGTAGCCACAGGCAGCAACCCCAAGGCTGCTCTGAGTCATGCCCAGGCTGCCGAGGGGGGCGGGGGGGTGCCCCCCTGCAGGTGACCTGAGGCCCTCCCTACCTGCAGGACCTGAGGGGAACATTGTTTCCCCCTCTGTCAGGGTCTCCAAGGGAATGATGGGCCTTGGTAGGTCTACCTCTGGTCCCAGCAGAAGCATGGATTTTGGACAACCCCTCCCATGAGTCATTGGTGTCCATCAGTCTTGCATCTGTCCCAAATCTAAGGCTCTACCACGTGCCAGGCCTTGTACAGGACCAGGCTTCCCAGCAGTGAACAAGATAGGCTCAGTCTCTGCCTGCAGGGACTGTCAAGTCCCAGAAACAGGTGCTTAACCAATAATCAATTACAGTTGTGTTGGATTTTGGCAACAGTGTGTGTTAAGGGACTCTGACCGAGGGTATGCACTGAGGGGTTCATCAGGGAAGGCTTCCCAAAGGAAGGGTCATTTCTTCCAGGGCATGGAGGATGAAGGAGAGTGAGCCAGGTGGAGGGGGCCAATCGAGGGGACAGCACATGCGGCTCCGTGGCTCCTAGGGGCGCAAAGCCAGGCCTTCCGGGAAGGGAAGGGGCCTTTCCTGGCCACCTGGTTCCACCCTTGTCAGAGAACGCCCTCCACGAGCCTTGCTTGTGTCATTATTCTGGCATCAGGCATTTCCCTGCACCGTGGGATGGCCAGGCCCTGTGCTGCAGACAGTTCCGAGGAGAGTCCCCTGGGCTCTGAGGAGCTCTGTCCGGGGTCACCGTGGGGATCTCCATGTATGTCTGGAGAGACATATTGGAACCAGTGTGAGATGCGTGTGGGAGGGGTGCTGGTGGGAGCCCAGACTCCGCTAGACCTCATGTCTGGAGGGAGGGCTGATCAAGAGGGTGACCATCTCTGTCTCCATCCAGAGAGGAGCAAGGCCACAGCCGTAGCTCTGGGCAGTTTTCCAGTAGGCGAGCAGGCAGAGCTGTCACTGAGACTGGGGGAGCCACTGACCATCATCTCTGAGTAAGTCCTTCCACAGGCACTGGGTGGGGTGCTCTGCTCCCTGCTCCTGATACCTGAAGACGCACTGATGGGAGAAGGGGCCCCTCCCTCCAGGAGAAAAGAGCATGGCCTTTGGTGCTGTGCTTCCACCTGGTCCTCAAGGTGGGATTTCAGGCAGCTTGACACACCTGCAGGGAGAAGCAGTGGGTGGACAGCTGATGGCCCCTGAGTATGCCATCTACCACCCAAGAGGTACCTGCCTGTCTGGTGCAAGGATGTCTGGGAAATTCAGGTGGGATCCAGTATGGAGGGTCCCTGTAAATCCTACAAGAGCCGTTTCTGGGCCTTGAACCTTCTGAGAGGAGTCCCCTCCTTTCTTTTTGCAGGGATGGAGACTGGTGGACAGTGCTGTCGGAGGTCTCAGGCAGAGAGTACAGCATCCCCAGCGTCCATGTGGCCAAAATCTCCCATGGGTGAGTTCCCACCCCAGGTCCTGCCTTAGGGGACTTGGCTGTGTAGTCCTTTATGCCCAGTCCTGTGTTGATCAAAGCTGGGGACAGATGAGAATCAGGCCCAGGCCCTGCCCTCAGGTGGAACAGAGAGCTAACATTCTCACATCTTCCCGTGAGACTTGGGAGACCAGAGGACAGACTCCGGCAGGAAAGTGGTGGTGGAGAATCCTGGAAGGGACTTGCCGATGGGAGCAGCCTGCATAAATGTCCTGAGGCAAGAAAACGAGGGGCTGGCTCCCCACATGATGGGCCTGCCTTTCCGAGAGGTGCCTCCCAGGGAGGGCCAGGCATGGGACACAGGGTCTCTTACCAAGCACGAGCCATCTCTCACCAAGAGTGAGTGACCAAAGAAACTGACTCCAGAGCGGATTCTATGCCAGGAGAGAGATAGGAAGTGCACTGCCTTTCCGTGGGATCCACCTGAATCAGGAATGTGTCCCTGTGTATATACACTGCTGTGATAGCTGCTTTTCAGTTCTTAGAGAAAGTGTGGCTCCAGAACTGGATGACATCCCTGTTCTGAGGCTTGCTGTGTGTCTGGCTGGTGAAAATGACACGTGTCCTCACACAGAGGTTGTCTGCAAGCCGGCTGAAGCCCACCTTGCCACGTGTTTCCTGGTGCCCTGGGCCTCCTGGCTGGAGGTTTTACATCCACAGCGTGGCACTAAGTTTAAGCCGAGGAAACACTGACTACCTCCCGTAGCGCCTTCCCTGCCACTCCTTCATTTACGTCCTCAGTTTTCACAGACATATGATAATTTCCATAAGTCAACCAGAATGACTTATTTACTATACAACTAGGCTAAGTTTGCTGCTGGCACCAAGCAAATCGCAGCTTCTCTAATTTATTTACTTGGAATCAACTCAACCCTGACGCTGGCTTTGACTGTGGAATTTCACAAAATGACAGGGAGGCAGCCATTTCCATCCAATCAGCTTCTGTAGGCTTTGCTGGGACCACAGGGCATGACCCTGGGGACTTAGGAGGCTGATGACTAGTGAACTGAAAAATTCCTGCCAGACTACCCTGAACTGCCCGTTGCCGTTAAGTCCTTCTCGGGCATGTATAGGTGAGAGATTAAGTGAAAAGAGGAAAGAAAACATGGAATCCGAGGAATCAAAATTCCAGCATGGAAAGAGGCACCGAGGGGTAGGATTGTGGAAGAGCTGTGCTTTGGGGGGCATGGATGGTGATTGAAGGGCTGCATGTTTTCTTCCAAAATTTTAGAAGGTCGTCAACATTTAAGCTCCAACCTTTCTGTCCACAAATAAACTTTAATAATAGTTAGATTTCAGTGATAATGAATAAAGGCTCACCTGCATACCTTTGGCTACAAAGTTAAACTTTAAAATGCTCAAATAAAATATTTACTAAAATTCAAACAAAAAAAACAAAAAGAAAAACTGGGCAATTCTTGGAAAGGTGAAGGCTTGGAAAAGTGAGAGGATAGCATAGGGGTGCTGGGGGACCTGGGCAGTGAGAGGAGGCCAGGGTCACCCAGTTTGCCCCCAGCTCCCTGGACCCTTGGGAATGAGGTCTCCAGGCAGAAAAGCCTGGGACTGACCCCATGAGGTTGTCCTCCTGGAACCAGGACCAGAAGGGCAAACCTGGGAGCCCTTTGAGACTTGAGGCCAGTTCTTCATGGTACACGTGGAACTCTGAGCCCCAGAGAGGGAAGACGGGTTCCTTTAGAGTCTTGGCCCATCCACCCCCAGGGTGACTCCTGTTCCCCTCTCTGCTTCTCCTCCAGGTGGCTGTATGAGGGTCTGAGCCGGGAGAAAGCTGAGGAACTGCTGCTGCTGCCTGGGAACTGTGGAGGGGCCTTTCTCATCCGGGAGAGCCAGACCAGGAGAGGTGGGTAAGCTCAGCCCCGCCCCAGGCTTGTCCCTTAAATGCCACGAGCCAATGTGTGATGTGACTTGGGGATAGAGGTCGGAGGCCAGGTGCAAAGGGCTGGAGTACCTGGACTTAGAGTCGGCCAGTCTGGCTGACAGATCACCATGTTGCTGCCATGAACACCATCAGCAACGGAGCAATAACCTGCATTTATTTCTAACAGTGGGTATGAATGGCCCACAGTAGGGATCCAGGCTCAGCCAACACTTCACAACTAGGACTTGTAATAGAGCATAGTCGCAGGATTTCCCTGCCCTGACAGCAATGATTCCTCCTTCCCCAAGACACATGATCCTGATCTCCTGGCAAAAAGTTGCCAAGGCCTCTGACAAGGCAGTAAGAGCCAAAAACAATAACCCATTAGAAGTCACCTTGTGACCTCTCTGCTGTTCAGATGGGGAAACAGGCCTGAAAAGGTGTAGGGACGTGTTACATTGCACATTCATAGGGGACTTCTCCCACCTCAGGTGCAGGGCTTTTGCAAACAAAACACAAAGTTAATGTAGTCTCCCTCTGAGGTGCCACCTTAAGTCCCTTACAGCAGGGACAGCGAGTGGCAGCACCCACATTTGTTAGGCCCTTTCCGTGTCTTCAAACAACCCTGTGGGGGTTGTTCTTCCATTGTCCCCATTTTACAGATGAGGAAATTGAGGCTTAGAGAAGAAAAACAGTTTGCTTGGGGAGACACAGCTAAGTGCAGAGCTGGCATTCAAACCCAGCCAAGGTTCACTTCACTTCCAACACCCGAGAAAGGCCCACATGTGACAATAATGGTGGAACTGTAAGCACAGTAGTGGACTGGGGGGAGATATTTAGGAGTGAAGACCAGCCTTCTGTGCTCACCCTAACTTAACCAACTGTGATGGGTTCTCCAGGTCCTTTGCTCTCTCCTCAGCCTCCCACCTGAGACCCTCTAGCAAGTCCTTACCTTTCCTCCCCTCCTTTGAAGAGCTCCCTGAGCTGACTTCTCCCAGCCCCTCCTGCTATTTTCTAGGCGGCATCAGCATCCCACCTTCATACACACCCAGAGGCTTTCTGGGGTGGGGGCCTGGTCCGAGCGCAGCAGCTGCAAACAGGAAACCACAGCAGTGGTGCTGATTGGGGCAGGGGCACTGCAGACAGGGCCCCAGTGAGCTTTGAAAGCCACAGGAAGTGCTTCGTGCTCAGCTCCCTACCCCCATCTCTGGCCTGGTTCAACCCCAAGAGCACAGTGACCAGCTGTGGGGACAGAGTCCCAGAGAGCAGTTCCCAGGCTCTCGGCCTCATGTGGAAAGGTGCTGGCTCGGGTCGTAGATGGCCGTCAGCTGTAACCAGTTAGCCATTGGCCGCTAAGATAACTGCCATGGCTGAGCTAGCAAGTACGGATTGCAGTTGGCAAGGGGTTGGTTGGTTGGCAGAGAAGCGGACGGCAGATTGCGGCTCCTGCTTCCTGTGTCTCCAACCCAGCCGCCAGCAAGACTATAGTGGTATGAACCCCCTCTCCATGGCTCCGTTGGTGTTCCTTTTTGGCCTCACCCTATCCTGTGTTCTTGTGCGGGGAGCGGGGCCAGAGTCCCCATATGACACCAGCCCTTATCGCCACTCTGCCCGTTTCCTAAAAAGGCACATATACAAGGGGAAATAGCTGAGAAATAAAGGAGACAGCAGATAGGGATTCGCATTGTGACTGGGATTAAGGTTAGATTTGACTCGGAACTCTTCCATGGCCAACACCAAAAGGGGATAGATGAGAATGCAGCTCTCAGGATCAGAAAAGGAAGAGGTTTGCCAATTCTGCAGGAAAAGCGAAGGCTTCCCCGGTACTAACTTCTGATCTCTCATCCGGGCTTCTTTTTGGACAGTTTATCAAACTGCAAACCATGACTCATCCGTGGGCCAAGCAATCAGTTTAGTTCAGTGGGTCTCCAACCTGGGTGGGCATCAGTGTCACCTGGAGGGCTCGTTAGAACAAACGACTGGCCCCAGGCCCGGCAGTTCTGATTTGGTAGGTGTGGGGCAAGGCCCGAGAATTCGCCTCTCCAACAAGTTCACAGGAGATGCTGCTGCTGCTGCTGCTGCTGCTGGCCTGGGGACCCCACTTTAAGAACAGCTGGCTGATCTCTACCTTGGCTACTACGTGTTGGGATCGTGTAGAGGAGCTGGACCCACTCACAAAGTTTCTGGTTTAATGGGTCAGGGGTGTAGCCTGGGCCCTGGAATCTGCAAAAGCCCCAGGTGATTCTGAGGTCGAAACCCAGGGCCCTCTCGTTCGGATTTAGTGGATCTGGACCAGTGAGTGAAGTGAAATACAGCAGAAAACATCAGGGTTCATCACTGGGGTTGGGGAAAATATTGCTTCATCAAACTTTTGTTTGTGTCCTGGGTCATAGTGTAAAGTTTCATACTGTGGTTTATGGTCAAAAAACTGTTTGATACCGCAGCTCTAGGGGCCCGCGTGACGTCCTAGAGCAGGGGTTCTCAGACTCGAGTGTATAGCAATTGTCGGGGGAACTTTTTGACCGGGCAGACACTTGGGCCCCACCTCACACCTATCGAATCGCACTGCTGGGTGCAGAGGTCGAAAATCTGCTTCTTCACAAGCTCTCCAGATGGTTCTTACGTTCTTTGAAGTTTGAAAACACACTTTCAGTCTAGGGAACCCAGAATAAGTAGTAAGAGACAATGTGTTTTATGTTTACACAATGCATCTTGTTATATATAACAGAGGCTAGCTGTTGACTGAGTGAGTGAGTGGTATCAGGACCAGCTTTTCTCTGGCCTAAGGTCCAGATGTATCTCTGTGAAGGGAATTCTGTAGGGACTTCAAGCCAGTGTGTGGAACAAGGATGAAGACCTGGGGCCTGCAAGCTCCCAAGAACCCTACTCAGCGTCTGGAAAAGGGAGGGGAAAGCGCCCCCCACCACCACCATTTCCCTAGAGTCTATATAAAAGGAACAGCACGAGCAAAGGACCAGGGGCCTGATAAGCATTATTGGGTGCTTGCTACGTGCCAGATCCTGCTAAATGGTTTCCCTGCTTCACCACCTGAATCCTTGTGGCCATCTGGTCAATGATTATCCCCTTTACAGATGAAGAAACAGATCTGAGAGGTCAAATAATGTGCTTAGGACACAGCTAGTGAGCATAGGGCATAGGGATGTTACAGTACGTGACCCTGTGTGCAATTTGAACCCAGGAAGTGTGAGTTAAAAAGGAAATGACCTGGATGTAACTGGAAGAGAACAGGAGGTATTTGGGACTGGCCAGAGCATGCAGTGAGAAGGAACAGCAGGACACCAGGCACACAGGCCACTCACAGAGAGCCTTGTGAGTGACCGGTCCTCCCAGTGGGGTTGACAGCCCCACATGGGTTTGACAGAGCTTATTACCCTTGAGCCTACCAGCCCCGTCCTCAGTAGCTACCCCTCCTGGTTCTAGCAACTGTGGTGACAGTGGCCAGGGTGGGTGCCTGAGGAACCATGCAGAGGATGTAGGGACTTGGTCACTTAGGTTAGCTGGGTTGGCTGGCCTCTTGGGCCTGTTCTCAGATATTTAGTCCTTTGCCAACCACAACGCCTTTTCAGGGTCACAGCACAGATCCAGAAGAGACTCTTCTTAAAGGTACAGAGGTCAAGGGGCCTCCAGAATCAGGTAGAGAGCAAGGAAAAGGAAGCAGGGACTCTACTCCACACTTCTCAGAGTATATTGTTTTTGTATCCTATAGCCTTGCTAAACTCACCTATTTGTTCTAGTAGCTTTTTTGTAGATTCCTTAGAATTTTCTACATATATGATCAAATTATTTATACAGTTTATTTTTCAATCCATATACCTTTTGTTTTTCTTGCCTTATTACACTAGATAGGACCTCTAGTACAATGAGTGAAGTGGTGAGAGAACAGTTTTGCTTTATTCTCTGCGTCAAAAAAATTCCCAGAGGTGTGGAAAAAGACTTTATTCAGGTGAAACAGTTTGCAAACCAGGGAAACACAGGCTCCAGTGGAAACTGAAAGTGCGCTCTGCTAAGATAAAGGGGAGGCCACCTTTTATGGAGAAGGTTCCTAATTGGTCCAATTTTATGCAAATGAGTTTTCCAAATTCTACATACCTGATCGGTCAGTATCATGCATTCTGATTGGCTGGTATAAATGCAAATGAGGATATAATTGTGCAGTTCTGACTGGATGGGACAGATCTAAGTCCATTGGTCAAAAGAGGAACCTGGGGCTTCCCAGCAGTGATTGATTCGGTATAAACAAGCAGGGCATAGTGTGAAAAGCCAAGAATTCAATCTGAGGTTCTTCCCAGTATACAGAGTATGTGAGGACCCCTGTCGGCAAATGGGCCCTCAGTTGACCATGAGGAGTCCATTTCAACAGATAAATTCCTTCTCAGGGTCCACATCAATCTTAAAAGGAAAACTTCAGCATTGCCCATTAAAGTATGATATTACTGTAGATTTTTCAGATGCTCTATGTTGGGTTGAGAGGATGTACCTTTCTGTGGCATGCAGAATAATAGCCCCCCGAAAGATATTCAGGTTCTAATCCCTGGAACCTGTGAAGTAAATGTATAGATGTAATTATTTTGAGATGATATTATCATGGATTATCCAGATAAACCCAATGAAATCACAGGCATCTTTGCAAGAGGGAGGCAGGAGAGTCAGAGTTTGAGAGAGATTGGCATCTGCCATGCTGCTGGCTTTGAAGATGGAGAAAGGGACCATGAGCTAAGGAATGCGGGTAGTTTCTAGGAACTTGAAGGCAAAGAAACTGATTCTCCTGTAGAGCCTGCAGAAGCAACATAGAACTGCTGACACATTGATTTGAGTTCAACAGTTTAGTGGCTTAAAACAACACAGATTTACAGTTCTGGAGATCATAAATCTGAAATGGATTTTACTGAACTTGCAGTAGGAAACATTACACCTTCTATTCATAGTTTTCTGTTTTTTGGAAGGGTTGGTATTGAATTTTGTCAAATTGATTTTTCTGCGTTTCTCCAGGTGATCATATTTGTCTCCTTTATTCTACGAATACAGTGAATTACACTGCTGTTCAATTTTAGATCAACCTGTATTCCTGGGATAAAGCCAATTTGGTCATAATGTATTATCCTTTTTATTTTTGCTGGATTCAGTTTGCTAACAGTTTTTAAAGAATTTTTTAAATCTATGTACATGAGGGATATTGGTCTATTGGTTTTTTTGTAATGTTCTTGTCTGGTTTTTATATCAAGGTAATGCTAGCCTCATAACCTGGGAGGGGAAGTGTTCCCTCCTCTTATATTTAAGAGTTTGTGTAAAATTGGTATTATTTCTTTTTTTTTAATTAAAGTTTATTGGGGTGAAAATTGTTAGTAAAGTTGCATAGATTTCAGCTGTACAATTCTGTATTACATCATCTATAAATCCCACTGTGTGTTCACCACCCAGAGTCAGTTCTCCCATCACCATATATTTGGGTATTATTTCTTTTGTAAATGTTTGATAGAACTCACTAGTGAAGCCATCTGGACTGCTTTTTTTGTGGAAAGTTTGAAAATTTTGAATCTAATTTCTGTAACAGATATAAGGCTATTCAAAATTTCTATTTCTTGTGTCAGTTTTGGTAATTTGTCTTGTAAGGAATTGTCTGTCTCATCCAAGTTGTAGAATTTACATATTCTTAATAAAGTTGCTGGTAATGTGCTCTTATTACTCTTTTTAATGTGGGTAGGATCTATAGTGATGTCCCCCTTTCATTCCTGGTATTGGTAATTTGTGTGTTCTCTTTCTTTCTTTCTTTCTTTCTTTCTTTCTTTCTTTCTTTCTTTCTTTCTTTCTTTCTTTCTTTCTTTTCTTTCTTTCTTGATCAATCTAGTTTGAGGTTTATCAATGTTATCAATCTTTTCAAAGAATCAGCATTTGGTTTGATTTTTCTCCATTGTTTTCCATTTTATTTTTGCTTTGTCTTTGTTTCTTTCTACTTAATTCTTTTTCTAGCTTCTTAAGGTGGAAGCTTAATTTATTTTATACCTTTCTTCAATTGTAAGCATTTAAAGCTACAACTGTATCTTAGCTGTACTGACTTAGCTGAACTCACAAATTTTTGTTTTATTTAAAAATATTTTCTAATTTTGCTTGTGATTTCTTCTTCAATCCCTGTTATTTCCAAGTATTTGGGGATTGTGCAGGTATCTTTTTGTTATTATAGTTTATAATTTCATTCTGTTGTGGTCAGAGAACATACCTTTAATGATCTCAGTCTTTTTAAATTTGTTTTTATGGCCCAGTCTATAGTCTATCTCGAATATTTCATGTGTTCTTAAAAGAAAATATGTATTGTTGATGGGTGCAGTGTTCTGTTTATTAAGTCAAGTTGGTTGATTGTATTGTACAAGTCTTCTATGTCTTTCTTGATTTTCTGTCCTATCTCAAGCACTGAGAGAGGAATGTTGAAATCTCCAGTTATAATTATGGATGGCTATTTTTTCTGTTAATATTGTCCGTTTTGCTTCATATACTTTGAATTTCTGTAGTTGGGTGCATACAAATTCAGGATTTTTATGTCTTGATATGTCCCTCATATCTCTGGTAATATTCATGGTCTTGAATTCTACTTGGATACCATTATAACCACTCCAGTTTTCCTGTGATTAATGTTTGCGTAATACATTCTTATTTACTTTTAGCATGCATTTTAATATTCAAAGTGTGTTTATCATATAGTTGGGTCTTACTTTTTAAAATCCAATTTGAAAATCTCTGCCTTTTAACTGGAGTGTTTAGATCACATCAAAATAAATGCTTCCTAAAACTGAGCAATGCCTGTGGTTTGGGATTCACTCCCGCCTTTTTGTTGGCATTCCACAGGGAAAGGTTAAGTGACAGGGTCAGTGCCTTTTCCTTCTTCCAGGTTCTCTGACACAGTTTTCTCATCTGTAAAGTGGGCATAATTGTACCTACCTCATAAGGTGGTTATGAGAATTAGATGAGATAATCCATATAGAGCACATAGTAAGCACTCAATAAATGAAAGCCACAGATAGCTTTAGATCATTAAATTATAGCAATAACAGAATATTATTTCACTAAGCACCCTCTTCCCATTTGGCTTTGATGAAGTGTTGACTTAAGAAATGAATCCCACTTTAGAGTTATCAAGTGCTCCCAGATGTATCCTTATCTGCTGGAAACTCTTAGAGGCCTGTATATTATGATTTTACATTCTCTTTTTTCTCTGTTCATTTTTCAACTATGTGCTTTCCTTGTCTAGTCAAGTCTTTTTGTAAAAATTAAAATTTTTGTTGAAAGCTGTCAAACTGTATACTTTAAACGTGTGCATTTTATTATAGCAAAACTGGAAAAATTCTGTCACATACATCAATGTATATAATATAAATATATAGGTTAAAGATTAATAAGCAAACCAACATCCAGGGGCCCACTTACCAGCTTAAGACATTGTACAATAACAATCCTTTTGAAGCCCCTTCCATGATTCAGTTAGTCATTCAGTTATTTTCTTCATAGCTCTGCCATACATGTATCTCTATGCAATAGTCATGACTGCCTTTGACCTTTATTTAAATAGAATCACACTGAATGTATGCTTCAGTGACTTGCTGCTTCTGCTTGTTATTTTTAAGGTTTATTTGTGCTTATATGTGTAGTGGTTATTAACTTTTATTGCTGTGTAGTATTACATTCTATAATGCACCATTCTATTGCGTGCATATGGGCTATTTGCAGCTTTGGGCTTTTCCAAACAATGCTGCTATGAATATTCTTGTTCGTGCATTTCCAAGGTAACATGCTGGGGTGGCACTGCTGGGCTCTGAGGTATGTGCACATTCCACTGTTTAATGCCACCTGTTTCCCAAGTGGCTTGTACTAATTCATCTTTCCACCAGCAGGGTAAGAGAGTTCCTATTTTCCACGTCCTTACTGACATCTATTGACACATTTTCCACATGCTAACACTTCTGCCCACTTGAGTCTTTATAATAACAGCCAACATTTAATAGTCACTTAAATTGTGCTAGACTCTGTACTGAGGGCCGTGTGCATCATCTTATTTCATCCTCACAAGAGCCCTATCTATGATGAATGTGGGGTCATTTATGACCCAGACAGCAAGTCTTTGTCCGTCCCCTGCCCACTTCCCTTCCGTCTGGGCCCATGGCCATTCTCTGTGGCCACCTCATCTCTTCTTCCTCCCAACCTGGGTGGGGCTGGGTCCCAGCAGGGCCCCAGTCCCACCTTGGACCCTTTCCTCCTCAGGCTGTTATTCCCTGTCCATCCGCCTTAGCCGCCCTGCATCCTGGGACCGGATCAGACACTACAGGATCCAGCGCCTTGACAATGGCTGGCTGTACATCTCACCACGCCTCACCTTCCCCTCACTCCAGGCCCTGGTGGACCATTACTCTGGTATGGCCTTTCCCCGCCTCTGTGAGAGTAGACGGGACTGTGGGGTCTTGGGGGAGCAGACAGTGTGCCCTTATGATACTTTACCTGCTCAAGAACATCCAGACAGATGGAAGAGGGGCCACCCCTATCTTCATGCCAGTCCCCGTGCCAAGAAACACAGGCTGGGAGCCGTCTTCACCCCATGCCCTGACAGCACAGACCTCCTGTGTGAGCGCAGTGAGCGCACTCACTCACCCACCGCTGTGGTTCTGAGGCAAAGCCCCCAGTGGCAGGCACAGTTCTCCCCCAAGAAACCAGGCCCAGAGCTATTGCTGTTGTGGAATTCAGTTGATTCTCAGAATTTTCTGGTGCTTGTCCTCCAGTAACAGGCACTGGAGGATGTAGTCACTAGGGCACAGTGTCAAGGAGCAGAGAGGAAAACGGGGGAAACTGATCAGGGCTTTTCTGAAGGGTTGCTCACGCAGTAGATACTGACAGTACAAGTAGAGATTGAACATTCCTTAGTTTTCTTCTTTTTTTTAAAATTGGGGAACAGTGTGTTTCTCCAGGGCTCATCCGCTCCAAGTCGTTGTCCTTCAATCTAGTTGTAGAGGGCGCAGCTCAGCTCCAAGTCCAGTTGCCGTTTTCAATGGTAGTTGCAGGGGGCACAGCCCACCATCCTATACAGAAATTGAACCGGTAACCTTGTTTTTAAGAGCTCGCGCTCTAACCATCTGAGCCATCCGGCCGCCCCAGCTTTCTTCTTCTTGAAGCACTTTCCTAGCCAGAAACAGGGCTCAGAAAGGCCCATCAACTTACCCCAAATCATAGTAAATTAAGTCTCCCAAAACCTAGCCCAGAATGACCTGACTGCATCTCAGCCTCCAGGAGACCAACAGCTTGGGGCTCTTGCCCTGTCACTTTTTAGACCATGCCCCCACATGCCAAGTGTGTAAAGCTGTCGGGGTAAGGGTGGGGGCTGTGATCAGCCAGGTCAGGGTTCTGGGTGTCCCCCGCAGAGCTGGCAGATGACATCTGCTGCACCCTCAAGGAGCCCTGTGCCATGCGGAGAGCGGTCCTAGTCCCTGGCAAGGACATCCCCCTACCTGTGACTGTGCAGAGGACGCCCCTCAACTGGAAAGAGCTAGACAGGTAAGAGAACCCCTGGAACATGAAGACAGGACTGAGGTGGAAGGCCTCCGCCGGGGAACCCAGAATGAGCCTGTCACCTTCAGGGACACTGGGGGGCCAGTGAGCATTGGTTGAGCTCACAGAGGCCAGCCCCGGTCAGCAGGTGTGTAGGGGGGCTGGCAGGGAGGAAAGCGGCCATGGACACGGGGCCTGCGTGGACACCACGGCGGCCAGCATGGAAGGGAGGTCAGGCAACGTGGGACAGAAGAGACAGCCCCAGTCCTGAGTGGAGAAGTCAAGCTGGGATTTGATATGACAGGGAACAAGGAGCCATGAGTTTTCCAGCACGAGTGACGTGAAAAACGGGGAACCGTGTGGTGGGTGCAGGGAGAATGAGGCTTTGACCCGGCTCTTTTCCCCCTGCACAGCTCCCTCTTGTTCTCTGAAGCGTCTGCCACAGGGGAGGCATCTCTCCTCAGCGAGGGGCTCCGGGAAGCCCTCAGCTCCTACATCAGCCTGACTGACGACATCTCCTTGGACGATGCCAAAGCCCCAAGCAGAGGCCGAAAGGGGAACCAAGGCTGCAGCACCTAGAATCCAACTCAGCTCAGCCTGACTGAACACCCCACAGGCGAGACTGTGCACTGAGTGAGGGGAGGGCAGGGACAGAGGCACATTCAGGGTCCCCCCGTATCCTCTGCTTCCTCTCAGCCCTAAGAAGTCACTAACGTCTTCCCTAAGCAAACAGCCATATAGAGTGATTGAATGGAAAGTTGCTTCTTAAAAAAAAGTCACTAAGCTCTTCCCAGTGCCATGACCCCACCTGCAACCTCTAGTTCAAGTACAGACCAGTTGAGAGTGGGACCAGAGCTCCCAAGAGGTTAACCTTCCTCTGGGGTCGGATGTCGTGCCTGATTTTGGGATTTCCAGTACCACCTTTCGCCCCTGCCAGCCAAGTCCCATTCAAACCCCTCCTCCCACTGCTAACCAGCCTTACCCACAAGGTAGAAACAACCACCAGCATCAAAGAAGAAAAAATCATTTAAAGAATAGTTACACGTCTCACTTGGACGACTACTATACCTTAGAAGGTAGGGCTGTGGCCTAGAAGGGACTGGAAAGCAGAGGGGTGGATGGTTCACCACAGCAACAGAACCTGGGCTGTCCTGCCTCCCCGACCCCAGAGCAAAGAGAAGGACGTCTGACAGTCCAGGTTCTCAAATGTCCCCATCTAACCCCTTCTTTGGACAGTTGTAGCTCTCAGATGTGTTTCATTTTGTGGCCTATCATCATTCAGACCTGGCCAAGCCTTAACCAGCTGCAGTGCCTTGCCATCTTGTGGCCAAATGCAACATGACATCTTCTGAGCCTAGCGCACTGCGATGGGGTCAGTGAGGTGTGGTTCTCAGTGCTGGGCAGGGCACGGGGCAGCAGAAATGGCAAGCCCTCTCTCCACAAAGCCAGAAAAGGAACGAGGCCTGGCTGGAGCTGCTGGGAGCAGGGAGAGGAAGAGGGAAGAGGGCTGGGGGTGGGAGGGCACCACCTCTGGTGTTTCCACTAGGTTCTCAGGCTAGAGGTGAGGTGGGAAAGGCTTTACCAGGTATATCAACAGGTTGTCCATTAAAGATCTGATTTATTCAAGTATCTGAAAACATTCTACAATGGAAACTGATGTTAGATGCTGCTTGTACTGTGCTATGAACCATGCACATACTGCCAGACTGTTTCAGAAGACTTGAAATGCCACTGAGAGTTTAAAAACTGTACGCCTGATGGAGAAGTGAGGAAGACAATTTAATGTTTCATCCGGATCCAGAGGTGCATCAAATTAAACAACAGCTCCAGCCGGCAAACAGGTTTCTTGATGGTATCCAAGAAGGAATGGCTGTGATAGACAATTGAGAAATACTTCCCCAAAGGTGGATGGTTCTTTAAAAAGTTTCAGGTCACAACCCTTGCCGAAAACACTTGACGCCCAACACACTGATTCTTGGTCCAGGAAACATGGGTCTTCCAGGTTCCATGTGGCTGGGGCGGCCCGATAATCATGTTTCTGTGCTGTAACTAGGAGGCTCCTTCGGGCCGGACGAGGAGCAGTGTGACTCCGCCATCAGTCATAGTGGATGGCTGTGTAGAAAATGATCCAGATGACCTAGAAAGGAGAAAAATCAATGTGCATAGTTCACCTGGTCAGGGCAGGCCCCGCCCCTATACCACAAAACACGACTGTCAGATAAGAACGTGTGCACAGTGGGTTTCCCAGGGGCTATCCAATGAATCATCTACTTAGGGACTTAAATAACATCACTGAAACCAAGCTGTCTCTAACAAAGCCCAGGACCACCCACCTGTGCTCCCAAAGGGACCCCAATAAGCCTCTCCTCCCACCAAACAGCAACCCGAGCGCCAGGGAGTGGAGTTAGAGATGTGGAAACGATACAGTAAAGCAGACTGTACTGCTGGTACGGGGTGGGATTAGCAACAAGTGTGAACACAGAAGCATCATCATGGCCTGTCAGCGCCATATCAAATAAAAGCAGATTCTCAAAACTGGCTGTCCACTGCATCTCCGGGGACCTTTAAAAATACATGTATATACATGCCCAGGTGCCGCCACCTCCCAGAGGTTTTTATTTTATTGGTTTCGGCTAAGGTCTATAAATTTTAAAAAATGACAGATATAATTTATGTTCCGTAAAGTATACAATTCAGAGGCTTTTATTATATTCACAGAGGTGTGCAAATACCACCATTAACTGATTCTGGAATATTTTCATCACCCTCAAAAGAAACTACGTTCCCTTTATCAGTTCTTTCTCCTTTCCCCTCCCCCACAGCTACTGGCAACCACTAATCAAACTTTTTGTATGTATGAATTTGCCCATTCTGGATATTTCACATACATGGAATCATTCAACATATTTTGTCTGGATTCTTTCACTTAGCATGATGTTTTCAAGGTTCATCTATATTGCACCCCACCTGTCAGCACTTCTTCATTCCTTTTTATGGCCAAATAACAACTCTGTAGGGGTATACAACATTTTATTTATTCACTCATCAGGTGATGACTGTACTTTTTGGCTATTATAAATAATGCTATGAATATATTTTACAATGTTTCCCGGGTGTTTCTAGTAGGCAGCCAGAGTTGAGAATCAGCTGTAGAGCTGACAGTGGGCCCTGGAGTTGCCCTCCACAGGGAGACTGTACAGTGTATCACCCACACCTTTTGGGACAGTATAAATCAAGAGTGGACCTGCCCTCCAGCCTCAAGAGCCTTTTGAAAAATGGTACCCCAATCACACAGTGTAACTCAATCAGTAGGCTCCCCCTGTGTGACTCATGAAATGCTACTTGCTGTAAAACTCAGCTACACATACCATGAACAAGGCAAAAGATGTCATAAACCCTTCTTTCGTGAGCTCCCACGTGCCGCCATATTCTTCCTCGTCTATCTGTAGGTAGTTGCTGAAGTAGAGGTACAGGACTCCTGCATTGATGAGGCAGAATCTGGAGAGAGGAGGACAAGCACCAAACAGGACTCAGGACTCCTGCCACCAGAGTCCAGCTCTACCAAGGTACTCACTGTCGCAATTAACCAGTTCTGTTACAAGGCGAGTGAAATAATACATGGAAACACCTAGGCCCTCAAGCGAGCAGCCCATTGGCTGAGCTAGAGACTTAAAGAAGGAACAACTAACTCTTTCTAGATGGCCAGCCAAAGCAAAAAAGAAAATTAAAAAGCAGACATAAATTCTCCAAGCCCCCTTGAAGTAAGAGAATGGCTGCTGAGCCATCCCAAATAGGACAGTATCTGACGTGGGTCTCCAAGTAGCTCCAGCTGGGGTGGGGGTGGCTGTGGGACAAGCACATGTTAAGCTGCTGCTTCATGGCCTAGGTGAGCCAGCAAGGGCACGCTAAAGCAGCCCCTGCACAATTCCCAATGGAGACGATTTCCGAATGTCCACTGTCTGCTACGGCACATGAAGCAGCGCTGAACATGACAGTTCCTGCCCTCAGCTGGCCATCTAACGGGGCTAAGAACAGCAGTGAGAGTGGAACTGAAACCAGAGGCTTGCAGGCAACTCCAGGAAGGTCCTTGATCCCCATCATGGATCACTTTGCTGCTGCAGGCATTAGAATGCGGCGGGCAGTACATCACCCTGCTCTACTGATCTCTTGGTACCGTCATTAGATAGAAACAACTTTCACAAAGCGATCAAGACTTTAGATCTTTCCCGTTATAATCGCTAATCTAATGGGGGACTGTATGTCTTAGGCCATATCCCTTCTGAAGGCTGAGATGGAAAAATGCAAAGAGGACAGGTTCCTCCCAATGGACGAAGTGTGGGCTGGTGTACGGCAGGGCAGTTCAATGAGGCTGTGGAGTGTACGTCAGTGTGTAAGGGCGGAGGGGGACCCCGAGGCTGTCTGAGCGAGGTGGGGGTGCGGGAGGGGGTGTACACTTCAGGAAGTCTAGTTTGTAAGCAGGGAGAGCGCTGGCGTTCTCCTGAGTGGAAGGAACTGGAGCGGGGAGACTGGTTTAGACCTGGACCGTATTTCAGGACAGGAGCCCAGATCAAGTTTGAGACCAGGGACTAGAACAATGGCTGAAGGGGAGGGAAGAGGCCCCAGAGGCTGCAAGCCTAAGGGAGTACAATGGGTCCAGGAACACAAGCAGGGGGTCAGGAAAACAAGGTTTTTCTTGGATTTCACATAAAACAGAGCCCTTGGCTTGGCCACCTCCTTATCTTCTGCCAGAAATTGTGGAACCTGGCCAATCTGGCCACCTCTCTGATAAGTGTCGTTTTGGACAGGCTGAGGTAGTGGCTCTAGACAGACTACTAATGGGACTTGGAAATGTCACTCTGGGACTCAGCTAAGAAGCCAGGGCTGGAGAATGGCAACTCACTGAGAGTTTCCGGCCGTAAGAGTGACTGCTTAGGAGATGAGATGGAGAAATACAAGGGAAAGATGAGATTAGGAATGGTGGGGTGAAAGAAAAGGGCTGACACAAGCCCTGCCTTCTAAGGCACTGAGCAAAAAGTAAAACCACAGAAACGGGCATTTCAATGTTTGGTGGCCAAGCAGGAAGGGTCTGGAGAGGACGGGAAGGGTTCAAACTGAGCTTGAAGGACAGGCCTAATTTCTAGATTGTAAACGAGAAGAACCACAGCAAACGTGCACAATTGTGCTGGCCAGGGTCTGGAGAAGACGCACAAATGGGTTTTTAAAAATTCTATCATACAAACTCCTGTCAGAATTTTAATAAAAGAATGAATTTAACAAATATGTTGACTTCAGGGCTGGAAGGTCCAACAGTAATGTATGGCTCTTCTTTCAAGCATCCATGGGAAATCATTTCATTTTTTTAAAAAATTTAACAAGCATCCACCAAGAACCTATTAATCATGTGCCAAGCTCTGTGCGAGACAGGCAGGGAGGGATGGACAGGGCCGCTCTTGGATAACGCAAAACCTCAGCAGACAGCAGAACCATCAGTCGCAGGAAATTATAGATGAGACCCAAGGAAATGGTTTTACCGTAATGGGCCCTAACTGGTGGCCACACCAGAAATGAAGAGAAGCCAAGCTGGGGTGGAGGCAGCGGGCAGCTTAAGGCAGGAAGTGGGGAGAGGGTCACAGAACCGGGCACCAGAGTAGTTCTGCTCTTAGGTCCAGGCAGATGGGTTAGACAGATGGAAGAGCGGAGATGTGTGTGGAAAAAGCAATGTCCTTGGGCCCTTTCCAAGAGCAGGGGGAAAGGTGCCAACCAAAAGAGGGAAGGGATTCGAGTTTTGGCTCTGGCAGCACAGTGTGGGACTGAATCCCAGAAAGCAGCCCTGAGAAAGCAGCGCTATGCCCCATGGGTGAGCCACGGTAAGGTGAATTCACTCCTGAACACTTCGCTTCCTGTCTTAACAGCCGTATGCGACCACTCTTTGTGAAGCTAAGCATTTAACTGCAATCACCCATTTATGGAGCGTCTATGATGTACTCAGCATGACATACAGCAACTTACTTGCATTATCTTATTTAATTCACACATCAGTCTTATGAGGAAGACACTTATTGAAGCGAGCCCAAAATTATGTAGCCTGAAAGTGGTAGAGTTGGAACTTGAATCCAGAACTTTCTATAAAGATTTTTTTTTTTTCAAAGGTCTGTTTGGGCGGCTAACTCCTCTGCCACAGTGGGAAGGATACTAGACTAGCTCTAGTCCCCGCTATATTATTCCAGATGGGATGGCTTCAGAGAAATCCCTTAGGAAGCCTGTAAGACATGACAGGTGCAGGAGGCCCGGAAGTAGTAGTATCTTCTCCTAGACAAGTGGCCTTGGGAAGATGAGAAACTCTCTCTTGCCCTTAGATTGCCTTCTTCCTTTCTCTGGCATTTTCCTCGCCTGTCTTTTCTCTCATAGAAAGCTCAAAGGGGTGACCAGCACGCTAAAAATATTACCTATAGACCACCTCCAACCTGGGGAGACCTCTGTTAACCTGGGGTCGTGTCTCATCACCTTCAGTCAGCCCTCAGCCAGTGCCCACTCTGTCAGCATCAGGCAGAGGATAAACTCTTACTGGTTTCCTTGTAGAAATGCTTTGTTCAGTACGGTAAATCAAAAAACTTTTTAGTTAGCAAAGATACATTCCTTTTGGGTTATTTTCTGAGGAAACAAGCAACTCAAATGAGTTTGATACCTAGTTCAGCCTTTTTACCCTAGGGAAATGGAATAATAAGAGATGTGATTACTCCTCAAAAAAAAAAAAGTGATTTTTCCATTGTAAGTGTGACAGTTTGTATTCTAAGGATGAAAAGAGAAAAGGTTACAGACTTCTTGCCTGTCCATTTCCACCAAAGCTTGCCCACAATTCCTACCTGGAGACAACTCCCACACACCCTTTTCTTTCAATCTGGTGGCATGTGGACTGACTTTCAGGCTTCAGAAGAAGATGAACCATGACCAGGGGCTCGTGTCACCTGTTTCCACTGGCCACTGGAGCACAGTAGAAGGTAAAGGGCCCAACCTTCTAGCTTCTCACTGACTCTAAAATGTCGGAACCTGAAACAACTTCTGCAAAAGCCAAGATTCAGCACATCCAGCCCAGTGCCAGGCACAAGCAGTCATCAAGTACAGAAGCTCCTCCACTTTCCAAACTTCCATACAAATAGAGGTCACGCTAGAACTCGATGATACCTGCCAACAGGCACGTGGTAGCTTCTTGCATGAGCTCACTTTGGATCCATGAATGAATGGGCTGGCCCAGCCTTCAGGAAGGTAACGTGCTCCTGGGCTTGTTGAACTGAGGAGTGCCACCCCAGACCCAGGAGTGCCATCAAGAGGCCACCTTTTTGCTTTAGTCATTATACACACACACACACACACACACACACACACACACACACAATCCTCCAGTATAGCAATGGCCTTTTCCATAAAAGGAAAACACAATCTCTATTTGAAAAGAAATTATATCATGAAAATGCAAGACACCCAAGACTTACCCTGCTATTCCCAAGAAACCCCGCAATGGTAACACTCCCCAAATGACGCCTAGGACCACAGCAATGATCTGTCGGAACCAGTAGATCACATCTAAAAATTCATCCTGTGGAGAAAAGAGATGGCACGCATTAACTGGAGTGGGGGCCAGAGAACTGCCTCCTGTAATAGGAAATGAACAGGAAAGCTTCCTGCTAAACACATCTTCCAGGGAATTTCCCCCAAAGCAACAGTGTGTGGCTCTCACATCGCCACCTCTTCTTATACTAAAATGTGGTTATCTTGAGTGGTGACTTGCAGGAGCTGTGCTCTAAAGAAAAATTTGAGAAAAGTCATTTCCCTCTTTTGAGAAGCTGCAAAAATGAAATGGCTTATGGTGAAATGGCTGTGATAGTAACTGCTACAGGCCACTGAGAACTCTTGTCTGACCTGGGGAGACCTAGACAGACTAACTGTCAGGTGGAAGGGCTGACCTCAACCTACTCAGCACCATCTTCCTGCAACCTGAATTTTGAGCAAGTCATAAACGAGAGAATTAGAAACGAAAGTGCTGGAGGCAGGTGCCAGCTTATCTATTTTACATACAAGAACACGGAAGACTCAGGTTTCTGACCTGCCCCAGATTGCAGAAATCAGTCCTTAGGAGGAAAGACCGAAATGACACAGCAGATCAGAAAAGTTTTACAAGAGCTGGGCAGGGCTGAGGCACTTTCAGGAAGTACCTACCAGCCCCCATTACTGGAACTCCAGTAAGGAAAACTTCCTTTACTAGTCGAAAAAAAACAAAAGACTACAACTATAACATTCTTTTCAAACCAACTGGAATCAAGCTGTTGGTGATGGTCCTTTCCATATCACGAAGCAGAGTTGGGGAGTGCCCACACTCAGATCTTCTGAATGTGAGTCACCAGTAAGGTAATCTTGAAGCCTCAACCATTCCTCACACGTATTTGGTAGTGTGTCTTGTCTGTCTGTCTGTCTCTCTCACACTCTCACACTCACACACACACGCTAATCTCAGTCTACCCTCTCAAGGCTCACCCTTAACGTATGCGGTCTTTCTCATTCAACAAGCACTGCCAGCTCATCTTTAGTGAGCCTCACTACGTGCGAAACTCTAATGCACCCACTACCCCACTTCAGAGTTGTTCTGAAAACTGAGATAATGCACGGAGAGCACCTGACACAGAAAGTATTCGGTAGGTATCTGTTACCGTAACTGTTCGTGCTAACGAACGGCGTTAGTTAACGACCGTGTTAGTGTTTAATTCGGAGAAAGTCCCTTACTCACGATCCTACTGGGAGTAAAAGGTGGACGTCGAATCGAATTCAGCTCACTCTGGCTGTTCAGGCGCACGCCCTGCTCGCTGGTGACACCTCCTCTGCCCCCTCCACGCTGCTCCCCACGTGACCCAAGTGGCTGACCCTTAGGCAACCCCGCGGTGAGCCCCCAGCCCGTCGAGCCTGTCAGGCCCGAGCCCCACCGAATTCGCCCTGACCCTTGGGCCACCCACCCCACCATCCCAAACGCTCGGCTGAACCCGGACGAGGGCAGGTTCGGGCCTGTCCATTAGTCCCCGAATCCCAGCCGGTTCCTCGAATCTAAGCCCTCGCCAAATGCCACCGCACCTTGTCCTCCCAGGCCGCGTCGCTTCGCAGCACCTTGCTCCAGACAGAGACTTTCAGGGCCCCGTTGGCCAGCTGCGGCTGCGGCGGCTCCTCCTTCCGCCGCCCGCCGCTCATCCTCCCGTCGCGCCGCCCGGGCCGGGCCTGGGGCGCGCGGGCCGAGGCTAAAGAGGTCGGGCCTGGGGTCGCGGGTCACGGCTCTGGGGACGGCGGCGACAGGCTCAGCAGTCTGGATCGGTGACGTGCTGCAACTGTCCGCACTCAGCCGAGCAGCCAGGCTCAGCTCGCTCGACCGAGACCAGGCACCGCGGAGGGAGGAGCAACGCAGTACCGTGCGTCCTCCCGCCGACGTGCCCACGCAGCCAATCGGCGGCCGCATAGCCGCCCGAGTGGAAAAGCAGTCGTCCCCTTGGCGCAAGCGCTCTACGCGTGGCGGACATGACGGCAAGCTTCTGCCAGGCGCGCGGTAGGGTGAGAGGGAAGGGACAATCTTGGGAGGGACGGGAACACGAGCGTGAGGGGGCGCTATGGAGACTGAAGAACGGCGTCTGAAGCCGAAGCGGCCGGGCCGAACGCTACCCTGCCTTCCTCGAGGCGTCCTTTCGATCCCAAGCCTTGCTCCCCGGGAGCCCCAGGCTGCCTCTCAGGATTTAGGCTGTGCTTGTTTACTTCCCTGTCTCTGCAAGTTCCGTAGGACGTTAACTCTTTTTTGTAATAACTTAGTGTCCCATCTTGCCTAGCACCCTCTTTTGGCAAATGAGCCCTGAGACCCAAAGAGGGGAAATGATTTCTAAGGCTACATAGGAAGTTGGAACCAGCTGAGGACTCCTTACGGGGGAAAACTGGAGAAAGGATTTTATTAGGTATCAGAATATCTGAGTGTGCATCTGTTGTATCCTCACTATGTGCTAGGTCAGTGGTTCACAGGTTGTTTCTGGGCCAGCAGCAGCCACATCACCTAGGAACTTGATTAGAGATGCAAATTCTTGGACCCCATCAGATATTCAGGGGGCGGGGACTATAATTAGCATTTTAATAAGCCTTCCAGTTGGTGTCATTGGCACTGTGCAATGTAATAAGTTGAGACCCAGGTACCTCACTTCTGTGCAGTGGGTTTATAGAGGCAAAGTAGTTTGCCCAGAATCACTCAACTAGCACCTGGGTTTATCTGACTACAACATCTGTACTTTTAACCTTAAGCTTTAAGCCTTAAAGAATAGCAATGAGGTCGTACGTCCTTTCCATACCTGTCAACGTTCACCTATAGTTCTCCACCTTAGGTGAGCAACAGAATCTCCCAGAAAGCTTTCTCAGAATATCATAGTGGTGTTTTCCACCACACTCCAACCCCAAGATCCTGTTTCAGTAGGTTGAACAGGGCTGCACCCCAGAGATGATACACACTGCCACAGACATTATTCTGTCTGGACCTGGTGGGAGGGCCACATGGTACACTTTTAGTTTTTACTTTCACATGGATCTTTTTCTTTTTGGCCCTGCCTCTTCTGAACCAGTTTCTCTCCTATATGCAAACTATGGTGATGCCTAACCAGCACACTCCAGTTTGGAAGTGTACCATCAATATAAAACTTCTTTTACAAGTTCCCTGGTGGCGTGAAGCACTGGAGACAAACTGATCACTCTGTCAGAGAATGCCCATGGTCAAAGACAGGAAAGATAAGTCAGCTGGCTTTGGTGGTAAAGGTTTGTGATGGGGAACCTGATCCAGGAGGTTAGGGAAGCCGGCTCTGAAGGAGTGAAGGGGAGTATGAGTTAAGGGGAAAAGGAGAGGAAGGGAAGAGAGCTTTTCAGGAGATGAAACCAGCTAAAGATAAGGAATAAAGCCACAAGTTGGGGAAGGAAGGGGAGGGTCATGGTGAGGAATTTGTTTTTATCCCAAGGGTGGAGGAGGAAGCCACAGAAAAGATTTCAGCAGGGGATTTCACTTTGCAGGTTTGCATCTTAAGCAAGATCACTCTGGCTGCTATTTGGAGGACTGGATCAGAGTGGGAGACTAAAGGCTGTTGAAGTTTTTCAGGTGAGATTTGGTGGAAATGATGGAGAAAATTAGAATAAAATGGAGTTCTTTTTTTAAAACTTTATAAAAAAAATTTTTAAGTTGCTGTAAAATATACATAACAAAATTTTCCATTTTTAAGTGTATAGTTCAGTGGCACAGTGAAATACATTCACTTTGTTTTATAGCCTTTCCCACCATCCATTTTCAGAACCTTTTATCTTGCAAAAGTGAAACTCTGTACCCATTAAACTATTAACTCCCCATCTGCAGCCCCTGGAAACTACCATTCTACTTTCTGTTTCTGAATTTGACTAAGTACCTCACATAGTATGTGTCGTTTTCTGATTGGCTTATTTCATTTAGCGTACTCTCTTCAGTGTTCATCCATGTTGTAGCATGTGTCAGAATTTCCTTCCTTCTTAAGGTTGAATAATTACTTTGTTAAATGTTTGTTAAATGTCCATTGTATGTATATACCATATTTTGTTTATCCATTCATCTCCTGAGGGACACTTGGGCTGCTTCCACCTTTTTGCTATTGTGAATAATGCATCTGTGTACATTAGTATACAAATATCTGTTCATGTCTCTGCTTTCAGTTCTTTTGGTATATACCCAGAGTGGGATTGCAGGATCATATGGTAATTCTATTTTTAATGTTATGAGGAACGGCCATACTGCTCTCTATAGCTGCTGCACCACTGAAATTCCCACTAACAGTACACAAGAGTTCCAATTTCTCCACATTTTTGCCAACACTTATTTTCTGTTTTTTTCGTTGTTGTTGTTTTTGCTTTGTTTTTTTTTTGTTGTTTGTTTTTTTCTTTTTTTTTCTTTTTTGTAAGAAGTGCTATAAGGGTGTATCTTATTGTGGCTTTGATTTGCATTTCCCCACTGGTTAGTGATGTTGAGCATCTTTTCATATGCTTGTTGCCCGTTTGTATATCTTTGGAGAAATGTCTGTTCCAGACTTTTGCCCATTTTTGAGTCCGGTCATTTGGTTTTATGTTGTTGAGTTTTAGGAGTTCTGTATATATTTTGGATATTAATCCCTTATCATATGTGTAATTTACAAATATTTTCTCCCATTCTATGGGTTGCCTTTTTACTCTGTTGATGTCTTTTGATGCACAAAAGTTTTTTAATTTTGATGAAGTCCAATTTGTGTAATTTTTTTGTTGTTGCCTATACCTTTGGTGTCATATCCAAGAAATCATTACACTTTTCCTGTTCTCAGAGTTTTATAATTTTAGCTGTTATGTTTAAGTCTTTGATCCATTTTGAGTTAATTTTCAAAAATTTATTTTTTTTCAGTTATAGTTGATTATACAATATTATATTTGTTTCAGGTGTACAACATAGTAATTAGACATTTATATACCTTATGAAGTGATCACCCCAGTAAGTCTAGTACCCATCTGGTACCATATATAGTTATTACAATATTATTGACTATATTCTCTATGCTGTACTTTACATCCCTGTGACTATTTTTACAACTGGCAATTTGTACTTCTTAACTCCTTTCAGAGTTACTTTTTTATATGGTGTTAGGTAAGGGTCCAACTTTATTCTTTTGTATGTGGATATCTAGTTTTCCCACCACCACTTATTAAACTTTCCTTTCCCCACTGGTCTTGGCATCCTTGTTGAAAATCATCTGTTACTGAACAGAGTTGGTGGGTCTGTTGCCCATGGCACACAGAAAAGCCAGAGTCTGAGGCAACAGGTGTTTTGCAAAGAGAAGGGATTATTTGTCAGGCAGCCAGACAAGGAGACTGGAGAAAAGGCTCACATCAGTCGCCCTGATCCAGGTTTTGGGGCAGGTTTTTAAGGGGTTAGGGGAAAAGTTTTAATTGGAGGATCTTGGAACTTGGCCATTTATGGTAAGGGGCTTCAGCACTGATCTTCCTGGAAAATGGGCCCTTCGTTACTGAAAGGGTTAGACGCTGAAGTTCCTGTCATGTCCCGATCTTTCAGTTCCATGGGGAGGGCCGAGACTTTGGTTCCGGGAGCAGCTGGTGGACAGGGGTGGCACATGCGCAGTGCTCTCTCTGTAAAATAGCTCAAAGACTGTATTAATCACAGATCTGCTTTAAGGGAGCAGAACCAGTTTTAAGCTGGTCATTGTGATTTGTGTGCTGTTTCAATTTGACCATATGAGGTCAGATAATTAAGTTCACAAACTTGTTGCAACGATGTTGCTAACCTTTTTTGATATCAGAGGGATTATCCATTATGAATTTGTACCAACTGGACAAACAGTTAACCAAGTTTATCATTTGGAAGTGCTGAAACAGCTGCATGAAAAAGTTAGACAACCTGAACTTTTCACCAACAATTCATGGCTCTTGCATCATGACAATGCACCAGCTCACACGGCACTGTCTGTGAGGGAGTTTTTAGCCACGAAACAAATAACTATATTGGAACACCCTCCCTACTCACCTGACCTGGCCCCCAATGACTTCTATCTTTACCTGAAGATAAAGGAAATATTGAAAGGAAGACATTTTAATGACATTCAGGACATCAAGGGTAATACGATGACAGCTCTGATGGCCATTCCAGAAAAAGAGTTCCAACATTGCTTTGAAGGGTGGACTAGGTGCTGATGTCGGGGCATAGCTTCCCAAGGGAGTACTTCGAAGGTGACCATAGTGATAGTCAGCAATGAGTATGCAGCACTTTTTCTAGGATGAGTTCGCGAACTTAATTATCACACCTTGTATGTGGAAGGGTTATTTCAGGGCTCGCTATTCTAGTCCATTGGTCTATTTGTCTGTCTTTATGCCAGTACCACATGGTTTTGATTATTGTAGCTTTGTAGTATATTTTGAAATCAAGAAGTGTACCTCATCCAACTTTGTTCTTTTTCTATATTTTTTTGATTGGGGGTCCCTTACGATTCCATACAATTTTTAGGATGGGTTTTTCAATTTCTGCAAAAAAAAAAAAAAAAAAGTCATTAGGATTTTACTAGAGATTACAGTGAACCAACAGATGACTTTGGGTAGTATTGACATCTTACCAATATCAAGTCTTCCAATCTGTGAACACAAGATGTTTTTCCATTTAGTTGTATCTTCTTTAATTTCATTCAGTGATGTTTTGTGTTTTTCGGTATATGTCTTTCATCTCCTTCATTAATTCTTAAGTATTTTATTCTTTTTGATGCTATTGTAAATGGAATTATTTTCTTAATTTCCTTTTTGACTGTTCATTGTTATTGTATAGAAACACAACTGATTTGGGCACTGATTTTGTATCCTGCAACTTTGCTGAATCCATTTTATTAGTTCAATAGTTTTTTGTGGACTCTTTAAGGTTTTCTACATCTATAATCATATCATCTGCAGAGATAACTATTTCCCCCACAAAAAAAAGAGTTAATTCTTTATATGTCAGATTATATTATATTGTGACACTTTGACCTTAACTCAGATTCATTAAGTTTGTGTTTATATGGGAGGAGAGGAGGGTATCACAGAAAGTCATATTTGGAAGGGTCCTCACGTCCTGCATTCCAACCCAAGGTCAGACAGCAAATTAGAAACCTGATCTATGTTCCCCTCTTAGCTCTCTCTCTAGGAGCAGAAAAAGCCAAGCTGGGGAGAGATGGTGGAATGTCCTTGCCTAGGAGGTATCTATGGGACTGAGCCTTGGTCCCTTTCTGCTTTCACCCAAGGCTTTCCTTACCTTAGGAAGCGGGGAATCTGGCTGAATCTCAGTGCGTCCATCTGATTAAAATAAACATCCTGGGTGTTCTAATATGGAAAAGAACTTGAAGTCAGATTTGGAAGTGGGAAAGACAGATTTGGAATGAGGACAAGTCTGCCTTTGTGAGGTTGGGGCTTTTTAGCACCACTTAAACACATGATCTCAGCCTTGGGGTGAGTACAGACATACCTCTGAGATCTTGTGGGTTCGATTGCAGACCACCACAATAAAGTGAATCGTAATCTTTTTGCTGGTGGTGGGTCTTGCCTTCAACTTGTGAAAAACGCAACACCTGTGAAACGCAATAAAGCAAAGCACAATAAAACGAGGTGTGTCTGTATGTGCTTCCAGCTGAACGCCTCTATACTACTGCCAGACACTTGTACCGTGTTTCCCCGAAAATAAGACCTAACCAGAAAATCAGCTCTAATGCATCTTTTGGAGCAAAAATTAATATAAGACCCGGTCTTATTTTACTGTAAGACCCGGTCTTATCTAACATAATATAATACCAGGTCTTATATTAATTTTTGCTCCAAAAGACCCAGTAGAGCTGATTGTCTGGCTAGGTCTTATTCTCGGGGAAACAGGGTAGTAGGGTTTGCAGAATAAGGTGTGCTCTGAGAGGTAAGATTGCAGCACCAGATAGACATCGATGGAATCACAGAAGTCAGGAGTCCTGGTGGGAAAACCATGAGTCACGGAAAGAGCACCTGTTGTGAAGTAGCGGTCTGAGTTTGTATCCTGGTCCGCTTTTTTTTTTTTTGGCTAAAATAAATGTTTTACTAGCACTGTTGAGCCCTTACTAGGTGCCAATTTTGCTAAATGTTTTACATACATTTATTTTTCCCCAAAAGTTGGCTGGGCTCTTAACCACTATACTGAACTCCTCTCTTTGACCTTTATTGTACATTTTTCTATAGTGAATGTGGATTGCTTATGTAATTAAAATGACAATCTCAGGAAGCTGCACTTGACCTTTAGGCCACCATAGATTCCTGGGGGCTAAGAAAGTCAAATGATTTGGGGGGACTACTTGGTGGTACCCTTCTTCCTTTCATCTTGCAACTTTGAAAGATGAGGTGTTGTCTTCCCACCCCAGCAGTTTCCTGGGGATAAATGATTGGGAGTAAATCAGTATCCTGATTATAAATGAGTGGATCCCTGGAGCAACAGCATGAAAACCTGTGCCATCAGTGAAGAGTGCAGATTCCTGGACAATCTAGGAGTGAGGTCTGGAAATCTGCATTTTCCTAAGCTCTCCTGAAGACCTTGCATATTAAGGCTGGACAACCACTTCTCTGGGTAATTAGTCCCAGTTCTGCCACTTAACGGCTGTGTGGTATGGGGCCAGTTATTTTAACTTGTTTTACTCTCAGCCCTGTGCTGAGAGGCCAGATAATAACAGTAAAATGCATTATCCCGTTTCATCCTCCTAAGAGGTGAATATTCCCATTTTATTGCTGAGGAAGCTGAAGTTTGCAGTGAACTGACTTGCCTATGGTCACAGCACCTAGTGAAGTGACAGCCAGAATTTGAACCCCGGCTTGGATCACAGAAAAGTGCTTTGGAAACCAGTAACACTGAGAGCAGTGATGGTTATTTCCACACTCCCACTGAGGTGCAGACCTTACTCTCTATGGCTCCGGTGGCTAACAGTGAGGTTACAGCCACACTGTAGCTGTTGAAAGTAAACTGACATCTTAAGACACTTAACCATAGAGCTGGGAGGACTGTGGGTGGGGTTAATTCTCTCATCTTGACTTCCTGTTGAACTCTATGGTAACCTCCAGGAGAGGGATGCAAATAAATGGGGGAGCCATGGGTGGGTGGCCAGTGGGCAAGACCGGCTGGCAAGTGTGCACACACTCCTTGGTTGTTTCTTTTTTTTCCGAATAAACCATTTCCTTTTGGTGGATTATCTGGAGGATTATTTGGACAGATGACAAAGCAGATCTGGCCCCTGCCTTCTGGGAGCCTTCACATCATCAGCTTCCAAACTAGAGTGTACTTTTCAAATCCAGAGTCCTGATTCCCGCCCTAGAGATTCTTATTCCTGGGTCTGGGTTGGGGGAAAATTTTCCCAATGGAATCCATGGAGAAGTGACCCCACTTTCAAAAACAGAGGGAAGGAAAAGGCCTTCCTTGACCAGCAGTCCAAAGGCACACCCCACCCAACAACCCTCCATCACTACCATTTTTTCCCCCTTTTTTACTGTTGGACACAGGGTCGAAGTTTACACTGATACCCAAGGTCTTAAAGCACCTTCACGGCCCCCTTGTTAAGAGTAGGGGCATTAGAGAGGGGGTTTGGTAATGGCCAACCCTACACCAGGTACTCAAGACCAGGGAGCATAAACACATTTCAAAGTTATTTCCTCAATGAGATTGTTACTGGAAAGGCAGATGTCCTTAGATGACATTCTTCGCTTCAGAAAGGGGCCTTACCCACATTATCCGTCAGCTCTTACTATCTAGAGTGTTTACTCACCCCAGGGCTCATAAGTTTGAAGCTTGATGCAGAAGGCTTTTGGTTTCAGTTCTTTGAATTTGTACGAAGCCATCACTCCTGAAGCAGTGGAACCACTCAAATCACTTTCCCCTTTGGGGAGTTTTCTAGATGTAAAATGAGTATTAAACTGATCTTGAAGAGCTCTTCCAGCATGTTCCTATTCTGCGGAGCCCCAGGGACAAGAAAGTGTCCAGTCCAGTTTGAGGGATACTGAGAGAGGGAAGTAGGAAAACCAAGACCTCGGGTGAGTGGCTAAGTTGGGGCTCTTTTATCTGAGGAACTTGAGCAGGGAGGCTATCTCCAAATGCCTAAAGGAGAGTGACTGGTGGAGACTGGATATCCTCCATCCAGGTGTACTGGGGAGAAACCAGGAAGAAGCCAATTTGGTTTAGAAGAAACTTCTAGTGCTTAGCCCAAACCACGTTAAGTAGCTGGATGCCAGTAGGCTGTGAACTGCCTATGTTAGGTTCAAACAAAGTCCAGGTCGACCTCAGGATGACCCTCAAGCAAGAGAGACTTCATATATTAGCTCCACTTAATACTGGCTGTGTAAGTTCAGTTAATAAATCTTGTTTCTTTACCTATGGGAAGGGCATCTCACTTGTGTATAAAAATTAAGATAATGAACATTGCACAGGCCCAGGCACGTAGCAAGACTTTACTATTGCAAACCTTGATTTTGTACCATTTGGGCTGCAATTACAATGTATAGTCAGTTTCATGACAGAAATGCAACCCACAGCTAACTTAAAGAAAAGGGGTAATTTGCTAAGCTAGTTTACATATTAAGTCCAGAGGTGGTACTGCTTTCAGACATGACTAGGGCACCCATCCCATCTCTGCTTCCGTGCTGGCTTCATACTGCAGCCATGTGCTTTCTTCATTGGGAAGGGGTCGGGGAGCTGCCAGCACCCTGAGTTCCCTACCGCTTAGCAACCCCCAAGCTTGACTGTTGACCCCATGAAGACTGGTCCAGCTTGGGATGCATATGCCTCCTGCACACTGTGATGAATGAACGGGATATGCAACAGGGTTGAGGCCAAGGAAGTAAGGATCCGAGTGTACAACCCCTACAGGTGTCCACCAGAGGGAGGGTGAAAGAGGCAAGGACTCGGCAATAGCCTCAGCTCTGGGCTGGGCCCAGGGTCACAGTGCATCCATCAATCTGTTCGTTTTAAAAACAAAACACAACTCAACAACCCAAACAACTTTATTTGACAAAAGACAAAAACAAAAGTTATTTACAGTAGTTTTTTGTTCAAATTATTCAACGGGATAACTGTGCTTCTCCTCCAGGTTTATTTCACAACCAAACCAAGCAGAGGCTGCCGGACCCCCAGCCTCCATATCTTGCACAAGGGGGGAATGCCAACCAGAATTCAGCAGCACGGCGCCCACACCCCTCACCACCTCCACTGCTCAGTGCACTGTGGCAAGAAAACGTCCCACCCCAGCCCAATACACTTCCAGAGTCCCCTGCTACAAGTGTCTTGCAGCAGTCACGTCAGACCTGGGCTCACAGACATGGGTGGGGTGGAAAAGGCTGGGCAAACAGCAACTTCAATTAATCTTGAAGCTGCCATGTTCATTCTTCCCTAGCTGGGCCCCAGGAGGGTGAGGGTCCCTGATCCCCTCCCCCCACTCCAGGGCATGCAAGGAGGGGTGGGGGAGGCAAAAGAGGGTCTAGGAAACTTGCCTAGTCACAAAGCAAAGCTCTCTCTCCTTAAATAACTAATCCCTACTCCAACAGCAATGGGTAGGCCAGACCACTCAGAAGTGAGGGCGCCTCCCTGAAGGCTTCAGGGATCATCCAGAAGGGACAGAACACACGCTGCTGCCTTTTCTCCTGGCCAAGCCCATCCAGGTCAGTCAACACCCAGTAACTCTCCCCTGCCCTTGAGGCGGACCTGGCAAGTTCAGGAAACTACAGGCTGGGGTTCCTGACCTGTCTTTTGACCCAGTAACAATGTTACGCTGAACAAAAATATTTTAACTAATAAAAACCTAGGATTAGTGTTTCTTAGGATATATAAAGATGGGGTATGTTGCTGTTGAACACTGTCAGCAATGAAACAGCAAAATAAAAAATGGGGCGGGGGGAGGAGAATAAGACCAACTGTGACCTGTTTCACTGTGAAGTTCAGGGCAGGGGCCTCTGCAATTCCAATTTAAAGAAAGGTGCAACACAAAGACACGCTGAACAGGCTTCCTCATTTCCAGCCCCAGCCTCCCGGGAAGGCAGTTCCTCAGGCAGCTGGGGGCACTATTCCCTGCTTACTACAGGAACAGTTTCCTGCTACTAGTGTGGGAAAAGCTTCCAGCAGATGGCTCACTTCTCTCCAAGCAGGAGCTACTCGGAGCTTCTGACATTCTGGCCCCACTGATCCAAGTTCCTAAAGGAATCCAAAAGTCGGGATGCAGGGCAAAGCTTTCAAGGATAAAGAAGAGGAAAACATTAAAGAGGAAAAAAAAACCCCACTGCCTCAGTCTAGCTTACTTCCCCCACCCCCCAAAAAAATACAGTAAAAACAAAAATAGAAAAAAACACCTCTCTGGTTTTATCATCCTTCTCTGCTCTGCTCCTAGAAGGTTTGGTCAGATTCTCTGTTGGACCCTCTCTCTGGCTGTGGCTTAATCTCCTCCTGTGCCCGATGCAGAAAAGCCAAAGCCCATAAAAGTATTTCCTTCTTTTTTTTGGTAAACCAAACCAATAAACAACCATTTGGAATTTTGCACAGATTTAGCTGATCCCCAAATAAAAATACTCCTTCTTGTAAAACGATCACCAGCTGCAGTGGCGGATCATTCCCAATCCATCAGCCTGCATCACACAACGCACTCCCGTTCCCCACACCTGGGCTCACCATTCCCATCAACGCAAACCACAGCAAAAGGGGAAAAACAAACGCAAAGTTTAGCAAAATCCTCAACATTCAACTGGAGTTGGTTCTGTTACATCTGCTGGGTTCCTCTTTTCTCTTGTACACACTTAGGAACTTGGAATGTCCGCAGTTGGCTTAACAAAAAGAGGTCGGCTCAGGGGCAAGGTGGACCCAGCATAGGTGTGAACTTGGCAGGTGTCCCGTGCCCAGCACAGGGAAGCAGGCAGGCACACGGGTCCTGCAGATTCTCCAGAGAGGTAGCAGCACCATGCGTCTCCACTCGCTCGGTCTCATCGCTGAGGCCTGGAGAAACGGTAGAGGCAGCAGAGGAGAGGTCCCCATCACAGCACAGTGACCCCAGGGGTCTTCCTGCTGAAGACCTCTGGACAGAGGAGATAATCCTGATGTTTGGCAGTGATCCAAAGAAAACCCTCTGTATGAAACGGAAGCGAGACAGAAACCCAGGACAGCTGGCTCGAGCCTTGAGCACCCCTGACGGCAGAGGCCTACTTGGGGTTTTCAGAGACTAAGGGGATGGCAGTGTGCAGTAATGGGGGCGACGGGGCCTGCTGCTTCTGAAGCTCCATCTCAGCAGCCCTCTGTAGCGCCACCTCCACCAGCAGCCGGAAGCTGCTGAAATCCTCCTTGTCCTGCTCCGGGGGTGTGGGTGGTGGTGTGTTGAAAAGTCCACCTGTGGGGCTCCCGGCTTCAGCCCTGGTCAGCAGGCTGAGTGTGCTCCCAGGGGGCACCAGGGGCTTGGGGGCTTCCAGCTCCCCCTGTGGGAAGGGGGCTGCTGGCTTTTCCGCCTGGCCTGAGTGGAGTGGCATGGAGCACACAGACAGGGACAGCACGCTGGTGGGCGCTGGGACAGACACAGCCAGCACCGAGGGGCTGCCACCGCGGGGGAGGGCCACCTCTGAGGCCTTCCCCCCACGGCGGGAAATGGTGTACTGGTTGGGGTCCTGGCCGTCCTTCCGGAGCATGTCTGGGAGCAGCCGCCGCCGGGCGTTGATAAACCAGTTACATATCTGGAACGAGGGGAGGAGACTGGTCAGTTCACTCCATCCAGACCAGCTACAGGGCACCTGTGTTCCAGGCCCCAGGCTCCAGCAGCCGACAACACACACACAATCCCATTCCTCAGAGAGGTTCCATGTGGGGAGGAGAGAGTGCAAGAAATCACACGAATGAATGTAACATTGCAGCTGTGATGCAGCCAATGAAGGGAAGGCACCGTGGGCCCCTGGAGACAACAATGGGAAGGCCCAATCTAGTCTTTGTGGACTCACGATGGTACTCTGAGGAAACGGCTCGTAAATTGAGATCTGAAGGGTGAGCAGTAGTTTAGGTGGGAGACGGGCAGGGAAGAGGAAGGTTCGATTTAGGGGGATCAACCTCTGAAAAGGCCCTGTGGTGGGTGGAAGCCGAGTGCCTATGAGGAACTCGGAGAAGGAAGGCCCGTATGGCTGGAGCTCGGAGGTAACTGGAGGTTACTTCTATGGTGGGCATTTGGTCCTTTACTGTAAGTGCAATGGGGAGCTACAGGACGTTTTAAGCAAAGGAGCAACCTGCTTCGTGGAAAAGAGTGGAAGCAGTGAGAAAGGTTAGTATTTCGAGTTACACTAAAGGAGGTGACAAGATGACAAATGTTTGATCTATTTGGGAAATTGGAAATGAGAGGACTTGGTGCCCAGTTGGATATGGGTGTATAAACGGGGGAGAGGGGATGGTGCCAAGGGTGAGTCACTCCTAAGTTTCTAGAGCAGTCTTGCTGCAGGCCACAAAGACACCAAGGGATTGGCAGGGACAAGAAAATTCTCGTTCCCAAGCAAAACCAGCATTAGTGGATCCAGTGGAACGTGCATTCAACCAATATCCTTAATTCTTCTTTCCTAATGCTGCTGGGAAAGTTACCATTTAACTTTGACCCCCAACCCTGTCTAATTGATTGTTTAGGTCAATCTTTTTGGATCTATGCATGAGGCTTGAAATTTCTCACTGGCAAGTATTCTGCTGCACCCTGACCCATGTCTGTCTGGTTCTTTTGAACAGCCCCAGCTTCATGGCTCTCCAATCCTGCCTCTCCAGTGGTTGTCACTTCTCTACCTAAAATGCAATGACTGTTATTCCTGCTCTGGAAAACTGCTATGTCTCCTACTGCCTACAGGATCAAATCCAGACACCCGAGCCTGGGGGTGTCTATTTCCCTGTCATGGCCTCTATTTCCAACCTTTGTGTTCCTCAGCATGTGAAACTGCTCACCAGCCCTCCATCAGGCCCTGTGCTTAAAAATACATACATACATATATACATACAGCTTCTTTTGCACATTACCTTCCTTCTTTCTGGAAAGCCCTCTTCTCGACCTGGAGAATGCCTACTCCTCTAAGTCTTGGCTCATCTAAGATATTAGAGACAAGGCCAGAGCAGAGGAACTGGATTCAAAACATCTCTCTGTTCACCTACGGCTGGTGTAGGGCCTGACAGTTTCTTTTCATACAGGAGTGAACAACACCCTGAGGGCAGACAACTGCTCAGAAAGACTGCGTGGTTCCCGCACACCCGAGGGCAGCGGGCTCCTGACCATGGCGCCCTTCGTGACCACTGGAAAGATCAACCCCTCATTCCCTCTTGTCTCTCATTGACTCCTAATGGCCTGGAGATGTGGCAAGATGATCCTACAGCACCTCAGCCGGGTATTAATTAAGCACAGTTATGGATTAGACGAGAAAACAGTTTCTTAGCTGCATGGCTGGTGTAAGCTGATAAATATAACACCTGTTTTAAAACATTAACTCTTTCCCTAAACAGGCAAATACAACCCCCTATCATTTTTTCAAGTCCTTCTTCCTCTTGGCTCCACTGGAGGGTCCACCAAAGGGGGAAAGCTGCCTAATAGCTATCTGGCCAACTCAGAAGCAGCAGGAGAGAAGAAACATGAAAACTGTGGGTTTGTGTGTGGGGGCATCTAGGGTGTGGCCTACATGGGTGCCACACATCCGGTCACCTTTCTAGAAGACTTTGCTGAGAAGAGTCTACCAATGGCTACCATTTACCGAGTACTACACAATCTTCTTTTAATAGTTACATCAGCTCTATGAGTTTGATCAAATCCCATTTTACTGATGAACATACTTAAAGCTCAGCCTGGAGAAGTCAGGCAGGATTCCACCTCCAGCCAGGGATCCCCAAGCCTGGGCCTTTGGATATAGAGGAGCGGGAGCCCCTCTTCTCAGAATCTTTCTCTCAGGCTGTCACAGGGCCTCAGAGCCCAGCTTATTTTATTTACCAGAACAGTCAAGTTAGAACTTCTCACTTTCCTGTTGTTCTCTCCCTTTTCAAGGCTTCGTGCTTACGCAAATAGTATTTACTGAGCGATCACTATGTGCCTGGCTCAGTTCTTGGTGCTGGTGATGCCTTTGTGAATTAAAGACATGCACTCTGCCCAGTGGAGCTTACAGTCCAGCTAGTTGCGGAGACGGACAATGAACAAACACGGTGAGTAGCCACCAGTAAGTGCCCAGAAGGAAACAGGAATAAAAGGGCATCACTTAAAGGTAAGAGAGACTTCTGTGAACAAGGGAGCTGGGAAGGCTGAGACCTAAAGGATAAGAAAAAGCTGAGGGAAGAATGTTCTAGACAGAGGGAACAGCAAATGTCAAGGTCCTGAGGCAGGGAAGGGTTTGATTTAAGGACCTGACAGGAGCAGGCAGGGCTAATCCCACTAGGCCAGAACCAGGGTCAAGCACTAAAGGGCCTAAACGGCGGCTTGGCCTAAATCCCACACACTAGGTCCTCCTGGTCCTGTCTCTTCTCAGTTTATCAACAGATACTTACAGAGCCTGTACCAGCTGCTGTAGGCGGAAGAAAGGAACCCCTCCCCCCACCCCTCCCATGTGCAGTAACATTGGGAACTACATGGGCTGCATCTGTGCGCAGTGTTGCTCAAAACATCCCTCTGATGTTTGCTGAATGGATCAAAGGCCAGGTCTTATATTAAGTTTTGCTCCAAAAGACGCATTAGAGCTGACTGTCCGGCTAGGTCTTATTTTTGGGGGAACACAGTCTCCTTGGGTGACGTCACCTGTGGAATGGATGCAACTACAGTCTGATGGGCAAAGACCCATGTCCCTTATTTTACTGTAAGACCGGGTCTCATATTAAGTTTTGCTCCAAAAGACATATTAGAGCTGATTGTCCAGCTAGGTCTTACTTTTGGGGAAACATGGTGGCACCATGTTTTCCTGTCGGGCTGGGAAAGCTTCTGGGCAGCGCAGAGCCAGCCTTCTTATGGCCCTTCTCCCCCTTCTGCAGTCCAACCTGGAAGGACCCTGTCCCTGGGATTCTCATTTATCCCTTTTCACCTCTGTGGTCCCCCCAGTACAACCGAGCACACACACAACAGCACACATCAGCAGACACTGGCTGAGCTGCATCCTGGCTAGAGTTGCAGGGGATCCCCAAGGAGAAATAAGGCTGAACAGCTGGGTGCAATGAAGGAAGGAAACTAAGCACCCTGGATAGCAGGTTATGATGCCAGCCATCTCACATGCATTATGCTTCATCTGCATACAAGCCTGGAAGGGGAGTGAGCAGTGTCCCCAAAGTACCAAAGAGGGAACTGAAACTCAAACAGATGAAAGAACTTGTCCAAAGTCACACGGCCTCTGAGAACAAAGCTGAGATTCAAACTCAGGACTCCAGGCTTTAGAGCCCCTACGGCGGTTCTTCCTCTGCTTTGCCATGTCTTACCAAACAGAGGAACAGAACAGACAATCATCATAATCCTAAAAATAAACACTTGTTGAACACAAAACAGTATGAGGTGACGTTCTGAACATTCCCATCTATTATAATTACTCATTTAATCTTCAACAGCCTATGAGACAGGTTCTGCGATGATCTCCATTTGATCTGAACCATTGAATAGAGGCCCTGATCAGAGAGGTTTAGTAACTTGCTCACGGTCACCGTGCAAAGGCTGGGATCTGGTCCAGACAGACTGGTTTCCAGCAACCAGCAGTGCCAGGTGAAAGAACTAAAGGGTCAGCCTGAGGCCTTTTCTCCTTGCTCAGATGCTTCATCGCTCCATCCTGCAGCTACCCCCTCAGCTACCTGTGCTACGGGAGAGCCCTGCACCTCTCCACCTCACCCCTGTATGCTGGGGAAAAGGTCAGATCACAGTGACCTGGGTCAAGTGAGGTAGGGATGAGTGGTTTTGATGAGAAAGCGGTGTTGGGCATTTACTAGCAGCTGTGTGGGCATCTATCCTCTAGCTGCAGCTCCCATTTTGGCTTCTAATTCTGAGAACAGCAGAAAAACATCCCCCCTCCAATATACTCCCCCACACACTCACCCTGGTCTGCAGAAAACTTGGCAGCCTACTGTCTGTTTTGTCTTCTCATCCGATAGAAATGCACAGCTGAGGGGGGCCAGGCAAGGACAGGGGCCTGAGTGCACACCAGTGCCAGCTGTGATAACGGGCTATCGGGATTTTCTGTAGCCCCTTCCAGCTGCCCAACTCACGCCTAAGTCAGGAAAAGAGCATGTGACTTGCCCCCACTCAAGGTCTTTGGGGAGGTGGTAGGGAGAATGCCAAGGTGAATTCTGTGATTGATACGGCAAAACACACAGGGTGCCCGAAAGACTGTCTCTACCAGAAAACAGGGCCCTGTTGGTATTTTTATCAGTGGCTGAGATGAAGGACACAGGAGGGACCACTGTGGCAAGTGGGAGTGGGAGAGGCACCTGGAAGTGGATGGAAGCTGTGAGGACCAGCGCCAGGCGCTGGAAGAAGGCAACACAAGGGTTTTAATTCTCGTCTTTTCAGCTGTGAAAAACAGAAGCAAAGGAGGGGAGAGAAGTGAAGGCACGGAGAGCCCTTTCCCACACTTCCCAATACCTCCATTTGGGTGCTCTCAAAGGCTGCTGGCTGTATTTGAGTCACCTTGAGGGGGATGTTTAGAAATAACTATTTCTCATTTGCTTTATAGACCTGGTGGGGGTGGGGGCAGAGTCAGGAATGTGTTTTTTAAATAAGCTCCCCCGAGTCCTGCCACCTACACTTAGAAACCAGTGGTTTAATCCTGGTTTAACTCTTGTGAGCCAAGGCCTTTAAGCAAAGAAAGCTCACACAGAAGGTCAAAAAATATACAGACAGATGAAAGGCCTTGAGGTGAGGAGACCAGCGGGCCAGGAGGAAGAATCAGGAGGAAGAATCGGGAGGCAGCTAGCTCTGGAGCCAGAGTAAGGAGAGCTGCTGCGGCACGATACGGGGTCACTGTGGGCCAGGCCAGAACACCCTCTCCACACAGCAGCCACGACTTTCGGCTCCAGGCCCCTTCCTCGACCTCTTCCCCATACCTGAGGCCTCATTCCTTCAAGTCTGTCAGGAAGCCTCTCCTGCAGATACTGCATTGGTAATTAATTACACTGAATTCTTAATCTTTTAAGTAACAGTCTTAGGCTTCCCTCCTCGCCAGGAGGCTACCCAGGGGCAGGGGTAGTGCCCGTTCCTACCGCTGTTTCCAGCACACAGACTGGGCCTGGCACAGAGCACACAGTCCAGTCAGAATTAGAGCGAAGGAATGGGGCCTGAAGCTCCCTGCCACGCTAATCTCCCCCCCCCCCCAAACAGGCAGCCCCTTAGAGCGGTCAGAAACCACAGCAATAAAGGGGGCTTAGAGGGGGACACAGGGACCTGTGAAAATCCATCACAAATGACTTCTTTTTTTTTTGGTTTCACCCTCCCAACTGCTTAGCCTTGGGCAAGTACCTGCAAACCAGTTAGTTAAATGACTCATTGACTTGCTAATGAGATTGCTCCTGGGCGGTTAAAGGAGACAATCAAAAGAGATGTCCCCAGGGAGAGAGGAAAACAAGCTGGCAAAATGTTGATGCTTGTTGAAGCCAGTTGATGGGGGGTGGGGTGTGTGTGTGGTGTTTGCATTAGAATATTCACTTTTGTGAATATTTACAAAGGTTTTTAATAAACAATGAAACTTTAAAAATTTAATACAGGAAAAAGAGATGCCTCCAGGGACTTAAGCCAATTTTTCCAGGTTGAGGAGCCACATTTTCTTCTTGCTGAGGTCCTGCCTGTTGGCATTTCCAATACTTGATCTTCATTTTCTGTCACGTCAACAATTATTTACAGAGGGCCTACTGGCTTTTACAGAGAGACCAGGCTAAACACTTGGGATACAGTGATAACTACGACTAGGCCTCTGAGTCTAGTGTGTTCTAAAAAGCAATTCCAGTCAAGGGTCTCAATGTTGAGCCAGTCCGGGGGCGCCAGGGGAACACAGCTCCTCTAAGCGTCAGGGGTCTCCTGGTCAGGGGAGGGAGCAGTGGTCTGGGGTACTACTACTGAGTGCGGCAGGAATATGGGGAGCCAGGAATGAAGCCTCCTATGCAGATAGGGACTGCTGATGATGTCATGAGGTTCGCAGGAGCCATCGAAGGGTTTTGGGGGGGGGGGCGCCAAGTGATCAGACAATGATAAAGCTGGACCAGGGTAGAAAAAAAATCGTATTTCAGAAATATCTAAGGGGTAAATGTATAGGAATTGGTGACTGACTAAATGAGCTGAGAAAAGGGCTATCAAGGGGAACTCTTAGCCAGGGAAAGAGCCAGCCTGGAGACGTTATCAGTTATCAATCAGGAAACCTGAGGTGCCTGTGAGACCTCCAAGCAGAGGTGTACGGCTGGGGATTCATGGTACAGTTTCCATCAAGGAATGCCAGATGGTCCCCACTGCTTCTTAACTCTCAGCATGATTCTAGAGCAGGGTGGCCACCACTGGAACCCCTCCCACCAGGGGAGGTGGCATCCAGCCCATCGTTCCTCAGAAGTCTCCAGCACCTAATCCTTGCCTCAGACCTACCTTCCTCTAAGTAGGCTCTGGGGATATGTTGTCCTAGGGGTCCACTAGTTTGCCACAGAAGACTGTGGCTTTGGGTTTCCATCCTGATGATGAGTAGAAGCACCATGGCCTCTGGCAACCCAGACTTGCTCAACTCCAAAGTCAGTGCCTCCGTCCCACTACAAACCACAGCTCGGCCAGCAAAACACTGCCCGCCATTTTACAGTAATGCAGTTAGATGGAATCTCACTGGTTTCACATTAATGTATTTGCAAAACTGTTTTCCAGTTGTGTAGAAGAGCAAAAGCAAGGCATTTTCACCCAGTTTTATGTTTGTACATACTATTAAGCGCTGTCATAATAAATATGGTTCAAGTGAACACGTTGAGGGGAGGTGGGTCCATAAAAAAATATTTTCTTTAAAAGGAGCTGGCACATTACTCAGATTTGAGAAAGTGTCCTTGACAAAAAGCAGTTTCAATACAGCGTGACAAGTGCTTTGACAGCACAGGTATGAGGCACAGCAGGAATACACAGACAGCAGAGGACTCAAAGAGTCAGAGAATGCTTTCAAGAGAAATGCTGACATGGAGTGAGCCAGGTTCAGAAAGGTCAGGAAGAAGCCAAGGGAGAAAGCTTGGAGGCTCCAGGGTTCAAGAGCCCCAGGGGCAGGAAGAACTGAGAGATGAGGCTAGTAAGTTCCTAGGGAATTTGGACTCTGTCCTGAGGACGATGGGGTCCGTGGAGTGTGTGAAACAATCAGATTTGCACTTTTCTGTGCAAGAGACTGGACTGAAGGAACAGGCAGGAGGACGAAGACCAGCAAAAACACTGGCTACTCAAAAATACCTGCTCTCAGGCTCCAGACTTTGGCCTGTGCTGTTCTACATCCTGTGAGTTCAAGCCCACCCCTTCTAGGGGGCCTTCTGAAACTCCCGGCTGCCTCGGGAGCCCTGCCCTGGGTCTCTGCTGCCTTCTGTCCCAACAGGGATCACTTTTCACAAGCATCAGTGGCCAGGTCTTTCCTGCTACCTCATCCCGGACTAGATACTCCTTGAGGGTAGGAATGAGTCTGGTTCCTCTGTGGGATCCCAACTCTGCCCAGCATAGAGCTGGGCACAGTGGGGTGCTCGGCAGTACACTGTGAGAAGCTAGGTCCTGCTAGGCACCTGGGCTCAGTCCAAGACCTATGATGGAGGACAGATGAGGATGAAAAGGAGTAGACGCACCCGTTCTGTGTCCGACACCTCACAGTACGCCTTGAATAATTCCTGTCAGTCCGTCTCCCTTACAAGCTGCAAAAGTGCCACAATCACCTCAGGTTTTCAGATGGGGAAACACGAGGCTCAGTGAGGAGGCAATGAGTTGGCCGAGGTCCAGGCTTCCTCTTGTGGAGGAGATGGGATCGGAGTCAGGGTCTGTAACTCTAGAGCCTTTCTTGTAGACTCCGATTATCGGCTGCCCAGCAAGTATAAGTCAGGTGACAGGAGTTCTGAGGGCTAAATACTCACTGCGAAGCTTCCTGGAGCACGGACAGGAGCTGGGAAGACCTGGGAGATTCAGAGTGGGGTGAGGGAAGGTGGGAGAGCCCAGACCCTAGGGAAGGACAGAGGTGGAAAGGGAGGCAGGGGCTGGGCCTTTGCTAGGCTGAGGGCCAGGCTCTGGGTCTCCAGTAGGTGAGAGCCAAAGGGGAGGGAGGCAAGGCAGTCGTTGTCCAGGGCGTCCTGCCTCCTGCCTCCTGCCTCAGCACCGTGAAAACAACAGAAACACCTGCAGGTCAGCAATTGGGGCAATTCAAAGGAGAAAATGTCTTGCCCTGCCAACAAGTGGATAACACGATCTTTTGAATGTGCTCAAAGCAATTTCACAACCAGTTCTGAATCTTTTCCTCACAATAGTTCAGTCAGGCAGGGGAGGGCTGTAACCCCCACCATATAGATGGGGAAATCAAGATGGGGTTCACAGCGCCTATGTGGCAGAACTGGGTTTTAAACCCAGAATCTCTGGCTTTTTCCTTTTCCTTGACCGTGATTCCAACTCATTTTTTTTTTTTTTTAATTAAGGAGGGCGCAGCTCACAGTGGCCCATGTGGGGATTGAACCAGCAACCTTGGTGCTACCAGTACCACGCTCTAACCAACTGAGCTTACCGGCTAACCCTCCAACTCAATTTTTAACCCCGCTGCAGATCACCACCAGCCAACTGCCCCTGCAACCAAGTTGCTATTCAAGCACCACTCTGGGGCTGTGGGCCAAGACCCAGACACTCACTGCCTTCTCACCTTCCTACAGCTTCCAGTGTTAATGCTGACACCTAGACGTTAATAACCACTCCTTGCCTCTTCAGAACATCCAAAATCTCACTGCAGTCACCTTATGTTGCGGTCTTCCCTTGCGGCAGGGAGAATGGGTGCTCTCCTTTGACCCAAGGAGAAACCGACAGCCCAAGGGCACACAGTGCGTCAGTGACAAGGGCTGGGACAGGATGAGAACCCAGGTCTCCTGCTACCCTTCCCTTACCTGCAGCACTGATAGGTTGGTTTGTCCAGAAAGGCTCAGCTTCTCCTGCTCCGAGGGGTAGGCGTTATAGCGGTGCAAGTACAGCCAGTCCCGGAGGATCTTCACAGACTCCTTGGGCAGATTCCCTCTGCGCTTCCTCTTGCCTGCCAGGGAGAGGAGGCCTTCGTCCTCGCCCAGATCACTGTCTGACATGGTGTCTGGCGGCTGGGCTGGGCCTCGGGCACACCTGGAACAACTGACAAAGGAGATGGGGACGTTACTACTATACACGCTCATCCTTTTGCTAGTCTCCAAACGCCATTACTAGAGTCTGAGATACCACAACTATGCGGGAATTGGAATTCAGAGTCTTAGGCCATACCGCAGGCTGGGCAAGCTAGAAGGGATGAGTCAGTCCAAAATGCCTCCATTTCATGGGGCCAGTAGGTGACTACTGAAACAATTGCAGTTAATTAAGCAGTACCAGACTAGAAATAATTACAGCTACCACTGAGGTCTGTTTTCCTTGTGCTCCATACTAAGCACTTTACATTTATTATCTCATTCAATAACCCTTACACAGCCCTTGTAAGGGAGACGCTACTATTACTACCATTTTATAGATGAGCAAGCAAACAAGGCGCAGAGAGATTAAGAAAGCCGCCCAAGCTACTAAGGCCGTTAAACAGTTACCGCGTGACCCAGTAATTTCATTCCTAGCTGTCTACCCAAAAGAAACGAAAACCTATGTCCACACGAAAGCTTGTACACAAATGTTTATAGCAACAATATTCATCATAGCATAACGTGGAAATAACCCATGTGTCTATCAACAAATGAATGAACAAATGAGGTCTAGCCATTGAGTGGAATATTATTTGGCCATAAAAGGACTGAAGTCCTGATCCATGCTACAGGTGGATGAACCTTGAAAATATGCTAAGTGCAAGAAACACGTCATAAAGGACACATATTATATGATTCTATTTTCATGAAATGTCCAGAACAGGCTGGAGGGGGAATAGAAGGGTGATAGCTAAAGGGTATGGCAGTTTTTTTTTGAGGTGATGAAAAGAAAATGTTCTAAAATTGTGGTGATAGTTGCATAGCTGTGAACATACAGTTGACCCTTTAATGTCATGGGGTTAGAGGCCCCAAGCCTCATACAGTCAAAAAACTGTGAAAAACTTTTGACTCCCCCAAAACTTAGTTGTCCCTCAGTATCCGCAGAGGGGTGGGTCTAGGAACTCTTGATGCTCAGAAGTCCACTTTATAAAATGGCAGAGAACAATGCATACAGTTGGCACTGCATTCGAGGTCTCCAAACTACAGATGGAAAACAGTACAGGTATTTATTGAAAAAAAAAAATCCATGCATACGTGGACCTGCACAGTTCAAAACCACATTGTTCAAGTTTCAACTGTACTAAAAACCACTGATTTGTTTGCTTTAAATTGGTAAGTTCTATGGTATGTGAATTATATCTCAATAAAGCTTCTATGGGGAAAAAACCTCACATCCAGGATATACCGTGTTTCCCCAAAAATAAGACCTAGCCGGACAATCAGCTCTAAATGCATCTTTTGGAGCAAATATTAATATAAGGGATAATATTGTATTATATTAATATAAGGGATAATATATTATATTATATCATATCATATCATACCCTGTCTTATATTAAAATAAGACCGGGTCTTATTATATTAATTTTAGCTTCAAAATATATATAAAATATATATTAATTTATATATTTAGCTTCAAAACATATATATTATATTAATATAAGGGATAATATTGTATTATATCACATCATACCCTGTCTTACATTAATATAAGACCAGGTCTTATATTAATTTTAGCTTCAAAAGACGCATTAGAGCTGATGGTCCGGATAGGCCTTATTTTGGGGGAAACACGGTAGTATATATAGAGAGCACAGTAGGGCTTGGACCAAGGTAGTTTGCTGCCCCCACCCCAACTCCATACTGTCTTGCCTCCCAGGTCTCACTAGATTCTGTGAGGAGTCAGGAGACTATCAATCACCATGGTCCTACACGTAATATTTACTGTGCACCTACTGTGTAGCCTGCAGAGTGTTGAGTCATCCCTACTGGTTGTCTCTCAGACATTCTCCTTTGTCATCTAGCTCCTGGCCTGGTCCCAGGATCAACTCCTCAAAAATCCAGATAAATGAGCAAGGCAGGGCTCTGGTCCCTCGAAGTTGGCTGTGTGACCTTGGGCAAGCATCCTCCCCCCTCTTCAGGCTTGAGCCCCCTCTTCAAATGAAAGGTGTTTCCCTAGACAACCCAACTCAGTTGCTCAGCCCCCTGACAAACTTCTTGTTCACACATGCAAAAGAGATTTACATTTTAAAACCAAAAGTTGAAGCCAGAATCTCCAGGCTCCTCCCTCCTCAGCCTTTTAACAGCTCTCCAGCAGTCTGGGCCAACAGAGTCTGGCATTTCCCAGGTTTTGTTTCATTGACTTGGGCCTGAGCCCAGATATCTGGGCTGGCTAGGCCAGGCTTTCGAGGGAAGGGTCTACCCTCCCAGCCAGGCCACCTGGAGGTGAGACAGGCATTGGTTAGAGATGCCACTGCCCAGAGAACACGAACAGCCCACTACGGCTTTCTGAAGTTTTGGGGGCCAGAGCAATTGGGATCTGGGCTCAGGGGTACAGCCCTGGCTGGTTATCTATACAAATTCCACCCTGGCTGCCAGCCAAGGTCCAGTCTGCAGGGTTCCTGGGGTAACTCGTGGAGAAGACTCTCGGTCTCCACAGACGTCTCCACCATTGTGTCCTGTAGCCAACTTGCTTATAACCCGGGAGGTTTCCCATATATACAACCCACACTCACTCCAGGCAACTCTTTAACAGCACTCAGGTAACTGGCAGCAACCCCATCGCTCAGCCGCTGGAGCCCCCATGAATTTCACCAACTAATACAGCACACACGCAGTTTACAAATCTCTTTTAGCACGAACAACTGGTACCCACGCAACCAGCCCAATTCTTGGATATATGCCCACCCACGAACTCCAACCGACCCGCCCACCCACGATCTCTCAGACGGGGAAAACTCCAGACGTCATCACACCAGCCATCAGTTCTTACCCTAACTGGCTTGAGGCAGCAACACTCTGTCCACACTACAGTCGGTGCACTCTCCTACACACTCCACGACTTCGACCTGCAGCCACTCCCGCACAAACTTTCTGACAACTCCCCCAGGTCGGCCCGACACTCCCCCGGGCCGCGCACTCGCGCTGCATTCCCAGCAGATCACACAAAGCGCGCAGCCTCCCCCGCGGCCCAGGCCGAGTCGGACCGAGCACATGGCTCCCGGGGCGGCAGGGAATCGGCCTGAGTTCGGGGCGCCTGCACCCCTCAGCCCCCCACCCCGCATCAGACTCGGCGCTCCAGCTCCCCCTCAGGCCCGCAAACCCGGTGGGGCGGGGGCTCTGGAAGAAAGAAAACTCACGTGTCTGTCCCAGAGCAGAAAAAAAGTTTGGTTCCCACCCCCTTCCCCCGCGGCTCGGCGCTGGCTGACTCTTCGGGGCGCGGGGCTGGCCGAGCCTGCGCGCTCGGCTTTGTGCTCCGAACTCGGCCCGGAGGGGGAGGGGAGGGGGCTGGGCTCCCACCTCCGCGCCGCCCCCCCCACCCCTAGCCCTGCGCCCAGACTCCATGTTGGCCGCCCCCTGCCCCGGAGACTGCGCGCTTCCCCCGCGGGAGGCTCGCCTCACGCTCGGCCTGCCGGAGGGTCCCGGCGCGCACAAACTTTCTTCGGGTCGCCAGCCCCACGCGCCCCGCTTCCTTGGCCCGCCTGGGAGTGACAGATGCCTCAGAGACAGACTTTCCTTTGTTCCAAAGGAAAGGGGAACTCGCGCGGGCTCCCCAGCCCTCCCAGCTCCGGGCCCTTCCCGCTGCCCCCACCCGCAGCTGTCACTCTGAGGGGCCCCCTTCCCGGCTCGACCGCGGCGCGGGGGTGGGGGGGCTGCCGGCGGTTAGCAACGTGCACTTTTGAAACCAAACAAACCCGCCCCCCGCGCGCTAACCCCGGCCCGGGGCAGGGGCGGCTCTTCTCCCGTTGTAGGATCCTAGGGAGTTGTGTCCCCCAAAAGGGCCCCGAGCGAGCTTCCTCCTGGGGGTGGGACACCCCCCACCGGCCCCCGCCAGCACCGCGGTCGGGACTCACAAACACACCCGAGGTCACACACCCACAATCGCACGCGCCAGGACGACGCCCCCTCCCCCGCCTGGCCCAGAAAAAGAAACTTTCCAAGTTGTCCGCGCGCCCCCCGCCCCCATCTTCCCCGCTCCGACGCCCCGCACTGACTTTTCTGAGCGGCTTTTCCGTCCACGCGGCCTTGGGCTGGGTCCGGGGCGTCCTGGCAGGGGGCAGGGGGCGCTGAGGGAACGCGCCGCGTACCTGCCGGGCCTGACACTCGGCCTGACAGCTCGCGGCTGGAAAGCACCTCGCGGCCTGACGTCAGATCCCCTCTCCTCCCCTCGGCGCTCTCCTCGCCCTCCCCCACCCGCCCTGAGGGAGAAAACAAACTTTGTGCGGAGCCCGGCGTGCTACGCCCACCCCCCGCGGGGCGGACCGACGGCGGCGAGGGGCTTCGCCCCGCCCACCGCGCCCGGAGGGGGCGGGGCCAGGAGGGCACCTTCTTCCTGCGCCCACCCCCACCCTCAGGAATGCCACATGGCCTCTAAAGAAGAGTGGTGGGAACTCAATCTCGGGATAGTGAGCTGGGGGCAGGAAGTGGAGAGCATTTCCGGAGCGCCTACTGTGTGCTTCATGCTGGGGGTGGAGGCCATTGCCTGGAGGAGAAATAATGCAAAGCCTGACGTTTGATTGTTCCCTTTGCACCGAGAGGAAACTGAGGCCCAGTTTGTCCCGGGATTTACCCCCAGCTGGTGAGGACTGGACTCTGAATGGGACGCCTGTTCGGCCCTCAAGGGCCTGTAGAGTGGGGTAGAAGGCTACCTCTGACACCACCCCAAAGCATGTAGCCCCCAGAGTCTAGCACACAAGTGGTGACCAGAAGTAAAAACAGCTAACCCTGAAGGAGTGTTTGTAACACAAGACGCTGAGTGAGGCACTTAAGGTGTGTCATCTCGTCTAATCCCGGTAGGTGCTGTTACTGGTATGTATCAGTCCCTGGTTTGCCCACGAGCTGCAGAGATGCCCTTCTCACACAGTCAACCAGTGTCATCCAACCCAGGTGGATCTGACAGCAGAGGTGTTACCTTTACCCCATTGAGACAGGCCCTTAAAGGAGGCAGACCACAGATCTAGAAGGGGTCCTGGCTGGTTTGTTCTCACTACCCACAACACCCACCTCCAGGACATTTTCCTTGGTCTTCCCCAATCCTGCCAGCACTTTCTTCCTTGCTCTTGGCGCCTTGTACCACTTGAAATACCTGTTGACCAACGCTTCCCCCTCCCTCAAGGGCCTCGGACTGGGGGTACTTTGTGGCCCCCACCCTCCCAGCACAGAGTCAGCCTACAACTTTGGCAAGGCCTTTTATGGGCCTCTGGTTCCTCATCTGGTACCAGATATCTAGGATCCTTGACCTTGGAAATCAGCAGCCTTGAAATGACTTTTGGTCTTACTTGCACTTAAGCAATGGAGAACTCTGAGAACAAAAGCTGAATTTTCTTCAAACAGGCCTTAAGCCAGTCAAAAAGCTGATTAAATGACTGTGAAGGTGCATCTGGACTCCCCATTGAAGTCAGATTTCCCTGAAAACACTTAGAACTTAGTTGTCCACGCTGCTCTCCTTACAACGGCACCCAGAGTGTCAGTGCCATCGCCCAATGCTCCATTTCACAGATGGGGAAACTGAGGCCCAGAGTGGCGGCCCCAAATAATTTCTTGGGGAAGTAGTGCTTGGTCCACAGTCTTCCAAGAGGAAAAGAGAGGCTTGGGGAGTCTTAGTTAAGAAGAGTAAAACCACTGGGTCCTAGTCTCTAAGATCATAGAGCATGTGTGAGGCAGCGACCTTTAGAAAGGGGTGGGGGACTGGAAGAGAAAATGGGTGCAGCCAGGTGTTCCTGGAGATGTGACTGTCCCTTGGCACTTGGTAGGAGAGCCAGACTCTGTCCTTTTTGGGGAAGCCACTGGGACCTGGACTGGAGCCCAGAGACCTCCCGGTAAATTCAACCACCAGCAGCAGCCCCCTAGGCCAGTGCTTCCCTAGTCTTGTGCTAGATGAGGTGCACTGGGGCAAATGCAAGGGAGCAGCTCCTTCCTCCCCTTAGCCCTAAGCAGAGCCACCTGGGAGCTGGATAACCTGGAAGCAGCTTCAGGTGTCCCTCATCAGACTTCCTGGAGGGGGAGGGGGAGAGTTGGGAGGTAGAGTCAGGCTGGTGGTGTGTTACAACTGCGCATGATAAATTCCTCAGGTAAAGCCTAAATACATAAAGTTTGAGAATTACCATGTAAAGTTTCTCAGCTAGCAAGTATCAGAATTTAACATGTGTGCATCCTTTAAGCCAGTAAATCCACTTCTTGGAATCTCATGAAAAATCTCAGAACAAAGATAAATGCTAATCCAAGATTATTTTTTGCAACACTCTTCAATCTACAGGAAAAACTGCAAACAACTCACACTGGGAGCTCCCATCACCGGATGATGACTGCTTACAGCAACTCTGGGACCTCCATACAGAGAATGTTGTAATGAGGTAAGTCTGTGCACACTTAACCTGCGGGGTGGCCAAGGTATATTTAATAGGACAGTTTGCAGTGTCCCAGCAAGAAGGGGCTTTGGATATACTCGGTGAGGACTTTCATGGGAAAACCTCCAACTGGGAAGTTATTTTTATTGTCATTTTCCTCCATCCAATTTTGCCACCCCCTCCCCCCTTTTCACATAGAACAATAAATGGGTCTTGAGAGAAGAAGGGACTTGCTTGATAATGAACCTGGGGTTTCATTGGTCTTCGCCAACCCTACAACTCCTGGGACAGAACTGAGGTGGGGCTAGAAGGGGGCAGGAAAGGTGGGCATGCATCAGAGCCCAGGCTTACCCCGGTTGGTTGCCCCCAGGGGGCCCTTTGAGGACGAGTCCCAGGAACTCACAGCCCTTCAGGCCAGAAAAGGGACTGGATGGGGTGCATGGGCAGTTCCTGCCTCTATACTGTGAAGCCCAAAATGGAGGCCCTGATGATTGTGCCTGTTTCTAGTGAACTTGTTATCACAAAGGTTCAAATGAATGTCATGTAAATCCACTGTAATTAAAAAAAAAAAAAAGCTACCGCTGCCCTTTTTACCTAGGAAGTGGGAAAAGGGACCATTACTATTCAGCAGGAGCCAACATGAGCCAAAGCTCGATCTAGCAGCATAAAGGAGATGGGATTCTGTGGGGCATGGGGACGGCCCAGCCAAGGCCAGGGTCAGCAAGTAATTCAGGAAATAGCCACTCAGTGGGCTGGTAGGGCCTCAAAGGCCAGGGTGAAGAATTTATGTTTGGAAGTGTGAGCAGTAGGCAGTGTGTTTGTGTGGGGTGCAGTGTCCGGCTGGGGAAACTTTCCCCTCACCCCTTTAGTTCTTCTCTAGTATTGCAAATGACATACAGTAGATTCACTGGAAAACCTCAGATTCAAATTTTAATAAACGCATGGGGCACTCAGAAGCACTAACGTTCCAAAGACAGTGAGGCCAAATGAGGTATATATGTCATCTTGGACCAAGGAGGGGGAGGTAGGCAATTCATAAGCAGATGAGAAAGAGCAAAAAGCTGGCCAATTCCTGCAGGGTCACCCAGAAACAATGGGACAGGGGCACAGATTTTTGCTTGGCTCCTCCCTGTCTGTCACACTTCATTCATATGTGCTAAGGTGAATATGCCAAGGTGAATAAACATGTCAAAGTTCCCTTCCTGAAGCCGGTTTTTCTATCTGAATGTCTTTAGGCAGGAAAGGGGGAGGTACCAAACTCTGCCTGAGCTTGTTAGGCTTTAATTGTTTTCAGCTCAGAATAATCTGCAGGGCAGGCTCGCACATTCCGGGGAGACTCCGGACCCACACAGGAGCCCTTGCAGGCTCCTGAGATGGCACCTGAGGAGAGGTGGGAAGAGACTGGAGGTCGAGGGATCAGCTGATGCAGCTCTGGGAAACTGAGGCCAGACAGGTGGAGACCTGTCTCTGAGGTCTTGAAACTCTGTGTGGCTTTCTCACATGAGGTTCTGCGTTTTCATCTAATGTGGCTTTTGGCTTATCAGCATCTTAAAAGCCTGTAGTATCTTGTTGGTCAACCACAATTTGTTTGGCTTTCTCCTCGTTGTTGGGTATCCACTCATTCATTTGGTTTTTGAGTTTCTGGTGCACGTCAGGCTGTGTGCTGAGGATGGGGAACCCACCGCTGAGGCCATCACAAAGGGTTTGGGCAACAGCATGGGGTGGTGGAAAGGGTATGTCTGGGTTTTGGCATTTGGAGCTACTCGCCAGGTAAGGTAGGCAAGTCATCCAGACCCTTCTGAGCCTCCGTTTTCTCATCTGTGGAAACTTCGGCTTTGATGAGAGTCAAAGAAAATAATGGCTGTGGAAGCCCGTTTTGAGTGACGTTCAGTGCTTAGAGAAAAGCTGACACCAATATCAGGGTGTCTTCGCTCTGCTTCTAATAGCTGTGTGGCATTTGACAATCTGAGTTCCAGTGTCTTTAGCTGAGAAATTAGAGGGTTGGGCATGACAGTCCTCAGGGTCCCTGTCATGCAGGGAGTCACGTGGAGTGGCATGCGGGGCCTCTGGTCCCGCTCCCCGCATAAAAATGCAGGATATGGCGAGGCCAAAAAGGGACACCCACGGAGCCATAAATAGGGGAGTCATACCACTGTAGTCTCACTGGCGACTGGGTTGGAGACACAGGAAGCAGGAGCCACAGAATCCGCATTCCACACTCCGCCACATTCCGCCGCTTGCTAGCTCAGCCACCATCTTCTTGCCAGCCCCCATTTTCCTAGCGTAGCCACGGCAGTTATATTAGTGGCCAATGGCTCACTGGTTACAGCTGACGGCCAACTAGCCACAGCTGATGGCCATTCAATCACCGTTGATGGCCATTTACTACCTGAGCCAGCACCTTTCCACATGAGGGCAAGAGCCTGGAAACTGCACTCCTGGCTCTGTCCCCACAGTGCCTCTCTTGACATTCTGCCATCTTAGGTTGACATTTTTTGAAAGTAACACATATGTAAATGTAAATGCCTGTTTGCCCACAGCTTAGGGGTTTATCTTTATTTTATCGTTTTGCTGGTGTAAGGGGTGAGGAATATTACCTAAAAGTTGTATATATCTGCATGGCTTTCTTAAACAGCCAGACTAAGCTGTGTTCTAGTTATGCTTAATTATCTGATTTTCTTCCTGTGCAAACAGTTGGCATGACAAGGATATTTCAGATGGGCCCGAGTTATAGCATATTAACTTGGGGGTGTCAGTGTGGCCCAGATGTGGCGGTGATCTGCAGGTAGGGGTGCCACAGTCTTTTCTATTGATGCCTTCTGGCTTCTGGACACAGATTAAATCGTTGAGTGCTGTGCTTTTAACTAGGGGATTTAAAAAGATCCCTTTTGAGTTTCTGGTAGTCTGCCCTCCTCTCTGTAAGCCACTGGGTCCTGGCACCTGTAAACCATGGCTGTAGAAATCAGCTGGCTATCGAAATCAGCCCATAAGAGTTGGCTGTTGTGGGATTGGGGAGACTTAATGACCGTATTTTAAGTCATTCTTTTTATTAGGGTCCTGGTGATAGGATAGATGGGGATCAGATTCCATTTGGCATGGTTTTATCTTTTTTTATATGTGGGAATTTTTTTCTTATCTCCTGGACTATCTTTTAATTACAAAAGCAAACACACCATGTTAATTATGGCAATTTAAACGCTGCAGAGGCATATAAAGAAAAAGTAAATAACCTTTCTTTTCATTACCACCTTCCAGCATTAGCAGTCATAACAGGTGGGTATTCTTCCTCACCTTTCTCCATGTTCTTGTAAACACGTAAATATACACACATCCTGAGAGGTGTTTTCTCCCCTCCCTCTTATTTACATTTTCTCCAATTTTCAAAAGGGTTGCAATTAACATTTGCTACATAAATATCATTGCAATTCTGAGAATTTCCTGAAATAGATTATCTGAAATGCAATTACTGGGCCAGAGTGAGTATTTTTAAGGCATATTATGGAAATGCTTTCCATGATAGCATTTATAGAGTTCGAGTGTTTGTCTCACTCAGTCCTTAGCCATATCAAGTGTTGGCAATTTTGAGTTAATCGTTGCTCATTTGGTGGCCAAAGAATAGCCTTTGGTTCTTTTACTCTGCATATTTTATTATTACTATGGGTGATAATTTTAAAATTTCATAATTATTGGATATTTGTCACTTGTGAATTATCTCCACATCTTTTGGGGTCTGCATGAGTTTCTGATGTTGGCCTGGGGAAACTTTCCCCTTCCTCCTTTAGTTTTTCTGGTCAAATAATTCAAATGACATGTAGCAGATTAACAGGAGGAAATCAAATTTTAATACATGCCCACGGAGAATTCACAGAAGCATGAATGTTCCAAAGACAGTGAGGCCAAATGAGATATCTCTGTCATCTTGGACCAAGGAGGGGGAGGTAGGCAATTCATAGGCAGATGAGAAAGCAAACATTTGGCAGACAAATTCCTGCAGGGTCACCCAGAAACAATGGGATAGGGGAACAGATTTTTGCTTGGCTCCTCCCTGTCTGTCACACTTCATTCATATGTGCTAAGGTGAATATGCTAAGGTTCCTTTCTATTTGAATGTCTTTAGGCAGGAAAGAGGGTGGTACTCAACTCTGCCTGCGTTTGTTGGGCTTTAATTGTTTTCAGCTTGAAATAGTCTACTTGGCAGGGTAGCAGGTTCTGGGGAGACTGGCTCCCATCCTGCCCCTGACTTGCAAAGCTGCTTAACCCTTGTTTGTCATAGTTGTTGCAGGTAGGTTCTTCCCGCCCCCCCTCCCCAAGATTATTGTTTGCCTTACTTTTTACTAAGCGGATTTTTTTTTTTTTTTTTTTTTAAACATTTAAGCTTTTTGCTTGGTCAAATGTCAATCTGCGATGTCCATTGTTTTTAGGTTCAGAAAGAATACCGGTGATCAAAGTGTATTCATCTACACTTTCTTTTTTAATGGCTTAATTTTTAACATTTAAGCCTTTACTGTGCCTGGAATTTATTTTGGTTTACAGTATGTGATAAGAATCCCGATAATTTGTTTTCTGAATGGCATACCACTTCTTATCATCTTTCCCGTCTTCATGGATGTGTGGTGCCACCTTTTCCAAGGCAGTGAGTTCTTACACTATTTTTCATGGACTGTTTTTCATGTTCTATCCCAAGGAGGGGGTATCTTGAGACTCCTACTTTAGAGGATGAAAGGACAGATTTTGGTCAGGGAAGGAAAGACTTTGAACTTCTGTAGTGGAGACAGATTGCCTTCCATGCAGCTAATGACACTTGTGCATTAAGGACCTTTACTTGCCCTTGTCTCTTCCATGACCCTGGAAGAGGTATATATTTTTCTAAAATGTACAAAATTAAGACATTTTCATTATAATCAGTTAAGACCACTGTCTTATTCCACTGTGACTTCCCTCATTGTTCCCCTCCTATTGAGTGGCCTTGTATTGGCCTGGATCTTTTTTTCTCTCTCTTTTTTCTTTTTTTTGGATCTGGCTAAAGGTTGAGTTAGAATACATTTAGTTTGTGTTTTCTATTTGTGCTTTGCAATCACTTCCATGGATAGTTCAAATACTGACAACTGTCCTGGTATAGGAAAGGCTACCGTGACACAAAGTTGCAGGAACAGGGTAGTATCACCATGTGAAGGTGTCATAGCATCTGTGCTGGAAATACATAAGGAAGGGAAACAAGATTTGAAACATTTGGAGTCAGAAGTTGGTCTATGGAAAATTCTTGTAATCATAAAGACTGTAAAAATGGAAGCAGAGGATTCAGTTCTTCCCACCATTTTTTTTTATATAGTTTTTATTGGGGAATAGTGGGGAACAGTGTGTTTTTCCAGGACCCATCAGCTCCATGTTAAGTCGTTGTTTTCAGTCTAGCTGGGGGTGGGGGGCACAGCTCAGCTCCAGGTCAAATTGTTTTCAATCTAGTTGTGGAGGGCGCAGCTCACTGGCCCATGTGGGAATCGAACCGGCGACCTTGGTGTTATGAACACAGCACTCTAACCACTGAGCCTACCGGCTGCCCACCGGCAGCTCAGCTCCAAGCCCAAGCTATTGTTTCTCACTGGTCCATGTGAGAATCCAACCGGCGACCTTGGTGTTATGAGCACTGCGCTCTAACCATTGAGCAAACAGGCCACTCATCCCACCAATTTTTAAAGATGAAAGTTTTCTTTTGCCAAGAATGTACTTGATAATGCAGTGCATACTAGTATAAATGTACCTATTAGATGAAAGACTGGGACGTATTTAGTTTTTCTCTATGAAATGATATTACAAAACCCTTGTCATATGAAGGACAAAGAACATGCCCCCAAAAGTAGGACAAAAGACTTATAAGGATGTTTCAGGCAGTTATGAAGAATGCTATGGTATTTTTTTTTTTTTTACGCAAAGTACATTTTAAATTACCATTTAATACATTTGCTTTATATTACATTTGAAAATTGAAGTTACACTGTCTTGAAAAGCATAAAAAGCAAAACTCTATCACTTAGCTGGAATTCCAGAATACGTGCCTTGTCTAGGATCTACTGAATTGCATTCACCCATCACCCTGAAATCTGTTAGCCTGTGCATAAATGGTAATACCCGCAGTGCTGCATGCAACTGTTTCTTCTTTTAAAAATTTTTAAAAATTTTTCAATTGCAGATGACATTATTAGTTTCAGGTGTACAACATAGTGATAAGACATTTATATAACTTACGATGTGATCACCCCTATTAGTCTAGTACCCAAATGCTATGTTTTTCCCCCCTGAATTTGTGATATTCATATTTGTTAGTTTTTTTTAAATTAAAGTTTATTGGGGTGACAATTGTTAGTAAAGTTACATAGATTTCAGGTGTACAATTCTGTATTACATCATCTATAAATCCCATTGTGTGTTCACCACCGAGTCAGTTCTCCTTCCATCACCATATATTTGATGTTAGTTTTTTAAACAACTGGTTTGTCATAATTTTTTTCTCATTTTGAATAAATATTCACATTGTGCCAAATTTTGGATATTTAATTTTATATTCTTAATGAAGGCTTCCCAAATTATATAAATTTCATGTTCCATAAAACCTGGGTCTGCCTTCAACCCTTAGGGTGAGTACCTTGGCAAAGATTAAACCCCACCCATTTAGAAGATGTGGTTGTAATTTGTCCCCTCTGGCCCTTTGCAAAATGAAGTTTCTTGCCCTTTACTCTGATTTTGATACTGAAATAAAACTTTTATTTACAAAGACAATACCATGTTAATAAAGTATTCAATTTGCAACCCTTAAAACATTGTTTTGAAAGGGGTCATTAAATGAATGCTACTTGAGGCCCTGTTTTTCATCTTGCCTTTTTCACTTATCAGTATATCTTAAAGACCTTTTCTCTCTTCATGCATGAAAAGCTTCCGCTTCCTCATTCTTCTCAGCAATTACCTCGTATTCCTTTGTATGAATATACCACATATATCTTACTGCTGTCCTTGGATTGTCATTTGAGTTGCTGGTGTAAGTAACCTTACACATATATCATTCACATGACTACAACCATAGGATAAATTCTCAGTTGTACTCCCATGTGTGTATGAGAAAAGTTTAGGTTGGAAATAAACAATTTTTTTCATATTTTTTTTTTATAGTGGAAAAATATACATAACATAAAATTGACCATTTTAAGCATTTTTAGGTGTTAAGTCCTTTGACGTTGTGCCACCATCACCACCGTTTATCTCCAGAACTTTTCCATCTTCTCAAACTGAAAATCTCCCCATAAGCAATAACTCCCCATTCCTCCCTCTCTCCCATCCCCTGGCAGCCACCATTTTCCTTTTGGTAAGTATCAATCTGACAACTCTAGGTACCTCATATAAGTGGAATCAGACAGTATTTGCCCTTTTGTGTCTGGCTTATTTCACTTCACATAATACCTTCCGGGTTCATCCATGTTGTGTAGCCCGTATCAGAATGGCCTTCCTTTTTAAGGCTGAATAATAATAATTGTGTGTATATATATCACATTTTGTTTATTTATTGTTTATCCATTTATTCATCAATAGACACTTGTGTTGTTTCCACCTTTTGGCTATTGTGAATAATGCTGCTATGAACATGGGTTTTCGAGCCCCCGTTTTCAGTTCTTTTGGGTAAATAGACAGAAGTTTCATCAGCTTTTGAAGGCATTTCTCTGTTGTTCCTCAGCTTTCAGTAGTGCCGTTAGGAAGTCCCGAGTTCTTTCTGAATACTGATACTTTGTGTATTACCTAATTTTTCTTCTCTAGGAATCTCCTCATCCTTAGTGAACTGGAATTTCTTGATAATATGCCCTGATAGGCGTCTGTTTTTCCCATTGTTCTAGGAGTTCTTGGAGTTAAGTGAGGGATGAAAGCCTGGGTTGGGAGGGTCTCACCATAGAGTATTATGAGCTTTGTGCCTTGCTGGCCGTGTTCCCAGAGCTGAGTGGAGGGAGAGGGCTGAGGGCCTGGACAGCGTCAACAGTTAGTACATGAACTTTCGTATAATCCCTCTGTGGTTGATATCTTCTCTGTCTCCTGCATCTAGTATCCACCTGTCCAGGGATCTTCTTCTACCCTCTCCAAAAAATAAAGTTCTGATCTGCCAAGTTCTGGGTTGCAGCCATGGGGACATAGGGGTAGTGTAGGGAGGGGATCTAGGAGTCTGCTGTTTCATTTTTTAAGCTGCTTTAAAAACCCTCTTCTATCAATCTTCCTATAGCAGCTCACCCCCGACCTCACCTTCATGCCTCCTTCTAGTAGTACCACTCATTTCTGAGCCTCTTAAGGATTCTGTGGTATAAATCAGGTTAAGTTTTCACCTTTTTTTACTGCCTGCTTGGCTTTGCTGTCAGATAGCACTTGTCCATTTACTTTCTATCCTCAAAAATTTTGTCCTTTCTCCCATTCTCTTCTTTCTTGTGGATTTTTGCATTTTGAAAGTGGAGTTTCAGGAGGGAGCCAGGTTACATGCCTGTGATAAATCCACCATCTTCAACTTAATTTGCCCCCCCACATGGCTTCCCAGTGGTCCCAGTACCCTACATAGACTAGTCTGCCTTTCTCCCTATAGTTTGAGATGCCACCTTTATCCTACACCAAACACAAAGTCCCATTTGTCTGTGGGTGGGTCCTATTGCTGAGCTTTTGCTTCTGTTTCAACCGATATTGAATGCATTCTCTATGCCAGGCTCTGATCTGGGCTCTGGAGGTAAAAGCAGTTTGTAAAGCAAAGCCCCCGCCTCATGGAGAGTACATTCTAGTGAAGGGTGACAGGTAATAAACAGATAATGTCAGATAGAGTTAAGTACCAGGGAGAGAAGTCAAGCAGAGTACAGCATAGAGAGTCAGAGGTTGAGCTACTGTAGATAAGTTGGTCAGAAGAGCGCCGTCTCAGGAGGGGGACATTGAGTATACTCCTTAATGAACTGTAAACTCCAGACATGCGTGGGTCTTTAGAGGAGGGTGTTGCAGGCAGAGGAAATATGAAGAGGAAAGACCCTGAGACAGAAACAAGCTGGACGAGTTTGAGGAATGACAAGAACAGGGTGGTGCTGGAGCCCTGCAGGCAGACCAAGGGGAGCGTGGTGCATGGGGCCAGGGTGTGCAGCGCCTGGGAGGCCGTGGAAGAGAGTGTGTATTTTACGCCACATGCAATGGGAAGTCATTGGAGAGTTGAGAGCCGGAGAATGGAGACACAAGCATCATTACATTGGAAAAGCATGGCTGTGGTTGTCGTGTAGAGAGCAATGGGTGGAGGCAAGTGTAGTAACAGGAGGCTGTGACGTAACCCAGGCAAACAGAATGGTAAGTTGGACTTACTAGGGCTGGGGTGGATGAGGTGAAGAAGCAATTGGTTCTGGAATAAATTTTGAAGGTAGAGGCAACAAGGCAGATCGGCTGAAGGACTAGATGGTGAGGGGAGGAAAAGAGGGCATGGCAGTGATTAATTGAGCTTGACTAGGTGCTTGACAGAAATTCTTTTATTTATTCTTCATAATTATTGGAGAAAAATGATGTCTTTTTGAAGAGGAGGGGAAATGGAGGCAGGTTATGTAAACTGTTATGTAACCTGCCTGCAATTACACACTGGTCTTTGGAGAAGATAAGATTTTATTTCTCTAAGGTCAGTAGTAATGTCCCCTCTTCCATTTCTAATTCTGGTGATTTTGAGTCTTCTCCCTTTTTTTTGTTCAGTCTAGCTAAGCGTTTGTCAATTTTGAAAAAATCAAAGAACAAAATTTTGGTTTTGTTAATTTTTTTCCGTTGTTTTTCTGTTCTCTTTTTCATTAATTTCTGCTCTGATCTTTATTATTTGATTGATTTGATTTAGGTTTTGTTTGCTCGACTTTTCTTCTTTTCCAGTATTTTAAGGTGGAAGGTTGGGTTATTGATTTGAGATCTTTTTTTTTTTTTAAAGAGGGTGTAGCTTACAGTGGCCCATGTGGGAATCAAACTGGCAACCTTGGTGTTATCAGCACCACAGTCTAACCAACTGAGCTAACTGGCCACCCCCGAAATCTTCATTTTTAAAAAATAAGCATTTACAGCTGTGAATTTCCCTTTAAGCACTGCTTTAGCTACATCTAAAGTTTTGGTATTTTCATTCATTTCGTAGTATTTTCTAATTTCCCTTGTGATTTCTTCTTTGCATCGTTCATTGATTATTTAGGAGTATGTTGTTTAATTTCCACATTTTTTTTGTTATTGTTTTCAAATTTTATTCCATTGTGCTCAGAGAACATACTTTGTATTATTTCAGTCTTTTAAAATCTATTGAGGTTTGTTTTATGGCCTAGCATATGGTCTCTTCTAGAGAATGGTTCATATGTACTTGAGAAGAATGTGTATTGAGGTTGCTGGGTGGAGAGTTTTATAGATGTCTGTTAGGTATAGGTGGTTTATAGTGGTGGTCAGGTCTTCTATTTCCTTATTGATCTTCTGCCTAGTTATTCTATCCATTATTGAAAGTAGGGTGTTGAAGCGTCCAACTATTTTTATTGAATTGTCTACTTTTCCCTGCATGTCTATCAGTTTTGCTTTATATATTTTGGTGCTCTGTTGTTAGGTGACTATATGTTTAAAATTTTTATATTTTTCTGAAGGATTGACTCTTTTAATCATTAAAAAATGCCCCTCTTCAAATATATGGTGATGGAAGGAGAACTGACTCTGGGTGGTGAACACACAATGGGATTTATAGATGATGTAATACAGAATTGTACACCTGAAATCTATGTAATTTTACTAACAATTGTCACCCCAATAAATTAAAAGAAAAAATGCAAAAAAATAAAAATAAAAAATAAAATGCCCCTCTTTATCTCTGGTAGGGGATAGTATTTTAAGCCCAGACAGTCTGACCCCTAAGCCCAGGCTCCTCACCCCACACCGTTGCTTTGCCTCTGAAGATGCATCCTCAGGTGTTCCTCCAGCTCCTGTTTTCCAGACCCACCCAGGTATTCTGTGTCAGCTAAATCTTCCTGCCCTTGGACTTGATAAGAACAGCTGAAATTCTATTCTGTATTCCGGGACAGTCCCAAGCCCTGTTCAAAATGCCTGCGGATTGCTAGAAGTTCTCATTCTCCATCGTCTTGGGCCCTGCAGCTTGCTTGCCCACAAGCACATTCCTGGTTCTGCAGAATCTTCACGTTTCACTTTCCCTTGTGCTTCTCCCAGAACCCCTCAGTCTCCTCACCGCTCAGCAAACCTTGCTAACACAAGTGCAATAAGCCATTTACCACAGGCGGTGAGAGGAAAGGCATACTTCACAGAAACACAGAAGACTTCCGGGTTCCACATTCCCTATCCATGGGCATCCTTTGGTGTCTCAGCTACTGGAAGATTCGTCATGGTCCACACCAAACCTTCCATCGCCTGCTCCTGGCTCTGGTCTCCTCTCCCCTCCATATCGAGGCCCTCCTTTCCTCTCCTTTCAACCCTTTCCTCTCTGGAGCAAAAATAAATCTTTCTGCTTTCTGCAGAGCCATTTAATGGCTGCTTTTGTTGTCTTTGTTTCTTTGGCTTCTCAAGGGACAGGCTCTAACTGCCCACTTTGGTCAAACCCTCAAGGTATTTCCCTAAACTCAGTCTAACTTAAGAGTAGTGTGAGGCCAGCAGTTAGATAAGAACACTGCCCACCTGATTCTGCTTTGCTGCGTTATTGTCCTGACTTTCTTCTGTGACTGGGTGAAATGTTGGGATTTCCTGGACATTTTGATTATTTGTGAGAACAGAATATTTGAAGCCACGACTTTCCAGAAGAGTCTCACAGATCTGTGATGCTGAGTAAATCATCAAACTGAGGCCCAGGAAGAGCCCACACCAAGCAAGTGGTGGAGGCAGTCCTCAAGCCCCTGCCCTGGGATGGACCTTGACCCTGGGGGACTCTGATGCTGGGTGTACCTTGGGTCATCCCCTTTCCCTCCCTGAGCCCGACCTCCTATATGGGAAATGGGAATAACGGCACTATCTCACTCATCCCAGGGCTATTTCAGAGATAAATGACAAAATGCTTATGCCATGCTCTGCCTAGTGCCTGGCAAGTAGTAAGAGAAAGTTATACAAAAGAATCTTCATTAGTTTCATTTTATCACTTCCTACAATTTTGTAATGTGTGTTTCACAACTCTGTGTGTGTGTGTGTGTGTGTGTGTGTGTGTGTGTGTGTGTGTGTTTCATATGGGAAAGACAAGCTTCTGTAATAAACCAATAGCAAGAGAATATATATATTTTTTGCATGGAGTAGCAGGAAGCACCACAGAGAAATCTGTCATTTTGGGTAGAGAACAAAGTGTATGTCCACACAAAGACGTGTGCATGACTGTTCATAGCAACTTTAGTCATAGTAGCCCCAAACTGTAAGCAACCCAAATATTCATCAGCTGGTAAAAATATAAGTTGTGTTATATCCTTACAGTGGAATACTACTCAGCAGTGAAAACAAACTACAGATACATGAATGAGCATAAATGAATCTCAAAAATATGCCAAGTGAAAGAAGCCAGGCACAAAAGAGTAAATATTATATTCATATAAAATTCTAGAAAAGGCAAAGGAATCTATAAACACATCACTGGTTGCCTGGACTGAGAGGTGGAGAGAAGGACTCGACCAAAAATGGGAATGAGAGAACATTTGCCAAAATTAATTTCATTTTGCACTTTAAAGTGGGTAAATTTTATTAACAACTATGGGCCATGGACAAAGCAATAATGAAGAGAAACAAATGCAACAACAATCAATGGTTAAATATAACCACACATTAAATTTAAGTTGATCTTCAGCTTACATACACAACTAAACTATGCTCTCTGTTCAGTGGGTTGTAAATTTACTTTCTCATCATCCCAGATGGAGACATTTTGCAGCTCAGCATCTGGATAAACAGAATCCTTGAAGGTCCAGTACCGTGTGCCTAGCAGCTGCCTTTTAACTGAAACGAATTCCTTTCTTAAGGGTGGATTTCTATCTGACTGTATTTTTCTGTCTCCATGGCCAAAAGTGCTTATATTCTGTTTCTATAGAAGGGGAAGCTGCTGGAGGGTTTTGTCGGGGGCAGTGACATGACCCTTGAATGACACGTGTTTGAACCACGTGGGTCCACTTTTCCGTGGATTTTGCAATTGACCCGCATGGGTTCAAACCCGTGTTATTCAAGGGTCAACTCTTTTTTTTTTTCAGGATTTCATGAAGGGGAACAGGACTTTATTGGGGAACAGTGTGTATTTCCAGGAGTTTTTGTTGGGGAACAGTAATGTGTTTTTCCCGAGACTCGTCAGCTCCATCCAAGTCAAGTTGTCCTTTCAATCTTGGTTGTGGAGGGCGCAGCTCAGCTCCAGGTCCAGTTGCTGTTGTTAGTTGCAGGGGGCGCAGCCCACCATCCCTTGTGGGAGTTGAACCGGCAGCCTTGTGGCTGAGAGCCCGCGCTCCAACCAACTGAGCCATCTGGCCACCCGGGAGCTCAGCTGCAGCTCATTGACTTCATTCTAGTTGCAGAGGGCGCAGCTCGCTTGCCCATGGGGGAATCGAACTGGCAGCCCCGTTGCCCAGAGCTCACGTTCTAACCACTGAGCAACCCGTCCGCCCCTATACACAGATTTTTGACTGCAGGAGGTCAGTGCCCTTAACCCCACATTGTGCAAGGGTCAACTGTACTTGAAAGAGCAACCCCTAGCTGCCCCGTGGGGGATGATGGGAGGCGGGTCAGAAAAGAGTCAGGATGCCAGTTAAGAGGCGGGTATAGTTCATGGAGCTGTATGCTTAAAATGTGTGCATTTTTCTCTCTATATAAATTAACTTCAGTTTTAAAATAGAACAAAAGACCGTCAGTGGTCCACATGAAGTCCCAAGACCAGAGAAAGGGGCTCCAGGCCAGGCTGGGAGCAGTGGGACAAGTCTAGGGACTTGAGTGGGATTTTGGTTGTAGAACTGACAGGGTTTGAGGAGAGACTGGGAAACTGAGAGGAGGCACTGGGGGGAGAGAGGGGGACCAGGGCAGGGAGAGAATCAAGTCATGTTTGAGCCCTGAAGATGATGAGCATTTCTGAGTGGGGCACAGGGTCCCTGACTTAGTGAATAAACTGACTCTGGGATTGTGCCCCGATGGGGAGCCCCATCCTGATGTGTCATGGCTCAGTGGGCACAGGGGGCAGCCTTCTTGGTTCAGTTAGGGAGGCATGGAGAGAATTTGGGGGAGGAAGCAGCCATCCCTTCATGAGCCCTCCTACACACGTTCTCCTTACTTGTTTGTCTCTTCTCCCTGACCCATGTGAGGGTGGAGGGTTAGTAACCAAGTGGCAAAGGTCTGACCCACCTGGTGTGTGTGAATTCTGGTTCTGAAGTTCCCTAGGGGTGTGACCCTGGACAGGTTGCTTAAGCTTGTTGAACCTCAATTTCTTCATTTGTAAAAAGGGGATAAATATCCTGTTTGCTGGCATGTGACTTTTGCTCCCTTTCTCCCTTCCTAAAAATGCAATTAGCAATTGTCCTGTTACCTTGTAATGTGCCCATATTGTGGATGGAAGGTGATGGTGCGAAGTGTGGTTCTTGGGTTCCCTGGGCTGAAGAATCCCTTTATTTAAGCTCTAGAGGGCCCCATGGGCCCGGGGCAACCGGTTCCTTGAGCATCTTAGAACTGGAGGCACTTTATAGGTCCTAGAGGCAGCTGGTTTGTAGAAAAAAAGCAGACTGGGCTGGGAATTGAATTCTTTGTCCCCGATTCCCTGGGTGACCTTGAGTGACCCCTTGTGGGGAAGTGTGACAGCACACAACATCCCTACAAGGATGGGTTTGCAGTTTTGTACCAGATTTTTGATATATTTACTTTTGCTGCAGGTACCACATAGAAATTCCTTCAGTGTATTTTGTATTGTATTTTGCATATTTTTGTATTATTCACCTAGATGCAGTCCTAGTACTTTCTTTTCCATCATTGTGTGCATAGAATGAGGCTTCATTACCAGCAAATCCAGTGTATCTTGTTAACTTACAATGTATCACTATTCACTGATATCATTTTTTCTTAGCTTGGGGATTTTTGTTCTTTCCAGAGCTTGTGAATTCCTACTAGAATCCTCTGAATTATATTTACAGAACCAAAGTGTTTCTCTCCTAGAAAACCACTTTTAGATTACATTCAATACATGTATTTTAAAATTCGTTTTATGTAATAATAACTTTTTTAAAAGGGGCACTTTCTGTGTACCAAGCACTGTTCTATATATTTTATAACTATAAACTTATTTAATCCTCATAACTATGAGGTGAATGTTACCGTATTTCGCTGTGTATAATGCACACCTTTTTGCCCAAATTTGTGAAGGAAAAACAAGGATGCTCATTATACATGGATAGTACTAATTCCGTACCTATATAAATGTTTTTAATTCTTTTATTTATGTTTATGAGTTAAAGTGTACCTCTAGAAATCAATAACGATATCTGTATGCAAAATAATACCCTGGAATATGATGATCAGTTTTGTTGAATTTACGACAGCTATCTGTGATATGTAAATATCATAAATTTGTTATCGGTACATAACATTTCTTGTATCTTGTATCTGTTCTTCTGTTTTGTAATTATTTATTACATAAAATTTCCTGTACCATACTTTGTAAAAAAAATAAATGCTAAAATTCCTTTATAATACAAAAAAGTACCTAAATATAAACAAATAAAAATTTGAATTAAAAAATTAAAACGAGGGGCTGGCCGGTTAGCTCAGTTGGTTAGAGTGTGGTGCTAATAACACCAAGGTTGCCGGTTCAATCCCCACATGGGCCAGTGTGAGCTGCACCCTCCTTAAAAAAAAAAATTAAAGATTTTTTTCCCCCTGAAAGTTTGGGCCAAAAACGTGTCTGTGCATTATACACGGGAGTGCATTATACTGGCAAAATATGGTACTTTGCCCATTTGCCTGTTAGATTCTCCAACTTCTTGTAATATTTTAGATATTAATTCTTTGTTTCATTTTTAATACAGTAAAATTTCACCCTTAAAAAATGAGTTTTAACAAACATTTGCTATCATAATCACCACCACAATCAAGATATAGAACAGTTCCATCACCCCATCCCAACCCCAGAATTCCCTCATGCCCCTTTTACAGTCAGTCTCTCTTCCCGCCCCTAGCGCCTGGCAGTAGCTAACCTATTTTTCTGCCCTACGGATTTGCCATATCCAGACTGTCATATAAATGGAATCACAGAATAGTCTTGTGAATCACGTAGCCTTTGGAAGCTGTTTGCTTTTAGTGTAATGCCTTTGAGATTCACTCATGCTGTGTACCAGTAGGGAGTTGGTCCGTTTTTTATTGATGGCTAGCATTCCATTGGATGAATGTACCACAGTTTGTTTATCCACTTACTGTTTGAAGGACATTTGCCTTGTTTCCAAATTTGTCAGTTCGTTTTTGAAGACCCCGACAGTTTTGAGTAGTACAGGTCAGGTATTTTGTAGAATGCCCGAGAGTCATGTCTAACTTCTTGGAAAGTATGCGTTGAGTTTTGGCACACATCCCAAATGTAATGCTCAGTGGACTTACCTGCCAGGGCCAATTAAACTGTTGTCTGTCTGTGAATGGGGTGTCATAGGTTAAGGCACACCTTTTTCTGCCCCAGGAGTGAATTTTAAGCATTAATAAAACCACTTTCACTGACTCTATGTTTACCCCACATACCATCCCCCTCTCTCCCTCCCTCGTTTCTTCCCTCCCTCCCTCCGTCCCTCCTTCTCTCTTTCTCTCTTTTCCTTTCCTCCCTCCCTTTTGAATTTCTGACTGTTTTGGTTTAAGTTCTTGGCCAAGGTATCTTCCATTGTTGGAAGCAATGATTGACAATTGGTTTTATGGTCTATTTGTTGATCTTCATCAGGACAGTGGAGGTCTATTCTCTATCCAATGGGATACAAGAGAGAATCACATATTAGTCTTTTTTTGATAGTTTGCTTGTCTATTTGTGAGCTCAAATCAATTAAGAAACTATTGAGAGAAGTAGAATTAGGAAAGCATTAAAAGGAGAACAGCCCATCGAGATACAGGCCAGTGGGTTTTTGTGTTTCTTGATTTACTTCGGCCCATGGCTGAGGTTGTAGAACTGAAGCTGAAAGTTTTCAGTGTGTATGAGTCTGAAATATTTTCTTACCTCCATCGTATGCTAATTAGTACGTGAAATTGTAACATCTCTAAAATTTAAGGAGGTTTATTTTGAATGGTTTATTGGACATAATGGAGCGTAAATACAAGGAAATATAAACATTTCCAGAAAACAAAGAAATGGAAGTTCTAATAGTTTAAACGTGCTAGTCTTTGAAGAGAAAAAAATACAAACCTTACAAAAACATTAGTTTAGGAGGGATTATTTCTTTTTACTAGTTACTATTTGTTTTAACAGGTTTATTGAAAATGTAATTTACATACCATAAAATGCACCCATTTAAAGTATACAATTCAATTAATTTTAGTATATTTAAAGAATTGTGCAACCATCAGCATAATCTAATCTCATTTGCCACCTATATATTCTCCCTACCCCAGCCATAGGCCAACACTAATCTACCTTATTCTCTATGGATTTGCCGATTTTAGACATTTCATATAGATAGAATCATGCAATATGTGGTCTTTTGTTACATAGTTTTTTCACAGCACGGTGGTGTATTTGAGGTGTATCCATGTAATAGCACGGACCAGCACTTCATTCTTTTTGCTGTTGTTTAGTGCCTCAATCTACCACATTTACTTAACTACTCCTCAGTTGACAGACATTTGGTGGTTGTTCTATTTTTTTGGCTATTTTGAATAATGCTGCTATGAACATTTGTGTGTGTAAGTTTTTGTGAATGTATGTTTTTATTTTCTTGGGCATATACCTAGGAGTAGCAATACTGGGTCATCTGGGAACTCTCTGTCTAACATTTTGAGGAACTGTCAGACTATTTTCCAAAATAGCTACACCAGTTTACATTTCCTCCAACAGTGTGTGAGGGTTCTGATTTCTCCACATCATCCCTAACACTTGTATTATTATTTTATTATTATTGTTGCTATTGCCATCCATTTCCCAGGGCGTAGTTATGTTGCGCGTCTTTCAGTTTGCTGATTGGCTGTTTGCATATCTTCTTTGGAGAAATGTCTCCTCATGTCCTTTGCCCATTTTCAAACTGGGTTATTTCTCTTTGTTGAGTTTGTGAGAGTTCTTTATATATGTCTCGTATCAGATATGATTTGAAAATATTTTGTTTTCACTTTCTTCATGTGGATCAGTCTATTCAAATTTTCTGTTGTTTCTTGTATTTCCACTCATACTGTCAAATTGCTTGTGGTCTCTCTTTTTTTTAAAATTTATTGGGGTGACAATTGTTAGTAAAGTTACATATTCAGGTGTACAATTCTGTATTACATCATCTATAAATCCCATTGTGTGTTCACCACCCAGAGTCAGTTCTCCTTCCATCACCATATATTTGATTTGTGTTCTCTTTTTACCCTTTCAGTTACCTAATTAAAACTTTATACCTAGTTGACAGTTATTTAAATAATCTCTGTTGAAATAATTTGAAATAACCAGTGTGGTTTCTATCCCGCGATTGAATCCTGATACAAATGTGTACTCTTTTGTGTCCGATTTTTTTTTCCATTCATTTTATTGGGGAATATTGGGGAACAGTGTAGTGTGTTTCTCCAGGGCCCATCAGCTCCAAGTCGTTGTCCTTCAATCTAACGGTGGAGGGCGCAGCTCAGCTCCAAGTCCAGTCACCGTTTTCAATCTTTAGTTGTAGGGAGTGCAGCCAACCATCCCATGTGGGAATTGAACTGGCAACCTTGTTGTTGAGAGCTCACGCTATAAGCAACTGAGCCATCTGGCCGCCCCTCAACCTCAGCGGCAGCTCGTTGTCTTCAATCTAGTTGTGGAGGGTGCAGCTCATTGGCCCATGTGGGAATCGAACAGGCAACCCCTCCCAGCTGCCCTGTCTGGTTTTTATGCTTGAGATATATCCATGTTGATGCATGGAACTGTAGTTCACTGTCATTTCTTTGTTCGTTCTACTGGTGAGATTGGGTTGTTACTGAGATTGGGTTGTTTCTAGTATGGGGCTGTTACAATGGAGCTCCTGTGAACATTCTTGCACCTGCCTTTTGGGCAACGTGTGTCCACATTTCTGTTGGGTATGTACCTACCTAGGAGAGGAATTGCTGAGTCCTGGGGTAGGCACCTGTTTATCTTTAGTAGATATTGCCGAAGTTTTCCAAACTGGTGGTAGTACCTGGTTGCACTCCCCGTCATGTATGAGAATTTTACATGCTCCCCGTTCTCACCCTCACCATTATGTGGCATTGAGAGTTTTTTGCATTGTAGCCCCTTCAGTGGGTATCAGCTCCATTGATTTAGTCCCTCCTTTCCCCTCTGATCTGATACAGCACCTTTGTCATATAGAAAGTTCCACAAATGTGTGGGTCTGTTTCTGGACTCTTTGTTCCACTGACCAATTTGCCTCTCTCTCCACCAATGTCCCTAACCACGTCCCTGCCTTCTTCCATGAAGGCCTTTGGTGCCACCATGGCTCTGCAGAAAGACCTGTGACCCTGGTGTCGGGCATGCATGGCCAGTGCTCTGGGACTCCCTCAGGGCCAGCTGCAGAGTGGGTGGCCAGGTTCAGCGTTGGGTTGAGCTGAGGGTCGCTCAGGGCCCATAGTCTGGGGCTGGGGTCAAAGGTATGGTTAGGACTGAGTCTGGGGCAGTATTTAGGGTCTGGTTGGAACCTGTTCGAAGCAGCTCTGTCTGGAGTCGATCAGGTACTCATAGGGCTCAATCTGGAGGCAAGAGGAGGGGTTTCATGGGCCTCTGATCAGGACCTGGTTGGGAAGCCTGGCGCCAAGGTCGGGGCAGGTTAGGGTTGGAGTTGAGGGCCTTCTGGGCCATTGCAGATTCCTAGTGCTCAGTCCTCCCTTTTGGTGCTGCTGTTGGACCTTGGCCATGTGCTGTGGCTGCCTGGTTCTGGGTAACCCTCAGGGAGGGCAGCAGGACCAAGCTGGGCCCAGCACCTGCTCCCTGACCCTCGTTACAATCAGGTGAGATGTGTCCAACCACAGCCTGAGCGCTGTGTCCAGTCCAGAGGCCCGGGTCCAGCTCTCCCTCTGCGCGCCCCACACTGGCTGACCTCAGGCTGTCCTTGCCCCTCTTGGCTCACTGTGGAACCAATATTTCTGCTCCTCTTATGCCCTAGGCGCTGTTGTCGGTGTCCCCATCACTCAAATCAACAGGAACCCCAGCCCTGCCCGTCTTGTGTGCATGTGGGATATAAAAGCTGTGACCTGCTGCATTGCTGGTCGTGCGGCCGAACTGACCCTCCAGCTGTGGAGGGTGCAGCCCAGAGCACCCCTGGAGGCTGCCTGGAGCTGACCTCAGAATCCGTGAAACCTCCTCCTCTGAGTTACTGGATGCGCCCTCTTCACTGTTCCTGAAGTCTCCATTTTCCTAGGAGCACTGAGGGGACCCTGGAGATCCAGGCTCTAGTCCTGAAGGTCATGTTACCTTGACCCTTGCCCCTCCAGAGGCTCAGAACCCCTCATCAGGATTTGCTATGGTGATTCCTGTGGGCCCTCCCCACTCTGCCCTCTCCCTCCCAGGATGGCCATTTCCCTCAGCACCTCTGTCCACTCCCCACTGCAGGTCTGGTCTCAGCTGAACCTTGGGGTCGGGGAGGATAGGGCAGCCACTAGCGATGGGAAGAGAGGGTGGCAGGGTGTTTGGGGCCTTGGGGTGCCCTTATTTCACTGAACACAGACACACGGACCCAAAGCAGTGCTCAGCCTTCTATTAGAGACTCTGCCTCCCCTGGGACCAGTGCCACCCTGCATCTTCTGGAGCACATACCCAGTGGGGTGGGGGGTGTTCTGGGGGCAGGGCGGGCGGAGGGCAGGGTTCTGACATCCTGCCTCTGAGAAGGACCGTGGTGAGGTTCGTGTGTTTGTGGCAGTGGCTGGGAAAGGGCTTTCATGCCCTGCAAGGGGTGGATGTGAAGTGGTGTCCCAGAGCGGGACACGGGGCCCTTTCTGTGGGGCTAGCCCTGGACTGGGCACGCAGCAGCCGCGGCCTGGGCTCTCTGCTGGGGACTCCCCTTGGTGCCTCCAGGCCCCGCCCTCTGGCCCAGCTCCCTAGAGCCTTTCTTGGAGGGTCACAGTGGGCACACCTGCCTCACGTTGGCTGTGACCCCTGCCTGGCACTGTGCCCTCTTGGCCCATTTCCTCTACTGGGAGCTGGGCCCCTAACCCCTCAGAGGGAGGATCCCGTGAGAGGGTCCTGTGGGCATGGGAGCTGGTGCAGACAGTGTGTGTGGGGAGCAGGTGACTGGGACAGGGGCTTGGGCATGGGAGGGTGGGGACGGGGCGCTAGTCGTCTTTCTCCTTGGCTCCATGTTTGAGGATGCGGGTAAACTCCACATAGTTGAAGTTGCCTTTCTTATCAATGGGTGCCTCGCGGTACATCTCGTCCACTTCCTCATCTGTGAAGCGGTCGCCCATGGTGGTGAGCAGCTCCCGGAGATGGTCCTCATGGATGAAACCTGGGCCGGGGCCAAGATGCATGAGGCAGGGACTCAGGCGGGGACATCCCAACGTCCCCTACCCCTCGGCCCCCCCACTGGTCTTTGCAGAACTTGTAGCGAGGGGATGGGGCCAGGAAAAGACACAGCCTTAGTCTCTGGTCGGTTTGAACTCACCAGAGCCCCAGAAGGAAGAGTTCTGCAGGGGGACTCTCTGGAGGTGTCTCTGTGGGGAACCTGGGGCTGTCAGTGCTGGGGGGCTGCGTATGTCTTGCTTTAAGAGCAGGAGCCCGAGTTCTACTGCCTGGATTTGAATACTGATCACCCTTCTTCCTAGCTGTGTGACGATGGGCAAGTTACTTGCACTCTCTGTGCCTGTCTGAACTGGAAAATGGGGATGAAAATAATGCCAACCTGGTAGGGGACCGTGAAAGTCGTCAGGAAAATGTTCTCAGTGTACATACTAGGCCTGTGGCCCCCGAGAAACTACTGAAACGACTACTGCCAGCGTCACTTTGGCCTGGACCTGGGCAAAACTAGCTATGGGACTGGAAGACTTGAGGATGGTGGCTGGTTTCTGTACCTGTTGGCCATGAAGGCCTGAAATGGTTTGGTTTCTGGAAAGGTCTAATGCAGAGGTAGAGTGTGTTGGAGCAACAGGTGAAGTCAAGAAGGGAGCCTTGGCAGATATGGACAGTTTGGGTCTAGCATTTGGGGGAGAGAACAAGGAAACAGCGTGTCTTTTACAGTTCTGGCACCAGAAACCAGCAGGTGGGTGGGTGACTTATGTTCTGGCCGGTGCGGGCAGGGGCCCCGACGTCCCAGTGTGGCCTGGCACACACGGGGGCACCCGGCTGAGATGCTCAGCCCCAGCCCTGACCAGGCCACGGGAGGCTGCTGACCTGAGGCCTCCTCATCGAAGCAGGCGAAAGCGTTGCGGATCACGTCCTCGGGGTCCGTGCCATTCAGCTTCTCCCCAAACATGGTGAGGAACATGGTGAAGTTGATGGGCCCCGGGGCCTCGCTCATCATGCCTTCCAGGTACTCATCAGTGGGGTTCTTTCCTGCGGTGGGTGGGGCATTCGTGCCTATTGTCATCACCTGTCCCCTCCTGCCTCCCTTACCCTTCCCTCCATAGTCTGGTGTGAGAGGCTATAGATAGGAGATAGGAAGTTCTGCAAACTGTTGAGCATCTTGCTGGGCAGCCAGCTGTCTGCCTGCTCCCTCCCTCCAGTTCCCCTGGCTGCCTGGACCAGTTTCCTCCTCTGGGCTGGGTACCTGAGATCTGTTGTGCTCTCTAGAGTGTAAAAGCCACCATTCACTGACTGCTCACTGCGTCTGGGGCTCCATGTGCCTTACTGCATGTAACTTGCCCCACCTGTGAGGTCAGCATTCCTGCACCCATTTCACAGGTTTGGACCCTGAGGCGCAGAGGTGAGGCGACTTGTCAGAGGTTACATGGCGAGTAAGGAGTGGAGCTGGCGTTTGAACTCAGGCAGGCAGGCCCCAGATTCCAGGCAGAGTTTTGAAAGTGGTTAAATCAGTGAGCTTTGGTGTCACAGAGGCCGGGATTTAAATCCCAGCTCTGTGCTTTGGTTTCTCCTGCCTCTTAGGAAGGAGAATTATGAAGATGAAGAAGGCAATGGTTGTAAAACACACATAATGATTAGCACAGCCCTGTGGACTTGAGTCAACTGCTGGGTTCAAATCCCAGCCCTACCACTTAGTAGCTGTGTGACATTGGGCAAATTACTTAACCTCTCTGAGCCTTCGTTGCCTCATTTGTAAAGTGGGAATGATAATCACATCTACCCAATAGGATTGCTTTGAGATTTAAGATTTAAAACCTGCAGAGCTGCTTCTTATTTTATTTGCTGTTCTTGTTTTTAACTTGAGGATTATGTTCTTAACCAAAAAGACCATGACTGATCAGTGGACCAACTAACATGAGCTACAAACAGGAGTGCGGGTTTTTCTGGGTAGACGCCCATCAAGTCTCTGGGCTTTAGGGTCCTGGGTGCAGGGCGCTGCCTCATAAATGGGATGGAGTCTTCGTGTCCCTGTCTCCTCCGACCTGCACTCACCCTGCTGAGGCCCGAGAGGAGCTGTGACCTCAGGACACACATCCCCTCTTCCCCCACCAGGCCTCAGTCCTCCTTCCTGCTGGGTGACCTCCTGAGGGGTTGCCCACGAGGACCTCAGTCACCATTGCACAGGAAGGGAAATGGGCACTGAGCGGGGCCACCCGGCTGGGAGGGGCAGTGCCGGGGACGGCCTTGGGCCTATCTGGGCCCCAGCGCTCGGGGCTTGACCACAGGCTGCCTTCTCTGCTGTCAGAAGCTCACCCGCTTCCAGTGTCTGGCCTGGATGAAGGGGGTGCCAGGAACTGGGGCTGAGGGTGGTTGTCCGGCCAGCACATGGGGAGGGCTGTGGAGGCAGGGCCACAGGCTGGGTGGTGGTGTCTGGAGGCCTGGCCTTTGGGCCTCAGTTTCCCCATCTGAGCAATGGTGAATCGTACTAGATTCCTGAGCCCTTTCAGTTCTAAGATTCTGATTCTGGGGAAGGCACTGGAGTCAGAGAGGCTCTGAGAGCCTGGCACAGGTGACCTCTGAAGGACAGGAGGTACTCTGGCTTCCGCTCTAGGCCTCAGTTTCCCCATCTGTACAATGGAAAGCCTATGCAGTTCAAACTTTTAGTCTTTGATCCCTGTCTTTAAATGACAGAATTGGGCAGCCCAATCCACACCTCTGCCTGAGGCAGACCTGCCCTGGTTCATATCCAGTGCCAAACTGCTCTGTGTCTCAGTTTCCCTATCTGTTAAATGGGGAAAGTAATGGCACCTCCTACCCAGGGTGGGTACCACATGTCACTCCACAGGAAGTGCCCCCTAAGTGGTGAGTGGCCCCACAGCCTGCTCCAGTTGCAGCCCTTCCCAGACCCACTCAGACCCCACCCGGCCCTGCCCTGCTCACCCAGTGAGGCCAGCATGTCATGCAGATCCTCCTTGTCGATGAAGCCGTCCCGGTTCTGGTCGATCATGTTGAAGGCCTCCTTAAACTCCTGGATCTGGGACTGGTCAAACATGGCGAAGACATTGGATGTGGCCCGCTGCGGGCGCTTCTTGGTGGTCTTGGCCTTGGCTCGCTTACTGGACATCTTGGCTTTCGGTGGGTGGGGCTTCCCTGCAGGAAGTGGGTGTGGGGGGAGAGAGAGCCTGTGACACTGGGCAAGGGCATCCTGCCCACCCCAGACTGGCTGTCAGTGCCCGGGCCTGGCATTGAAGGCCTCCCACAGGCTTGGGACTCCTGCCAACCAGCTCATGCAGACCCGCAAGGCTTTAACTTCCTCTGCCTCTCTGAGTGAGTTTCCTCAGCTGGGAATGGGCACGTGAGGAAGGCCCAGCGGTAGAGATTGACTGACTTAGTGCCCAAAAAAGGCCCTGGAAGAGGGTCGGGCACGGAGGAAGCTATTTTCACTGTTTGGGTAAAACGCTTAGGATTGTGTCCCATGCCCGTCATTTCCGTGCTTATCTCCTTTAATCCTTAATAGCATTTACACACTGTCCATCTCTCTCTGCACGTGACAAGATGGGTCGACATGTGGGAGCTCCCTGTCTCCCTCCCACAGTAGGAAGGCGCTGGATCAGTGGCCCTGCATTCCTGACATTCCTCTTCCTCCCCATCCCTCTGAGCTCCCTGCTGGGGTTCTGGAAGGTTCTAGAAGGCCCTGCTCTGGCCAGTCTCCCCTCCCCCCTGCTGCCCACACTTGACCAGCCCCTAAGTGGGTGATAGACCTGATTTGGTCCCTACTCCTGGTTCTCACTCCTCAGTGCTTATTGGGGTATGAGGCTCCCCTAGGCTGAGAACCTCAACTTCTTGTCACCCTTGTTTAGACCTGGCCTCCGAGCCTCCAGCCGGTCTCTCTCATCCCATACAGATCCAGACCTGCACCTGTCACTCTGCCTTGAAGCCCTCGAAGATTCCTGCCACCACCTGGAGCAAGTCTGGGCCCGTCAGCCTAGCATTCCAGGCCCTTCTCTCTGGCTGACCCTGGCACCCCATACTGTCCCTCCTGCCATCCGTGATCTTGCCAAGCTGGACTGTTAGCTGTTCCCTAGACACCCCCAGACTTTCCTTCTTGGCCTCTCCCCCTGGGATGCCCTTCCTTCTCCAGCCCAGTCCTCGAGGAACAGTTTTCCCACCTTTGCTTTGACAATAAACACTTAAAGGTCTCTCACAGTCAGTCGGGCTGGTGTGAATCCCAGTTTATACCAAAGCCCACATTGGGGCTAATAGATGCTTGTTTAATGAATGACTGAGGGCAACCGCGGCCAGTCAATGCCCCCACTGTTCGGATGGAGAAACTGAGGCCCAGCAAGGGGCTCTTTCCCTGAACCCTTGCCGTGACTTGTGGGGACTGTGCCCCTGAACACCTTGCGCTGTGTGTTCCTTGGCTGGGGAAGTTGTGGGCCTGGCTGAGTCCTGAATCCCTTGGTCCAGGGCCTTCAGAAAGCCTTCGCTGTCCGTTTTCCCCCCAAACTGTGTGGTTGTAAGTGTTCTTGAGTTGTCTGCAGGCCTCTATCCCATGTGTAGTTAAGTCATTCTCGGGCTTTGGCCTTTGAGATCTTAAACCCTCAGCTGGGATCCTGGCCAGCCCCCCCTCTCCCAGGGCTACAGCTGCCTGTAGTCAGGAAGACACTGGCTGCTCAGATACCCTCCTGGCCCTCGGTGTTTCTCACATGACCTACAGTAGGTGGACGAAAGCCCCTCTCTATGGTCTGGGTGCGATGGTGCCGTGGGCAGGGAGTGCCAGTGTCTCCTGTGGTTTAGGCTTCGTGGGGCCCAGTCCTGCTCTGAGCCCGATGTTCTCTAGGAACTTGGACTCACGGCACCCACAGAAGGCAGCTGAGGAGAAGTCCACTGTACCCAGCAGAGGCCATGATGGTCATCCTCACTGATGTCTGCAAAACTCTAGGGCAGACATGGCAAGGAGGAAACCAGGACCAGAGGCAGGAAGGGCTGGGAGCTCACCCACTGCTCTGACACTGGCTGGGCCGCTCACGCCCCGCTGCCTCCCTATCCCTGCCCTCTCTATTGGGGTGGGGGAGGTGGTGTGTGACATGGCTGAGAGCGCTGAACTTTACAGTTCGTCCATCCCAGCAATCTTGGGAAACGGTGTGGGTGGTGGGGTGCCCCGCACCATGCAGGTAAAAGAGGCCCAAGAAGGGAAATGGAGTGTCCATGACAGGGGCAGAGTCCAGTCAGAAGCCAGGGCCCCTGGACTCGGCTTGGGTCAGTGGGTAGCAGTGTTCAGGCCTTCGTGCCCTCAAGGCGTAAACACAGAAGGAAGCATCTACCGTAAGAGGCTCGTGGTGGGCCTGCGGCAGCTGAGGGCTCTATGAGCAGGGGCAGTTGTTAGGCTTGGTTGAGGCACTGGGGTCAGAAACAGACTGGGCCCTTATCACTGCAGCCAGCGCCTCCCCCTCCTGGGGGTCCTAGACAGCAGGGGTCAGATATGGCTGGTATTTGGCCTGGCTGCAACCAGGTGACTGAAAACCCATCCTAACGGCAAAGATAAGGCCTGTGTCCCGAATTACCTTACGGTCCTTGTGGCTGACAGAGCCAGGTGCCTGGCTCGTGAACTTCCCTCGTCTGAGGCTGAGTTATCTCTTTCCTGAGAGCAGCCAGCACAGCTAGAGGGCTGGGGAGGAGCTGGCGGGAGTTTCCCCCCAGCCCAGGTTCTTGTCTGGCCCCCAGGGCTGAGCTCCCAGGGCCCTTGGCAGACCTTCCCCACCCATCAGGCACTGATGGGCAGATGGCCCAGCGTGGGGAAGCCCCGGTGCATGGCACATAGCCTTGGTGTGTGTGCAAGGTTACCCCATCCATCCCTCTCCTGCCCCAGGAAGTGTGTGGGGGGCACGGATACTCAGGAGGAGTTTTGAGCCTGACAGGGCTCAGTTTCCTGTCTGTGACACACAGGGATCTACTGGGGCAGGGAACACCTGCGACTACAACCCCCTTTTCTCCTCTTGGGCATCCCAGAGCTCTGGGCTTGGCTCTCTAACTCCACAGCAGAGGGGCAGGGCCTGGACACTCTTACATTGCCAAACGACCACTGGCTCCTAGACCCGGGAACAGTCATTCTGCTGCCCGCCCCGGCCAGAATCCCTGTGGGACCCGTGCCACCTCACAGCCCCGGCCCCACGACCGCTGTCCCTGCCCAGACACCCTCCGACATCCTCCTCCGTGAGACCTGTCCCAAGTTCCAGCCCCAGCCGTCACACAGCCTACTCTATACCACCGGGGCCAGCCGGCGGCTCCCACCTGGTACGAAGAAGACGCTCTTTCCGGGTGCGGAGCCGGGTGCGGTGCGGTGCGGTGCGGTGCGGGGTGCGGAGCGCGCTGTCGGTGGGGCAGGAGCTGGACTGGGCGGGGGCGGGGCGCAGCGCCCGGCCTTACAAGGCAGAAGAATGTGCGCGCGGCGGGGCGGGGCCTCGGCAGCTAGCCCGGCCTTATTTGGCCTCCACCCACTGGCTGGGAGGTCGGGGCGCTCCTGGTGATTCCCCCAATCCCGGCGAAGGCCTCCCCCATTGCAGGCAGGGGGAGGTGATGGGGTGAGTGGGGGCTTCGGACAGCTTGGCGAGGGGGATTTTATCTGGGCCGTCCCCTTCTCTCCAGCGACGCAGGCAGAACATCCAGTTCTCAGATCCTACCCCCAGCTTTCCACCCAAGGGCCCCCTGCCTGGCGCCGGTTCCCAGGGGAAGCCTTCCTTCCACCAGGCCAAGTATGGCTTTTTTTTCCAGTCCAGAGAGAAGAGGCACGTCAGAGAGGACACTCTGTCCTCATGCAAAGGGCCACCAGTCAGGCCCCTGCCAGTGTGGTGCGCACATAGCATTTGGATAGGACCACAGTGGGTATGGTCCACCTCAGCCAAGTCATTCTCCTCTCCACCTGTCCTCAGTTTCCTCACCTGTAAAATGGGACAGTGGTGGTGAGGGTTCAGTGCAAGAATAGCCAGAAAGAGCCACGTAGCAACGCGCCACCAGCGCGAGCGGCAGGGGGACATGGGTGCATTCTCAAAGTGGCAACTCCCCCTACCCACCTCTTGTTGGCTTTCATGAGAGGATGGAGTCTGGGAGGACAGACCCCTCCCCTCCCCTCCACTCCCCTCCACTCCCCTCCACTCCCCTCCACTCCCCTCCACTCCCCTCCACTCCCCTCCACTCCCCTCCACTCCCCTCCACTCCCCTCCACTCCCCTCCACTCCCCTCCACTCCCCTCCACTCCCCTCCACTCCCCTCCACTCCCCTCCACTCCCCTCCACTCCCCTCCACTCCCCTCCACTCCCCAATCAGGCATCAGATCCTGTCCATCGCTTTGAACCCGGAAGGAACACCTTACCCATCAACCCCCACCTGGACTCCACCCCAACTTTCTTTCCCCAGTCCCCTTTGGTCCAACACAGACGTTCCCAAGGGAACTTTCCAACACCCAATTATGTTATAAATATTAACTAACATCTACTACCTGCCAGGCACTGTGCTGTTTGATGGGGTAACAGCAATGAACTGAGGCATCGCACTCAGAAAGCAACTTGTGGAGGGAAGTACCATGAACAAGTAGCTACATGGCTTGGGGAGTAGAAATAAGTGCCTCGAAGGAGAATAAAGCAGGGTGAGGGGAGAGCATAACGAGTGTGTGTGGGGGGGTGCCTCCCGTGCACGTGGCATTTGGGCAGACCTGAAGGAAAGCCATGCCCAGTGAGCTGGCATGGCTTTGTAGCCCTGTAGGGGGCGCTTGTACAGCTCCTGGTTAAGGGGCAGTCAGAGGTCAGTGTGATTGTGGGGAGGGAGTGAGGGGAGAGGGGTGGGAGATGAGGGCGGGGAAGCTGCAGGGACCAAGCCTCTGGCTCCTTGTAGACCACCATAAGACATCCGAGTTCTGAGCAGAAGGGTGACACGATGAGGCTTAGGTTTCTACTGAATCCCTCTGGGTGTGATGTTAAAAATGGACGGAAGGGGCCAAGGGCGGAAGCGGGGAGACCAGTGAGCAGCTCCTCAGCAAGATGATATGTTTAGACTAGTGTGGGAGCAGTGGAGGGGGGCGATTCTGGTAGTATTTTGAAGTTGCATCCAATAGGATTTGCACATGGGGTGGAATGTGTGTGAGAGAGCCGCACGGATGACTCCGAAGGCTTTGGTCTGAGCAAGGGGAGAAATAGGGCTGCCACTTTCTAGGACGGGTCAGCTATGGAAGGAGCAGGTTTGTGGAGAGATCAAAAGTTCTGTTTGGGACATATTAATTTTTTAAAACTTTATTTTGAAATAATTTCAAACTTACAATGAAGTTATAAAAACTGTACAAAGAGCTCCTGTATACCTTCATCCAGATTCTCCGGTTGTTAACATTTGGCTTTATGTTCTCCCCTCCATGCGTGTATGGTAAAATAACATAAAATTTACCATTTTAACCCTCTTTAAGTGTACAGCTCAGTGGCATTAAGTACATTCACGTAATTGTACAACCATCACCGCCATCCTTCTCCAGAACCTTTCCATCTTCCCCAGCTGAAATTCTGTCCCCATTACACAGTAACTCCCTATTCTCTTCCCTGTACCCCTGGGCAGCCACCGCTCTACTTTCCCAGTATGAATTTGACTGCTCTGGCTGCCTCGTGTAAGTGGAGTCACACAGTATGTGTCCTTTTGTGTCTGGCTTATTTCATCTGGCATAGTGTCCTCAGGTTCATGCATGTTGGAGCTTGTGTCAGAATTTCCTTCCTTCTTAAGGCTGAATAATATTCCATTGTATGGAGAGACCACAGTTACTTATCCATTCACCTGCTGGTGGACTCTGGGTTGTTTCCACCTGTTGGCTACTGTGTGACTAATGCTGATGCGAACATGGGTGTACAACTATCTTTCGAATACCTGCTTTTGATTCTTTGGGGTATATACCTGGAAGTGAAATTGCCTGATCATTTGGCAATTCTGTTTTTAATTTTTTGGAGGAACTGCCATACTGTTTTCCACAGAAGCTGCACCATTTTCCGTTCCCACCAGTAGTACACAAGGGTTCCGATTTCTCTACATCCTCTCCAACACTTATTTTCTGTTTTGTTTGTTTGTTTCTTTTTTAGAAATAGCTTTCCTAATGGGTGTGGTCTCTCGTTGTGGCTTTGATCTGCTTTCTCCTAGTAACTAATGTTAAACATCTTTTCATGCGCTTAGTGACCATCTGTCTATCTTCTTTGGAGAAATGTCTGTTCAAATTCTTTGCTTACTTAAAAAATCAGGTTATGTTTTTGTTGTTGAGTTGTAAGAGTTCTTTATATATTCTGGATATTAATCCCTTACCACGTGTGTGATTTGTAAAAATTTTCTCCCATTCTGTGAGCTTCTCTGTTTACATTTTTAAAACAAATTTATGACTTACATACCATAAAATTTACCCTTTTCAAGTATACAATTTAGTGGTTTTAGAATATGCACAGTTATACAACCATCAGCATGACGTCTTTCCAGAACATTTTCATCACCCCCAGAAGAAACTCTGAACTCAGTCACTCCTCACCCCCTTTTCTTCCCATCCCCGGCAAACAGTGATCTACCTTCTGTCTCTGGATGTTTACTCTGGAAATGGAATGTAAATGGAGGCAGACAATATGTAGCCTTTTGTCTGGCTTGTGTCACTTAGCATAATGGTGTCCAGGTTCATGTGTGTAGCATGTAACAATTCTTTATTCTTTTCATTGCTGAATAGTATTCCCTTCTATTGATACACCACATTGTGTTTATTTATTCATCAGTTGGTGGACCCTTGGGTTGTTTCTACTTTGTGGCTATTATGAATGCTGCAGCTCTGAACAGTGGGGTCCGAGTTTATATGTGGATGTGTTTTCACTTTTTTTTTGATGTATTATCTAGGAGTGGAATTGCTGGGTCCTTTGGTAACTCTATTTTTGAACTTTTGAGGGACTCCCAAAGTGTTTGTCACCATGCTGCTCCATTTTACATTCTCACCAGCAATGTATGAGGGTTCCCGTTTCTCCACATCCTCACTAGCGCTTGTTTCTAGCCAGCCTATTGGGTGTGAAGTGGTGTCTCATTGTGGTTTTAATGAGCATTTCCCTAATGACTAGTTATGTTGAATATCTTTTCATGTGCTTGTTGGACATTTATATATCTTCTTTGCAGAAATGATTCTTCAGATGTTTTTCCCATTACAAAAATTTTGTTGTTGGGTTGCAAAAGTGCTTTGTATTTTCTAGCTATGACACCAGTACCAGATACGTGATTTGCAAATATTTGCTCCCATTCTGTGGATTATCGTTTCATTTTTTTGATATTTTCAAGAAGTACAAGTATTTCTAACTTTGATGAAGTTTCTTATGCTCTTGGTACCATATTCAAGACACTTGTGCCTCAGCCAAGGTCATGAAGATTTACACCTACCTTATGTTTTACTCTAAGAGTTTTATAGTTTTAGCTCTTAAATTTGGGTCTCTAATATTAGGGAACTCCGTAAGGCTTGGGGACCCACAACCCTGGGGGAGCAGGGGTCTAGAAGGGGAACCTCCCTCCTGACTGACCCACAGCCCTGTGGATGGTTCTCAGGGACCCAGGGACAGTGAAGTCTCCTGCTCCCTCTCTCTGCCTCCTCCCAGCACCCTGCAGCCTTCAGGGGGCTGCTTCCTGTCTCTCTATCCTGGTCCTTTCTGTTCCCCCAAGGGCTGGGTTTTGGAACTGCACACACCAAGGACTCATTCCCAGCTTCTCTGGGAAACTGCTGTCAACCTTTCCCTGAAGTGACAAATATCTCCTTGATAGAACAAAGTATAAGAGATGGGACACCATCTAGTCATATTCTTGTTCAAATTGTTCAATCTGAACCTGGTCATGAGGAAACATAAATCCAAATTTTACAATATTCAACGAGATGCTTGGACACTTAAAAAATGTCCGTGTCATGAAATACAAAAAAAGGTGGGGAAACTGTTTTTGATTCGGTGACTACAGAGACATGATAAAGCAATGAAAGGTCTTGGATCCTGGATGGATACAACGGAAAAGCCATAGAGGACTTTACTGGGCGTTTGGAGTGTGGCTGTGCTTTAGCTGGTGTTCACGTCTGGGCCCCGAGTACCCTCCTGAGTAAGTGAGGTGCTCGAGTCCACTGGTTTGTTAAGTTAGCGGGTGATAATGGTATTGTTATACAGGCATGTACGTACTTATTCTCAGGAGTTGTGTGGTGTATATGGGAGTGAAGGAGCATGGCATATGCAGCTTACTTGCAGATGGCTCCAAAAAAAAAAAAGTGTGTATGTACCTGAGAGGGATAATGCAAATATGACGAAATGTTGACAATTGGTGATTCTGGGTAAAGGACAGGGTGTGATGTTCATTGTACTAGTCTCTCAACTCAGGACAGGGGGTCCCTCCACTGCTATGCCAGTGGGGCTGGGAATGAGGCCCAGATTCTGCACATCAGACGCTTCCATCCCCGCTGTGCTGATACGGGGAGTACAGGTTCCCTCCAGGAGGCCCTGATCTAACCAAGGCCCCTCCCCTGCTGTAGCAGAAACACTCAGGCTCAGAAGGGGTAACAGACAACCCACTACTGGTCCATGGCCCGTCAGGAGGAGAGCTGGGCTGCTAGCTGGGTGGTGGCCCTTAAGTCCAGCCTGGCCACCTCCTGCATTCACTCACACCTCTGAGTATCTGGTTCAGTGCCCCAGGCAACCAGAAACCTCTTCACTTACCCTTCACGTCAACCCCACCCCGTCACAGGGAAGTGGTAGGACCAGGAGTTAATCAGAGCCACCCATGGTCCCTGAACACTCAGCTGTCACTAACAGGGTCCAGAGATGAGAGCAGGCGGCCCTGAGGGCAGGGGGTGCGGCCCGCAGGGTTGGGCTGAGTTCTGAGGGGCTCCACTGAACAAAGTTCCTGGGAAGGTGGTTCTGTGCATCCCCTGGGCCTGCGGTCACTGGGAGACCAGGGCCCAAGAACTTTCTAAGGGGCACGTTCTTACCACTGGGCATTGGAGTCTACTGTTCCTGCCTGGAATGCACTTTCCCCAGGCTCTCCCGTGCATGCCACTCCCACTCACCAAAGCTGGTTACCACCCACTGTCCTTCTGGGCTTGCCCAGCACGTTCCTACCCTGCCCAGTTAGGAGGTGCTGTCAGTTGCCACAGCCACACTGCGTGACGCCACCTTTTCTCTACCTCCTGTGGACTTGAAGTCATCTGTGGCACGTTCGGTGTCTGTCTGCCCCACCGGAGCGTGAGCTCTGAGCGACCTGCAGGCACTGGGCCTGGGAGAGCCGCTGCTCAGGAAGTGCACACGTGGCTGTCAGGGTGGAGGCAGCTCCTGGGGAGGGGTACTGAGTACCCCGTCAGAAGATGTGCAAAGACTCGGTGTGTGTTGTCAGCAAGGGCAGCCTGTCTTGGCTCCCACATAGCAGCTATTAAGCATTTAATTCTCAGAGGAAGCTGGTAAGGTATTGGGTTGTTGAAAAACTAATTGTGGTTTTTCCAAATTCTTTTTAACCCTTTAAACCGCAATTACTTGTGCACCAACCTAATAGATGTTGCACACATTTTCCATGTTGAGGGAACCGAGCTTAGTTTTCTCACCCAGGATCCCAGAGCTGGTCTCACAATCGGTGCTCTAGTCACCCTGTTTCCATAGCGTGGCCCTTTGAAAGGGGTCTGGCTCAGTCTCCAGGGGAGTCCACTCCCCCCGCCTCACCCCAACCTGGCCCCTCCCAGCCCAATAACACCATGAGCCCTGGTACACGTTACCTCATTTATTCTCACAACATGCCTGTGAGGTAGGGAGGGGCAGGGACTGTCCCCATTTTACAGAGGAGGAAGTTGAGGCACACAGAGGTCAAGTGACTTGCCCATGGTCACAGACGGCGGCCAAGCTGGAATGGGGCCCCAGAGCAGGCCTGCGGGTCACCCGTGGCCCCCCCCGCAGCAAGTGCCGGACACAAGGTGTCTCCAGTGCTTAGTCCGTAGAGAGCAGCCCTCGTGCACTGAGCTCGCTGCCTGCTGGGCCTCGCCCTCCCCCTGCCCTCCCCACCTGCCCCGTAGGCCTGGGCCACTGCAGCTCAGGGCTCATGACACCCTGGGAGTGGGGCTGGGGAAAGCGAAGGATGGTCGGGGTTAAAAAAAAAAAAAAAAAAGAACAGAACACTCAGAGGCTGGGCAGATGGGCCCATGGTGGGGGGCAGGTGGGAGACCAAAAAAAAAAAAAGAGGGGGGCTGCTTACACACAAGGTATATATTTTTACACACACTTGTACACACACCTAGATATAGTACATGTAAAAATATATGCTATTCACACACCCGCCTCCTGCCAGGTGCCCCGAGAGCCAGCGGTGGCGCTGGTGGGCATGGGTGAGCAGATGGGCGTTTGTTAAATATACACTCTAAGGTCTATGTGCATATGTACACATACGTACAGACAGCCGCCCGCCCCTCGGGTACTGTACACAGGCTCGGCCAGGGACAAATGGGGTCGCTCTCTCTCGAGTGTCCCCTGCACGTCACTCTGAATCATACATTTTGCTGAAGGAAGAAGGGGCTGGAGAGACGAAAAAGGCGGGAGTCTGGAGTGTGCTAACTGGCTTTTATCTCATTCCCCCCCCCAGTCTTAGACCCTCATCTTCTCAGAGCGGTGCGTCACCCGCCTGACCCTGCCTAGGGCTGGTGGGACGCAGGGGGAGGGCTGCTTCTGCTGAGAGGAACCTCCATCTGTGTGTGTGCGCGTGTGCGGGGTGTGAGCACTTGGCAGGCGAGGGGATGCGTGTCCATCTCTCTGTCCCCTGGGATCTCAACCACAAAAAAGCGCTGAGAACCAGAGAGCCGCCAGCCAGGATGGTGACCCCTGTGTGAGCTCTGAAGGGGAAAGAGAAACGTAAGAATGAAAATTCCGAGGTCAGAGCGGGGGTAGCTGGGAAAAGGAAGGACATGGCAGGTGCCCAAGGCTTGCCCTTGGACTGTCGTCGTCTTGTAAACAAGCTAGTTTAAGTTCTCATTAGATAGAACAAGTAAAAAGACCGCAGTCTGGAGGCTGGGCCGGGGAGTTGCCGAAGTCCACCTATCTAGTCCACCGCGGCCAGCAAGAGAAAAAAAAAGTTTCACTTTTGTGTTTTTGTTGACGTTTTTGTGTGTGACGTCTTCATAACCTAAAGCTGGGAGGGACCCAAAAAAGCCAAATTGTGAGCCCTTATATGCATCAATTTGAAAGTTGGCTCAGGGTCTCTAGATAGAATAACCATACTAAAGGTTGAGAAAATATTTGTTCCATTCGCATTTAGTTTGTGTGTTTTTAAATGACTTAAAATGATTTGCTTCCTGGTCTCAGAGCCGGGTCTGAGCCTCAGGGACATAAATCTCGATGCTGTCCGCGCTCTCTGTGGCTGAGTTCTGCCTCACGGAAGCCGCCCGCTTTGCTGCCAGGAGTCTCTTGCGGGCCTCCTGACGCTGCTTGTCCCCGGCGTCAGAGGCCTTGTCGCGGCTCACTGCTGGCTTGGATTTGGCTGGCTTCTTGGGGACCGGAGGGGGTGGTTTCTTCTCTTCCTTTAGTGAGACAGTGAGGAGGGAAGAAAAATAAAATAAAGGTGCCACCTTTTGTGTGGCACTACCACCCCCTATATGCTGGCAGCTGGAGTGCCCCCCCCCCCCACCCCGCCCCAGCATCAGGCACAAGCAACACACATTTGGAATCAGGAAGCCACAAGAAGTGATGATAGTGGGAATAGCACAAGGCATAGGAACCAAAAGCAAGCTTAGCATCCTGGAATGCTCTAGCAGGAGAGGATGGACAGGTCACCTGTTCCCACCCATGCTTTGAACCTTTGGGAGCCTGAGTCACACAGCCAGTGATGAGAGTTAAATTCAGGGCCTCTCACTCCCAGGTGCCATTTCACATGCTCTTCTAGAGGATCAGAACTTACAAGGCCCACCATCCAGTAACCATAGGGGTCACTGGGGGTCCCCGCATACTCCTGGCAGTGCGGCCCCAGGAGAAGGACCGTTTTTCTGCCTCCAGAGTTCTAACAGTCTTGTCTACACACGTGCTCAGGCTGTGGGCATGTCCCCCGGGAGCCCCATCTTCTGAACATGCAGGACAGGACGGCATGCTTCAGGGGGCAGCCTCAACTACACGGCGTGAGCGGCATGCTGGACGAGTGCTGAGCATGGACCCCGCGCATGGATGGATGTGAGCCCCCAGCTCAGACGACACACGGAGAAGGGAGCCAAGCAGCACTGACCGATGTGGGCAGCGTTATTGCCGACCAGGAATTTGTCCCTGGACTTCCCCTCCGCACTGCTCCATGCTCACCTTCCTCTTCTCGGGGGTCTCCACCAGCTGCCAGCTGTTGGCCTTGAGGTGGTAGAGCTCATCGAACTTCATGCTGATGTCCTCGATGGACAGCTGCAGCAGGTCCCAGAACCCTGCCAGGTCCTGGGCTGTTGGACGTGGGTTGGCATCAGGGTTCTGTGGGGCAGAGGAGGATCAGTGGGGCAAGCAGCGCAGAGGCTTTCCTGCACCCCACAACAGTGTGGGCTCTAGGCCCTGGTTGGGGGGTCCTGAGGCCTCGTCTCACTCCTCTGTTCCCAGGGTATCGGGATGAATGAAGACACTCCCTGGTCACTGCCAGCCCTCATAGTGGAGCTCTTTGGGGGAACACTCCCATCACGAGAGTAGGCCCTGCACATACGTGGGGGGACTGATGCCTTTGCCCCCAGGGCTACAGTGAGGAAGGCCCTTGGACCCCTAATGCGTGCCAGGCAGACAATGTTCTCATTTACAGGGAGGAAACAGAAGTTCCATAATCTGTCAGGTGGGGAGAAGCCAGGACCCCTCCCCGGTGGGTATGATCACAGGATCCACGTGGTTTCCCTCCTTGTATCATTCTCTTCTCTGACAACACATTCCTCCTCATGACGCCCCAAGGTCTTGGAGACAAACACTCTGACATCGTCCTCTGCCCCTGGCTAGTCAGAGGGCAGATGCCACACTCCCAGCATGTAGCGGGGAGGAAACCCACCAAGCCTAGTGGTGGTATTTTGTAATTTCTTACCTTGACAGTCTTCTTAGATATAGAACATGTCTTATATAAATAAATCAGTTTAACTTTGGCTATTTTTACATCGAACTCACTTTGCCATTTCAAAAGGTATTAGCAATCTGCAAGGACCACTCCGGGCCCCCTTCTTGTGCCAGACACTGATATGCATTGCCATCACCTTCCTAATAGCGTGAGGAGGCCACACAGGCTTCGAGGGGCTTATCTGGCAGGCAAGGCAGCCAAAGGCCTCCTAGAAGCCCTGCTGTGAAGGAAAGAATCACACTCACCAAGTTTTGCTCACAGAGGCCCCGGAACTGCTGGAATTTCTGGGACATCAGTAGCTGGGCACTGCCCACAGCACTGAGGACTTTTCCTAAGACTGAGAAAGAGAAGGTGGAATAAGGCTGATGGAGCACAGGGCTTGTTGGGGTGGAAGGCAGGATCAGGGTCTGGCTTTCATCTTCCCGCCTACCTTCGGATTCCAATCAGTATTTGGTGATGGCAGGTGGTCCTCATTTTATATAGTAATACATTCTCATTGTGAAAAATACAAGTACATATATATAAAGTGACCCTATCCCCTAGTTCCTAAGGACATTTTATGGCAATACATTTGAAAACTGGATTTAAATGGAAAAATTTTCCAGAAAAATGTAAATTATGATCATAGACTCAAGGAGAAATAGAAAATCTGATTAGAATAATAACTGTTTTTAAAAACTGAAGCAGAACTTAAAAATCTTCCCAGAAAAAGGAACCAGATTATATAGTTTTACAAAACCTTCAAGAACAGATGAATCCCTGTCTTATATTCAAATTCTTTGAGAGTAAATAAAGATAGAAAGTGATGAGCTAGCCCCGTGGCTCAGGTGGTTGGAGCGCCAGGCTCGTGCTCTTAACGCTCGTGCTCTTAACGCTGAGGTGGCCGGTTCAATTCCCACATGGGCCAGTGAGCTGCACCCTCTACAGCTGAGATTGTAAACAACAGCTCTCCCTGGAGCTGGGCTGCTGTGAGCAGCCGGAAGTTGGTGTGAGCTGCCGTGGGCTACTATGAGCTGCTGTGAGTGGCCAACACCGACTGCCTCAGCCAGGGGAGCGCAAGGCTCATCATACCAGCATGAGCCAGGGAGCAGTGTCCTACACAACTAGACTGAGAAACAATGGCTTGAAGAGCCCTGAGAGCAGACAGGACATGCCAAGCATAAATCACTTTCATTATGAACACAAATGTAAAAGTCTTAAATAAGATATAAGCAAGTAGAACACAACAAAGGAGTTAACCATGAAGTATTTAGCCAGGAATATAGGTTGAACTTTTAGTGTGACTTCCAGTTTTAACTATCTCTCATTCCCCTCAGAAATCCCTGAAATGCATATCATTTTGACAGAGCTCTGGAGCACAGTAAGGAAAGCTGTCACATGCAGTGACAGCCACACAAAGAAGGTTCTTGGAGTTGAAGAAGTTGGCAGTTTTAAGTTCCCCACAGGACTCCTTAAGGGGAGAGGCCAATAATCTCTCATTTGAAATAAAAAGGGGGTGTGGCCTGCAGCAGCAGCTTTCCGGAACCTGGTTCTGCACCAAGGACAAAGGGTGGGGGCGCTCTGCATTGTAAGCAGCCCAGCAGTTGCCTGGGAAGAAGACAGGCTGAAGGGACAGTCCTGGCCCCTCCCACACTGATCTACTGAGAAGAGCTCATCAAGGAAGAATTTCACCTCATTAAGAAATTAGTAATTAAAAAGGAACCAACACAGGAGGTAAACAAGTATTACAGGAACAGCAAATGGCAGATGAACATTCACCAGAAAATTGTTGCCAGGGAACAGATGAAAAATGTGACATTAGCCATGAATGTGTAGAACAGTAGTTCAAAGCATAGATGGAGGTGCTTCGAAAACAGATGCCAGGCAATGGAAGGAGATACAGCACGAGTCCTGGAACTAGTGCAAGGGAAAAACCAGGTCAGCACAGAAACAAGGGCCACACTGGAAGCAGCACAGAGAATAAACCCTGCTGAAAACTAGGAAGGACAGGCTAACTAGAAGTGAAAAAGCTCCTGGTGTAAAACATTTAAACTGCTTAATTAAGAAAACATTTTAAAAAATAAATAGCTAAGCTACTTGGAATAAAATGAGCTCCTCCCCTCTCCCAAGGTAGGCAGTGGGATGTGCCTGGCTTGGTCTAAAGTAGAGTGGGAATAAAGGGAAAAGTCTCTCCTGAGAATTCCTAACCATAAGACTGTACTTGGGTACCTTAACTTTTTAAGAAATAAAAGCAACTAAATATTTTTAAAAGAAGAGACTATCAAAAAGAAAGCAATTGAGGGGCATGGAAGAGAGCATGAGATTCTATCAGAGTTCTAAAAGAATAGAGCGAATGGAAGAAAAATATTCAGAGATCATGATTTAGAATTGTACAGAAATGGCTAACACCAGTCCTACGAGTCAGGAAGGCAAATGGATCCCAAGCAAATCCACACTTACTTACAGCAAAACTAAACAGAAACTCTTAAAAGGCAGCCAAAGGGAAGTAAAGATTACTGCCAAAGGAATGAATTAAATAGCAAACTTCTCAACTACAACAATGGATGAAAACGGAATATGGTACTGAGAGAAAAATATTAACTTAGAATTCTAAACCCAGAGAAATCATCATTCAAGAATAAGGAAAGGACAGTCTCTTTAACAAATGGTGCTGGGAATACTAAATGTCCAATGCGAAAGATTGGACTCTTACCATATACCATATGAAATAATTAACTCAGAATGGATCAAAGACCTAAATGTAAGCTAAAACTGTTAGATAAAAATAGGAGCAAATCTTCATGACATTGGATTTGGCAGTAGTTTCTTAAGTAAGAAACCAAAAGCATAGGCAACAAAAGAAAAAAGATAAATCTGACTTCATTAAAATGGAAACTTTTATGCATCAAAATATACCAGGAAGAGAGCAAACAACCCATAGAATAGGAAAATTACTTGCGAATCATATCTGATAAGGGTTTAATATCCAGACTATATAAAGAACTCCTATAACTCAACAAAAAAACCCACGAATAATCCAACTAATAAATGGGCAGGAACTTGAATAGACATTTCTCCAAAGATATACAAACGGTCAGTAAGCATGCTCAACATCATTAGTCATTAGGGAAATGCAAATCAAAACCACAATGAGATACCACTTCATACCCACTAGGATGGCTACCATAAAAAAGCAACAGCCAAAAAAACCCCAGAAAACAAGAGAGTGTTGACAAAGATGCGGGGAATTTCAGCAACTCTACTCCTAGGTATACAGTGACTTAAACTGATACTTATATACCAACATTCATAGCAGCATTTATTCATAATAGTCAAAGGTGGAAACAACCCAGTGTGTATCAACAGATGAATGGCTAAACAAAATGTGGTGTATACACACAACAGAATATTACTCAGCCATAAAAAGGAATGAAGTTCTGATATAGGCTACAACATGGATGAACCCTGAAAACATGATGCTAAGGGAAAGAAGCCAGACACAAAAGGCCAACTATTGTATGATTTCACTTGCATGAAATACCTAGAACAGGCAAATGTAGAGAGACAAAGTACATTAGAAGTTACTAGGGACTGTAGGTAAGAGCGGGAATGAGGAGTTATTGCTGCATAGGTACCGAATTTCTTTGGTAATGAGTTTGGGAATTACATAGTGGTGACAGGTGCAAAGATTAATGTCACTGAACTGTATACTTAAAAATGGTTAAAATGTTAATCTTCTGTTAATGAAATGGTAGAAATTAATCCAAATATATTAGTAATTACAATCTTTACAAATGAACTAAATTTCCAATGTTACAAATAAGGAAATGGAAAATGGTATAGTAGGAAATACTGGGGAGAAAAAAAAAAAAGAATTCTGGCATAGTTTATACTAGTATAAGAATGGACTGTGGGGCTGGCCCAGTGGCTCAGGTGGTTGGAGTGCTGTGCAGGAGCCTAATGCCAAGGTTGCAGGTTTGATTCCCACATGGGCCAGTGAGCTGTGCCCTCTACAGCTAAGATTGTGAACAACAGCTCTCCCTGGAGCTGGGCTGCTGTGAGCCGGGCTGCTGTGAGCTGCCATGGGCTGCTGTGTGCTACCATGTGCTGCCATGAGTGGCAGGTGGCCAGCATGCGTGGACGGCAGCCGGCGAGAGCTGCTGTGAGATGCTGTGGCGGCCGACCAACTGCCCCAGCCGGGGAGAGTGCAAGGCTCATAATACCAGCAGGGGCCAGAGAGCTGTGTCCTACACAACTAGACTGAGAAACAACGGCTTGAACCGGAGTGTGTGTGGGGAGGGAGGTGGAAGAAGGTGGGTGAGGGGAGAATGGACTCTAAGCCAAAAGGTAGAAATAAAGAAGATCATTAAATGTTGATAAAAAGTTCAATTCACCAGGAAAATTAAAGTGATTTTATAGGCATTTAATAACAAAGTTTCAAATGTGTAAAACAAAAAGTGACAGACTGTAAGGAGAAACTGACAAATCTGCCATCAGAGTGGAAGGCCTTAACATACTTCTCTGAGTAGCGAACAGGCAAAGCAGACCAAAAAATTCAGTAAGGTCAGAGAATAATATATGACTCACTTACGTAATAAACACGATCTAAAAGATGTAACCTAGGACCCTATACCCACTAACTGTAAAATACACTTTCTTTTCACACATTTGTGGAACCTCCTCTAATACTACATTGTAGGCCACACAATACATCTCAACAAATTTCAAAGAACTGGGTATCCTACAGATCATGATTTTTGACAATATAATTAGGTTAGAAACCAGTGATGGAAACATAACTAATAAACCCTCATATATTTAAAAGCAAACAAAAACATACACTTCTAAATAAACCACTGGTCAAAGAAATCACAGTGGAAGTTGGAAATATATTATATGACTGTTAGATATCCCTAAAGTAGTACTTAAAGGGAAACCCACAGACTTCGAAACTTTAATTTTGAAAAGGACAGGTTGAAAAACAAATGAGCTAAGTATCCAGTTTAAGACATTAGTGAAGGAACAATAAAATTAACCCAAAGAGAGGAGAAATTAATAAAGTAATAAACCAACATATAATAGAGGATTGATAAAATTAAGGAGTCCTGCCAGACTGATCAAGATAAAAAAGAAAAAGTTATAAAAATAAAAAAAGATTAGGAATACAAAAAGGACCATATGCTATAACCATACTGGAAAATATATTTTAAAAAAGAGAGTTCTACAAAACAATGAAGTAAAAGATAATTTTGTTCTTGAAAAGGAACATGAATAGAGGAAACATCCTAAACTCATTTTATGAAGTTAGATAACCTTGATACGACAGGACAAAGATGAGCAAGGAAAATTATCAGCCAATTTTTCATGAGCAAAGGCAAAATTATTAAATCAGATACTAACAAATCAAGTCCAACACTGTACTAAAACGATACTATATACTATATCATAATTCAGCTGGGTTTATTCTGGTAATACAAGACTGACTCAATGTAAGAAAATTCTAATGACTTCTGATTCTGGCCGTGAAAAACAGTTGTATCAGACAACTGAACCCAGCAAGAACAAGTAAAAAAAAAAATCGAAATAAAATCACCAAAACAACAAAAATTCTATTTCAAGGCATTAAAAATTATCAAAGCAACCAGAATTTGAGAGGCTGAGATCCCAGTGAGAAGGGAAACAATATTTAGGTGTGTCTGATACTCGATACTGCTTTTACCCCAAGGAATCTCCCAGCTTATAAGCAGCACAAGGCTAAGAGGCTAAGAAGCAAAGTAGAAGGTGGTAGTTAAAAGGCTGAGCTGAGCCAAGCTTGTGGCAGTTTCATGGGGACAGGAAGACCAAAATTGGAATTCAGAGTGACTAAGGCAGACAGGGCTTAAAGAAAGTGCTTTAAGTTGAGTGAAGCTTCCAGCAGGCTTAAGGTGTGGGAGAGACAAAAACTGGAGCTCAGGGTCTGCCGAGGAGGATCTTGGTAAAGACCACAGTCTGTCATTGGGATTCTCTGAAGGATGCGCACCAGGATACGGGCAAACTAGAAATAGACCAGCTGTCACAAAAAACTAGCTTTGAATCAGTTCAATTCCATACTGGCTTTGGCTTAAGTTGGTCTGGCCCTACTCTTAATTGCCTGCAAGAAATAAAAGTACATGCTTTCTTGAAGAATAAAAAATATCATCCCTGGGGCCGGCCCAGTGGATCAGGTGGTTGGAGCTCCATGCTCCTAACGCCGAAGGCTGCCAGTTCAATTCCCACATGGGCCAGTGGGCTCTCAACTACAAGGTTGCCAGTTTGATTCCTTGACTCCTGCAAGGGATGGTGGGCTGCGCCCCCTGCAACTAGGATGGAACACGGCACCCTGAGCTTAGCTGCCGCTGAGCTCCCAGATGGCTCAGTTGGTTGCAGCGCGTCCTCTCAACCACAAGGTTGCCAGTTCGACTCCCGCAAGGGATGGTGGGCTGTGCCCCCTGCAACTAACAACGGCAACTGGACCTGGAGCTGAGCTGCGCCCTCCACAACTAAGATTGAAAGGACAACAACTTGACTTGGAAGTACATACTGTTCTCCAATAAAGTCTTGTTCCCTTTCCCCAATTAAAAAAAAAAATTCTTTAAAAAAGAAATATCATCCTGAGCGTCAAATTATCTCTGTAGTTTTCGCATACGGTTTCTGATATTGAATAAAAATTACCAACCATACCAGGAGATAGGACCAAACAACTGCACACCAAAAAAGAAAACAAAATAAAACAGAAAAAAGACCTACAGGTGCTATACATACTAGTTATTGGACAAGGGCTTTAAAATAAATCTGACTATATCCAAGAACATACACGACAAGATGAAGAATTTCAGAATCTAACAAGGAGAATCAAATGGAAATTCTAGAACTAAAAAATACAGTAACTGAAATTAAGACAACAATAGATGGGTTTAATAGATTAGCCACAGCTGAATTATACAATAATCCAACAGGAAATACCAGACTGAGGCCCAAAGGAGGAAAAACAAAGGAAAATACAGGAGAGAGAATGAAAAAAGAAACATTATAACATGGCAATCTAACGTGTAATGGGAGGTCACAAGAAGAGAAGAAATAAAATGGGGCAGAAATTTGGAAATAATGGTCAAGACTTTCCTGAAATTGGTGAAAGTTATTAAAGCCAAAGATTCAGGAAATACTGTAAACATCAAGCTGGAAAAATACAAAGACAACCATACCTAGGTGTCACAGTAAAATTGCAGAAACTTGAACACAAGGAGAAAAATCTTAAAAACAGAGAGAGGTGGAAAAACAAATTATTCTTCAAAGGAGCAGCAGGAAAACTGGCAGCAGTTGACTTTTCAGTAGAAAGGCTGGAAACCAGAACATAGTCAAAAACATATTTACAAAAAGTGTTGAAAGAAGCTCAATACTAACCTAGTATTTCACACTTAGCAAAAATACTATTCAAAATAAGAAGGAAAAATACAGACATTTTAAGATAAATAATACATTAAAATAAATACTAAAGGGAATTCTTTAGGCAGAAAAAAAAGATCCTGAGTAGAAGCATGAAATAAAGGAGTGAAAAGCAATAAAAAGGGTAAATATGTGGGTAAAGCTAAGTAAATATTGATTGTAATATTGATTGTATAAAACAAAAATGCCTGTGGCAGTCAGAATATAGAACTAAAATACTTCACAGCAATAGCACACAAGTCAGAAGGGAATAAAAGTGTTCTCAGGTCCTGCATCATCTCTGAAATGGTAAAGGTACTAATTTAGATTAGTCTTTACAAAGTCAAGGATGCAGGATATAATCTTTAGATTTAATGACTAAAAGAATAAGAAGCTAACATGAAAAAAGTGGAAATACTTGATTAATCTAAAAAGGCAAGAAAGGAGAAAAATCTATTAATAAAATTTACCTCATTACTGGATTAAAAAAGAGAAACCACATGATTAAATAGATACAGTAAAAAATTCCATTAAATTCAACAATTTTCTTAACCATAATAAGAGTATCTACAATACACCTTATTCAATGGTACAATTCCTTATTTATGGATAAAAATAATAAGAATATAGCAAGGTTTCCAGGTATAAGATCAACATAAAGGTCAAGAGCATTTCATCAAGAACAAATAGAAAATGCAAGAAAAACACCACTTATATCCCTCTTAAATTAAAATACTAATCTAATAAATCTTAAAAATATACACAAAACTTTTATATAGAAAAAATTTAAATCTAATGGAAAGACACTACAGAAGACTTAAATAAATGGAGAGAGATAATTACGTTCTTGGATAGAAAAGACTCAATTCATAAAGATGTCAATTTTCCCTCAAATTGACCTACAGATTTACTATAATTCCAATCAAAATATCAACATGGAACTTGTAAAGCTGATTCTAAAATTTGTATGGAGGGGCAAACAGCCAAGATTAATTAGCCAAGCCATTCTAGAAGATGAATAAGGTTCGGGGAACATGTGCTTCTAATTATCAAGATCCATTATACACTTACAACAAAGAAGAAAATATGATTTGGACCTAGGGATAGACTAATGAACAGAATAGAAGGCTCAGAAACAGGGCCACTTGCGTAGGAAACCTGATTATTTTTCAGAACTGTATTGTATATCAATAGGATAAGGATGAACATTTTAATATATTATTATCCAATAAGAAAAAATTAAGAGAGTCCTATCTCACTCCATGCAGACAAATCAATTCCAAGGGATCAAGGAATTAAATGTGGAAGACAAAACTTGAAAACTGTTACGAGAAAACAGTAAAATATCCTTTTGACTTTGGGAGGATAGATTTCTTAAGATACAAAAAAGTACAAACCATAAAGGAAAAGAGTGATAAATTTAACTACATTAAAATCAAGAATATCTGCTCATTTAAAATAAATCATAAAAGACAAGTCACAAACTGGGAGAAGATATTTACAATACATATAATTGACAAAGTTTCCAGAGTCAGATATATAAAGATCACCTATGAGGCAATAAGAAAAAGACAACAGAAAAATGAGTAAAAAACGTCAGAGGCCTTTCACAGAGGAAGAAACATAAATGGCTAATAGGTGAAAATATGCTCAATGTTATTAGTAACCAACGAAATGCAAATTATAACCACTACTTCATATTTATAAGTAAAGTTGTAGGGCACTGGGTCCTCTGAGTGCTGAGGTAATAATAAATTGATATAATCACCTTGGAAAACAGTTTGATAGTTCTTGTAAATCTGAACATATGCATACCCTATTGCCAAGCATTTCCACTCCTAGTACATACCTTAGAGAACTCCGCTATGTGTACACTGGAGACAGGGTAACCTGCAGCTTACATCTTAATGGTGTGAGACGGAATGATTTCTCCCCAAGATCAGGAATGATACAAAAAGAAGGATGTGTGCTCTTCTACTTCTATTCAATATTATATTGGAGCCAGGGCCATTAGGCAAAAAACAAAATATAAGGAATCCAGATTGGAAAGAAAAAAATAAAACCATCTCTATTCTCAGATGAAAGGATCTTGTATGTAAAATATCCTAAGGGATTCCCCCCACCCCCACACACAAAAAGACTTAGAACTAATAAACAAGTTCGGCAAGGTAGCAGCATACAAGATCAATATATAAATATCAATTGTATTTCTGTACACTAACAATGCAAATCTTAAAATTAAATTAAGAAAACAATTTCACTTACAATAGTATCAAAAAGAATAAAATACTTAGGGATAAATTTAACAAAAGAAACAAAAGAAAGGGAAAGAAAAATTTAAAAACCCAAATAAATGGAAAGATATTCCCTGTTCATAGATCAGAAGACTTAATGGTGAGGTGACAATGCCCCTCACATTGAATTAGATTTAACACTGTCCCTGTCAAAATAAAAACCTGGCTGCCTTTTTTGCAGAAATTGACAAGATGATTTTAAAATTACTATGGAAATGCAAGAATGATTAGAACTTTCTTTAGTTATTATAGAACCTGAGAGCTGTCCATCAACAACTTTTATTTGTATTTTTATTTGAAGAATAGAGTTGGAGGCTTCACACTTCCCAATTTCAAAACATATTACAAAGCTAGAGTAATCCTGACAGTGTGGTACTGATGTAAGTATACACATGTATATCACTGCAATGGAACAGACTTGAGAGTCTGGAAATAAATCCTTATGTTTATGGTCCACTGATTTTTGACAAGGGTACCAAGACCACTCAACGGGGAAAGAATAGTCTCTAGCAAATGATGGTGGGACAAGTGAATATCCAAATGTAAAAGAAGGAAGGTGGACCCATACCTCACACCATATATGAAAATTACCTCAAAATGGATCACAGACTTCAATGTAATAGCTAAAACGATAAAACTCTTAGAAGGAAACAGGAGTAAACCTTCATGACCCGGGATTAGGCAATGGTTTCTCAGACTTGACACAAAAGCACACATGACGAAAGAAAAAACCAATTGGACTTCACTAAAATCAAACATTTGTGTTTCAAAGACTATCTAATAGCCAAAAAGTAGATACAACTGATGAACAGATAAGCAAAATGCAATACACCCATACAATGGAATATTATTCAGCAGTAAAAAGGAATGAAGTACCAATACATGCTACAACATGGATAAATCTCAAAAACATTATGCTCAGTGAAAGAAATCAAACACAAGAGAGGCTACATATTGTATGATTCCATTTATATGAAATATCCAGAACAGGCAAATCTATAAATAATAAGGTAGACTAGTGTTTGCCTAGAGCTGAGGGAAGAGAGAGAAAGGGAATGATGGCTAAATTAGTACAAGGTTTCTTTTTGGGGTGATGAAAATGTTCCAAAATTAGGTAGCAATGATGTTTGCACAATGCTGTGAATATACTAAAAACCACTGAATTGTATATTTTAAAGGAGTGAATTTTATGGTATGTAAATTATATCTCAACACTGTTATAAAAAATTGCTCACAACCAAAAACTAGAAAAAATTCAAATGCTCATGAGTGGAATGGATAAGCAATAGCATGTTTACATGGTGGGATGGTACATATCAATGAGAAGAATGAACTACAGGTACAGGCATTTACATGGATGAATCTCAAAAACAGCGTTGAATAAAAAAAGGCAAATCTCAGAAAAATACATACGTTATGCTTCAATTAATACAAATTTTTTTTTTTTTTTTTTTTTTCAATTAATACAAATTTTAAAAAGTCAAAACTAAACAATATATACCTTAGGGACGCACGTATTTAAAAAAAAAGCAAGGTATAATTCACACAAAATTCAGGACAGCGCTTACTGCTGTGGCAGAAGAAGATGGTATCACCGGACTTCAAAGATATTGGCAACATCTACTTTGTAAACAGGTGGTGGGTACATGAATGTTCTGTTTATTTTTCTTTATGCTGTCTACTCTTTGCATATGTACTTCACAATAAAAATAAAGGTTAACAAGAAGAATGAGAGCAAAATAAAGATTGTCAGATAAATATAGAGTTAATGTCAACTCTCAGGTACTCACTAAAGGAAGTTCTAAAGAATGTACTCAGCAAAGAAAATGATCCAAGAAGGAGGAGATGAGATATAAGAAGGAAGGTTGAGCAAAGAAAACAATACACATATAGATAAACCTAAATAAATAACTATAATTATCATAATTACAAATTGAAAATCATAATAATTATTATTCGTCAGGTTTTAACAATAAGATTAATCATATTTTAAGATTCTTGTGTTATTTGGCAGAAAGGTAAAGATGTTGAGTAACTTCATGTTAAATTTTAAGGGTTTAAGAATAGAAATATGGTATATAGCTTCTGTGGCAGAGACGGCTAGTTGTCCTCAATATTTTTTTCTACTTTTCTCTTAGAACTTTTGATTTTTTTTTCTTCATGTCAAACAGAAACTCTATTCAGATGAAGTGAAAACACAGAAATTTCTTAATGTAAATTTTCTGGGATGAAGTATTATCAAATGGAAAATGTGAGCTACGGTATGCAAAATATAACAAGTTCCACCAGAATCAGAATTAGAATAAGGACCTCTGTTGTTAGCATCATATCACACCTCTGTGATGTACACACTCTTATCTACTAAGCACAGCACAGGCTTCTGAAAACAAGTGATCTGTGGGGACCTTCCATTTTTAACTGCACACATAGCAGCCTGTAATCAAGCATTTCCTAGGTTCCCTCACAAGTAATAAGTAGCTATATGTTTAAATTCTGGTCAAAGGGATAGAGGCAGCAGTGATGTGTGGGGCCAGCTTGCTCTTTTTGGCTTCTGGTTCCTTTGCTGGCTGGAATGCTGTTGGGATTCTGGTGAAATCCAGCAGCCACTTTGAAGAATGAGAAGACTTTGTGCATAGTAGCCAATTATGACATCAAACCTCAAGAAAAAGGAAGTCTGGAGCTCTAGCTTTACTATCGCAGACATTCTTGAACTTTAAAGAAACAGTCTTGTTCAAACTACTCTTTTTTTTAATGTTATTTATATGCAAACCTAAACCAATTAATACAGCCTCAAATCTAGTAAAGGTAATGGGGAGAGGAATGCTTAATCCAAAAGAAGGCAAGAAAAGAAGGAAAAAATAAACCTTAAAAAAGTAGAACAAATACCACAAAGTAAAAGAATAAAGTATAATAAACCGAAATATATAGAAATAATATATTTTGGTAAGAATAAACCAAAATATATAGAAATCCCATTGTAAATGGACTACACTGTCTACTTCTGAAATAAAGACAAAACACAAAATCCAGGTATATGCTGATTGTTAAGAGACATGATGATAAGGACAGTGACAGGCTGAAAGTAAAAGGATGGAAACAGGCATTATACCAGCAAAACACTAACCAAAGGAAAGCTGGCACAGCAGTACTCCTAACACATAAAATAAGGCTTTAAGGCAAAACACAAATACATGTCTGGAAAACCAGAGCAAATGAATCACAAAACATTCACTAGGAATATTACAATTCCAAACTTGATGCATCTGAGATATCTTCAGAATAACATAAAGTAAAATTTAACATCCTTTAAGGAGAAATGGACAAACTCACCATCATATAGAACGTGGTGTGGTATAGTCCCATTCCCTAAACACAAAACAATAAAAAACGAGCTGATCTTTTGGATTAACACGTTCCTGCTTCACTCCTTTCCTCCCTCTGCAGCCTCCTCTCGGTGGCCCTGCACCCGCCTGGATGGCCATTTCAGGTGTCTGCTTAAACCTAAGCCTCCTCCTACTTGTCACTGCAGTGATGTCCTCACCAGTAGCAGCATGTGACACAGTTGAGTCTCTTTTCCTGAAACTCTTATTCCGTTGGGTTCCAGCGGCCTTTTTTCATCTCACTGGCCACTCCTCCCTTCCCACCATGAAGTATTAGTGTTTGGGAGCTCAGTCCTTGCATTATGTCTCTTCTCTACTCATTTTCTCCTCATTTTTGGCCTTATCTATACTCTGACGACTCCCAAATATAATTTTCAACCTGGACCTCTCCCCAGACTCCTATATGTCCAACTGCCTGCGTGGCGTCTCCACTCTGACACCTAATGATATCGTCAAATTTAACACGTTGCATACAGATCACGAGAATCTTCACGAGGGATTTAAACCCCGCCGTACGCAACGTGTTAAGATGTTCACAACGCAGCTCCTGACTTTCCTCCTGACACCTGTCTACTCTGGTCTCCCCAGCTCAGGGGCAACTTCATCCTTTTCGTCACTCAGAATCCAAGCCATTTTTTGACTCCTTTCCCTCTTACGTCATACCCAATCCATCAGGAAATCCTGCTCTACCTTCCCAATATATCCAGAATCGGACCCTCCCTTAAATGCTCCATGGCCACCAACTTCTCTGACCCAGATTATGGTTATATCCTCCTGACTCATCTCCCAACTTCCACTTGTGTCTCTCCCTCTACTCTCCTTTGAGAAATCAGATTGATCCTTTTAAAAAGAATGTCAAGTTGCAGCCCTCCCAGTTCTTCTGGGAGTAAAAGCCAAGGCTTTCTTAACACTTCTGAGGCCTCTGTGATCTGGAGTGCCACTCTGATGTCCTCTGTCCTCCTGCTCACTCACTGCTGCAGCCACACCGGCCACCTTCCCCAGGCCTGGAACACGCCAAACACTTGCCCACCACAGGGGTTCTCTGCTCCTGCCCTTACCTCTGATCTCCAGATCTCTAAGACCTCTCTCCCTTCCTTCCGGTTTCTGCTCCAGGATCAGCTGATCAGGGAGACCTTCCCTGACCTCCCTACGTGGGCCAGCAACACTGCGTCCACCCCTGCAGCATTCATTACCCGGCTCTTAGTGTGCTTTAGTTGATCTGTTGCACATCGAACTGTCTTATATATTATATGTTTACTTGTTTATTTGGTTATTTTCTGTCTCTCCCCATGAGACTATAAGCTCCACGCAGGCAGGGACTTTGTTTTGTTCACTACTAAACCCCAGAAGCTAGCACAGGGCCTGGCATCTGGTGGGTATCCAGTAACTGTTCGCTGCATGAATGAAGGTCAGCAGCAAGGGAGGGATGCTGCTTTCTCCCTACTATTCCACGATGCTCTGTAGCTCTTGCAGTTAGACAAGATATGCATGAGACACAGTAAGATTAGAAAGAGACACACAAGTGCCATTTTAGCAGACAGTATGATCATTTATGATATGAATCCAAGAGAACTGAATTATACAGGTTGTTGGACATAAGATCAACATACAAGGATCAAACATCTACTAGCAATAACTAACTGGAATATACAAATATTAAAAAAAATTCATTTTAGTATCAAAACAAAAACTATAAACTACCAAGGAATAAACCTAGTAAAAAATATGTAGGACCTTCACATACAAATTAATCAAACTTGAATAAACTTGAATAGAAGGATATAAAGGAGATGTGAATAAATGGAGAGATAATATAAACTTTATTCATAGGTAAGAAGATGCAATATTTTATAGGTATGAGTTCTTCCCAAATTAATCTATAAACTATTTCCAGTCAATGTCCCAGAAAATTTTTTTTGAGGAACTTGATATACTAATTCTAAAGTTAGTCTTGGAAGAATGAAGATATAAGTAGAGTTTTCTTTTTTAGACAAAAAGAATAAGGAAGAAGGATTCACTCTATTCGATACCAAGGCATGTTATAAAGCTATGGTAATTAAAAGTTGTATTAAACACAGAAATAGACAAAAAGCGCTAGGGCAGAATAGAACCCAGAAACACACCCCTGTGTACATGGAAATCTGGCAGAGGTTATGACTGACTAGCATTACTAATCAGTGAGGAAAGTAGAGACTTCAATAACTGGCTTCCCATATAAAAAGACACCTGGCTTTCCATATAAACAAAATAAAATGAGATCCTACAATGTACAAATATAAACTGCAGATGGATTAAACATGTACATATGAAAAAACACACAAAACTTTGAAACCATGGAAAATTCTCTATGCCATTGGAATACAGAAAGTGTTCTTAAGAATCAATGGTACTTTCAATACAGCAAGAAGATACAAGTATAAACATACACACCTAATGACAGACCATACAAATATATGAAGCAAAAGCTTCAGAACTGAAGAGAGAAATAGCTCTACAATAACAGTGGGAGACTTCAACACCCCACTCACATAATGGACTTAAGCAACACAATAAACTAATCAGATCTAACAGACACATACAGAACACTCTACCCAGCAATAACAGAATACACATTCTTCTCAAGTATTCATAGGACGTTTTCCAGGACAGATGATACAGTAGGCAACAAATTAAGTCTCAATAGATTTTTTAAAAGATAGATATACAAAGTATCTTCTCTGACCACATGGGATGAAGTTAGACATCAATAACAAAAGGATAACTGGAAAATTCACAAAATTGTGGAAATTAACACACTTTTGAAAAACCAGTGGATCAAAGAAGAAATCACAAGGGAAAACAGAAAATACTTAGAGATGAGTGAAAACAAAAGCACTACATACCAAACCTATGAGATACAGCAAAAGCAGTGCTAAGGGGGTAAAACTTAGACCTATAAATACTTACATTAAAAAACAAGGAAGACGTTGCTTGTCAGCTTTTTGGTTAAAATCAAGTGTGAAAAAGAAGAAAGGTTTCAAATCAACAACCTAAATAACCTTACTACTACTTAAGGAACTATAAAAAGAAGAACAGGGCCAGCCTGGTGGCTCAGGTGGTTGGAGCACGGTGCTCCTAACGCTGAGGTCGCCAGTTTGATTCCCACATGGGCCAGTGAGCTGCGCCCTCCAAAGCTAAGATTGTGAACAACAGCTCTGCCTGGAGCTGGGCTGCGGTGAGCAGCCGGAGTTTGGCGTGAGCTGCTGCCATGGGCTACCGTGTGCTTGGCAGCCAGTGTGAGTGGACGACAGCCAGCAAGAGCTGCTGTGAGTGGCCGACCAGAGTCGGTGCGGAGCGCAAGGCTCATCATACCAGCAAGGGCCAGGGAGCTGTGTCCTACACAACTAGACTGAGAAACAACGGCTTGAACCGGAGGTGGGACGGGGAGGTGGAAGAAGGGGGAAAAAAAATTACAAAAAAAAGAACAAACTAAACCTAAAGCTAGCAGAAGAAATAATAATAAAAGTTAGAGCAGAGATAAATGAAATAGAAACTAGAAAAATAATAGGAAAATAAAAAAATCAACGAAACCAAAAGTTGTTTCTTTGAAAAACTCAACAAAATGGACAAACTTTAGCTAGCCAGACTAAGGAAAAAAAACAACATTCAAATTACTAAAATCAGAAGTACAAGTGAGGACTTGACTACCAATTCTACAGAAATTAAAAAGGATTATAAGGGTACTATGAGCCACTGTATGGCAACAGATTAGAAAACGTAAATGAAATGGACATTTTCCTAGAAACACAAACCCTACCAAGACTAAATCACAAAGAAATAGAAAATCTGAATAAATCTGTAACTGGTAAGGAGATTGAATTAGTAGTCAAAAATCTCCTAACAAAGAACAGCCCTGGATCTGATGGCATCACTGGTGAATTCTGCCAAACATTTGAAGTACTAATACAACCTTCTCAAACTTTTCCAAAAACTTGAAGAGGGAATACTTCCTAACTCATTCTTTTTTTTTTTTTTAACTTTAAAAACTTTAAGTATGTTTTTCCAGGACAGCTCCAAGTCAAGTAGTTGTTTCAATCTAGTTGTGGAGGGTGCAGCTCACAGTGGCCCATGTGGTGATCGAACCAGCAACTTTGTTGTTGAGAGCACCGTGCTCTAACCAATTGAGCTAACCGGCCGCGCCAACTCATTCTTATGAACCAGTATTACCCTGATACCAAAGCCAGACAGAGACACTACTAGAAAACTACAGACCAATATCCCTTATGAATACTGATGCAAAAAAACCTCAACAAAATACTAGCAAGCAGAATTCAGCAGCATGCACAATCCCATGACAAAGTAGGATTTATTCCTGGATCGCAAGGGTGGTTCAACATATAAAAATTGATCAATGTAATACACTACGTCAACAAAATGAAGGAAAAACTCACATGATCATCTAAACCAGGGGTGTCCAAACTTTTTTCAACGTTTTTCACCAAGGGCCATATGCGGTAAAATACACAAACAGCTGGGCCACTCACTCGAGGTAAAGTACGTATTGCCTCACCTGGTTTATTTAAGTAAACTAAATATATTTTTGGAATTTGCTGTGGGCCAATTAAAAATGGATTGCGGGCCGCAGTTGGCCCGTGGGCCGCAGTTTGGACACCCCTGATCTAAACTGATGCAGAGAAAGCATTTGATAAACACTTTTCTATGATATAAACACACAAAAACTATGAATAGAAGGAAACTACCTGAGCATAATAAAAAAGCCATATATGAAAAACTCACAGTGAACACCACATTCAATGGTGAAAGACAAAGTGTTTTCTCTAAGATCAGGTACATGGCAAGGATGCCTGCTTTCACCACTTTTATTCAACATAGCAGTAGAAATTCCAGCCGGAGCAATTAGGCAAGAAAACAAATAAATGCCATCTAAATTGGAAAAGGAAGAAGTGAAATGATCTCTGTTTGGAGATGACATGATTTTATATGTAGGAAACCTTAAATATTTCACAAAAATATTTAGAGCTAATAAATGAATTCAGCAAAGTAGCAGGATATAAAGTCAACACAAAAACCAGCTACATTTCTATACACAAACAATTAAAACAAAATTTCATTTACAATAGTACCAAAAAGAATAAGATATTTAGGAATTAACTTATCAAGAAGGAGAAAGACTTGTACAATGAAAACTACAAAATACTGCTAAAACAAATTAAAATAAATGGAATAAATGGAAACCATGTTCATGGACAGGGAGACAATATTGTTAAAATGTCAATACCACCCAAAGTGACCTACAGAGACAGTGTGATCCTATCAAAATCCCAATGACTTTTTTATAGAAAAGAGAAAAAAATCCATGCCTACAATTCATATGTATTCTCAAGGGACCTCGAATAGCTGAAACAATCTTGAGAAAGAAGAATAAAGTAGGATTTGCACTTCCTGATTTCAATACTTACTACAAAGCTACAGTCATCAAAACAGTGTGGTACTGGGCATAAAGAGACAAATAGGCCAATGGAATAAAGAGCCCAGAAATTCACGTATGTGGCCAAATGGCTTTTGACAAGGGTGCCAAGACCATTCAATGGGGGAAAGGACAGGTCTTTTTAACAAATGGTGCTGGGAAAACATGATACTCACATGTAAAAGAATGAAGCTGTGCCCTTATCTAAAACTACATACAAAAATTAACTCAATGGATCAAGGACCTAAATATAAGTCCTAAAACAATAGAAGAAAATATAGGAGAAAAAATAGGAGAAAAGCATCATGACATTGGATTTGGCAACAATTTCTTGGATATGACATCAAAGGCACAGGTAACAAAGAAAAAATAGACAAATTGGACTTCATGAAAATTTTAAATTCTTGTGCATCAAAAGACACAATCCACAGAGTAAAAAAGGCAACCCACAGAATGAGAAGAAATATTTGCAAATCATATATCTGATAAGGAATTAATATTAAGAATATATAGAGAACTAAAACTCAACAACAAAAAAAACCCCGATTTAACATGGGCAAAAGATTTGAATAGACATTTCTCCGAAGAAGATATACTAATGGCCAACAAGCCCATGAAAAGATGCTCAACATCACTAATCATTAGGGAAATGCAAATCAAAACTATGAGATACCGCCTCACACGCATTAGGATGGATTTATAAAAAATAAAAATCAGAAAAGAATGTTGGTGAGGATATGGAGGAAGCTTTGTTTACTGTTGGTGAGAATGTAAAATGGTACAGCTGCTATGGAAAACAGTACAGTGGTTTCTCAAAAAAATTAAAAATACTGTACGATCCAGCAATTCCACTTCTGGGTATATACCCAAAAGAATTAAAAGCAGAGTCTCAAAGAGGTATTTGTGCACTGCTATGTTCATAGCAACATTGTTCATAATAGCTAACACGGAAGCAACCCAGGTGTCCACTGACAGATGAATGCATAAGCAAAATGTGGTACATACATACATAAAATGGAATGTTATTCAGCCTTAAAAAGGAAGGAAATTCTATGCTATAATATGGAAGAAACTTGAGGTCATGGCCTAAATGAAATAAAACAATCACAAAAAGACAAATACTGTACAATTCCACTTATATGAGGTACTTAAGTCAGTACAAATAAAAAAGACAAAGTATAATGGTGGTTGCCAGGGGCTGCAGGGAGGGGAGAATGGAGAGTTAGTGTTTAATGAGTCTACAGTTTCAGTTCTACAACATGAAAAGTGTTAAGGGGATGGTGGCGATGGCTGCAGAGTATGAATGCATAGTATTTAATACCTCTAACTGTACACTTAAAAATGGGTAAGGCAGGGGTGGCAGGTTAGTTCAGTTGGTTAGAGTGCGGTGCTCATAACACCAAGGTTGCTGGTTCGATCCCCGCATGGGCCACTGTGAGCTGCGCCCTCCACAACTAGATTGAAACAACTTGGAGCTTATGGATCATGGAAAAACACACTTAATAAAAAAAAAAGTTAAAAAAATTTTTTTTAAAAAAATGGGTAAGATGGCAAATGTTGTGTATTTTATTTACCACAATAAAAAATTTTAAAAAGTGAAAAACAAAAGATCAACAGATATGAACCTATCAATTAAAATTATAGTGATAAAAACATTAATTTTTAAAAGCCAAGCAATGAGAAAACACTGCCCTCTAGAGAAACTAGTGGATTGTTTCCTGAAGGACTCCAGAGAAGACAGTGACATTTCAATCAAGGTCTTCTTCTGTGGAAAGGGCCAGTTTGTCACCCTATCACCCTTGAGCAGGATATCTTTAAACTTAGGTTGGCAACAAACCACTTTAATGTTAGCAGTACCTGTCACTTTGTCACTGATAGAAATCAGATTTCATGTCATATTACAGTAGTCATAGTTATCTTGAAATATTTACTGTCATCAATACTTTCAAATTGAAGCAATTAGACTGACTGCTAGACATTGTTATTTAATGCCTTAACAAAGAAATGCACATTACTATATCACAAATTTATTTAATATTTTGATAACTGTACATTAATGTAATTGGTTTCCTTTGTTATCTTGATATAATTTTTACTTTATTTAAAACCAATTTTTGAGGTGTCCATAGAAGCCTACCTTTCAACAAGCCCTGCCTACACAGAGCTACATATTAGCTTCTTGGTGACTCAATCTTTTTATCCTAATTTTAATTTTTAATATATGTTCATAACTTAAAAAATTAGTGGAAATACAGCAATAAAAGACATAGAAAACTTGGACTTTATCAAAATTAAAAACTTTCGTGCATCAAAGGATACTATCAAGAAAGTGCAAAGACAACCTACAGAATGGGAGAAAATATTTGCAAATCATACATCTGATGAGGGTCTATCATACAGAATAAAGAACTCTTACAACTCAACAACAAAAAGACAAACCCAATTAAAAAGTGGGAAAAAGATTTGATTAGCTATCCCTAAAGAAGATATCCAAATGACCAATAAGAACATTAAAAATGCTCAACATCAGTCATTAGGGAAATGCAAATCAAAACGAGATACCACTTCATACCTACTATGATGACTATAATATTTTTAAAAAATGGGAAATAATAATTGTTCGCAAGGATGTGGAGAAACTGGAACCCTTGCGTCTTGCTGGTGGAATGTAAAATGGTGCAACCACTGTGGAAAACAGTTTGGGGGTTCCTCAAAAATAGACATAGATTACCATATGAGCCAGCAATTCTCCTCCCAGGTATATATATTCCAAAGAATTGAGAACAGGGACTGAAACAAATACTTGAATGCCAATGTTCTTTATGAAGCATTATTCATAATAGTCAAAGGTAGAAACAACCCAAGTGTCCATCAACAGATGAATGGATAAACAAAATATCTACATATAATAACTACATATAATGGAAGTATTATTTAGCCATGAAAGGAAAGAAGTTCTAATATATGCTACAACATGGATGTACCTTGAAAACATGCCAAACATAAAAGGACAAACTAACATCCCGCCTATATGAAATATCTAGAATAGGCAAATTCACAGTGACAGAAAGGAGATTAGACGTTACAGGGGCTGGGTGGAGGCGGGGGAGTTATTGCTTAATGGGTACGTAATTTCTGTTAGGGTGATGCACAAGTTTTGGAAATAAATGTTGGTGATAAGCAACATTGTGAATGTAAGTAATGCCACTGATTTATGCATTTAATAGTGATTAAAATAGCAATTTTTTGGTTATATATATTTTATCACAATAAAAAAAATGAAAAAAGTTAAACATAAACCTACCATGTGGTCCAGAAATTCTGCTAGGTATATACTAAGAAGAGTTGAACACAGCATTATTCATAATAGCTTTCATCCTGCTATTAAGGAGTTTTGATCCTGATGCTTAAATAATGATTTCTTCATCTTTGATGTTATTACCATATATAACTAACATACCAGCATATTACCATGACTTTTGCTATTTTTATTGCCTTACATAGTTTTTGGAAACTCTAAAATTAAGTTTTATTTTAACTTAAATCATAAAATTAAAAACCAAGTGGAACCACTAGGCTTAGAACAAATGCAGCAATCTCCTGCTTCACCCCTTCTTACTCCTGAGTCAATCCTCACTTTTAAATATGAATAAACAACCAAAGATCACTGGACATTCCAGGAAAGCCTCCAATCCAAAAGACAAATAGAAAAAAGGAACTTAAAGGAAACAAGAGACAACACAGGATCAAATGAAAAGTTAAAAAAATATATGTAAGTCTCAGAGAGGTAGGAGATTATCCATAAAACAAGAACAAAATGTTATGAAAAAGGAACAATAAGAAAGAGCTCTTATATGGAGAGTCAAGAAAAACTGCAAATAGGTTCCCCCAACAAACACATGCAAGATGCTCAACACCATTAGCCATCAGGGAAATACAAATCAAACCCACAATGAGATATCACTTCATACTCACTAGGATGGCTGTAATCAGAAAGACCAATAAAAATTGTTAAGTGCTGATCAGGATGTGGAGAAATTAGAACCCTCATATATTGATGGTGGGAATGTTACATGTGCAGCCATTGTGGAAAACAGTTTGACAGGTTCCTCAAAAAAGTAAGTATAGAGTTACCAAATGACCCAGCAATTCCACTCCTAGGTATATATCCAAAAGAAATGAACATATATCCACATAAAAACTTGCACACAAATGGTCACAGCAGCATTATTCATAGTAGCCCCCCAATGGAAACAACCCAAATGTCCACCAACAGATGAAATGTATACAGAAAATATTATTCAGCAATAAGAAATTAAATACTGATACATGCTACAACACAGATGAAACTTGAAAACATTATGTAAAGCAAAAGAAGCCAGACACAATACCACGTTATTGTATGATTCCATTTATATAAAGGTCCACAACAGGCAAATCCACAGAGACAGAATTAGTGGTTGCTAAGAGCTAGCGGGGAGGAGTGACTACTTATGGGGTTTCTTTTTGGAGTGATGGCAATGTTCTGAAATTAGGCAGTAGCGATGGGTGCACCCTGTGTGGGCTAACCTGCCACTGAACTCTACACTTTCAAGGGGTGAATTTTAGGGCACGTGAGTTATATTTCAATGAAGTTGTTATAACGTGGGAAAAAAGAAAAAGAAAAAGTCTTCCAGAAAGAGACAACAAGTAGATAACGAGGAAGAGAAGAAGAGAGACTGAGGATCATTCCAGCAGGTCCAACATCGGAGTGACAAGAATTTCAGAGAGAGAAGACAAATGAAGTGAGGAGATTTTTTATTTTATTTTATGTATTTTAAGTGTGTTTTTCCAGGACCCATCAGCTCCAAGTCAAGAAGTTGTTTCAATCTAGTTGTGGAGGGTGCAGCTCACAGTGGGCCATGGGGGGATCGAACCAGCAACCTTGTTGTAAGAGTACCGCGCTCTAACCAACAGAGCTAACCGGCTGCCCCGAGGAGATTATTTTAACAAAATTAATGCAAGTCTATTCTCAGAAATGGAAGACCTGAGCCTCCACACAGAAATGGCCTAGTCACTACTGGCACAATAAATGGACAAAGACTAATTTCACGGCACATCACAGAAATTTCACCAGAGAAGTGAAGTGAAGATCCTCACAGCTTCCAAAGATAAACAAATACAAAGGACTGAGAACTGCAATGGCAAGAAACTTTTCAGTACAAGTAATGGAAACTAACACAATACAGCTTTTAAGATTCTGAGGGAAAACTATTTTCTTTTTAATATGTACATTCCTCTTTAGTTGGGAAAACTATTTTCAACTTTATTTATTTTCATGTTTATATATAAATTATATATACATTTATATACAGATATAAATAATTTACATTTATTATTTTCAACTTCACACCTAGCCAAACTATGTGAGGTCTGAATAAAGACACGGCAGTTTCCAACAGTTTATCTCCAGATGAAGATGTGCTCCAGTAAAATGAGGGCCTGAAACCAAGAAAGCAGAAGACCATGTGGTCCAAAAAGCAGGGTGTCCATCATGGGAAAGTGGCCAAGGGCAGTTCCAGGTGACGAAAAGGGAAGTCACTGGAAAGCAGCTAGGCAGGAGGCCCAGAAAGCAGCCTGGCCAGAGCAGAGGGCAGACAGAGGACACCAGGAAAAATACAAAATCATGAGATGTGATATGTTTGCACATCTGCAGGGTTTGCAGATCAGGTGGAACATGTAAAAAAATTACTAATATGAGCTTAGAAAATAAAATGTATAAAAAAAGATGAGGCAACTACTCATTCTTGGAAAACAAACTGTAAAATAAAATGAAATCATAATATATTATTAGGCTCTGCAGTGAACAATGTTTACATGTTCATAGTAAACAGAAATATTGGTTGTTACTTAACCCAAAACTGTGATGTAATAGATGGAGGGTGAGGCACAGGAGGTGGAGGTGACAGAGCTAGTCATCTATGACAGCAGGAAATCAGTGTATAATGATGATTAATTTTAGAGATGAAATAAAAGGTAATCACATTAAAAAAAATGAATATGAAAGTAAATATAAGTACCAGAATATACAGCTGATGGAGCTGAAAGTAGGGAAGGCTAAGAAGGTAGGCAGTGGCCTGAATGGTTAGAAGCCTTTCAGAGTTTTCATTGATCCTTGCCTCCATTCCAATTTTTAAATACTGTTATTATCAAAAGTTATTAGGTATAGACCTCATGACAGTTCCCTGCATACACACACAGTGCGTGTGACATCAAAGCTGGGAACGGGCCTAGCGGGCAGTGAAAACAGTGACTCTGAAGCACTCTCCGAATCAGCAAAGGGTGCTTCCTCAGGCCCCACCTCATCAGGGGTCAGTGGGATGCCGGCTCCGTCCCTTCTGGATACTCTGGACACCTGTCCTTCCCGGACGTTCTATGGAGGGGGACATTCTATGGGAACTGGAGCTTTGGCTGGACCAGGCCAGCACAGGCTGTGGCTCGTGGGGCCGTGACCTGGAGCTTCCCAGGGGCCTGCCTCCAAACCACCACTCCTATACATCAACCACCTGTGATGTGAATCTAGGCTCCCTACATACTTCTAGCTCTAATTCCTCGGCGGGATTTTTAGAACTAGGCATGGTATAGATAGGAACATAAGAGGAAAGGTAGATGAATTCTGCCTCACCCATTCATAGTTCCTCACACCTTGCTGAGGCCCGCAGTTAGATCCCGGTGCTTGGTACACAGGAGGTGCTCAGTACGGAGCGCTGAAGGCATAACTACGGTCTCACTTTCTCTGGGTCTGACACTTGGTTGGGTCCTTTACATGCACTGCCATGTGTAATCCTCCAATATGCTGTTGCAGTTAGAGGGTAGGATTAGCTCTACATTACGGTAAGGAAAGTGAGGCCCAGAGCAATCTGACCAAGGTCGCTTCACTAGTAAGGGAAGAGCTGGGATTCAAACCCTGGTGTGGCTGACCCCACAGCCTATACAACTAGTAGCTGCTGCCACAAATCCTTTCTGGAAAAAGGTTTGGCTAAGTAGATGATGAACGGAAGAAAGGAAAGAGTGAAAATAAGACGCAGGTTCACGGCTGATCCAAGAGAACCTGAAAGGCCCTCCCTTCTTAGAGCCTCCTAGGCCGTCTGGCCAGAAGCTGGAGAACTCACTGTGTACCCTTCTCCCATCACCCCGGGGGCCATCCGTGCAGCACCCACCTTCTTCAGAGAGGTTGTTCTCTTTGGTCTCCTTGTCCATCTGGCAGCACCAGCCTTCCAGCCGCTCTGTTTCTGCCTGCAGTAGCTTCAAGAACCAGTAGCCATCTCGGCGGCAGGCGCCTGGCTGCGCTGGCTCGGCGGGGGAGCTGGAGGACGTCTCCAGCCAGGGGTCGGGTGGGGGCAGCGAGGACGCCTCTAGGGCAGGGTCGCTGTTGTCTCCATAGGAGAGGTTGCGCTTGATCTGGGCAATCTTGGGGACCTGCCGAGGGCCGGCATCGATGCTGATGGAGTTGGGGTGTGGGGTACAGTCCGGGAGGCTCCTCTCAGATGACTTACAGCTCGAGTCATTGGCATCCTGGGTATCTGAGTCGGTGTCCCGTCGGGAGGACATGCTGTGAGAGGGGGCGCTGCTTCTGTGGGTGGGGGTAGAATGGGGCGGGGACAGGAAGAGGTGAGGGTCACCAAGAGGGCCAGAGACCAGAGGCCACCCCGACCCGGACACACGGGAGACAGAGAAACGGATGCATCATCTGCTCCCCATGCGCCTGAAGCGGGTCCCACAGCCCCCGTCTCATTCTCTGCTCAGCCCTGGCCTCGCCCCACCCACCTGCGCCCACACACACGCACACACACACGGACAAGGTCATAAGGTTGCCTGTTTACTGCAGTGGGGCCAGGGAGACCACCAACATCGGGGTAACTCATAGCTCAGCCCGGCGTGGCCCCCTGCGGGCGGATTCATCTCACAGAGCAAGTGCTCATAGGCCCGCCCGCCCGCCTGGCTGCCCAGCCTCCCATGCCTGGGCCACAGCCCGCACCCCAAACCCAGCTTGGTTATTAGAAATCCAGCAAGGAGGCGTGGGTTAGGGAGAGCAGGAGGAGAAGGCGCTGGGGAGGTGAGAGCAGAGGGAGGGAGAGGAGCGGGGAGAAGCAGCCACCACCTCCATACGACTTACCGCCAGTCGTCCTCTACCTGAACCCCGATGGACTGGAATTTGGTAGCGGGACAGGGCTCCTCTTTTGGCACTGGCTGAGTGCAGTCAACCTTATTGAAGGACAACGACAGCAACGGCACGGAGACAAAGACAAAAATAAAAAACAAACACCACACTTGCTGCTGAAATTCACATTAGTGGAACGACGCAAACAGACGCGTGGACAGACGAACACAAGGCATGCGGACACTGCACGTGGGCCCAAGGCTGGACCAGGTGAAGCCGGGCACTGCTCATTCGCGCGGAGGCAGGTGGGAAGGTGGGCAGGAGGTGGCATGGGGTGGAGATGACTGGCTTTCCCTACTCTGAGGAGGGTGCCATCACATCGATCGCTTTGGGTCCGTTGTCCTCCGAGAGGTGGGAACCGTTCCTTCTAGTCCTCTCCTTTACACGCATCAGAGGGAAGAAAAAGAAAGGACAACGAAAGAGAAAGAAAACACACACACACAAAGCCACAGCCGTTATCTGGTGTAGTTGAAGGTGGGGCTGTCTCGAGGCAAAGATCACTCCCCCAACCCTGCAGCTGAAAGGCAGGCTGGAGGCGCCTGTACTAGGGGCAGACCTTGAACTGCAGTTCTGGGTTTGAAACTGCCACCAAAGTCCCTGGACACTATGGGACGCCATCTCTGGGCCTTGATCACACTTGGCTGAGGTTACTTTCAGCACTGGCTGGGCTCAGGGAGCAGTCAGAAGGATCAATGCAAGGGCCAAGTGCAAAGCTAGCCCTTTCTCTGTACTCCTGCGAAGTGGAAGGAAACATGGCAACAGTGATGCCCTGGGCCTGCCTTTCTTTTCTGGAACAAAGGTGGCTGACCATGGAACAACCAGGCCAGCCCTTCCACCACTGCTCATGAGTGAGGAAGAACCCACACTTGTCCGAGGGCTTGAGGCACAAAGGGGTAGGACAAGGTTGTCGGGTTATCCTTGAAAATTGGGGACTCCCCAGTCTCTTGGCTTCACGGAAGCAGCAGGGGCCCAGGGAGGCTTTCAGGGCAGGGGTCCGAGCACCAGACTCCTCGCCATGGGGGTGCATTTCTCCTTCAGCAAGAGCCAGCTCAGGAAATACAGCATCACTGGGCGAGAGCATGGAATGGGGTTGTGGGGTGAATCCAGGGAAGGCGAAGCCCAGGATGGGCCCGAGAGCTAGAGCCCTTATCCCTGTGTGAACTTCTGGGTGAAAGGACTCAAGGCTGAGCCCAACTTTCAGGCCTGGAAAGAGCATCTGGTTTGGCCAAGGAGAGGGTCGGGCTGCCCAAAGAAAGACCTTGGGTGGTCAGGACCAAGGGCCACAGACCAGGCTACTTTCTGTGCTCCTAAGAATCCTCCCTGGAGTGCTGTACAGGACAGGGGCTGGACCCTTGAGGAAGGAGCCCGGAAAACAGAGAGAGCGTCTACTAGCAAACTCTCTGCTTATATATGTGCAGAAACTGAAATCCAGAGCGGCCTCTTGGGGGGAAAAGGTTCAGGCAAGTACGAGAAATTGTCTGGGCCATTCAGTCTCCCTTTGTGTCCCATGTTCCTCTGCATTCTAGTGCTTTGTCATCTACTTGCCCAAGTCCAGTTGCTCTGGGGAAATGGAGATACCTTCCAACCCTAAGGCACAATGCACACCACCAATGACCTTGAGTGCCCACAAGCTCTCGGCCCCCTGCCGCTGCCATCCGCTGTCCTGAGTGCACTCCACATTAGTCTGGAGGTCCAGCCGGGGCAGGGAGAGTCTTCTCTCCCTGGATTTAGAATAACTCTTGAAAACTGCAAGGCAGGGCCCAAGTCTGCCCAGCGCTGCTAATGGAAGACAGATTACCGAGGCTGGGTGCGTGCAGGGGGGCGCACCGAAGCAGTGGAGCGGACGCGGGTGCATCCTGCCTTGCTGTGAGCCATGGCCATGGGTGCACAGTGAACTGGGCTTCCAGGAGGAGGGTCTGCTGGCTTTGGTCATATGGTCCTAGAGAGCTATCTGCCCTGGATCCTTTCCCAGGGAGGGAGGCCTCTGTTAGCATCGCACTTCTCAATTTGACACGGGCCTGGTGCCTTGAACCACCTACCTGTCCGCAAGGCCTGAGAGGGCTCTGGGCAAAGTTCCCCTCGAGCAACCCCTATGGCTCAAGGGCCCTGGGTCCTGGGCCCCTGGCCCATCCGCGTCTATGCTCCATGCTGCTCCCACTGCCAAGCGGGGCTGTGGCCTCCGCACCCGAACTGACCTTGGATTAGAGAACTGTTAGGCCAGTCCCGCCTCCCATACGTCGGCTGGCAGGGCAAAAGGTGGAGTGGACAGACAGACAGTGGACAAACAGCGGACAGGAGATGGCTGGCTGAGTGTAACTACATTCACTGGACGACCCATCAGAGGAACAGGGACAGGTGCCCACGGTTGCAGATTTTGCAGCACATGTGGGTGAACTCAAGGAAGGTGTGATTAGGGGTGGAATTTGGTATGGCCACTTGGGACGATTCCCCCAAAATACACAAACCACTTTTGCCCAGGAGACCTAGTGGGCGTCCACCAGATGTAATTACACACAGGCAGGTGCACGGAGCGGGCTGAGACACAGAGTGCAAAAGGGACCCCTACTTGTATTCCTATAGATGACAGTTTCCTTTTGGGGATGGCCTCAGAGTGCGCTTCGATGCTGGTCAGCGTCCCTTGTTCACTCTTCAGAGCTGCATGTTTTGGGAGTGGTTCTGGGGCCTCTGAGGCTGGGGTGACTCCGCCCCGTGTCACGCTGGGGGGTCGGGTACTGCTGTCCAGGCTGTCTGACGAGTTGCTCAGGCCCGACTGGCTCGTCACCTCACTCTTGTGGTCCTGGCTGTCTAGGTAGGTGTCCTGGGCAGACTCAGTACTGCTCTGGACCGTGACTGAGATGAACGGCTTGGACGTGGTGCGTGGAGGGACCGGTGGTGGGGTCTTCTTATACGCCACTAGGCATGACGAACCTGCAGATGGGTGACAGGAGGGCAGGGGAGAAGGTGAGGCCCCCAACTCCCTTAAGCCCCTTTCAAGTCTGAGGCCCTACCTGACCTGGCCCTCACTCTGGTCTCAGCTGTTCCCTCAGCAAGGATTTCTGGAGTAGGAGAATGAGGGTCAGACACAGCGATGACCAAGACAGACACAGGCCCTGGCCATCCTCACACTAGGCCAAGGCCAAGTTTAGTGGGGACACCAGCATGGACCAAAGACACCCTCCCCCTCAAAGTCACACACAGGTATTACCCAGCGAGGGCATGGGCTACACAGTGTAGTTATGCGGCTCCAGGTTGTGACAGCCTGTCCCACGCCCAGGGAGGCAGGGACAGGAGAGTGGCGGTCAGGGCAGCTAAGGAATGGTTGACCTCATTTCCTTCAGGCTCACTGAGACCTCCTACCCTCCCCCTACTGCTCCTTTCCTTCTGCTCTACCTTCCCTCGACCCCCATTCCCTTTACTTGGGTGCCCCCTTCCTATCTGGTCAAAGACCAACACATCTTTCAGGGCCCAGCTAATCCTTCCCCCCTCTTGCTATTTCCACCCCTTCCCCCCCTCACTGTGTGAAAACTCTGTCTGCCTTCCCCAAGACTCCATCATACCTGGTCTGACTCCCTATTCTCCACCAATAGGAAACCAGGAAACCAGGACCTGCCATGGCTGGGAGCTGGGGTCATCTCTAAATCCCGTTCCCAGCCTGGCCTGGGGCTGTCCCACAGCAGGGCACGGGACACCAAAGGCCCAAAGCCAGCTTAATGCTGAACTTTTTGTCTGAAACAGACGGTGCTTTTCAAATAGCTGTGGCTACTTGCTGTCAGGGGCTGGGTCAGATCCAGTGGCTTTTTTCAGCATCTTAACTCCAACGGCCCTTTTCCCAGTGAGGACTGAAAGAAGCCTCTTCCAGGGTCGGGGCCCAGGGTAGGAGCAGGAGCCAAGAGTGAGGTTAAAGCCCTGCCTTCAAGGGGCTACCAATTATGGAGACGCGACAGCCTAATGGAAACCCAAAATGAGGCCCAGTGCCACAGGGGCTGCGGACAAGGCACAGAAGCCATCCGTCACTGTGAGTTATCACTAAACAAACCTGACAGAATGGCCAAACTACAACACAGTGACACCACCAAATGCTGGCGACGATGCGGAGAAACTGAATCACTCATAGACTGCTAGTGGAAATATAAAATGATATAACCACCCTGGAAAAAGTTTGGCTGTTTCTTTTAAAATTAAACATGCAACCTAGCAATGTACTCTTGGGCATTTATCCCACAGAAATGGTAACATGTTCACAAAAAATTATACATGAATGTTCACTGTAGCTTTATTTGTGATCACCAAAAACTGGAAATAGCCTAGATGTTCTTCAGTGGGTGAATGGTGAGACAAACTGTAGTACAGCCAGACTATGGACTACTACTCAGCAATAAAAAGAAATGAACTATTGACATAAGCAACAATTTGGATGAATCTCATGCAAATTATGCCGAGAGAAAAAAGCAATCTCAAAAAGTTATGTACTGTATGATCCCATTTATAAAACATTCTTGAAATCACCTAAAGATAGAGATGGGGAACAGGAACAGATGGTGGTTGGTGGGGAGGCCAGGGGGATAGGGTGATAGGAAGGCCAGGAGGGCTGTGGCTGTGGTTATAAGAGGGCGACAAGAATACTTGTGTGTGCTAATTGAGGGAACTGTTTGTATCTTTACTGTGGTGGTGGATACATGAACCGACACGTGATTAAACTGCAAAAGACTGAATACATGCACACAAGAGTGATTACACAGGCTGTATCACGGAGGTTACGGCTCAGATAGGCCCAGGGCTGGCATTTCTCCTGTTGGTTTTTGGTACAGAGGGAGCTAGGCCTGGAGGGGGAGGGGTGAGCCAAAACTCTACCACTCCCCAGCCACTGGTGGGAAGGACGGGATGGTTCTCTGATTAGTCTAGGGGTAGTTTCCCCCAAGAGCTGGGCATTTAGAGCAGCCTGACGAAGCCAGTGGCCACCGGCATCCAGCAAAGACAGGATGCACTGGGGATTTCAGGTAATGATTTGTTTGGCCTAAATATCCCCCCAAAAAGCAGGGCTTCCCTGGTGTTTTCTGCCTTAGATCAGAAGAGTAAAGCCCCAATCTGTTCAAAATGTTGATGGGGGAATACCCCCCAAAGGGAGCAGCAGTGAGTAGGAGGAGCCAGAATTAGGCTGTAAGGCTGGCTGAGGTGGTATGACCCGTCATGGTCCTCGTCCCCATCTGTGGGGGGCTGACACTGGCCTGGAGGAGGGATCTGTGTGGAAGGGGCACCCGATCCTCACCCCTCACTGCCCAGGAGGCAATGAGGTTGCCGCTGCCAGGGGTCTGACAAAGGACTAACTCTCCAATCTGTCAGGGTTGTGTAGGCCCAGAATCCTGCGGACGCACACGCAGAGGCTCTGTACCTGGCTGAGGCAACCACTCATTAGAGGGAAAGTGAACTAGTTAGAGGCCAGGCCAGATGGCCAGATATGATAAGAGGAAGAGTGAACTTATCTTGAATTCTCTCTGTCTCCCGGGGCACAGGTCACAGGCAGATAAGTGGTGTGACTAACAGGATTTTGGGGCCTCATGGGCTCCCTGGGTGGCAGGCATCCCTCTGCTCTGAGCGCTGCCCCTCACCCGCTTTGGGCAAGGGGATGGGACCCGACTGCATAGGACAGCTCTCATTTCACACGCGTGAAATGCCAGGAAACGTAGGCCATCACCTCCCCGGCCCCTTTGGCCCCTTTCAACATTCCGCTCCAGGCCCTCTGGGTTTTTCATTCCCATCGCACTTCTTCCCACCGTGGGGCCTTTATACACGGTCCTTCTACCTGGAAAGCTTCTCTTAGTGCCTCACGTTTCAAATGTCACTTCATCAGAGAGTCCTCCCGACTGCCTTTGACTCTTGTATCACCCAGGATATCTCCCTTAGGCCACCTATCACATCTGTCACTCGCTCATTTAAGGATTTACTTGATGGTTATAGGCCCAGGGAGGTTGGGGGAACTCTGTCTGTCTTGGCACAGCAGGTCATAGCCTTGGCCCAGGGTAGTATCTCATGCACAGAAAGCACTCAATAAATATTTGTTGAATGAGAAAACGAACCTCATCATCGCTATAGAAACCCCAGTTGCCAAAAATCATGCTCCTTTATCCACAGTGAAGGCTCCCAACACTTCAGTGTTCGAGGTTCTAGTCCCCTCCCCGATTTGAAGCCCTCCCGGCTGGGTCCTGCCTGCCCACCTCTGCAGCTTCTCTCCTGCCCTCCCAGCCCCTAGCAGGCCCCTTGCAGCTTTAGAGAACCAGACGCACGTTCCCAAACACACCACACTCTTCATGCACCGAAGCCTCTGCACATGCACTTGTTTCTGCCAGAATCCCTTTCATGTGCTCCATGCTCTCACCCTCCACGAATCCCTCCACCCCCAGCTCCTTCTGGCCCAGGCAGCGCCTGCCCGTCTTTTCTCCGTGGATCAGATGTTGGACCTGGTCCTCCAGGATGTCACCGTGGCCCTCCCTGCCCTGCGGAGATGTTCTGGGTGCCACGATTTACAATACAAGACATTTCGGTCCAACTCTGTCCATTCACTCTGGAAAACTCCCAGGTTTTCTGGGGAAGCTTGGAGGCCAGCATACCTCCAGGGTGACTGTCTCTTCCAGTTGGTCCTTGTGCATATTTTCAAAGATCCTGAGCGCAGCACTGCTGACACACAGCAGCACAAACACACTGAACCACCACCCACCCTCGGAGCCACATGCTTCCCTGCCCCCTTCTCGGCCATGCCAGTCCCTCGTGCCAAGGCTCAGGCAAAGCAGTAGTACGATGCCTCCTCCACGAAGCCTGCCCTGGCGCCAGACATCCAGCCCAACCT